>NW_028262291.1:7307500-7907500 GCF_047370975.1 Nipponia nippon | reverse complement strand
AAGTTCCTTGGGGAAGGGCTCAACTTTGATTTGTTCTGTGTTTTACAATTTGAGTGTATCAAGCACAGTGATTAAGGCTTCAAATTGCTATGGACGTACACAAAGGCAGTAATAACCGTATTGCATGACTCGTAAAGGGGGTATGTTCTCAGAATATGAACACTGCCTTGAAATGGAAGGTTATCCCGTACTTTATCTCCTTTTTCCATGCCTACAAATATGTCTTTTCTACACTTGAAATACCTGTTACAGGCCATAAACCATGTAGGATTCCTTACAAGGATTTATTGTTGCAAGTTAGACTCACAGAGTTTTCCCGAGACATTTGCCTGAGTCCTGGGAAAGAAGTGAAGCTATGTGCATGAGAGATACAGATGAACTTGTTTTCCTTTTCTTTTCCCGTTGTTATTTTTGTCTGGCAAATAGCATGAAGTGCAAGCTGAATTTACACATTTTTTTATGCAGTAGGAAAGACATTACAAGGAAAAAAAGTTGAAGAGGAATGAGATTTAAAGTCTGACGAGGAACTATCTCTACATTTATTTATTTCATCAATATCCCTTTTTTATTTGAAAGGCAAAACCATGGTGGTGATTCCCATTTTTCATTTTAGGAAGAAATACTTCTCTTTGTTTTTTGTTCAGGAGCTCTGAGAGCCTTGCTTTTGCAAAGACAAGGTAGGAGGTGGTTCTGTACTCCACTTGATCAGAAGTGCTGAGTGTTTTGCAATGCGTACTTTAAATAAATGATCCTTTTTTAAATAGTTCAGTGTAATCTCTCAGAAGATTTGGTGCTGACAGCTAACATGCATCTTTCTGGAGAGATTATTCTCTCTATATAAACTATAGATAACAGACAACAGATAGATAAGCATACGTAAGTTTTATTCTTCGAGTTGTGAATGCTTTTTCAAGGACTGTGACTGGTAAGGAAAGATGCTCTTTGGTTTCTGTGTCCCACATCTATTTCATTAAATGCTATTCCCGTTTGCTTTTAGAGTCCTAAAAATCCATGAGGATGATTTTGATTTATGTAGCAATTGGGGAAACTGACCTATGTGTATCCAAAGTTGAAGATTTTTTAAAATGATACATTATTTCCATCACACATACTGTATTCACATGAGAGAACTTTCACTTCAGAAGTAAAGCCTCCTTAAAAGGTACAAGCAACTTGTAATTCAAATCAAGAACAGCAGGTCTAAAAATAGATATTTTGTCAGTTGAATTTCAGTCGCAATTTTAGTTCATTTGAATCATGATTCATTAGCAAAAAGCTGTTTACCTTGGAAAGTAGAGATGGTAATTAACTAATGCAAAGGAGTTAGTAAATCATAAATGCACTTACAGTGTTTACAAAGCCTGCCTTTTATCTACTGTGTAACTGTAGAATGCACTTATTTGTATCAGCCTCCTTGGTTTACCTCTGATGTCTCCATGAATAGTTTTTATTTCTCATGATTGTAACTTAAGACTACCATCAGACAATGTCTCAGCTCTCATTTCTTTTCAACCATGCTGAACTGTTTTTGTTGCCAATGAGGTGTATTTCCCACAGCAGTATCCTGCAGGGGTTCAGGGCACCTTGTGAGTTTGCCAACCAAGGCAGCAAGATGACAGGTGTAAAATGTCTGCATGGAAACTATGAAATCAAGTACTTAACTTTTAGTCTTACATTTTAGTCCCTATTGCACAAATATTTTTAACTGGTGTCAGTGCTATATATTGGCAACTTTTATGTAGGTTTTTGTTGTTTGTGCTGTGGCATTGCGTTTGATATTTTGATCTTCTCTCCACTAGATCATTTTGCAAGCATCGTTATTTCTATTACTTTATGTCTATACAGAGAAATAAATATTTTACAATGAGGATAATTTTCCAGAGTAAGGTATGCAGCTGACAAGTTACTATTATACTCTTCATACATGTGGTGGGTGTCCAATAGGTCTAAATGTTTAGTCTTCTTGTGGATATGCTAAATAATTAATGGATAAAAAGTGGGTCTATGGTAGTACAGCTCATTATTATCTCTCAGGTATGCATTTCTCCTTTATAAACACCTATATTGTGAAAGAGTCCACAGTTACAACAGAGGGAGGTAAGAGACGCTGCATAATGAATAGGACTCTTGAATTTTAATGACTCGGAGGTCATCAAGGTGCAAGCACACAGGTGGCTGTTGTGAAAAGTCACATTGTATCAATGTTCTGAAATACAGAAAGACATTTTATAAATTTTGTATTTCCTTTTAAAAATTCTTTTAATTTTATTTTCCTGACTATATGAGAGGCAATAAATAAAGTCTGAAAATTCTTTGTTAAGGAGGGTGTTAATGGTCACAGCTTTAACACAGCCAGAGGCATCAAGCCAACCTAATAGGATTCATAGCAGGACCTGAGAGAAAATAACATAAATTACAGGAACTTGTTGAAAGTTTCTCCTAGCACTAAAACTATACAACTGAATGGAGCTCATTTAAGGGAGACAGTGACCCAGCAGCGACCAGATACTGTTTTAAGAGGCTAGAGAATACACTGAAACTTGCAGATCTTTTGTGAGTATGTTTCTACTAATGTATTTTCCTAGTGCTAGAATTTTTTCTGTTTTAGTGAAAAGGAGCAATGATTCACTGAGACCTGTCCTACCATTCACCAAAGGGTGATTTTCCCTGCCTAGATAGGTTCACATGACAAGAAAATACCCATAACATCGTGTTAACAAAAGGTAGTGTATCTAGTGATGAGAACTAATTATTTTATAATCAGATAGTAACCTGTCCCTACTCACTTTGAACTCAATGAAATCTTTAGCATGAACATCATTGAGAGAAGCAGTAAGACTTCAAAAAGGTGTTAAAAAAAATCCATAGGGATATAGTTGGGTGACCTTAAACAACAGATAGAGGTGGCAGTATTTGCAGGTGTACTGGAAGCTGAGTGGAGAAGGTTAATAAACACAGAAGACCTGATTCAAGTATCAGAAGAAAAAACTTTATCTCGTTATAAGAATACTGTTGGGAAGGATGGGAGTGTCTCCTGTTTCAGTCTATTTTTCTTCTAATTTCATAGAATCGTAGAATGTCCTGAGTTGGAAGGGACCCACAGGGATCATTTAGTCCAACTCCTGTCCCTGCATAGGACAACCCCAAAAATCACACCATATGTCTGAGGGCGTTGCCCAAATGCTTCTTGAATGTGTCAGGCTTGGCACCATGACTACCTCCTGGGGAAGCTTGTTCCCGTGCTCCACTACCCTTTGGGTGAAGAACCTTTTCCTAATGTCCAACCTAAACCTCCCCTGGCATATCTTCCTGTTGTTGGAGATTACTCCCCATAAGTATGAAAATTATTCTACCCAGCAGAATTTGTTTAGCGCATGCTGAACAAAAATGATTTTGAATAAGGTGCTAACAACACATTAAATCCATATGCCATTAATCCATACATATGTGTTGCTGTATGTATATGTTCTAAAGTTAGAAATTACTTGCACCTGAACCTTGTTTTTAAAATACTTATGAAACAGTTTTCTTCCCAAACTCACAGCATTTTTCTGTGGAATAAATTGTATGTAACTCATTGTTCAGCTGAGTCACTTTAAGATTGATTTTTGCGTTGCTTTAATTCTTTTCTTTACCATTTATTTAATAAAATGCTTACACCTTACTTGACACAAAAATCAAAAATAAACCCCCCACACTTTGATATTCAACTGCAAATAAGAAGGATTCTCTTATAGGAACATTTTATATCAAAAGAATAGGGATTATGCTTATTTTTTATCAGTCAGTTATATCTTATTTATTACTATGATGAATTGGAGGATGTACTCAAAGGAAGATCAGAGAAATATTTGTGGAAGAATAAACTTTTGAGAAAGGAAATCCTTTCAGAGGGAAGGGATGTTCAGGAAAGCAGAGTTCCTTCAAGTTGTCCCATCTATTTGTCTACTTCAAGTTTTTCCATCTGGGCGTGTAGACAGTACGATGAGGGCCCTACATACTATTTTATTCCCATGTTGCTATGGCTCCATGTTTATTTCTTCATGGTGAGAAACATTTTGGCTAAGGACATGTTGATGAGAGCGAGAAGGGACTAAAGGGGCTAAAGAAAAGAAAGTGTCTTACCACTGAGCGATTTTAGTGGTCTAATAAAGTTGTCAAGGGTAAGCCTCCTTTCAGATTGCAACATATGCAGGAAAAAAGGTTGCCCACATGAACATTTGATCTTCAACAGAAAAGAGCACAAGAAGAAACTAAAAAATAGAAACCTTTAATACCAGTGCTAGCTATAGGTTCTTTTAAAAATGATTTCTATTGTTGTGGTTTTTTTTTTTCTTCCCCCCTCCCAGCTCTGAGACTAGGTTTTTTAAGCCTGTGGCTCCAACAGTTAAATTTCCTGAAGGAGAATTTCCCTAGAATATAATGCAACCAGAAGCAATTGCAGTGCTGCAGGCAGCTTCTTCAAAACCGAGATGGCATTTGTTAATCAACTAGAATACAACATGTGAAGCCTCTAGGGCAGTGTCCCTTAGTCAGTTGTGAGGAGATATAGATTTCAGTGGCATTGGCATACCTGCTAAGTGCAGAACAGGGCATCTCTGGTAGAAAGATCCAGGAATATACATAAACTGACTGTATCTTTCCCTTGTTTTATGCCCTGAAACATGGTCCGCATTCAGGTGACAAAATATTGTCAGATTTCTAAAGAAGGCATAATTTTTAACCTGGTACTGTGTGATCTGAAAATAGTGCCCACAAAAAACACCTGTGAAATGCAGTCCAGCTAAACAGCAGTTTTAAGCCAGACAACTACTGCTTGCTGTCTGTGAGACCTAGACACCCTACTTGCATAGAGAAAAGATGCATTTAAAAAAATCTTTCCTTAAAGTAGCACAATGTCATTAACATGCCCCAGGAGGCTGTCATTTAGGAGGCAACAGGCAGCTTTTGGTTAAAGCATCCTGAAAGTTTCTGAACTGTGGTCTCATACCACTCTGTGTCTCCTTGCCATGCTCTTCCTTGTTTACAGAAGATTGAGACGCTGCCACTTTTCAAAAACTTTGGAAAATCCCTACGTGATGTACTATGGACATGCTATTTAAAATGAGATACTACCTTTGAATGAAGATCAGAGAGGTCTTCATTTACATGTGTCAGTATACGAGGGTGATGTATTAATACTGTGCTCTCTCTTTCTATTTGAATGTGGTTAATGTCAACCAATTGAGCATATCTACATGCAAAACCCCAATGGATTTACTGCCTAACAGTTTTTGTCTAAAAGTGTTATCAGACTATACTGTTCGCATCTGCAAATAGTGGTTGCTTTGATGTGTAATTGTATGGTGCAAACACCTTTTAATCTGAGCTTTACGTACAATTAGCAATAAGATTTAATTCTGAGGAGTGTTTTCTAGAGAGCTGTTGACAGACAAGATTTGTATCTTTTCTTTCTGCAGAAAGTTAAACAGAGGTGCAATGAGAAAAGGGTAGTAATGATTGCAAGTAGTGACTCAACATCTCCCAAGGTCTATACTAAATCTGGAAGGGTAGAAAGGCTGATGAGGAAGTGTGCTACTCTGATTGGTTACATCATTTCACTTCTCAGCTACACGATTCAGGATTAGTACCAGTAGTACCATTCTTTGTATATTCTAGGTTACATCGTGTTGTCATCCAGCGGAGTCATGGAGAAACTCTGTCTATCGTGACTAGATTAATGGATCCCTCTTGCAAACTGTTTAACCCACAGTTGACATCTTCTTTTTATGTACTATGTTCTAAAATTGCTGTTTCTTGGGTGCTGTTGCAGAATCTTGGCTACATCTAAGTTGCTGCTGTATTCAAATCAAGCATGGCTTGGGTTTTGTATCTGAATTCCTTCCCAAGGTATAGTTAAAACCAGGAGATTCCTCTTCTCATTGGCATTAAGCTGAACCACGTGGCCAGCTCTTGAATACTTGCTATTCTGCCAATTGATGTGGGCAAGAACAAATTCCTACACAAGCACATTGAATGCAATGTGATTTCCTCAAGAAGTTGCTTACTAACAATATAAAAATGAGCACAGCGTGGAAGTGTACTATTAGAACTGCCAACTGGAAGTATACTCCTGACTTTCAAGCATTACATGCATTCTGCCCTAAAGGCATGCTTCTCATAATTCAAGGGACCAGCATTAAATGCTGTCAACAAGACTTTTTGTAACCAGTAATTATTTCTGACTTTACTTTAGGCAGCTTTGTACTGGCTTGTTAACTCTGCTAGTTCTATCATTATGTATTTCAGGATATTTTAGCTTTTGTGTATTTGCTTTTCAATTACTGTTTTAGATGCAAAGCTGTCACCATAGTATGCCAGTGAAGTAGGAAGTATCGAGCATGAAATTTAGCTGGGGTGTTTTTTGGCTGATTTTAGTTCTGTTTGTTTCTAACACAAGAAATCACAGTTCTGGTCACCCAATTTCAGTTCAGAATTCTGAACCACTTTTCTGAAGTCTTGAGAGTGATTGGAGATCTAGAAAACATCATCAGCAAAGAAAGTTTTAATGAAGAGATTACTTTGAAAAACTATGAAAAGAAATTATAGTGTTTTTCTAATATGTAAAACTCCCAAAGAACATAAAAATGTTCTTTTTCTATGTCCGTCTTTGATAGGACAAGAGATAATGGGCTTAAACTCCAGCAAGGAAATTCAGATTAACAGTTAGAAAGCCTGTCTGGTAATATATGTAATGAAAAACATTGGGAAGATTATGGGTCTGCATCTTCAGAGTTTTAGGAACTGATTGAACAAACATCTAGCTGCTAATGCCATTGGAATAACTGATTATGTTACAGGACAGGAGAATGAATTAGATGACGCATTTGACTGGAGTCAGAAAACTAGTCTTGATCCCATTCAAATTTGGTATTCTGAATTGTGTCTTTTGTGAATCTGTGGAAATAAATTTCCTCCTCTCCCCAGCCACGTGCATCTGAAATGCTGGTAATAGCTATTACTGGATATATCAAGGCCCTCTGGGAAAAGACTAAATGTTTCTAATTTTAGAAATGTATAATATGATCTAGTTAGAATTTCCCTTGTTTCCTACATATTCCCCAAAGATATTCCTCAAATGTATTCCCCTTGTAAAAGAGATTATGAAAGTCCTTTCCAGCACAGCATTCTAGGCTTGTCTCTGAATGGTTGAAGTGGTAATTTTCAAACAATGATTAGAGTTCAGTAAACGAGTAATCATCCATGTGCGATGTGGAAGCTCTGCATAAAAATTCTCATAAATGGGCATTCCATTTCACATACCCTCAACAGTGTAGCTGTTGATGGCACACAGCTCAGTATGGCGATGGAATGACCTCGCAGTGGTCAGTTCTGTGAAAAGAGGATGATTTTGCAATGAGTGTAGGAAAGAAAGATGGGAACAAAGCTGTGGAATAATGCCATATTATGGACATGTGTAGTTATGTTATGGTTATATACTGAGGTGCCGGGACACTAGATAGCACTGTAATTTCTTTGCTAAATAAAGGGAAGTTTCCCATAGAACAATTTCATTAAAAACAGGCCCAAGAAACACTTGCTTAAAACTGTAGCACATAACACAATAGAAACATGCGTGCAGAGATGGATTTTAGATAGCTAATGAAACTTTTCCTTTCCTGACATCAATGGATCTTTCTCCTGGAGCGTGATTCTGTGTAACTTCAGCGGGATTAGGATTTGTCCTTTTGATTCAAGATTTGAGTTGCATCTATTTGCAGGCTGCAGAACCATGAACAGATAAGTTGACAAAACTATAAGAATTCAAGTATTTGTTAATATTTACTTCAATAACCCAGTCTTATTATAATGTAGAAATGTGATTCTTTGCTGTACTGTCCTGCACTGTTCAAACTCACTTATTGTTTGTCTTACTCAGCTGGAGTCTTACAGCAATCATACTCCTGGACTTTTGATACTGATCTCCATTCAGTCTTAGGGGATACTGTAATGGTATCATACATCTGACCTAATTTACTACTTGAGATTAATACCAACTGTTATATACAACGAAGCATATTTTGTCTTTCTTGGGTTCCTTTGTCTCCTCATGCCTAAAATACTATTTTTTTTTTTTTTATGAAGCCTATGGGCAAATTTAACTGCCATATTATAAGTCAAACATTAAAAAAAAAACAAAAAATGCTGTCAAGAGCCAAACACTGGTCTGTTGTAAATCAGCACAGCTCCTTTAAAATTGGTCAATTTATGCTAATTTGTAACAGCTGAGCTTCTGGGGCTTTTATAAAGGCATCCATAGCTGCCTGGTGGAAAAGAGACTGCTGACTAAAATTTAATGAATTTCTGCTCATTGTCCAAAAAAAAAAAAAAGCATGCTGACAGAGACTGTAAGGAGACTTTCAGGTAATACTATGGAGTATGTGATAAGAGTTGAAATTTTGTTCCGTAAGCCTTAGCTGTGTATTTCAGGTATTCCTTAATGAAGATCCTGTGCATTAGCTTTTGTTTGTTCTTTTAGCTGGCTTGGTGTCACTTGAATACCTCTGTAGGGCTTGGACTAGTGCTGTTTAAACCTCTGGCACATAACTGTCTTATATCAGGGAAACTTTGGATGCCATTTAGCTTTAAGTCAAGGCATGACGCAGTTAAATTGCTCTGTGCATTTTTAAAGTTTATCTTAGCGTGATCTGGGTAATTGATATTAAAAAAAAAAAAAGCCTGCACCTTCCCCTCAAAACAAAAGAATCCACAGCAGATTATATTTGTATGAATACAGGATAGTTGATAGGAATGGAACAACTTATATGACATCCTAAAAAGTGATGTATTTGACAGGTATACGTGTGGATTTTAGGATATCAGCGATTTGGTACAAGAGTTAAATCTTCTGTTTTCTTTTAAAATTATTTTAACTCTTGAACCAGTGACTGGCTAGAGCATAGAGATGTACTATGCATATGATGGCTTTCTGAGTTGAATACACATATATGTAGAATCTCAAAGTAAAATATATTCTAATTTTAACAAAATATTTTTCTCATTCTTAGTACCGCAGCAGAATTTGGCAATATATGGGTAATTTGTATGCTCAGCACTTAACCTAGTGGTTATAAACTAGGAACTATTGACAGAACATGGGTCTGCTCTGATCTGTCTGTCTATCCTAAGCAGTGATTGCCCCTTTGCTTTATACTGAGATTTTTGTTTCCTTCACAGTATTTCCCACTAACTTACTTGGACTGTTATAAATTATTTGCACTGGAAATGCAGAGTCAGGATATTTGGATTAGATACACTTACTAATGCTGTAAAGAAATTCTTTTTGGTTCATGTGAAACTTTCTGCACTAGTAATTTTTTTTTCCTGTCCTACATTTTTCTACACCTCATACTATGGCCACGTCAGGTTGAGAGGTATGAAAGTAAAAGCTATTATGGTCAAGAGGTATAAAAATTCCTTTATCTCCCTAGGGTTTGAGGTATCTGTTGGCAGAAGGAGCTGTGCATTTCTGTTTGGATCAGGTGCTAAGAAAATATAATAAGCATATACAGCCAAAAATCCCTAAGAGAAACAGATTTTAAATTCTGAAAACACAAAATAAGATTCGGTCTTGTTTGCTAAATACAGCCTATTAAAATATATCTTCTGTCAAGACCACTTTCCCCTGAAACTTCCCTGCCTGTGGTGACTTGGCTTGGTCTCCAATCGCAGTGCCTTTGTAATTTGATGAATGCACCCCAAGACACAGCGTGGTCACACAATGTTGTACTGCAGCACCACAGCCATTTTATACATTTAGGGAAATAAATGTAGAAGCTGGCTGAGTAAGCAAATATGTATTTTTAGACACAATTAAAAGTGGGCAATATTGGCCTAGTCCCTGCAGGCCCTCAGAAGAATGCAGTCATACTGCTTCATTTGAAGAGAATTAATACGCACAGCCATTATGCACTCTAATCAGGCAAAATACCATATATTTAGGGCGACGATAGACCTTATGTTTCCTACTAGACTTCAGTGGATACTGAAGAGGTTGCTTTTACTGTTTCACGGTGTTGTTTTCACTGAAGGCTAGGGGTTGGCATGTTGTAGGAAAGCTGCAAACTACTTTCCAGAGTCTCTGAATAATATTCAGATGGTTGCCTAAGCCTTTTACACCAGTTGCTCAAATTTTGGGCTGAGGCAGGGGAATGAAGATGCTAAAATATGAAGGAGAAAAGAGATTTAGGGAGTAACAGTACAACACACAAAGTAATGTGGGTGTTAAGGTTAGGAAAATATAAGAATGTGAATAGAGAGGACTGATCCTTGTTTCTGAATGCTGAACACTTCTTTTGGATTTAAAATGATTAGCAGATACATTGCTGAACATGGTTTGTTTTGGTCTACAGAGATTGCTTAAATTCATTCAGTCTTCAGTCCAGTGACATGATTGTTGGCTGCCTTGCTCAAGTGCTGAAAGATATTGTAATGTTTGAAGAGCAGTAGTGTGAAGAAAAGCAGTGTCAAGAAAGAAAATAGAACACTAGAGCAGAGAGCAGGAAAAGAACTGAAAGCTTCTGAAATCAGACAGGAAAAGTTCCTGTTAACTCAGGGATTGAAAGAAAAGAGAAGGACTAAAAATGTGTTAGAATAGGAAAAAAGAAGGAAGAAGGTGCAGACTGTAGGAAAAAAAGAACAGAAAAAAATAAAATGAAGGAAGAGTAAGTGGGGAAAAATAATCTAGCAAAACCAATAGGGCTAGGAAAAAATAACAGTGTACATACAGAGAGGTGAATACACTCATGACTAGGTGGACAAAAAGGAGTAAGGAATGGTGCTGATATTTATCAGGAAAACCTATGACTTTTTCTATTTTGAGGTTAAAGATGAAGTATATATAAAAATAATTCTTTTCTTTTAAAGCTAGAAATCCCTAACATTTTACCTAATGAGAGTAGTACACCCAGAAGGAGAACACTCAAAAGAGATTCCACATATCTATCTGTATAGAATCATGACATAAATGCAAATATTTCTTATGTAGAATTGTGGAAAATGTCTTGCATGTTGCACAGTAAAGCAGTGGGAAGATAATAAGTTGACGGTACTGGAAATGGAACCAGGAGCTTTTTGTTGGATAAGTTAGGTCACTAATGGCCATCTGACTGCTGTACAATGCCTGTGAAATTGGCTGGTGGATTTGGTCCTGTTTCTAGTAGGACTCTGTCCATATCACAAGGACCACCATCACAAGTTGCACTAATGAATAACAGCAGTGAGCAGGAGAGATGCCAATATTGAGGAAATTTTAGCACTGGAAAGGTGCTGGTAAATAGAGCTATTCCACAACAGAGGAAGAATAAATTGTATGAAGAACTTTATTTTCAGATAACCTAAGTGCATGTAGTAGGTTTATTTATTTACTTGCAACCACACGTGTGCATGCATGCAGGAGGGTGCACACACAAAAACTATAAGCAAAACTTTTTCCATCATTAATAAGAAAAAAATTAAAAACTGCTATGCATGGTAGAAAATATCTTGACAAGTAATTGTGAAACAGAATTGTTATTTCCAAGGACTTAACAGTTATATTAATTTTTAATAAAAGTTTACACTGTTATGAAAAACTTCATGCATTCCATGGGTGCTGTAATTACTCTTCACATTTGATAGTGCTTACAAGAGTGACTGTAGTTACAATAATGCCATTACTCCCAGGAGTAAGTGATGTTCCCTATGGATCAAGGAATATGGCTCTAAAGAGAAATTAAGGAACAAGGGTTGAGAAGAATAAAGGAAGTCTTAAGAGTTTCACAGTTCTGCAGGCAAGCAGATTTGGAGACGATGAAGAGAAAAAAAATCCTGAATGGCAAAACAACTTTCTGCAGTGTCTCTGCTTCTTCAGAGGTATCTGTTGCAAATATTGACTTACACTGTCCCTTTGGGTTTGTGGGACATGATCACATTGCAAGATAAAACTGGTATTGGTAATTATATTAAATGAAATAAAAAACAGAGCTGTCCTGTTGCGATCACATGTACTTGCTACATTTAGACTTTATAGTCAGGCTAAAAATTATTCCTCAGACTTGCACAGAACTGTTCGGTTTATGGGAAACCTAAACTACCCTCAAAAGTTGCAATTAGCCTTTTTTGGAAGCAGAATAACAGTCTGGATGGATTATTGTCTTGTTCTGATACAGCAATTCTTCTGGTTTTGTGTTCAAAAGGATTTCATTTGTTCCAAGGAAGTATTAAAATGTCATTCTTCTTGCCTAGAGTTTGTTTTTTTCTTTAGAGCTTGTGTGATAATCTTTTGTGGTTGGAAAACAGCAAGTAACTTGTGAAGAGTTTTCCATGAGAAAAGATGAATGCTATGTTTATCTTGTCTTTGCCAGTGCATTAGTGAACAGCTTTTTGTCCTTTCCAGAAACCTTTCAGTAAGTGGAGTGTCCATGATTTCAATGTTGGCAATGTCTTATTAATATCATCCAATGTATCTTAGGCACAACAGATAGAGCAGTTGTCACTTGCACAGGCTGAGTTTGCCACATTGTACATTGTGAGCCAGGACAAGTTGAAAAATTATCAGATGATGTCTGCAAGTCTGTGATCTAACTGCCCTTCTCCGTCCCTCCTCTCCCAAATGTTCTCCCTGCCAACCCCCTCTCCCTTGGCTTCACCTATACAGCCTTCAAGTGAGTTTACTTCCATTTATGTACAATACCTGACAACTTATAAAATGGGCACTCCTCTGTAAAGATCTCTCTATTGGGATATCAGTTTGGATCAAGAGTGTACTTTTGAATTAAATCTCATGATTTTTCCCACCTCTAGTGCTTTGGTTCACATTGTGGAGTGGTTTCTGTGTGCATGAACTGGATTCCTCTCAAATGAAATTAAAATAGAGGAAGCACTCAGGCACACAGTTCGTGCATTCCAGCTGCAGGTGATCATTCATCTAGGTTACCTTTTAGCTTATTGAAGTAAAACCCCTTAAAACATGTATAGTGTAGACACCGGGCCCTCAGCACCAACTGCTTCCCTCTGCAGATCTGGCTTTATTAGTCTGCATTACTTGCTAATTTAGGTGTAAGCAATTCAATAACAACAATTTTAAATATAGAAAAAAGACCAAAAGATGATCCATGTGAAGCTGAGGATCTGATCCTCAACTGAATGAGAAATAGAAAAGACTATGTTTGAAAAATATATCTATACTTCTGAGACAGATGGCTGCTGTGCGGGTTAAGTTCTTGCAGATACTTGATTTGCTTTTACATCTGCTGTTGTGTGTGTTGAGTTTGGAGCTCTCTCTTGAAAAAAGCATTTCTTACAGATGAAGCCAGGATCAAATTCTAAATCTGAAGGATCCATGACAACACAAATAGCTAATCTTAATTTCTTTTATTATTGTCTTGACCCTTTTATTCTATTTTAATATACTATATTGCCTGGATCCAAAATCTTCTGAAATCAATAAAGAGCTGCCACTTATTTGGCCATAGTATAATACTTAAGAGTATTTGAAGTCAATCAAAAAAACAGAAACAGAAAAGAGCCATTGTAGAACTGGATAGTACTGTGTTCAATGGGGATCTCTGGTTGTGAGTTATTGAAATCCTCTTCAGAAGGACTTGACGCCAACCGTTAGTCACTCCAACCTTTCTGTCAGTTGCAGTTTAATTACTTTTCACCAGTTGCTGGTTTTCAAATTCTTATCCATTTTCTCCTATGGGAGAGGCAGATTGCATAATGACATCTACACTGTAGATGCTGGTTGCCATATGTGTTTGTTTCTACATTGAAGTTAGTACTTCTTCCTTGTTCAGTTGTGCATGCCTAACATTTAAATACTAAATTGATATTGATTTATAGCGAACTTTTTAGACTTCAGATGCAAGGAATTGCAATTTTTCAGAAGTGGCTGCATGACTGGTGGCAAGAACTAAGTTTCAGAATTACTTTGCCCTTTAAAAATTCACTTCCAATGAAACCCTAGTGGGTTTTGTTATTTATTGGTTTAAGGAATTAAGTGCCTTCCATTGAATTCCTGGGTTTTGAGTTTATAAGTGCTGGACATCAACAGACAGATTGTTATAAAAGAGAATTGCAAGCTCTTAGCATCTTTGAAACCAAATCATTAGATTCTTACTGCATTTTTAAGTATAAATAGCACAATACTTTTGAAAAATCAATATATAGGTAATGAAAAACATGAGAAGATACAAGAGTTTTCTGTCTGAGATGGATTTTTGTGGGGTTGTGTAATAGGCAGCTGTGTAGATGGTATTAAAATAAGACAGAGCTAGAATCAACTATCAGTTATGTAGGACATAAGATGAATCAAAGAGCTTAAAGTACAATTTTCAACTCCAAAATCTGTAAGGGAAATGTAAGCTAATGTATTTACCTGTTCTTGAAAAGCTCTGATGATTACTAGGAAGATCTTGGCTGTATTGGGCAAAAAATAATTATGTGTACTATGCCTATGTACTACCTGAAAGGAGGTTGTAGCGAGGTGGGGGTCGGTCTCTTCTCCCAAGTAACAAGCGATAGGACGAGAGGAAACGGCCTCAAGCTGCGCCAGGGGAAGTTTAGGTTGGATATTAGGAAAAACTTCTTCACCAACAGGGTAGTCAGGCACTGGAACAGGCTGCCCAGGGAAGTGGTTGAATCTCCATCCCTGGAGGTATTTAAAAGATGGGTAGACGTGGTGCTTGAGGACATGGTTTAGTGGTAGACTTGGCAGTGCTAGGTTAACGGTTGGACTCGATGATCTTAAGGGTCTTGTCCAACATTAACGAGTCTATGATTCTATGCCATACTTTCCAGTCTAACTTATTCATGTTCATTCTTTATTTTATAAATTTTCTGTCAGCCACCTAAACTACAAAATAAATATGTTCAATACAAGAGAAAATCTGTTGTAAGCTGCAGCATTATCCTGCATCTATTTAATGTCCACATGGAGAATGATACAGGATAGCTCTTTAATGAGCAGAGATCATAACAGTGCCAGAGTCAATGCTCTCAGGGTTTTAGATAGCAATGTTCTTATCTTCAGTGGAAGATAACTTGCAAAATATTCCTTGCACAAAATAATTACAACTGCCTGGTTTTAAGCTCTTGCTGTCCTCCAACTAAATCAATGTGCCTGTGTATAAACATCAAAATCAGGTTATCAATTAGTGTTACTTCAAGAAAGTTGCTTGAAAATTGCTTGTTTGCTTTGAATATTGATAAATGCAAATTGTTCAAAAGTTCTGTGAAAGCAAGCATAAATTGTATTAGAGTGCACTTGCCATGACACTGAATGGTTATGAATATTAGGCAATAACTGACCATTCCTCAACATGCTGATTGTACAGAATTTTTTTTTAAAAAAAGTAGGTATTCAAATCAATATTTACAATTAAGACTTCAAGAAATGATTTCACTGTTCTTTTGCATGTGTTTTGACCATGTTGAAGAAAAGATTAGAATATGACCTATTACTAGTAGCATGTTTCTAGTCCTTTTGGTATTGTTTTACGTGATTTCA
The DNA here is from genome assembly GCF_047370975.1 of Nipponia nippon. Classification (NCBI taxonomy): domain Eukaryota; kingdom Metazoa; phylum Chordata; class Aves; order Pelecaniformes; family Threskiornithidae; genus Nipponia; species Nipponia nippon. Next base: position 7,891,971 of record NW_028262291.1, on the reverse strand, counting down.
GACATTGTGATGGAAAAATCTTTTTGCATTCTTTCAAAAGTTTATGTGGTTGTTTGTTGTTCCATAGTGTTCCAGAGCTGGGTTTTGGGAATTTATTGTGCGGATGCCCTCATTTCTGTTGAGTTCTTTCTGAAGGAAGGCAATCAGTTCTGTAGAAAACTTTTCCCCTATGGACTTTGCAGTATGTTAGCAATTGTCAGCACAGAATTCAGATTCTCCCCCATCTCAAGGACTTTAAGTTGTTCGTTGCCTTCTGGCTTGAATACAAGAGAGCATGCATAGGAATCTAGAAGATTAAATAAAGAAAAGATATCTGAAAAGGGTTGTGTGTTCTGTTACTGATATCAAGAATGGAAGATATTATGCAAAGATTCTCTGAGTCTTTCTTTACAGTCTTAGACTTTGTATTGGGCTTGAAATTCATTCTAGGTTTCTCAAAAACTTGCCGTGACTCTCAGCTTTTAACTGAGGCTAAACTGATGCAGAGTCATTTTTACCTGTGCCAAGTATTGATACTTCATTTGGGCCTCATCTGGAGGTGCTTGGTTTTTTCCTTTTAAATTGGGAAGTGTACATTTTTCCAGTCACAGAGCAAAACTAGTGATGAGCATGTAAGATATTTAAGAGTAGGTACTGATTAATGTGTGGAGCGTTCTAAAGTACTCTGTAGCATTTTTCAAACTTTGCTGTTGTGAGAAAAAATAAAAATATATATTGTTGTATTCTTTTGGGTTTCAGCTGGAGCGAGAACTTATGATTTGGCCTGGTTTTTTTTAAGGAAAAACACGCAAGATTTTACACCTGTGCCTGCTGAACAAGTCTGAGGTTGTCATTATTCTTCAGTAAAAGAGTTCAATTAATTTGTAGTTGTTCTTTTATCCTAGAGAAACACATGCGACTGGCTGTTGCATGCTTTCTTCTGAATTGATCTGTCAATGAATTCAGACACCTGGTTATTATTTTTCCAATATGGGCATGCTGTTCTGAAACCTGGGTGCTAGGAAATATGATCCTATTTGATAAAAAAAATATTTAATGTTGGCCTATTTAAACATTGCTTCCTTTCTCTTCTAGCTGAAAAAAAGTGTTTGGTGTATTGTCAGTTGTCTTTGAATGTATTGTAAGTAGATTGGGGGGGGGGTGTGTGTGGTTTTTTTTTTTTAATTTTAATCAGTTTTCCAAGAGAACAAGTTTGTCGTGATACAGATTTGGTGAGTTTAAGACATAATCCGACAGAAACAGACGAATTCTTGACTGTGCAAACCAGCTGTTTTAACTCTACATGTACAAGCTATTGAATACTTTGTAGAAAACTTTCCATTTAATTTAAATATTTTTTTTTTAAAAAAGGCTGATATAAAGAAATACTGAACAGCCAATCCTAATTCTGAGGCACTGGGAAAAGATAGTTCAAGAGGGGACGTATAACTGTGTTTAGAAGGGGCACATCTGTCACAGTTACTTATCTGTAAAATAGGACTGGTTATACTTTTTCTTTCTTGTCCATTTAGACTGCAGAATCCAAGTTAATCCCACCTAGCTTTAAGGTCTAAGTCAGAAGCTTAGTCTAAATTGAGAGTTTAACCACTTCTAGGTGGTGATTCTTTCCATCTGAAATCCTCTGAGGATTTGTCTAGCTGTTCAGGGAATGTAAACATCTGATATGCACAGGTTGATTATGTAAATTGTAAGTCTAAATAGTTGGGACAGGTATCCAGGCCCCCATTTTTAAGGGCATGAATAAAATGGTCACAAAATACTTTTGGGGTCTAGAGGCTTAAGTGAACACTTGAATGAAGGAAAGAAAAGCGTGAAAGAGTTGGAAACACTTTGAAAAATAGGATAGGACAAGGAATTAGCTTCTTGGTTTAGGCCTAGCTGCTAATGAATAAGACCAAACTGAATAATCCAGAAAGGAAAGACCTAAAATACCTAAAATACTTTCTCTTAAAGCGGTGGCAGTGTAAGTCATTCAGACATACTCCATTGTGACATTGTACCACAGACTCCTCAGCCCCGTTCTGGTGTCTCATTTTGTGTTGTAATGATAAGATAATGTGCCCTCCGTTGAGTTGTATTCACATAGATTTATTCTGACTTCAGAAGCAGCCTCCACAGATTTGCGTTTATGATATTGTAAAAGGTTTCTCATAATGGTACTTCCTTTCCCCAAAATAATCTGACACTTGACAGAAGTTTATTATGAGATCATGAATGCTGAAGGTTGAATCCAGTATATTTTCCATGTCTATAGCAGCTGCCAGTCAGCCAGCTTCCACTTCTGCCATTTTACAACAGGAAAAGCATGGCATAGTTTACATGCGAAGGGCCTGTTTCACCTTGGTAAATTCAAGGACATAGGGACTTACACTGGCTTGATCCATCAAGAACCACAGTAGTGGAAGAAGATTCTCCCCACAAAGTGGTTTCTATTGTCTCCCTTCCTCTTGTTGTATTTAGAAAGCGAGGGAGCAGCTGTAGTGTATAATCTTTCTCTAGGAATTCTCTGAACAATGATACAAGGTCATGCTGCATCAAATTCTTCTTCTACATCTGGACAGCTAAAGTCTGCCATTCAGACCTTGCTGTAAGGATGCTTACATGATGAGAGTTGGCAGCGTTGTATCACTGTGTCCTTGTCTCACCAACTTTGTCTTCCCATTTGAAAGGTTTTACTAAGTGACTGGTGCAGGCAGAATTTCAATTACTCATCGATGGTGAGGAAACTGCGGTCATCCCAGCACATGCAAAAAGTAGTCAGCTTTCATAGCTATAGTGAAATTGTTTTTTTCCTTGTGAATGACTCACTAAAAGTGGAGGCTGGCTGTAACAAAAATACATATGGTACCCATGGCTCATTCAGGCAAAAGCGTGAATTAACTTTACTAAAAATGTTGTTTGGAACTATACTGTACTTCTAAGCAAGAGGCCTGTGAACTCCATTACACTGTCTTTTGTAGTGCGACACAGACAAGAGCAACTTCTGGGTAGGCTAGACAACAGAGCAACCTTTGCCCTAAAGTAGTTCCAGAAAGCTGGCATTAGCTTTACTGCCCGACATACTGCTTTGCCTCTCACCTTTAAGCTTTAAACCCTTGAAATTCGTCATGTCTATTCGGTAGCTATATATAGCATTCATAAAAACTAAGAAAGCTCGTGTTTCCCAGAATGTAACTTCAGTAACTCAGTGAGCTGTGTACAACTACCTTAACCTTTATTTCTGTATCTGCAGCACTTAGTGTATTGCTAAAATGGGCAATCTTTTTCATACCATCATGATTTTTTTAAGGAAATGTTTATCAGTTATGTAATGCTGAAGTCTCTCTTTATGAACAATTTTTGTTGCCTTCTGACTATACTTTATAATTAATGTGACTGTTTATGGAAAGAATAGAAAACAGTATTGCTAATGTTCTGCAGTTGTACAACTCCTTTCGTGTGGTAATCTAAAGACATTTTACAAATGTAGATGTGGTGCACCCTTCAGTTGTGAGAAGGTATCGTTTTACAGAAGAGGAGAATGGAACAAGATGCTTCCACCACTAATGACATTGTGCTCCTTATTTAGGACATTGGATCATTCAGAAACCCCACATTTTTCACTCTAAGGAGAGATAAATCATCTTACCTGTTGTTTTTTCACATCAACCCTTGAGATTTCATGGAAGAATAAAGTTGCTAAATTTTTTAAAAGCACTTTGGTTAGTCTCGGAATACTTGAAAATGCATGCTTGTAGGACAATGGGAGATGCACATGTTTTTGACAAATCATTTGGCACTCTGTTTCTTAGACTTTAATAACAGTATGTTTTATTTGAGTAGCAAAAAATGATACTGAAGGAAAAGTTGAGAATGTTAATTTGTTTTCTGATAAATGAATTCTGTGTGTCTCTCTATGTATTGGACCATAGCTAATGGCATGTAGTTGCCAATATTCCTCCTTGGACTATAAAGATGAAAATCAGAGGACAATCAGTCTCACTCTTGTGATGGTATCTTGCTAAAGCTTTTCCAGATAAATATCTTGGAGAGGAGGAATTGATTGCATAATTTCATTATGTGAAATACTGTTGAGAACTTCCTAAATTCCAGTGTACAGACATGGATAAAATTTAAAATGTGAAATAAGTAAGGACAGTTGGTTATCTGAGTCATTTGTAATGTTAAGCTACTTTTCAGCAATAAGAATTTGTTGGTCAGCTAAGTCAGTGTCTGTTAAATATTGCTGAAGTTAATGCTTTTAAAGTTCTTGATACAAAATGTTGGTTTTCTAAGGAAATAAATATCTGAGGTCATGGTAGATGTGAGTTTTGGGCTTAATAGATCTCAGTCATCTGTTGGAAAGAATTTGATGCTGATTGAGAAATGGGTATACAGATATGTAGTAAGCAATAAAAAAAGAGAATTGTATTTCTTGTAGTCCATCTGCTGAGTGTACTGAAGTAATTGAAAGCAATTGAGCTCGTACTTGTTGTCTAGACAGTTTTCCTGGCAATCATTGTCCTCACTTAAACTCTTGGTTGCTACTAACCTTTCTGGATGTGTACATATTTGAGGTGTGAATGTTTGAAGGTAACCTTTATGCATGCTAGATCTCAGGCATTGTAAAAGAATTTTTTTTTTTTTTTCATCTATGTAATAGCATGCACAAAATACTTCTCTGGGAAGAATGCCAGAGGCAATTTAAGAAATTCTGGCTTGGTGCAAGCAGGCCTGGTACTCAGTGATGCAGTTATAGAAACAAGGAGATGAGTGTGCAACTTCATGATATCTATTAATCAGTGGGACACTAGTCCTCAGTGGAATTAACTTCGAGCTCCAGTGACCCTGAGCGTTTACTAACTCAGGAGTAGGTAAGAGGAAATACCCTTTTGTTTTACCGCAGACTCAAACTATAAGACTGAATCTTACCTATAGCACACACCTCTAAGTGGAAGAAGAGATGAAAGGGGGAAAACCATCTGGCATATTGTTTTCTGAACCCTGCCCCATTTCCAGTCCTAAACATAGTTGGTGACCAGCTACCTTTATATGGATCAGATGGATTTGTCAGACAAGGGGAAGTGTGTGACCAAAGCACGTTTCAAAATAATGACTCCCTAGAAGCAGTAGGAGAACCAGTCAACTAGTTCAGCATGAATCCATGACTCGGTGTTAGAAGCAGCAGTCTGAAGTCTGTTATACTCTCCGAGAACCTAGTTCCTTCTTGAAGTAGATTCTTCTCTCTCTACTGTGTATGGGATGGGAGGAGAAATGGAGGAAGCAATGAGATAAAAGAAGCGACCTCACCCTCATTTGTCCATGCAGGCTCTATGTACATAATAGGAACATATGCGAGGCAACACATGTCCAGTTGTTCCTTGTTGAAAACTTGTATTTTCTTCTCACCCATGGAAGAGGCATAATTTTTAATATCACACACCTCAAAGCCACTCCACAGTTAGTAAGATGAACATCAGCTTCACAGTCAGTTTGAGGAAGGTGGGGCAGATGTCAGAGTGTTCAAATGTAGATAAAGATTGCAGTTAACAAGCATACCAACATTAGAAGTCCTGCTATTATTTAAGAACAGCAGCAAAAAAAGCCTCTGATTCTTGATGATGAGTGCCATGGCGATAGTTTAACTTAGTGTAGAAGTTCTCATTTTCTTCTTTTGTACCAGGCTGGTGGGTATTTAAGTTAGAAGACAACTTTTGCTTGAATAATTGTGCATATTTTCCTTTAAATTTTGAGAGATGGAAATTGCATTGATATGATAAAGCAAGCCTGTGACATGCCAATATAAAATACAACATAAAGATGTACTCTGGTAGTTTGCAGATCAACAGAACCTAATGCAAAATGACAACAAAGAGTAATTTTTTTCTTCTTAGATGCAGATATAATTACAGTAACCTAGGAAAGCCTTAGAGGGATTGAAGCATTTTAATTTTCTGGCTAGGAGATTTCTTATAATTTTTTAAATGTTACCAAAACGTTCATTCATTCATTGGTTTTGTTATTGTTCCTTTGCAGAAATGGATTAAAATGTTCTTTTAAAATATTGAGAAAGGAGCTGCCACTCTTTCTAATTACCCCTGAAAGCAATTTAAAGTTAATGGGTTCTGTGTGATCTTTCTTAGATTTCCTGCTAATTCAATGTGATGCACAAAGTGTTGTGAGTACAGCCAGTGCAAATGGCGTGGCATAATGTAAAGTTTTGGAAATGTTCTGATAGCGTGTTAAGTTTGGTCCATTGAAAAAAAAAAACAAAAAAAACAAATAAACCCACTTTTTTTTTTTTTTTTGAATGCATACTAGAAATGCAATTTTTGAAAGGAATGGGGACAGTAGAGAGCATGGGAATGACTTGAGATTTTTAAAGGGCTCTGCAACACAGTTTCACAAAAAATAGGTCAGATATCTGCTCCTTGGGTTCTATCTCTCTCCATAGGTGGAAAGTACTTTGGATTCAATGTTTGTTCATCTGTTTGTGATGAATCTGACAAGCTGTTGTATGACTGCAGGAAGAAAGGCCAACAGAGAATGCGAAGAAGACAAATTACCATTCATAAAATTGGTTGAGAGAGGATAATGTTTTAGGAGCTTGTAAAGCTTTTTTGAAATACACCTTGAATTTTTATTTCTTGCCTGTAGAACATTATAGGAGTACAAGGTACTGTACATTCAGCTGAGGGCACAGTGGGACTGACAAGATGTAGCTCTGCAAACTGTGCTCTTGAATAAATATTCCATTATTTCTGAATTAACGAGGTAGAGGTTCCTTAAAATGCCTCTTCTTTCTTGTTTGTTTGGGTTTTTTCCCTACCATAGGTCATACTCTTTATTTTTCATGAAGGTCTTTAATGCTTTTAAATTTAGTGAATTTGCTAAGCTCTTATAAAAAATCAATTAATACCTATGTGCTGCAATAAATGAAAACAGCACAAACCCCTTTGTTTTTAAAGACGCAGCATACTGTTTGCACTATGTCATACATACAAAGCATGTATGGCTCAGATATTAGGTTTAATCTTTAGCATTAAGACTGGAGATGGTAGGAGAAATATCTTTAATAGACATGAATATTTTATACATCTTATACTGCCATGTCACAGTTAGCTTATAAACACTAAGGGCTGTGTGGACTACTTAACTTTTTACTGAAGAAAGGAAAATTCTTTTGAGGTGATATCCTGACTTGAACAGAAGGAGAGGCATGGAAAAACAGAGATACATGCGGTGACATGTTGCTGGTTATTGTGTGGGGTTCAGGACCATCCTTCTATTAGCCTGCAAAATGCTGGGTCTAGCACTAGCTTTGAAGGAAACTGTATGTGCATCTTTGTGGGTGCCACCTTCTAAGTACATGCAATCATTATTATTCCAGAATGCAAATACTTCTACTTTTTAAACTAATTTCTGAATATTTATCTGTGTGATAAATTGTAGTAAGAAGTCTGAAGACAATTCTTCCCTGAAGCCTCTCATGGAGAAAGAAAGGTTATATCATCTGATCCTTAGGGCACTGAGGCATTGCTCCATTTAGCTCTTTAGATAAACTGATGTTAATTTTGCAAGGCTGATGATCATGTTTTCACAACTTTTTTAACTTTTGCAAATCAAAATCAAAATACTGATAACGTTCCAAGCAAAATATGATATTACAAGGTTGTAGCTGGGCCTATTTTAATTCACAAAGCAAATCTGTCTTGTTCTTTTCTCTTAGAAGCCGTAGGAGAATATTACAGTATTCCAGACCAAACAGCATGATAACCCCAGGCAAATATTGACCTCTCTCCTCTTGAGTAATAAGCAGAAGTAATCTTTGCAGTCTTGCTCAACACTTAATTATCATGACAGTGTATAATCTGAAATATTAACACTATTCTTGCAATGTAGTTCTAATACAGGTCCAGAATTTCTTGAATCGTAGGACATGTTTTGATTCTGGTAAATCAATAGCAGTGAGATGTTGATACTAATTTTTTGTAAGACCATTTTTGTGTGCTGCTCCACTTTTTTAGTTTTACAAAGGAAAACAGAAAATCTCTTGCTAAAGAACTACAACTGAATTATAAAGCTAGATAGTGGACATCACCTCCTTGAGTCTGTTGCATCCTGAATTGTCTTTCTCTTTGTTTCACTGTGACATGGTCTTTTTAAGGTTTGAGTCTCCCGTGTTGTTCTAACATGTAATCTGCATGTGTTTTAAGTAAACCGAAGACTATGCACCTGCTGTTTCACTGTGCATGAGTTCCAGATGTTGTGCAATATGCTGTGCTTGACATGATCTTAGGTAGGTAGTTTTTTCTGGAGTGTACCTGTACATATTTCTTTCTTTTAGGTTCCTCCATTTTTGTTCTTTCTTAAAAAGTCTTTGACATGTTATAGAACGTTGTGTATTGTAAAGTGAGATGTACCAGGTTCTCAGCCAATGGAAACTGGCATTGCTTAATAATAGTCCTCAATTTAGACCTGTTCTACCTTGGTTGCACAGCTGGTCCATGTTTTGAGGTGTTTTTGCTTAAAACAAACATAGATACTATAAATATTTCGATTGTAATCACAAATTAGAAAATCTGGCTCAGCAGGAGAAACAAAAATAGGAAATCCTAAACCAACCTCAGAGCTGTTATTTGAACCAAAGTGTTTTTGAAGGTTTGACAACAGGTTAAACAGTGATTAACTTCCCAGTAACAATATTTTGAAGATATCAGTCAGGCTGATTTTCCTGAGCATCAGACCATTCTTCCTACTGCTTCAGTGTACTCAAGGCATTTAGACACCTCCTTCCATTTTACTCCACCTTGGTTCTTGGCTCTATCAGGCCTATAACTGTTCTCCATGTTTAGGGTGAACACCCGTCAGTTCGACCTAACACATAGTAGGGATTTCTGAGATTTAACAATGCTTGAGTACAAATTAAATGCACCAGAGAAGAAAGTATGTTTAATGCCTTTTATGAGAAATACAAAGCTGTCCTTACTGGTGTCAGAAATACAAATTTTTAGTCTATCAAATTTAACAATAATTAAAGCATCTCATTTTAGCAGTTATAGAGTACAGGAAGATAGTGCCACATCCACTAATTTCCAATTATGTGTTCTTCTAAGCACTGTTTCCTGTATTTTATGGAAATTCTTATAAACAAGACTCTGACAGTTCTGAATTAAGGTTGCTGAGGGTACCTTCTCCAAATACTATTCTGAATTCTGTAACCCAAAAAGAGAAAATAAGTTTTATTGTGCTGCATGAAGTCTGGATTGATGGTTCTTAAATGTTATGAAGTCTTGCCATATTAAAAATATTGTAAGTCCCATGTCCTGTAGTCTTGTGATTTGTAAGACACTGGCGTGATTTTTCAAAATAAGTTCTCATTTCTTGGACTTCAATGAAAACTTGAAACTGAGACCTAGCATAGGCTAAAAACTAAAAAGAAAAGCGGAAGCTTTTTCTGTATTTAAAAAAACCCAAACATGATTTAGGGCAGAAGAGGCTTCGTTTGTGCCTTCTTCATGGGTGAGATGGCAATATATGGATATCATCACTATTTCTGAACAGTGAAGTTCAGAAAGTCAGTCTTTTACTGGCATTTACGGAGTGTCATATAAAAAACCTCTGCTGGTGGGCATTGTAGGGGTAATTCCACCTATTACAGTGTTGCATTTCAGTCGTTAAAATGTGAGATACTCTTATATTTATTGCTTCAGTGAGATTGTTCTGGCTGAAAGTCATGTGAGTGGCATATCGTGGTCTGTCTCACATGAGGCCTCAAAGTATAGGTTCTGGATGAGGAGAGATATCACGGTTGGAGCAGTGTCATTAACATATCTTGGTCTTAATGATTATTCAGGAGAGCTGGATGGCCTATTTTTATAGGTTTAGAAAAACTACTTTTTTTTTTTTTCTAAAACTGGCTTACTGGTAAATGTGTACTAGTAGAGAAGTGGTCATGTGTCTGCTGGTAAACCACATGTAAGATGGTGTATTTTGTACCAGGATTGCCATTATGTGGTCTGTTAACAGATACCTGGTTGTTGGTGTAAGTGTACTTATAAACACTTATTTGTACTTACAAACACTTGTACTGCCAATCTGGTAATAGCACAACAGAGAGGTTGTATGATCTTTCTGTAGAAAACAGCCTGAACTTAAGCCAGTGAAAATTTGCTGTAAAACTCATGGACAAGTTATGAACCAAGAATTATTGACCAACTTTATTCTATGAATAATTTTAAATGAGAATATGATAGAGAAAGCTATGATTGTTTTGGGAACATTTTTTAAATAGAGATCAAGTTTTTTATAATTCATTGTAAGCTATTTGACAGTCTCTAAGAAACAGTATGCTTAACATAGTTAAAATATTCAGTATGTGTTGTATATGAAGAGGGAAGGTCATATCTAGCTACACATTTCGTGCTTACAATTAAGGCAATTTACTATTTATAGCATGAAGCTAATAGAGTATATCTGATTCATTATAGTCCACTCCTATCTCAACAACCTAAGCTTTTAGGAAGTATCCTCTGTGTGTTACATTCTTTAGAGAGAAAGTCTCTGTTACGATTAACCCTTTAAATTTTTAGAATTCTACATCTGCTGTCTGGTTTGGACAAGATAACGATCCACATATTCTTGCTGTTCATGCTAGGCTGAATTTTTATTTGTACTCAAAGAGTTGATTGCAAGTAACAAATGCCAAAAGCATTTTGTATGATTTCAGGTTTCTGCCAATGAAGGCTGACCCTGTTTATTTCTCTGGAAATAGCTGCAGGGTATAATTGAATGTTTGCAGACAGTTGAGTCAGAGTGCTGGAAAAACAGTCTAAGCAACGTACAGCATACTGGAAAGTAAAGTCTTTCCTAGAGGATTACGCTATCAGTTATATTCACCTTTATCCCAGCATATCATTGTCAAGCTAAAGCTTTCACCTATTTGCTTATTTTTACAGGGTGTGGGAAACCTCCTATCATTTGTAGGCTGAGTGGCTTATTAACTAATAAAGGGAAGGCCTATCATTCAAGCACACTGATCAATCATTCTTTTCTTGAAGAAAAGATATTCCTGAGCTATGTGTGAGCTTTTGCTGTCTTTTAACAATCACTGTATTCTCACTGCAGCAGTCAGGTTTACAAGATACAAGAAAGTATCTGAATGATTTTTCTTCTTCATGTAGAACTGAAGTCTAATAGTAATCCAGCAAAGTCATATTTGCCCCGACCTTGTCTCAAATTATTTTCCTTTATTTCATCTCACATTTGTCTTTTTTTTTTTTTTTTTTTTTTTTCCTTCCTGCCTTTTTCCTCATCCTGTTTCTTTAAATGTCCTCTGGCCTTGTTTTCTTTAATTCCCTCCAGGTTAACACCTTCCACCCTCCCTATTGAAAAAGTAAGATGATGTGATGATACTGCCTTTACAGTATTAACTCTGCTTAATCTGATGGTTTTTTTCACCGTGCTTTCAGTTTATTTTTTGACAATGTTAGTTCTTTGGATCAAGGGCTAGCTTCTTACTGTTCTGTATACAGGGTTGTATACACTATAATAATTCTCCAGATGTATTGTTCAAGAACAGCATCAAAAATTAAGTAAAATAAGCTACCAGTAATTAGCATGTTAGGGAAGAATTAATGTTAATTCAGAATTAATCACCTGCCAAACAGTAAATTGGAAGCATTTAATACAATGATGACAGTATATTGCAAGACTTTCTAGATAGTTTTCTAGATAGTTCTTGGTCTGCTTGCTCGCTGTTGAAAAGTTGGTTTCTTTTTGCTGAAATAAGTATCCTCAACCTCTTTATTAGAATAAATTATTTTTTCCCTTTTGTTCTGAATTTTCTGAATGATTCTAGAAGTAGGAGTTGATTTCTCTACTGTTGAGGAAGATTGAGGCTCAGATACATCTCACTTGAAGCCACTGCAGGAATTGAGAAGTATCTGTATCCCTCTGGAAGATGGAACAAATACATATATCAGAGTAAAATGTTGCCGAAATTAATTGTTTTTAACACAGAACTAGAACCCTCGATATGATGCTTGAGGGAGGTTTTCATGTCATATGACAAATGGAGGAAAAGAAGATTTTACAAGTTCTATTCCGTTAAAATTAGTGAGAGATACAGTTACTGTTCCTGAAAAATCAGCCTATTCTTCATGGGCATTTGTCATTGTGTACACTTTAAAGAGAAGATTGATGGATTTAGGCACTTGACCTCATTGAAACTGAGTTGGTTACATTGAAATTCCAGCCTGAGAAGCCAATCTTCAACCAGCAGAAGTGAGAACTTAGCCAAATCTGACTCATCCTACATCTATATTGTCTTAAACAGCTTAGAGAAAGTAACCATATGACTCAGGATGCTTTATATGCCTGACTGGACTGGCAGTGATGGTATATAATCACAGTTAGGAGAATGCTTGCTGGCTACAGAAACTGGTGCAGGACCCTACTATTTTTTTTTTCTTTTTTCTTTTTGATTGTGAAAAATTATGGTAGCTGCCAGCTTGAATTTTCTAAAGATTTACAGTTAGATTGACTTTTTTATCCTTTCACCATTTAATGAAATTAAACTACTGCAATGTGCTTTTCTACTTCATGTTTGCCAATACAAATCATATTTAGAAATCAAATAAACAGAAACGTTCTTCTAACTTTAAGCCCTGTTGAGAGGTAGATATATTATTTCCAGCTCGGAGCTATGATAATGTGGCTCTGTTGTTTTCATGCTGGAGCTGGCTTGTGTTCTGGCACATCTCAGCATGGGCAAAATGCACATATAGCTGTCTGCGCCCATCCAGCTAGGCAAATTCCAAGTTAGTCCTATTTAGCACATTCATGAGACCTCTGTGAGATAAAAAAATAGGATTCTCTTTCTGTATTAGGAGAATATGATTCTTAAATGTCAAGCCAAGCATAAAAGTGACTTTAAAAGTTTGAAAGTGACTTGCAGAGCATAAGAAACTGCAGTGCTGAAACTTTTTTTTATTACTTCACATAGAGCTAGACTATCCTTTTCTCATCTATAACTTGCTTTTTTATCAGTGTAAGTAACAGGAAAGACAAGTATTTCTGAGCAAATGTCCATTGATATATTTCCAAAGCTGTGAAGCATATTCAGGAGGTTTTTTTTAACATGAATTTTGTGTATGTTTATCATCCGGTACTTTCAATTTTTATGCCCTACTGAGATGTCCCATTTTGAACCTGTTTTCATGGGTAACTGGTGAGAAAAGAACTGGGCTTCATAAAAGATTTTTTGCTCATCAGACTTGCTGCTTTTTCATTATTATTGTTTTCCTGTAGATCCAGGAGTTTCAGAAGTATATCTTGCTGATGAATATTATTTTCTCGACATAATACTTCACTGTATTGAACTAAAAATAGCAAGTCTTAATATTCACCAATCATTTCTAGAAACGGTGAGGATGCTTCTTTTGTTGCATAGTATTCCCATTCTTAATCCCATTTAATGTTTATATCTACAAAAGTCCATAATCCTGTGAAATTCAAAGAATGAGGTTCATTCAAATCAATGAAATGATGTGTGACCTCTGATTTCCCATGATTCAATCTACAAATTCCTTCATGAAGAGCAATAACAAATGAAATCAAGACTGAAAAGAGATTGTTACCTGTTCTCTCTGTGTTCTGAGGCAGTCCCTGCACAGCAGGTGGTATTAGATATGCTTTAGCAACAGCCTCTTTAGGGAATGAAGCACAGGCAGCTTCCACTAAGTTTTTTTTCCCCCCATATGACTGTCTTTGCTATACCCTTGACATGACTATTATATTCTGCAGCATTTCACATTGTCATGAAAACTCACTCAAGCAGAAAATTTACCATTACAGACACAGAGTAATGCCCTTGGTTTTTTTTAGGAAACAATATAAATAATTATAGGTCTACATGCTAAGTTTTTGTCTAGAGGCCATTTTTATACTTAAGTTATAGTAGAAAGCCTCAAAATAGTTCAGAATAGGTGATGTCAGCTTGCTTTTACTCTCTTTCTGCTGTAGAATCTGTTAGCAATCAGTCATACCAACTTAAATTTTCTTTTAAAAAGTGTTACTGAATTTGGGCTTTCTTTAGACAGTGATAGGGGAATTGTGCTCTTTTACTGTCAGGTAGGATATGTAGACTACACATTTTCTTTTCCTTCTTTCCTTTTTTTTTTTTCCCCCCTTCTTTTGCTCATCTTGGATGAAATAACACAACGTTATTTTAGCATGACATAATGCCTCAAAATGGGAAGATGGGCATTTTTGTTATTTAATTTGCTTGTTTTATATTTCTGCCTTGTCCTTCAGACAATTCAAAACAAAACAAACTTGACAATATGGTCTCATCTTCAGATTTTTGTGTAACTTCTTAAAGCCCTCCAAATCTGGACATGTTACAAGTCTTCATCACAATTTATTCATGTTTTATACCTTTCTAATGTTAAAATTTTTACACAGAAGATACAAATTTAATCTAATCTTACTTGCTGCAGTTTAAGTCCGTGGTTTATTTTCTGTCCTAAATTACACCTGGAAAACAGTTTATTAGCCTTCTCTTTCTAGCAATCTTTTGTATTTTTTAGGATGCTATTGTGTCTTCTACTTTGGTTTTCTCTTCCCTAGACCAAACCACCCCAATCTTTTAAGTCTTTACTCACAGCTGGTGACTTCTGCACTTTTGATCCTTTTTATTCTCCTTTGGATTGGATTTTTTCTTATTGATCATGACCTCTACTAATCATTTCACATAGCCAGGTACAGAATTTTAGCTAATACCTTTCCAGACTCAAGCAGAAGAAACAAATTGCTTTCTGAGTCTTATATAGAGTGATTCTGTTTTTCCTTTCTCGGTACGGTTTGCTTTTATTCGTAAAAAGCCCGATTTTGTTCATATGTATTCAGTTTATTTGCTTGAACACCAGACTTTTTTCTGAGGACCTTACAGGCCTCAGTAGTGTTGTTTGTCTTAACATTTATGCAGTTGATCAGTTTATTCCATGTGTGATACTTTATTCTTGTCCTGCTTCTTCAGGACAGTTATTTAATCAAGATGGCCTTTGAAGAGCTAGCAGGCCCTTCCAGCTTGATTTTTGTCTTCAGATTTAACATGCATCATTGCTCCATCATTGTGTAGCCAAATGATATTTGTCAGACTCCTGATTTGTCAGACTTGTGACTTGCTCAGCAGAGCACTTGCCATTGGATCCAAAGGATGCTACACCATGGAGTTACAAGACAAGATAACTAACATTATCTTAGAATGTTACTGAATAGAGGCAAAAAGCTGTCTATCAGGTGAATACCTGTTAATTATCCATGGATATGAAGATGGTAACCAGTACTATATGTTGCTTCCCTAAATTAACTGCTCATTACAAAAGAAAGCAGGACAATTCAGCAGAAGGTTCCTTTTCATCACAACCTTCTAATTAGATATCCTGTGATTTAGAGATCTTTGTGGGATGGAATCGTGTCCTACTTTGTCGGTGATGATATCCAAGAAGGTAGGCTGTAGTCTCCTACCTGGAAGTAATAATGTAATGTCTGGGAAAGGATCAAACAGAAGCTCTGTAAATCCTTCATGGCTGGTGTATACAAACAGATCTAAACGGATGGCAAGCCCCAGCCTGGACCGTTATATGTTTGCAGGAAGGATGTCGCATACCATAACAGTATATGTGGGAAAACAGCAACCTTACTTAACCTTCAGTGGAGCCCTTTTGGACACATTCAGGAGGTTGTTAGTAGAATTTGGAGATACCACGGATGCTCCTTATCTTAGATGAGCTGGCATAACCAAGAAGTATTTATTTTTTCCCATGAATTAAATTTCTTGCCAACTTGTGATCAGCACCTGTAAAAAGGCAGTAAATCAATCACAGAGACCACAGATTTTTTTAAGGACTGCAGTAGCCATCTCTCACAGCCTGGATATGTTACTCTTTCAAGCTGTCCAGAAACATCTGTTTTGAATGCTTTGCCAGGTAGAATCAATCCTATACTTCAGTTCAAATTATACACTTGAAGCAACATATTTGTATTGGCACCTTGATAGCAAAAAGAGGGAAGGGATTGATACTTTAGTGATCTAGTACTGTGGGAATACTAGAATAACTGTGTGTTTTGAGCAACCTGCAGCAGGAATTAGAGGTATATGGTTGCTTCATACAGTATGGTAGGCTTCTCCCAGAACCTGGAGAACCACAGGCTGCACAGTATAGTTCTAGCTATTACAGCATTGTTGGTTAAATACTGTGACAGTTGGAGAGTGAGACAATAGTTAATAGCAAAAGTGAAGTTATACTTCCTTTTTTTCCCCCCATGTTGCATAGTATAACAATAATAGCTGTGTTTTCATAGAGGGCCTTTTGTTGTCTGATCAAAGTGTTTTATGAATGCTGAGTGAAGCTACAAACATCGCTGTGATCACCCAAAGTGCAAATAAATAAAAATAATATATTTGAAGTGTATAAGAATGTTGTCCATAGTTGGAAAAAAAGAGTAGATCTAAAGAGGTAGAGATCAAAAATCGAAGCTTATGATGTAGAATGTGGACCAGCTGATGATCAATTCAGTGCTTTCAAAATACTGGAAGTATAAGACTGTTTAATTCAAATCTGAGTGCTACCTTTCATAAATAATATCTCAACTCTGTGTGTTCTTTTAGAGTGGATGGTTACAAGTCAATTCAAGGACAGACCAGTAAAGCTAAGATAATAATGAAGGCAGTTGGTTGTCAAGGGACTCTTGCAATAAAAATACAATATGTATTGCAAGACACACTGCCAGTGTTATGATTTAGTATTTCAGCTTTAACTCCTTGCCCTACACTCCAATTTTGACTCCAATTATCCTTTAACTTTCTTCTTTTTATAGCATCACCCACCAGTGTCACTGTGTGTTGTCCCATAGGAATCTGAGATGGAGTTAGCTGGCAGTAAAGGACATGAGGTGGGGATTAATATTCTGGGTGTACAACCAGACTGTCATCTCATCGGTATTGAAGATATTTTGTTAGTGTCTCTTTTGGAGCACATCTACAGCCATGAGTATTTGAATCTAAGTGTATTTCTTGGATAAATGTTGATCATGCTCTCTTGAATGCGCCTCTGAAGTTTTTCCAAAGATGTAAGAATAAGTAGAAGGTGGATCCTAAGATCATTCTTTAACTGTTTGTGATAACAGATGTACAATAGGTTTGGGAGACATACATGAGGATTGCTGGGGAGGAAAAAATTGCCTTTAGTTTTCTTTGTACTAGTTGTCCTTGGCTTTTTTCTAAAATCTGCCAAAAGGTATTTTTAAACCTGTTACATGATTTTGTTTGGATTTTCTTTGCCCGTAATTACTAAATGCCTGTTGACATCTGGGTTTCTAATGTCTGCTTGCCTCAGAATACTCCAGGGTGCTCCATTAATTCTGTCATCTTATATGTGAAACAGCAAATCTCAAGTCCTTTCCTTCATTTCATTAACTTTTTGATGTGATCTGCAAGACTTCATATAATCATGGAAATAGGTTCCAGGCCATTTTCTAAAAAAATGTCAACTGCACTGTGAGCTCAAAACCTTTTTTTCCTTAGCAGGCATATGATCATAGGAGATGGTGAAATGATACATACAGAAAAGATTAAGTAATCAATGCTGGAAAAAATGTGCACATGTAACCTCTAACTTACATTTACTATCAGTCGGGACAGCCATGCTGTTCAGATCTGCAAGAGTCCGCTGAATTATGTGCTGTTTATTTGTGTATACTGAAATAAAATGATTAGTAGCAGAACTATGCAGAAAACTGTAAATGCAATATAAACTTGTATTCTTTGAAATAAAACTGTAACTTCTAGCCACATTCCTATTCCATTTTACAGAGCCATTCTTTAATTAGTTTAGTTGCAGAATGGGAAAAGAGGATATTTCTCCCTTTCCTAAAACACCGAGATCCCTAGATAACACCAAATTCTGTAGTTTTCAACATGAGTAATTTGCCATAAGATTCCCTCTCCTTGATTTGGTGCACAGTTGAGTGATTTCTGTTGGAACTATAGGTTACGAAGAGACAAAGACTTCTTCACTGATAAGTTAAAAAGCTTGTCTGCATTTGGAGGGCTTGCTGCTAACTGAACAAAAAAAACTATTGCAGCTTTCACCCTGGAATGGAGTGCAAGCATAGTTTATGGTGTGATAGAGCCTATTGGATTGTTTCTTGTTATCCTTTTTTTGCCTTTACAGGTTGAACCTGTTCTCAGAATAGAACAAGTTAATAGGACTTTTGTTGTTGAAGTTCTGCATTCCTAAAAACATAGCAATATGTAGTGATTTTTCTCATGTTTTGCTCTGTTATAATTCCTGGGCTAATATGTAGCCTTCAATATGTGAATTGTTTTTGAGTAGGCTGAGCAGTGTCTCTGTGGATTCACTAAAGAACTTTGATATTTTCTCTCTCTTAGAGAGAATATTTTTGAGGCCTTAGTGTGTATTTGAAAGGTCTACTCTGCAATCACGGCTGATACAGGATAAAGGGACCAACAGTCTCTTCAGTGTTGATCATTTCTGTAAAAAGATCCCAGTGGCTCCCCATTTCCTGAGTATATGGATCCCTTTGAAGATAAGTACTTTAAAATTTGCTGGTCTGAAGTTTTAAGCTTCTTAAGAAATTTGTTGGAGCTTACAAACAACCGGCATCACTGGAACCAGTACCTAAATGATAATTTACAAGACAGGTAGATGTGCTGCTTAGGGACATGGTTTAGTGGTGGACTTGGCAGTGCTGGGTTAATGGTTGGACTTGATGACCTTAAAGGTCTTTTCCAACCTAAGTGATTCTATGATTCTATATTCAGTTTTCTTCATGGGAGGGGCAGCAGGATGATTTTGGGGGCAAATCTTGCCCTCCTTGTTTAGTAAAATTTCTTTAAAATTCATTGAAAGTTTCTGTGGAGTAGAATGGAGCCAGGAGGATTTGACCTCATTTCACCTGTGCTGTCTTAAAACAGTCCATCATGGCTATACTGTTTCATGTAACTAGACCTCTTGCTTGTTTCTATGCTTAAGCCTATCCCTTCCCTTGTTTGAAACCCTCAGAATTTTAGTTTATTCTTTATCTTGGGATAAGGACTATCATTTGGGGTAGATGACAATACCTCCAACTTTTGTCTTTTAAAGATACAGATCTAATCTCAGTTTGTTGCCCTATTCCTTTTATAATTAATGGAGAGAACTGGGCACTTCCAAAGAGCAAATGATGCCACCCAATCTGAACACCTTCTAGAGGTGTCTGTCTCTACAGGGAACCTGATACTTTAGGCTGGCAGAGAGGATATCCAGCTAGGCAAATGTCACTGGGCATTATTGCAATAGTGGCAGTGATATTATTGATAAGATGTGCCACCTCTTTTATCCTCGAGAAATGGTGCCTCATCTGCAGTCAGAACGAAACCATTTTGCTGAGTGTAAACAGTACTTGTTTAGTAATTCCCTTTGATTCTTGCCTGGATGATGCTGAAATTTTCAATTCTCTTGGTGATACTGGTGTCACTAAGTCCTTTTCTTTGACTTACTGCTTACTGTAGAAACTCAAGCAGACACATTTATTTTTTCCACAGAAAAGGGAGCAGCTGAGAGCTAGTGTGTTAGTGAGCCCTGCTCACCTCTGCTTGTTGTGTAGGACAGTCTATCGCAGCTGTAGCGCTTGTTCTTTATCCATCTTGAGAAAGGAGGTAAGTGTGTGGTTGCCAATGATATGTAGACATTACCGCAGTGTGTTATGTCATAATGGTAGCTCCTGAAACAAAACAGAAGGTGTTCTATTTTTAGGCTAGTAAGCTTACTGCTCTTGGTCAATTGCTGTACTTCATCAAGGATCCAGATGCAATATTCCCTAAAGGCAGTTGAATCTGGCTGTGTCAACAGCTCATATGTTCACGCTGCTACATTTAGCATTACAGTGTGTTTTGGAGAATAAGTGCATAGGAAAACATCCAATGTACAATTTGCAAGTGTTTATTTTGCAGAAGCTTAATATGTTATGTATTACACACTGACACATAGTCAAGCGAGCACGATTGCTCACAGATTGCCTCACTGGCAGAAAACTTCTATAAAGTCTTACCCGTTCAAAATCAAGCTGTCATTTTTAAAGGAGGGTGAAAGTAATTAGTGTTAAACTGGTTTTTAGATGTGTATATTGTATGTTTTATTTAAAAAAAAAAAAAGGCTTAGTGTGATAGGTGAATGATTTGTACATGATCTCCAGATTTCCTGGATGGAAAGTGACACACTGACTCCGAGTTACTAGCCTTCAGTACTGAGTTAACTATTTCTTCCATTAAGGTTCTTTATTGCTCCTCCTATCCAAAATTAAAGTAACATTTCTCTGCCTTAAAGCCACAGAAATCACTGGAAAATATCTTAAATCTTATCTGTTCCTGGAGGGCACACTGAATGCGACATTTTTAGTATGCGGGTGTTGGAGAATTAATTACCCATGCATGCTTGACACCATAGAAGGCCAAAGAAATGAGTCATCTGCCGCATCTGGTCTGATCTGCACATTGCTTTCAGCTGCTACCTTCACACCAGCTATCCTATTTCCAGCGTGTCTTACTGTTTATTTAACAAGGGATACATCTTGTCTTTTTCTGAACCCATCTTTTGTAATAATTTCTGAAAGGGATAGAGAATCTTGGTCTCAGGTTCATTTCTGTCCATGTCTCTTGACTTACAGATTTCTCAGTTTTCTGAGGATGTGGCTGACAGCAATGTGACCTTCGGTAAACTAAGAGTGATTTTTCAGTTCAGCCAAACATTTCAACACCCTCACATGAATCCCATCCAGCCTTGTGGATTTGAATACAAGAAACTTTTTCAGGGAGTCTCTAACCTGTTTCTCCTTCACTGTCAGTAGTCCTCCTCCTTTCCAAAATGTGCTGATACATCTGGAGGTGGAGGCTCGATTTTCCTTTGAAGATCAAAGCAAAAAAGTTGTCAACTATTTCAGTCTTTCCTGTATCATTTGTCACTAGATTGTCTCCTCCGTTCAAGCAACAAACCTTCACTTTTCCCAGCTTCCTTTTTTAGC
Organism: Nipponia nippon; assembly: GCF_047370975.1. Classification (NCBI taxonomy): domain Eukaryota; kingdom Metazoa; phylum Chordata; class Aves; order Pelecaniformes; family Threskiornithidae; genus Nipponia; species Nipponia nippon. The sequence continues at coordinate 7,870,905 of NW_028262291.1, read as the reverse complement.
TGGCATACCTGTAGACTCCCTTCTTGACTCTTAAAAGGTGTCCGTTGATAGTTTTAGATCCAGCTAGGCTTTGGCCTCCTTGATTTTTTTTTCCTTAAGTATCCAAACATGGCTTTTATACTCAACCTTTGTTGCCTGCCCTTGTTTCCAGCCATCTGTTTTTGTGTTCCAGTGTTTTATTGAGAAGCTCCTTGCGTAGCCAAGTAGGCCTTCTTCCAAATTTCCCAATCTTCCTCCAACCTCAGGTGGTTTCTTCCTGAGCTTTTGATAAGTTTTATTTAAATTTTTTTTCTCCTGGTACCGTTCCCCTTGTGGCACCTTCCCAGGAATCTTCCTTAGCAGTTCTTTAAACAAGCTGAAGTTTCTCAGCAGAAAACCTCTGTTTTCATGTTGGAGTTCTGTCCATTTTTTTTGTTTTTTTAAAGTTGGTGTCAATTAGCACTCAGTTCAGAGTCAAAAAGGAGGACTTGTTTTTGTCACTTATACTAGTGAAGTTCCTCTTTCTCTCAGTGATGTCTGCCAGATAGGGAAACTTTTTTCTTTTATATAGAGTATAAAATTAAAATCATTACTGTTGAGTAAAGCAACCATGAAATTAAGCAGTAAAAAAATATAAAAGACCTTTTATGTAGCTTCTTTTAATCTCTTGGTTAATCTTCTTTCTCGCCCTCCTGCTTCTCTCTAACTCCTGACATAATTTTCTTTTTCTAATAACTCTTACCTTTCACTTTTTAAATATTATCATTAAAAAAATCAAGCTTTCTGATATGTCTGCTCTTCCACTGCTTTCCATATGACAAATTGTGCAAAACAGCTTGTGGGGGTCTGAGGAGTGGCTGGCTGAAATGAATTTTTATTCACTGTTAGATATAAGGATATCAATAAACATCTCGAGAGCCTATCTTTGCCTAGTATTGCATGTTAATGCTGGTTTTAATTTGACAGCTTTCCACTTTGAGGTAACTTCAGTAGTAATTTCCATTAATGTATTTACACTTTTATTTGCACCTTATTATATATGCACCACCTTTCCCTCCTCACCTTACCCTACCTCTACCCTCCAAATACAGCACTGTTGTTGTAAATACTTATGAATGCCTAAAATGCTGGATGGCCTTCTTTCAAGACCAAATTTTTATAGGGATTCTAATTCAGGCTGTCATTTTTCACTGTCAGCCAATTAAAGATCATAATTCTGTGTTTAAAAATACATATTATAAAATCATATGCCTGCTCCCCCACTGGTAGAAGTTATGCTTTCCCTGATTTCATTATCAGGACTTGTTTCTCCAACAGAAGCTGTATGTCGGTGTTTCATTAATGTACAGATTCAGTGAGGTAGGATAGACAAGCAGGGTGCTTATCAGCCTAGTGTTCTCATTAATGTACAAACACACTGAGTAAGGTAGGCAGTAGGGTGCTTGCTATTGACTTTAGGGCAGCCAGGATTTAATCTTTAGGTTTTGCATATTATGTTTAGTCCCTGCAATTAACTTGCACTGTGTGTGTCTGTGCTTAGATACTGGTTTTCAGGGACTGGCCCTCAATATAGTGAAAAATTCTAAGGCAAGATTCTGCTTTGCCTGCTTTGTCTTTGAGAGAAACACAAGTCTTTCTAGCTTTTTTTCTATATAGAGTGGTAAAAAGGGATTTTGGATTCACCAAATCAAAAAAATATTCACCAAAAATGTTGTTGAAGCTACAGAAATATGTCATTCAAACCTTCAGTTTTGAGTTGAAATGAAATTTCTTTTTTTTTTTTTTTTACACACATTTATAACATTCTTTTTTGCTTTAGAGATTTCTTATGTAATTACTGTTGCATTTATTGTCCTTCCTGCTGTTTCAAGCATTTCCCGTGGAGCAATCTGGTTTTCATCACCTGTGGTTTTCTTCTTGTGCTCCAACAAAATCGAATGAGAAATACATCTTTATTATAATTACATTATTTGGTTCTAAGACTGTATACGTGTGGCTCATTTTAAGTGTAGTGACAGCACAAGGGGCAACAGTTTTTAATTGAAGGTAGGAAGGATTTTTTTACAATGAGGGTGTTGAGACACTGGAACAGGTTGCCCAAAGAAGTTGTGGATGCCCCATCCCTGGAAGTGTTCAAGGCCAGGTTGGATGGGGCTTTGAGCAACCTGGTCTAGTGAAAGATGTTCCTGCCCATGGCAGGGGGGTTGGACTAGCTGATCTTTGAAGGTTCCTTCCAACCCAAACTATTCTATAATTCTATGAAAATTTCCTGTTAATAACTGTGGGGATGTCACTTGAGTAAAGCTAATCCCATATCTAACATTTTGCATCATTATTATAAAGTAGTAGAAATTGCTCAAGTTAAGGGAATGACTGAGTTGGTATTTCCCCACTGTGCCAAGCCTGTTAAAAGCAACCCTTCATTCAGTTGTACATTGTGCTTGGTCTCTTTCCAAAAAAGCCTTTCTCTTCATAAGAAGTTTCTGAGTTTTCCTCTTCAGGGCTGAAATTTTCACTATCAACTTTAAATGAAAATATGTATTCATTTGCTTGGAAAAAATTTTGGGGTAATTTTTTGGCCACGGTATGTTGAAGTTTTTTTCTTAGTGCAAATTTCATTGGCCAGTTTGCTCAGATACATAGAATTAAAAAGAAGAAAACCCCTTTTCCTAAAAGCCTTATTTTTATAAAGAAAAATGTAATTGTCTTTCATGAAAAGTTACTAAAAAATATCAAGACCATCTGAGAAAGCAATTAATCTTTCAAGAATTAATTCCTCTATTAAATTATTTTCTTCAAGATGATGTGCACAACCTAGAGCACGTATTGTAAGATAAACAAGCATTATTAAATGTGGAAAAAAACCAAACACATTTGTTTCTTATCTTTCAGAATCAATTTTTTGGTGGGAGAGAGAACGAGAACATTACTTATAATTGTAAACAAGCATTCTTTTTGTGTGTTTATTCAGGAAAAAGGAGATGCTTGCATAATGGTTAATTCAGACAGCCTATTCATAAAACCCTTCATTGATTTTTTTTTTTTTTCCTCTCCCCCCCATCGAGAATATAGCTCAATGTTTGTTGATAGAGCATCTTGCTTCCCCACAGATGGTAGTGCTGAAGCTACCCAAAAGCAGATGAGAAATTAGACAAATGTAGGTCTGCTTCGTTTTAGGGGGAAAAAATGCACAAAACATATGCTGACTATTTGTTGCCCTAAACCATGCTTCAGTCACCCTGAGAATTAATGACTGTGGCTTGAAAGTATAAATAATGAATTCAGTTTATTTGGAAGAGGAAGGATTTCTTCATTGTGGGCTACTGGATTCCAAATAGTTGGTCTGAAAAGATATATGAGTGCATAAAACCTAAGTTTTTAAAAATTTTAAACCAGAAGATTTCTGCTTAGCTCTAAGGAAAAAAAAAATATAATGGAAGACACAGTGGAAAATTTACATTTAAAATAGATCTTGTTAGGCAAAGCATCGGATTTGGGTCTTATTAAAGTCTGTTTAATTCTGCTACTGTCAGAGAGAAAGAAGCCTTTTTATGTCGGCTGAGGGTCTTATGATTTCATGTTGTCTTACCTGCTTGGTGAGTATGCTGCTTTAGATTAAATAATCTGAAGTTTACTAGCATAAAAATGAATGTTTCCAAAATCAGAGAAAACTCTGAAAAAGTTGGACAGAAAGGTGTGAATTTAATAGGTAAATGCAGCAGTGTTCCAAACGAATGGTAAAGTCTCCAAGAGAATCATGTCATTGGCAGAAGAAAGGGAAGGCAGAATGGCAGTAACAGAAACTGCTGTGTTTATCTCGAAAACTGGAGACTTCTGTCACACCTCAGAACTAATTGAGCTAATGAATTAAATTAATTGATATTCAAAATTTTTATATATATAATCTGAATGTAATCTATATATCTATAAACTAGAGAAACAGAAGTGATTTTATGAGTGTCTGACAAAATTATACTGTTTGTCAGAACAGTGACATATGAGGGTGTGGAAAGATTATAAAACTCAAGATGTCTCAAGTTCCTACAGTACTTGAACTCTATTTAAATGTATAGTTGCGTATTTTGTGTAAGTAGCATTAGCATAAAACCAACAGTTTTCTGTTGCCTCTAGTTGTTTGTTATTTCTTAACTGTTATTATAAATAAGATAGGGGCTATTTCTGCAAATGCAAACTAGTCTTCATTTCAGAGGGTCCTTTTACTTGGGAGTAATTCCAGGTAAATGTAAGGCTCAGTATACTAAGGACCATTTATATAAGATGACTTGGTGGAAAAAGGAGGTGAGGTGGTGAGCACATCTGAGAGATATAGCAGACAGCAAGGTCATTGAGAAAAGTCTTAAGGTGATTCAGTTTGCACAGCTATTAAGATCCCAGGTTAATTTAATACTTGTCCACAGAAGGAATTAGTGCAGGATCGTTAGCACACTGCAAATTATGAATTGCCAAGAAGATAAACCCTAAGGGAGGCTTTGATTCCTGTCAACCCTGTAGGGGCTGAAGTGTGGAGTACGGCACCATCCGTGTTCTGCAGTCTGTCGGGGCCCACCTCTCTTCAGACAATCCACTGGCATGCTGCCTGCTGCTAGACTTTCTGAGTCTGTTTTTCAAAAGTGGATTTTGTTTGTTTACCAGAATAGCAGCACCTGGAAAATCTTGGCCAGAAGCAAAGATTGTAGGGAAGCTGTAATTAAATATTCCAGACCTTTCAGCTGGCAGAAAGACATCTTCCTATAGATAAGATTCTCGTCTCTAGAGTGTTTAGGTCTAGGTGAAATTTAGATTTCATTAGCTAGAACATTTATTCCACTTTACTGGCCAACTAGAAAAAAAAAAAATCATTAGCCTGTTCTATTTGCTAGCTCAGGTTAGAGCAAGCAAAATTAGAGTTCCAGAAGAAATGCAATAATTTCATAATTAATTTTTTTGAAAAATACATATTCTTAGATATTTCAATGCCTTATTGGTAAAGAAAAGCCTTGCTTAGCTTTGCATAATACCTAAAGTAAAAGTTCTACTGGATCTCCATAATAGTGGAAGAAATGAGAAAAATAATTTTGTTAAAAATGGTCATCATGTGTTCACAATAATTCCTTTTTGATTTGAAAGCAAAGCTAATAGTGTTCTTTATGCTTTCCAGTGAAATAATCAGAAATGTACACAAGAGTGAAGAGGCCATAAGGTTAAGTTAATCTATTGTTTGGATGTTCAGAGCAATAACAAATGCGGAAATTCACACTTTCAGCATTGGGGAAGAATCACTAAGACTCAACTTTTAATGCTCTGAAATAAAAGCACTTGTGATAGCGTTTCATTCTTCCTCCCATTCTCTTTATGACAGTTTCCACAGGAGCAGTTCTCAGGGAGTGATATCTCTGGATTTTTTTTTTTACAGGATAATTTAAGACCATTAACATTATTTTTCTTAGTTTGTGGCTCCAGCTGCTGCAATTTGTCTTCGAGATTCATGAGTACTAAAATTCAATAAATTTAATTTAAAATGATGGAATATATTGCCATTCATTTACAAATGAGAAGCAACTGCAATAAACACAGAGGAAAAATAACTGGAAGAAATGGATGGTGTAATCATGCATATGCCATAGCCAGCCTGATCTCCTCAGGCTGTCTGTGTGCTTTTCTGCTATATCAGTCCATCAAATGACACTGTATTGGAAAAGCTTCTTGGGATATTAAGCAATATATTTGAAATGATATTTTTTGACTTTTACACGTGCAGAGTGGCCCAGTGAAGCTATACTGAGTTTTGTCAATTGTTATAAGTGCGCGTTCTTGCAACAGACCCTACCAGCCAGAGCATGAAGGTCTAATAGCCCAGCCCCCCCAGCATTAAATTGCATGTTCCCCTGCGATACTGTTTCCCCCTTTATCTACACCGTATAATATTGGCACTCATTTTGTAGCCAGTGAATATCACAGACTTTTGTACCAGATCCTGATTTCCAGCAAAATACAAGAAGTATATAGGGCTATTCTTGATTTATCCTGGACTCTGCAAATAGAATGTTATCTTTTAATTTCAAACAATGAAGAATACTACAAGCTGATTTTTAGCATCATGTGACTACTCAAAAGTTGTATGTTGCATTTTGCACTTTGAAGTCAAGTTAGAAGGTGCTGCGCTTTCTTGTAACACAGGAGTTCTCGGTCTAGAACTCAGATATGCCAACCTGACTATTTCAAAGGGATTGTGTAAATATGAACGAAGGATGTAGTATCTGAAGTCCGAGTTCTGTATTCGGTTCTGCCAAATATATCTTCGTCCAATTTCTCAGCTACTTACCTTGTTTAAAAAAAAAAAAAAAAAAAGAAAATTAAGCTCATTTAACTCCAGACCAGAGAGGTCCTGGTTCCCACTCTCATCCTTCACACAGGCAACTGCAGTCCACTTGGTCAGGAAGCAGATCCAGCTGAGGACCAAACTGTGAAAGCCCTTTCTGTTGTAAATGGCTGGGGAGTTGATCTGGCTCCCTGAGACCCAGGGTGTGTTTCCTGAGCAGACTGACTGCATCGCCATGGGAGCACTAGGGCTGGTGCAAACCGTATGAATGCTTTGGAGACAGATTGACATTATTTGTTCTGAAACTGTACATACCTTACAAAATCTCTTCTTGGAGATTTTCTCCTCTGTGTGTAGATAGTATTAATGGGACAAGATGTGAAGTGTGGCCGTGGATTTATACGAGGGTCTTTTTCATCAAGAGTTTGCTTAGTAGCCATTATGATGCTGACTACTCTGTAAGAGAAGCAGGGAGTCAGCTGTGGTCTTTCTTGCATCATGGTGAGCCATCCCATTCTGGATCTATAAAAGTCATTCTGTGCACTGAAACTGGCAACTCTGTCACATTTAGGTTTTGACAGCAAGTTTTCTAATAAAAACCTGCTAATAAAAGGCAATCACCAAATTCCTGATCAGCTTTGTGAAGCATAGTTAGTTAATAATACAGGCAAACTGGGTCAGAGGCAGGGCTATGTGTGTCATACTATAAGATTTGCTGGTGATTTCTGGAGAGTTCAGTTTGGATCAAATCTTGGTGCAATTTCACTTGGCAGAAAGAGGCAGGTGTTAGGGTTGTGTGTTTTTTTTTCTTTCCCCTGGTAGTTTTTTTTTTCTCTAAAGTCTGAGACATCTTCAAGTTCATACATAGAATATTCTTGGTAATTGGCAGTTATCTGTTTTTCCCTAGCATCATTCTTGAAAAAGGTGGAACAGTTCTCCCTGAAATTTTCTTTAAAATTCCCCAGAAGGAGAGACCAAGCCTGAGAGGTGATATCCTGGGAAATGATAATGCAAAAATTCAGCAAAATTCTAGGCAACAGAAAACTATTGTATGCTTTTAGTTTATGCACCACTGCCACCCTCAACAATTGTTCTGTAGAAATACATTCTCCAAGCAGTCATATAGGGAATAGCATCCACGAAATGAGCCATAGAGTGCCAGCCAGTTCATGCTATGCATATTAATATTTCCTAATGAAATGCATAGAGATTTGGGGGATTTTGAAGCATGGATATAAATTTGCATCTTGAACTCGTACTCTAGATGAAGGAAGACTGTGCTCCACGTTTAACGTGCAATACTCTGCTTATATGATTAATCACTGTCTGCTAACTGAATAAAATAAGGCACCCTTTCACCACTTAAAAATACCTATATTTTACAGCAATGCATTCCTCAAATTTATGCTTTTTTTTTTCTTTTTTAATTTAAGTGATCAAGATTTAACTGTGTAGCACCCTTATCTTTAGAAAACAGAGTTTTATAAAGACTGACATTATTTTTAGACTACTTTTCTGGAATCTGTAGCTGAGGCCAGAATATATATGATTTCTAAACTGCATCCTTGGTCGTCGGGGAAGCAAAGACAAGATGTTTTCCTGAAAAACATGAAGTAAGAATTTGCAGTATGAATATAGGGCCATGAGGATATATAATGTTAGATGCAACTAAAACATGTTTAATGGAGATGAATTCATTTTGAAAAGACTGAGTAAGAAACAAAGCTTACTGTTAAAAGAAAGAAGCGTACAACCAATTACAGTAGGATCGATAGAACAATAGGATCAGTCATTCTTGATGCCATAGTGAAATAATGCAAAATGAAATACTGGACGTGTCTTTAGAAAATTGTATTTTGTTTTTACAAAGCTGTGAGGGAAATCTGACAGAGAAAAGGATGACCGTTAGTCTTAGACTCTTATCCCAGGTATGGAAGGCTAAATTTCTACCTGTGTGTCAGTATGTTGAACAATACCTGTTTGATCAAAACCAGGAAGGACCACTTTAGATTCCTTCAATCTCCATCATGAGATTTTTTTTTTTCCTACCCATCTCAAGCTAAAACCTTGCCTGCTTGCCACCTACAACATTAACAGCAGCTGTTGATGCATAGGCTGCCGCCTTCAGTGAACTGCTGCTAGAAGAAACGGCAGAATACACAAACAAGAAACTCTGGCTGGTCAGACAGTTCCATGTAGCTTGTGATCTTTCTGTGCATGATCAGAAGGTTTTACCTCCTTTGGCTCAGTTAGAAAAGAAATGGTACATGTTGTGGAATCAACAGGAAATAGGGGTTCCCACTATAATCTTCCAAAATTTTAATAAAATAAATTCACAATTAAACTTTTTCTATTATTTGCCTGTTGTGCCCATGTCAAAATTAGTATATAGATGTAATGGAAACCATATTTTCTTAAATATTTTTCTAGAAGCAAAAGAGGAAAAATAATGGTTCTTGGATCCTTGTTTCCTAATTCTCCTTTTTCTTGCTGTATTTATGTGCTAGAGTTCAATTTGTATTAGAACAGGGCTGAATCCCTAATGGCCTCTGCTATTTTTTCCCTGAGATATAAAAAGAAGTGCTTATGGTGTTGTAAAGGTCAGACTGAGGATCCTGAATTCTCTTTTCACTTGCTTTGGTTTTCCTCTGGTATTGTTCCATTGCCTTCTGTGTGTTTACTTTTGATTTAAAATTCTGTATGAGGAAATGGAAACCATAAGATAGAATGCAAGAAGTGAGGCAACACACTTTGGAACTCAGGTCTTCTCTGCAAATAGCTTCTGTTCCCAGGCATTTTATATTTTTTATTCCATGTGCTGTAAATTTCAGGAGTTTACTAATGTAGCCAGAATGCAAACACAGCAAAGTATATTCATTTTTAGTTATGGCAAATGTTCTATGAAACAGGCCACTGATACTGATAATTGTATGGCTTATGAATGAGGATACAATTTAACAAGTATGTCTAAAGCTAGGCATGTCAGTAATCCCATTCTGATTTTTCAGATATGATATGAAATATTACATTGTAATGCAGCAGGATGTAGAATTACCTGTAATATCAGAATTAACTCAGGTCCTGAAAACAGTATAGTTACCCGAGTGCAACACTCTACCTTGGCTAACGTACCCAGCTGAGAAATCATGCTGAGCTTTTCAAGGTTCTGCCCCTGTTTATCTTCATTCTGTAGCAACAGGTGTCAGAAGCATCTCCTCTATTTCCATGAGCACAGTGAAAACCACTGTAAGGTCTGTATGGAAAAAAGAGCTTTGCTTATGTCTCCTTTCCTCTACCCTGACATACTCACTTTCTTTAATGATATTTAACATTCCCCTTTGCATTCTTTGACAGTTTCTAGCAATTCAGTCTGGACACCAGAATCTAGGTGTTTAAGAGATCAAGTAATTAACTCGCTGCAAGTAGGATGCAGAAGTGTCCCCACCTCAAAAAAAAAAAAAAAAAAAAAAAAAAAGCCAAAAGCAAAACAAAGCCCAGACCTTAAAGAAGAGGAATCAAATAATCATCAATCACTACACTGAGTAGTGAGGTAGTTTAGGACAAAGCTCTCCCTGGAGAGTAAGTAATCCAGGTTCTTCAATTGTACCAACCTTCATCTTGGTAACTACATTCAGTAGTTTGAAAGATTTGTAGTCATGGAGGGCATGCAAAGACTAATTCTGGTAATATCAATGTTTGTATAGTTAGTAAGTTATATCTCAATTATATTTCTAAGTGCATTCTGTTTTGCAAAGGTTTTATAAGTGAAGCCATGAAAATACCAGAAGTGCTGAGTGTATGTTGGCTAATTTAATTGCTATACACAAGTGTGAGAAAACAGGCATTTTGGCTGTTTCTTTTTTTATTTAACATTTATTAAGCTTGTTTCTCATTTTCAAGGCTGACAGCCTTAAATGGATATCACACCATTTATGCATCTGTATAGGAAGATCATCATTAATCATGCTTTGTCTATATTGTCATACATGGTAAGACTCTCCTTTCTCCCAAGAATAAACTTCTGTTGTTTCTGCTTATAGAGTCACTTTTTATACAACTTTTTTTCTTCTTCAGCCAACTTGTCTAGTTAGCAAATATTTTCTGAAATTTCTTTTGGGTAGTTGAAGGACTAGAGCTGTGACACGTACGCCAAAAATAGGCAAGATAAAACATCTGGAGTGACTTAGTTGGAAAAGAGCATTTAGCAAATTAATTAGGAGAAAAAACTAAGAAAATAGGAAGAAGTCTGTGTGGCTGAAAGAATATACAGTATTTTTAAGGCTGCTAGAGAACTTGGTCAGATAAATCTTCTCGAGCTCAGGAAAGCATTTCTCAGACTCTGGCTGTCAATGATATGAATGCATATTAGGGATGTAATAAATCCATGTTCACAGTCTTACTTTCGCTTAAGCAGAACAAAAACTGCACTGGAATTGCCTGCCTTGCAGGTGGTGTACCAAGCTCTTCTGGCAGGATTCCAATATCTGGAAACATTGCAGTTTTAGTTTAGTATAAGAAGTGTCAAACTCTCATTTTATTTATTTATCTTTCTGTCATATTTTGTAGAACAGATTCGTGCTTCTCCTGCAAGGCTGTGTTATCAGTTCAAATCCTCTCCATGGTGATAAATATCAAACCAAACTGATGGTTTAAGTAAAAATGAATTACCCGTTTAGTCTGGCAATAAGTAGTGATGACAAGGCTTAAACAACTGTGGACCTCCAAATAAGCACTTACCTCTAACCAAGGCTTTTCTGTAACTAGGTTAAAAGATAAATAATCTGCTGTGTTTGCCTATTTCGGTCCTGAATAAGGTCACTATTAACCTGTTTATAGAAAAAATGCACATGAATCAAAGGAGATGCACAAGCGTACGTCTGGAACAAGGTATATGTGAATTGGGCCTTTATTCTATTCTTGTGGCAAAGAGAGGGTTTTATTCCCCGAAATTGTTATGATAACATGGACAATATACTTTCTTCTAAATAGACAATACTATTCAGAAAATATTTCTTGCTTCCCAGGAACACTTTTCCCCCCTTGTTTTTCCCACTGTTACAGCTTAAAATAGATGAGAATACTACATAGAAGATCTTTAGCCAGTGATTTTCTGGGTTATTTCCATATCTGCAAAGTATTTCCTTTCAGTCTCATAGATGTTGGTACCCAGATGTGTCAGATGTTTCCATTACTGCCTCTAGGACTGGAGTCTCAAAACACAGCTGATACATCAGCAGCAAGTATGTCCTTGGGGGTCATTGAGTTCCATCAATTAACTGGACCATGTGCTGAATATAAGAAGTGGTTTTTCCCTTAGCGCTGATGGCTTGAGTAATTTTGGCAATGGTAATAGTCTCCTGGTATATTAAAAGCCTATTAAAATAAAACCTTGCCCAAATTAGGGCTGAATTATCCTTACAGATATATAACACTTCTAAACTAGTTGAGTTCAATAAAATTATGCTTGATTTCCACTTGTAGTTCATTGTGGCTTAACAGAATAAAACCTCTAATGCTTTAAGTAGACCCTGCTTTATCCTTGCTTTTATATCAGTGCTTTGCTATTTTTACTGCTGGAATTTTTTTCTAATGGCTTGCCTGAATCTTACTTGTCTTATTGCAGTGCACCAAAGTACCCTGCTCGCTCTGAACACAGAGAACAGACTATTCTAAAATAGCAAAAAAGGGAAGCAGTAAACTCCAGTTTGGAGAAAGGGAACACATGGGGCTAAGCAAGAAGACAGGTAATGAGCGAGTAGCAGATCAGACCTGGGATGAGATTTTGAGAGGAGAAGCTGTCAAAATGTACTAGCCTGTAGGGAAATATGTTACCCACTCGCCTTCCTGAAACTGGAATATCTCTTCTACTTGTTTGCCATCCTTAGGATTTCCTAAAATTATTCTCACTATTTGCAGGAGGAAACCACTTAATAGAGGCCTAATTCTAGAAAAAAAGCTGATAGTTATATCCTCTCATGGCTAAGGAAAGAGAAATAGCATATTGCTGGCAGTCCTGCAATATGGTACCCGCTACAATGCGAACAGAAGCAGTTTTGTTACAGGTCGCAAATTTCTTTCTGTGCCCTTGAAAATCTCCACAGGAGTGCATGTGTTGCTCTTCATTTGCAAATTGTTGAAGCTGTTACCTTTCTGCTGTTACCTTATCTTATCCTAATTTCTTTAGCTTGTAATAGCTGTGGCCTATTTACTTTTGAGGTCTAAATCATCTTGGTTTAACAGAGGCATGGTTACCTGGGGCAGTTTCTATTCCCTCTAGAAGCACGCTTTTATGATTATGATGTTTATAAGCCTCAAGCAAGTGGTTGGGAGGACAACGCAGCACTCCATTCCAGATGGCCCAGTTTTACTGCTACTAACATGATTCATTTTTTTGGAACAAATATTTCTTTCTTGTTTGCTCAAAATGTATTTCTTGCTACAAGTGATTTTTTTTCCTGTGATTTTAATTTTGTACTGAGGTATTCGGTGGACTGCTTCACTCATTATGTTTTCTTCTTAGTATGACTTGTAAAGACATTGATATCTATCTAATTTGCCTTCTGAAGTATATACGAGCTGGGTAGCCTGTGAAACCTTTAACTCCTCTTGCTTTTTGGAAGCTATAAGAACCTTGCCAGACTATTAGAAAATCAAAGTAACAAGATTTTACATTTTGTCTGCTAAGTCAACGTGGTTAGTTAAACCTTCTTTTGCTTATGGAATTCTGCCATTTTATGTATGGTGCCATTAAAAACAAGAGACTTCAACTTTTGCTGAGGATGGGGTAATAAATTAGAAATATTTTCCCTTCAGTTCATCCCCTTAATTTTAACATTTCATTCCAGTTCTCAGCTTAGTTCCAGTCCATTTGCACCATGAAGGTAGTGAAAGCCAGTCACAATCCTTGCTGGCACAAGAGCACTGTTGTAGGACCTCTGCCTGTGAAGAAAGAGGCTGCAAAAAGAGAACTGGAGAGCTCTAATAAAGTTACCCACTACCACCATGATCTCTTAAGAGCTCTGTGTCAGTGGCACTGGTATAAGCAGGATGGCAGATGTTCAGAATATTTCCTGGGGTCCCTCTCTCTGAATATGCAGGAGTAAGAGGAGCTGATTTGGTTTAAAGATGAGTTTTGATCTTCTGTGCTTCAGTCTTGGCTTCTTATCTTAGCTATTTTTAGTTCTAATAATATTGTTATATTGTTACCTTTTTCAAACATCTGCATCTTACATTTTTGAAACTCTGCATCTCTTCTCCCTGTGAAAGAATTCTTTAAAGTCTCCAGCTGAAGGTCTATGTATATTTTGACATCTTTTTAGCAGGTTTGTTCTGCAGCTGCCTAACGTCAGTTGTAATTGAGAAACTTGTCTGACGGAGATATTTTCTGTGCAGTTTTAGTTAGCCGTTTTGTATGGAATTGATACGGAATAGATCTCAAATTAGTTCGAGGTTTGGCCAAATTTAAGGCCCTTTGTTTTTTTCCATTGACTTGTCTTATTCAGGGTAGTCCTGATTACTCAGTTTTTCTCTTCTTTATAAACCCCTGATTTGGACAATGTGATCTTGGCATGTTTAAAATGTCTTCTCTTTCATTGTTTTTGAATGCCAGGTTAGAGAATGGATTTGTCCTTTGTTGATAGATTAAAGCTTACTAAAACTTTTAAAGGAAAGGGTCATAGTGCATAGCTCAGAGAAGTCACCTGCTAAATGCATTGAGGTGGGAAAAAAAAAAACTGTTAATTACCATCAATTTATTGTGAGTTCAGTCCTCTTCTTACCACCTGCTTGAAATAGATGACATTACGTATAAATATTCAGTCAATATTTTCAATGAAAACATTTGTAATATTGTTTGTGAAGAATATATCTCTCAGACCAGACTGTTAGTCACTTGATATTCAGTGATTTCTCATGACTGCAGTGTTCACGTTGATTACCCAGCTTCAGTAATAAAGTACGGTAGATAAGGAAGATATCTAGGAAATGATAAAAAAGTTAAAGCTAGGAATTTACTTTTAATTCTATTTCAAAGAGGAGATAAATCAAAGATGGTCTTTTTGTACTTTTTTGTGTATGTGTGAGATGTCATTTTTCCTAGGACAGGAAGAATGAGGAACAAACAATGAAATATATTGGAAATGTACCTGAATTAAGTAGTCTAACTTCTTCATATGTTTACACAGAGAGAAACCAATAGCTACCTAGGTTTGAAAACCTGTGCGTAGCAGCATACTAATTCTGGATTGTCAGGAGATTCAGCATGTGCCTCCAAGGTATCTAGTAGTAGCCGCTGTCACTGAAAGCTATAGGACCAGGTGGGGATATCCTAATTTTGAACAATTTCTTTATTTCTCTATGCAGAGGCGTGCATTACAAATTAATTGAGCAGGCATGTTTATATGTTAGAATTAGGCTCACTACAGAGTGCTGAGATGAGGACAGACAGATATACTTATGTAAGCAGACCTAAGTTCAGCGTGCTGACAGATGCTTTCTTTATTTTGGTATTTTAAAACAACATCACTTTTTCTACAATCGGTGCAAAAATAGTGAGGCTGCTTACAGAAACAACAATGAATAAAAATGAATAAAATACAAAATCTTAGCAACTTTTACTTGCAGATAGAAGGGAAAAGCAAAGCAAAAATAAAAATGTTTTCATACTTTCCCCACTGTATATGAGGGAGAAATACTGTCAAGTATCTTATCTGCCTGTAGAGCAAGGAGCATAAGCAATAGGATTTTTGGTGAAAATGCAGCTTAGTGGTTGGCATACTTCTATATGGCTAAGTTCAATGTATTCCAGGTATAATTTACCTTAATAGTTTGGGTTAGTAACCAAGGTTTTATTTTAGATCTTTTCCCCAGTGAATACTCTGGCAACTCACCCTTTGGTGTAAAAAGGGATATTAGTGCAGTTGGCTTTTTTTTTTTCTTCTCTGGAGTCTGATTTGGTAGATAAGCTCTGAGAATGTCTGTTGTGACAAGCCTTGCAGGTAAGACAGATCAACAAATACTTATTTTATGAATCCCAAAGTACCTTTTCATGGGGGAAACGTCTGTGTCCTTTTGTCTTCTCAAGCTGGGTACATAAGGAATGCTCCATAATCAAACATAGAGATGCCTAGGGAATTTTGATGTTTCAAGCTGAGAGTTTGGTCAAATTCAAATATTTGAAAACTCAATTCAAATTCAAGTGTTAGCTTCAGATGGAGACCCTTTTTTCTAGAGACTAGACTGCAGCTGAATGGAGTGTTTAGATCTCACAGTCTGGACCTGGAAGGCCTTATATGATCATGAGGTACTTAAGGGTCTTCTGGAGATCAAATTCTGATGTCTGGTAAAAAGTACTATCACGAAAGTTATCTCAAGGAGGGGTTCAGAAAGCGTGTTGATTTCCAAGAGAGATTTTCTACTGGAAGTTAACTTAGTCATTATTATGAGTTGTAAATCCTGGGGAATATTCAAAGCTAGAATTGACATTTGGCCACTAGCGAACACGTTTCTGGGCTGTATCAGTCTTATAAGTGTCCTGTCCAAAGCCGGATCATTCTGTGAATTTACCATTTCACACTGTACTTCAGTGAACTGGGGTCTTTAGAAGACATACCAACGCAAATGTACACAGTTATAATTCTGCAGGACTCCTGACCGCATGCAAATCTGTCTTTCCAACACAAAGTTTTGCCAGTCTTTACCTCCCATCATGATCTAAAATTATACTTACTTTTTCTGAAGAGTATTTAGTTAATCTGCCAAGAATTTAGCCATCCTGAGATGTAGCCATTGAATTTTTGTTGCTCTGGCTCTTAGGAAGACTAGAGTATTTGGGGCCATATGGAAACCTAGTTCTTGGGTCTGAACACACAAAGAACCACTGATGAAAGGGAGGATGGTAACAAAATTCTTCTACTGCTGTACTGCTGATTCTGGTTTTCTAGATGTCTAGTTTTGGTGGTGTTATGTATGAGTAGTTCTGTTCTTCTCATGCAAAGTTTTTTTCCCCCTTTTCCCTCAGGGACTTTAGAGCAATATTATTTTTTGCCAATGTTTTGATATAATTTAATTAATTGACAAATAATAAAACTCCTGGGTGCCTTATGCTGCAAGGTGCTAGATGCTCCTGCCTTTGTAGAGGAAGTGAAACTGAAAACATCCGTAGCGCTCTCATATTTCAGATTCAAACTTTGCTTCTTGGTAATATTCTAAGACATCAGCATCAGGTGTCTTCAACAAGTATCTTCATCTGCTCAAGATAAGTACCAGGCATTTGTTTATGGAATTTAATTTTCTATTCCCAATTTCGGAAACATTATGAAAGAACCTGCAAATAGTCTTTGTCTTCAAAATAGATTGTAACCCTTTGGTCAGAAACAGCTCCAAATCCAAGTCTCGCTGATTTGATGAGGAGATTTGGATTCACATTGAATGTAAGTGCCAGAATACACTCCATTTATGCCCACTTTTCTCTATAGGCCTCGTATGTCTGACGCATCTGAACAACACCTACAGGACAGGGAACCTTCAGAGATTGTATCCTCTCTTTGAGACAATTTTTCTGGGGCTGTATCTTATTTGCTATGGTATGGCATGAGGTCATAACGACTCTTACAAATGTTAGAAAATTACATTAAAGTGGCTTTCAAGTGTGTGAGGTTTTTTTTTTTTTTTTGAGAATCTAAATGACACCTAAATGGCGGATTTAAGGTAAAAAATTGAATTTTGAACAAGTTTGTCTTTCACCACAAAGCCGGTTTGAGGTGGGGAGGGAAATGAAAACATTTGCAGCTCTTGGGCAAGATAAGATTCATGAAAACAATAATTTGGCCCCCAGCACACCTTCTTCCCAGTTCCAGTGTACCCCTAGGAAAAATGGGCTTCATGAATTGCTTAACTTCCTCCCCGCCCCAATGAATGAGGTTTGCTACATATACAGTAGGTCCAGCATAGAGGTTTGATGTGGCATCGTGTACAACACTTCACTACTTGTATAAGAAAATTTCTGCCTAGTCAGGAGGATTAAGTACTCTTGGCTTAAGCTAGTGTGTTTTTCTTCTTAACTGGACAAGAAAATAGCATATATACAGTCAGTTATCAGAGCTCTACTGGCAAATGTTGGCATGCTTTTCTGTGGCAACACAGTCACTTCTGATCACTGTAAATACCTTTAAGTGCCAAAGTCTCTTCTAGGATTAGAAACCAGAGGACTGGACGCCTGTTCATACTGTTCTTTTAGACATGTAAAAGATTCAAGGAGAATCAACGAAGAACAAATCTTGTAAGCCATTTATCCCCCCATGGATGTTGGTATTTCTTTTTTTGCTCTTTATTGATTTTTTTTTTTTTTAAGGACCATTTTAGAAGCTATCACTGCATGGCTGTTCAACAACAGTGTAATTCCTAGAGGTCAGCACAAGTTGTCAGTTCTGCTTGCAACTGTCTTGTGCCGGCTAGTCTCCTCTAATTGCAGACAGGGCTTGTATAGTGTAGAAAAATCACATACCATATTCTGACTGATAGGGAGATAGAATCTGTCACAGCATGGTTATTTATTTTCATATTTTTTAATGTTTGAATGCACACCAACCAAAAATCTGCACTTAAAAGGATGCTTGTGTTTAATATTGTGACACATACATTATCATTTAGTTTTGCAGTTCTTCAAGCTAAATTTAGGAAGACAGTTTTAGGTCATGAAGTCTAGAGAAACGTTTCAAATACAGAAAAAGAATATGTACAATTAATATGCCATGTATGAATTTATGTGGATGAAATTTGAAATGGGGATTGTTCACCATGCTCCATCTTGGCAGACTTAATTATAGTGGATTCTTTGTTCTTCTGGCTGAAGTGTTACACGCACACATGCACGCATGCACACACACAGCATTTAGCGCTTTCACAAAGGCTGGGCATTCTGTAGTGTTTAGGATGGATTTAGTTAATCGAGTATTGATTTAAAGAACTTGGGATAGTATAGGAAAGACCTACCATGTCAGCTGAAGAGAAAAATGTTAATCAAAGAACTGTCCTAAATTTTTGTCTACAGCACTTTTATGGTATAGCTAGCATCTGTGTTGTACAAACATCAGTTACTATGTTCTCAGTCATTGTGACTGAAATATGACAGAGTAGACTGCAGTAGAATGAACTGAATCAAGAATGGTATCAGTATTGAAATCAACACTGAATTGACAGTGGAGTATGAAATGCAGAGATCAAGGACTGTTGGGTGAAACATTCTGGGGAGTAAGATCTTCGCTGCAGGCAGTGACACCATATAAATTACCTGAGAAAAGTCTATGCACTATAAAATCTCCACTGAAGATAAAATTTCCTTTAATTTACAAGAGAGATTCAATGGTTTCATAAACCCAGAAGTAATACTTACCGTATTTAGACCTAGTTCAGAACAGTTAATTGGAAATAATGATTTCTCCTCTTCTTTCATGTCTGTGTATTATTATCACTTTATTTCGCTTCGTCAGCATCCTCTCTTTATTGTGAAGTATATACGTTATCTTCTATGCACATGGGCACACACGTACATATGTGCACATATGTATATGCAGGTATGCCCAGGTATATACACTTAAGACCTTCATATTTTTTACAAGAGGGAATATTTTATTACCTTATTATAGAATACTGAGTTCTGAAAAGTCCTTTATGTCAGTTGTAAAAATGTCATATTCTATAAATAAAAGACTTTGACATGAGCATGGCTTGGAAAACACATTTGGCTTTAGAAAAAAAAATGCCAGTCATCTTTTGTGGTACAAAGGAGTGAAGAAAGGGTGAGGCATTTACTAAAAGTGTTTAGTAAAAAAGAAATTATTGTAAGCATGTAGTCCCTAAATTTTATTAAATGAGGCAGTTAAAATCAATAGAAAATAGTCGTGGGGAAAAGGCATCTTTCAGGTTTCAGGTTCCAAATTACCCTTCTTCCTATAGAAAGCTTTAGTACAGAAGGCCTCTTGCCCTGTTGTGTATCCTCAACTGACTCTCATATATGTGACCATGAGAGAATAATGTTTTTATTTACGTGGATAGTACTGTCCTGGGACAGAGGTTTACAAGAAACTGGAACAAAAATAAACTTCAGCTAACTAGCTCTTGCAAAACTTAGGAAATATTTTGTCTACTTTGAGAGCTTAAGTGAACGACATGGCTTTGAAATTTGTTTTTAAAAGTTCATTTATGAGCTCCAGAAAACTAAGTATTCTAGAAGACAACTTTTTCCACACTTTCAGTATCTGATAGTGCAAGTAAATGTCACATACTCGCATTCATAGAACACTGAAGTTGAGTCATGAAGAAGAATCATGCAAAGGCATGCAGTAAGCTGAAGGATTCTTTATTGTAATAAATTATAGTTCTCATTTGCATAACTCCTTTTCTGCCTGTCAGTCTATGTAGTCAAGCTTTCAATTATTTATATTATAAACGTGATGAGTTTAAACTTATCAGTTCACATAACCCACCAAACCTCTTTGTCACTACCAATTATCGGTGTTTAATACTATACTTAGAACTGTCTCTCTGTTTCCCCCTGCTGTTTTGCAGAGACATTGCTTGTTTTTCCAGTCTAAACCCTGTACTTAGGAAGCTCCATTTAACATAATTTGGCTTTAAAGTAAGCTATTTTCTTGTCTATAAACACCTGCCAGAAGGTCTCCAAAACTATTAGAACACATGCTTTATAGTGTGTTCACAATATATAAACACATTGGGAAGCTGACGTGTAGAAAAATGCATATAGTAAGACAAAGGATGACCTTTTTGGGTTGTGTAGCCAGCAATGACAATGACAGAGATGTCATGTTCCAGCTGTTGGATGAAAAGTACTTTGACCAAAGTGGAGATGAGCTAAGAGGAAAGCACCAGGAGGAAAACATTTTTTTCCGCCTATTGCTTTTCCACCGAGGACCCTTTGCAGGGTATTGCAAGACAGGATGGGATGGGAGGTAACAGAATAGTGAAACTTCCACGTAATTCCTCCAGATCTGTTGCTGTGGAGTGAAACTTTCAGTTTTTTCCTCAGTGGAAAAGCAAATTTCATCTGAGCAGAATAAAAATATCCCTTAGATTTATTTTCATTTAGGAAACATCTTCAGAGAAGACAGAAACATTAACTATTACTTAAAATAAGTTTTGATTTCCAACATACAGTTTAGGTTGAGCTGGTTGCTGATGTTCACCTTGCTCATCTTGATGCTGCCTTTGCTGTCTGGGATACCTAAACTGTGTGTAAACTGAGATAATTCAAGCGCTAGTTGACAACAGAGCAGCTTGTGTATTTCCATTGATGTCAGCACTAAATGTCTAAAAATATCTGAGCAAAAGTTTTTCCAAAATTCTCTTGTATTCTACAATACTTTATATATAATTTGAATGTGCACTGTAGACCATCCATTTTTTGCAAATCCTGGTGTAATTTAATGCTCAACTGCCTATTAGTGTATAGTCAATTCTTTCTTTTTTTTTTTTTTAATCTTTTTTAAGGTTGCAAGTATTTTAGCTGGTCATACGTATGTGTTAGGTCCTATATTTCTATTTAAATAGGCATTTATTTCTAAAAGCAGCTTCACTCTAATGCTGTTGCATTTTTCTAATGCAAGTACAATCTTTTATTTTTAGCTTTATTAGTTAAATTTATTAACCTCTTTTGCCTATAAATTCTGAAGTTTACTGTAATGAATCTATTTCAAAACTTCTCCTCTTTCATTTACAATATAGAGCAATCAAAGGTTTTTTTACTCTTAACTCTTTGCAAGTGCAGGTGCAATGGCTTTTTCTGGTTTGTGTAAAAAAAAAAAAATCGGAGATGTTTGCTCAATTAAAGTAATGTTGTCTCTTAATACTAATGGATTTTTTAATAAGTCTCCAAACCATCTTTATTAACATGGAGATGCACAATATATTCTCAACAATTAACAAACAAGTCATTTGCTTTCCGTAATTTACTCTCATTTAGGAATAGGATCATTGTTTTCAATGGTTCAAGCTTCCAAAATCTTCGTTTTATTGCTATGTTTCTCCAGAGGTATACAGTTGCACACTTCTATCATTTTCTGATTCCTCCCATCATTTCAGAATTGTCCTGAATTCCTTATTTATTTCTATATTATGTTAATTTTGGTTTTTAGGGTCCTGGTCTTAAATTTGTAAAAGTTAAGAGAGATGCAAAAGTTAGGCCATCTAGTACTTCCCTAAGAAGTCCACTTCTAAAGGAGAATTTTAAATGCAGTATCAGGGGCTTTTCCAAAGCATCTACGTCTGGGGCAAATACTTGACTGAACAGTTAGTGAGATTTCAGAGCGATCAAAAGCTTAAGTCTTCCTTGTAAAGTCCAAACACTTTACAGAAACCTACTTATACAGCATTATGTTTCGGAAAGCAACATAAGGGAAACATAATGGTGGTGTTTTTTAAACAGAATTTCCGATCAGATGACATTCTTTAAAAGCAGATTAGTTTAGGCTGTTTTCTTCTTTGTGGCTTCAAACAATTAAAGGTGGTACAATAACTTGTGTGACACCTAAGCTGATTGAATGCTTGATGTAGCAATCATTGATATTGACCGGTAGACTTTCATAGTATGGATTTGTTGAGATTTCTTTTGTGTATGCTTTAAATATTTTCACTAATATTTTGGTCAAATGATGACAGCTATTTTTTCTAAATATGTAATTCAGCTTCTAGTTGTTAAGCTTTCACGTAACCTATTCTAATCACTATATTGAGTATTGTAAAATGGTTTTCCCCATGCTCAAACAATTGTCATTGGAATACTTTTTAATGTGTTTTGCTTTGGCATGTTGGGAGGTTTCATGTGCCAGAGTATCCTGTGTTTCGGCACTTCATAGGGCCTCAAGGGCTGCAAAGGCTCAGGCTGGCTGTCCTATTCCTGTCAGCAGCCACTGGGTCAGAAGGGTGGGGAGTTGGAGCCAGACACTAATGCTAAGTCGTCCACTCTGACTGGAAGAAACCTGGTGTTGGAAAACTGTTCTCATGTGGGGAAGGTGGTCTTTTGGCTGACACTTCTGCTTCAGACTTTGAACTCAAAGACTGCCTTTTTCTCTTGTTTCTATAACTTTAGCACTGGCCAACTAAGAGTGTGGCAGACAACTCCAAATGATTAGAGAATGCTTTAAATTTTTGGTAGCCATTGGGTCAGGGGCATGGCTGTGCAGTGTTAGTTGTTTCTTAGAGACAGGGATGGTTTCAAACCTGCTAGTTAAATCATGTGCAATCATCTGGCTGTGTCCTTACTTGAAATCTCTATGTATGATCCTTGTCTGCTCCCTCCATCTGCTGTGTACGTCCTGGCACACAGCCGGGGTGCTTCTTAATGCAGCAGCCAGCTGTAGTGTAGGGGCATGGAGGCTGGAGATTGCTGCAGTGCAAGGAAATCCCTATGCAAAGCAAAGCTCAGGGAAGCTTGCAATTAAGAGCAGGAGGAGCAAATTTACTTGTACTTCTCTCCTCTCTTTTGGTAGGCAAACACACTTCTACTGAAGTCAGAATTCTGGTACTACTTTATTAACATAAAATAACATTTACCTTCCTTTAAGGCACTCCAAAGGGCCTGATTTTTCCCACTGATTTACAAGAGTGACATGGAAATTCTCATGTCCTGGTTGTTCCACAAGCTATTTAGAAATATCCTATGGACAAAAATCTGCAATTTTAGTACTAATTTAAACACTTTATAACACTATATAAAGTGATGCCCAATAATGAACTTCAGTATAACTTTTAAATTAAATCAAACATGAAGAGAAATGTAATCTTAATCTTGACTAGTGTAGATTGTGGTAAACAGTGCATTTAGATGTTATACCTTTGACAAGTCAGAAACTAACAGTTCTCTAAAGCACAGACAACTGCTAAGCCCATCTGTGACTAGCCTTTGCTAACTGCATTTAAAATTAAAAAATGGCAACCTTCTAGTTACACAGACTCCAAAATGTAGTTTCATTAGGTGAATGGATATGTTTACAGGTACACAATGGCACACCTGCTTGTCTGAAGATTATGAAGTCACTGATTAGGAACCAAAAAGCCTCTGTGGAAACAAATATTTAAAATATTTGTGCATGGTCTTTGCAAGACAGAAATATATTTTAACAATTGTAAGAGCAATCCACTTAGGGAAGACAAAATACCAGTCTGGTTCTGCAGACTCACATACAGTTAGTCCAACTTAAACTATTTGAAGTTGTGGTTCATGTTATTTAAAAAACTCAGCTCTTGCAAATGAATAAGAATGAACATTAGATATTTTGAGCAGAGAGAACTTGCAATTAAAAAACAGGGAACAAAAGGCTTATTAAAGTAGATATAAGGTTCATTAGGAATATATGAATATAAAAATAAGCGTGTATCATTCAAGAGATAAAAAGGAAAAATGTAAGTGTATCTATACACGTACACACGTGCTTATATTTGTATACTCATACATTCTGTGAAAGAAGTACAGTAATGTAAAAACACTCTGCGTTGAAATTTGGTGGAATCACAGATACTCTGGGAAGGAAGAAATGTATGTGGTGTTTCAAAGCTTTATAGAAATAAACAAAACAAAGCAGAAAGATAATCTTAGGTTGCCTCAGGTGTTTTACACAAGCACAGGTGAAGACAGGTGTTTAATTTGGCATGGACACTCAGGAATCCCTCTCTGCAGCCAGGTTCTCTAACTAGCTTAACACCAACTAGATTTGAGTATGAGCTATAACCTAAGTTGGTCAGCCTCGTTGAGAATAAGTTAGCTCTCAGGAAACTAAGAAGCAAAACTTTAGATGCTCTAAGGAATACAAATATCAGAAATCAGTGTGCTTACAGACTATATCCTTGTTAGAAGCAAGATATAAGATCAATATTTTAGCACATAAACTCTGTTTATAGCCTGCTTGTGGGGCTCACTGAGAGGTTGAACTTTGACCTTCCTCTTACTGGCTGTCTTAGTATTTCCCCTCTTGTACAAGAGTCCAAACTTTAAAAAGTATGTAAATATTTGCTACAATGGCTTTCTGTCTTTGGTGCTTAAATAGAAAGCATTCCACCTCATGAATTTTTAAATAGTATTAATAGGTAGAAACATTTGTATCCCACACATTTGATAAATTAATAAGACATTGCAAAGGGAAGCAGTAAAAAGTAAAAGCTAGTGAGAGTGAAAACTAGTGCATGTCCTGAAATACTTTTCACAGAAAATACAGGCTTCTGAGAAACCTAGTCTCATCCCGTGAAGAACGAAGAATGAATGACATGGCCAACTTGAAACTCTTCTCCATGATTTTCTGCCTATTGTTATTACAAAATATGTGGGAAAACTATACTACTTTTTCTCTGTTAGCCTGGAGGTTAAATGAAAACTGATTGACCTTGTTAAGTGAGGCTGTAAGAGATAACATCCTTTGTCTGACTCAGATGCATTTCAGCTAATAATAATAAAGGCAATTAAGAAGAAAAATACACATTTGAGAAGGTAAGACATGATTATTGAAATTATTTTTTTAAAAAATTATTTACATATATAACCAAGATCTGTGTGTTTAAAGGGTTTGAAGAGATAATATTCCAGAAAAACTTTGAAGGGGACAGTCATTAAATAACGGACATATCTGTGCATGTGGACTGTATGGATATATAGAGTTACTAAAGACCTATGTTTGTGTATGCAAAAGTATTCAGAGTAGTTTCATAGACACGTCTTACTTCTAGCCTTGTTTATTCTTAAAGCTTCTTGACAGGCCCCTGAGGATACATTGCATATGACGGAAGCCTAATACTCAGTGTGAAATCAAAGTGCTCATCAGAAGTTGTTTGCATTTCTGCCAATGGTACAAATTTAGTAAAATGTTCTATTTTGTTTTTATTTTACTTGAACAGTCCCATTCTTTTTGCTATTTATTCCTTCTTCCCCATGACCCAAAAAATACTGCAGACAGACAACAACATGAAAATCTTGTCAATAGATATATAGCACCTATTTTCTTTCAGGATTTTTCTATGGACCTGTAGCTTTCTTAGAATTGCATTTAAATTTCGTCTGTGTTGAACCAGGTGTTCTTTAACTCATGTAAGGAAGGAGACTTTTGTCAGCTCTCCACTCTACCTGGTCTGTATCTCTCTTATTATTATTTGGTCTGATTGTGCCTTTCAGGGAAAATTTCAGAAAGTGATCACTTCAAGGGAGCTTTTGTGTGTGTGATAAGATAGATAAAGATCCATATATAGATACACACACCCACTGTGGCTATGTATGTACACCTTATCTCTGAAAGAATGCAGCGAGTCATGAACAGCACAAAATCTCTTTAGTCACAGAGAGCAGGTAACCTAATGGGTAGTTAATTTTATTTTGCTGTTGGTCATTATAATTTCTTCCTTGCTCATCTTCCCTCCTGTCTGAAAAACAATGTGCTCCAGTAACATTACCAGAATTTTTCATCTATGTACATGGAGGTAAATTTCTGAGAAGGCGGCACCGTCTATTTTGCCTGATGCTAGGCGGGGTTATGGTCCCACTGCAGCTCAAACAGAACTCCCCTGTGTGGGTCACAGTGGTACCAGTCTTTTTTACCATGAAGTGAAATAAATAACAAGCAAGTGCAAGCATCCTGTTGATGGAATTGTTTGAGAATATTAGGGAGGAAAAAAGTTAGGAATAAGAACCCTAGAGCGATCTTTATCTACACCTCTTCTCACATGATACAGCTCTTTCTTTCTAAAGTGTCTAATAATGAGGTATGACTCCTTAGGAACATCTCAGGAATGAGTAAGATACTTTAGCAGGGAACACTACCCTGGTCATAATAAATTCACAGATAAGACAAGGAGATTTCTTGTGTGTATAGAGCTAAGAATGAGCAAGACTAAATAGTAATATTTGATTAATTTATCTTTTGTCTTACAACATGAGCAAGTTTGGATATTTTCTTTTTTGAATGTAAGTATTTATATTTCAACAAATATATTGCTTACAAACTGTGTGATGCATCTGTTCCTTTGTGTAATTTCTGTTGCAAGCTAGATTGCAATAGAGGATCTAAAGCACATGGTATTATTTGTGTAAAATTCTAGCACAGCAACAGTATGACTTATGCTAGATGCTGTACAAATACTCAAATAGGCATGATTCTGATTTCAGCTTTCCATAATTATCTTAAAAAGAAGATAAAATGAGCAAGTGGGCCAAGCAATAGCTACGAGCAAGTAGGAATTTAAAAAAACAAACAAACAAGGTTATGTCTAATATTTTACCAGAAAAAAAACACAAGATAAAAGCAAAGACTAATCAAACTTCCTTTAGGGGTGTGTTCCTGCCTCTGACTTTGACTCTAAAGATATCCAGCCTTAGTATATATATTCTTGTCAGCTCTGTCTTGCTAGTCAATTCCCTTGGCCTTCCCTCAGGGCATTAATGTTGGGTTTTTTTGCATTGTAGCTAATGCAAAAAAAGAAAAAAAAAAGTCTACTCTTAAAATATCCTTTAGATTGTCCTTTTCCAGGCAGAATTTGGGACTGACAAAGATCAGTGTAGCATCTTGCCGCAGCAGGAGATCCCATAGTACAATATGCTTTTTCTAACAGCAGGATACTAGTGTGTTCTGTGATCTCTTGCAAAGATATGACCATCAGAAGAGTGAGAAATGTGTGGTATTCAGAAAGCAGAAATAGTATTATGAACATCTACAACATTAGCAGATTATCTTGAGCTTGGGCTCTTGTGAGGAACAATAGTTCAGATCTGTGTGTCAGTGCGGGGAGTCTTATTGTTTCTCAGTGCTGTCTATAATACGAAGTCTTCATTGCATCTTATGTGGTGACATCCAAAAGGGCATTTTCAAATGCAAATATGAGGCAATTTCTGTCAGCTTTTGAGGATGTACAATCATAATGTTTCCGTGCTTTTGTAACTCAGGAAAATGTATTCCCTAGGGTGCTACAGCAATCAGGGGGAACGTACCAATGCTCCTTACTCTGCAGTATGCAGAGATGCTGGATGTCTCTGCCCAGGTATCTATGGAAATGATAGTAAAAAGAAGCACTTTCACTGAAGGCCCTCTTGGGGAGTCTTGTTTTCAAGACCTTTTAATGACCTGAAATATCCAAGCAGTACATACTAAATAAAACAAATACAAATAAATGATAGAGGCTACTAGAGCTGTCTGACTCTTGTACAACCAGCCACCATGACTTTTTGCTGTGAAATATATAAATATGTCCCCAAGAGTGAAAAAAGTCGTTAAGTGTAATGAAATAACCATAAAGCAAGGGAGATCTCTGCTGAATTGCATGTGCTATTTTATAGTCACTGGGACACATCAGTGCATGAAAACTCCAATGGAATGAATGGCAATTTCATGGCAATTCATGCAAACATTACTTGTATCTTCTGGCAAGGTTATCTAAGGATAAAACTTATAAAAGGCAGGTTTTCAAATGAACTGCTTGCTTTAATTGACTGCAGGACTGTACAGTATCTCCCTTGCTTATCTCTTTGCCTTCATACATTAAAAAATATATTAAAATGGGGTCTTTTTTGCATTTAGTAGATGAATTAAGAAACAATTACATTACATAGTAAAAAGTTAGAGGACTACTGACTTGTGATACTGAATCGTTCATTATGCAATAATATACATTAAGCAATGAGCAGGTGTTAATGAACTATATTAAAATGCAAAGAGAATTTACCTTATTACATTGTGATTCAGAAGTCCATAGGAATTTTGGGTAGAGGTGTATAGCTATTAGATTACTCAGTCTGCATGGTGCCAATAAAACTTCTCTGTATAACTAATTTATTTTATGTATCTGCACAGTAGGTTTTGGACACTGAAAATCACAAATTGCACACCCCCATAGACTTGCAGTCAAACTGGCATTGAAAGACTGTATAATTGAAGATGTAGGGAAAACATCCAATAAGTCAAACTCTTGGTATGTTCCTCAAGGAGCAATTTCAAGGAAAATAAAAAACACATTTAGGTTCCTTTGAGTGTTGGCCTTTGATATCCCACAGCAACTTTAATCAAAAATTTCTCCCTCCTTCTCTGCTTCTGAAAATATTTATGTGGTGGCATAATCAATCCTGCTGACTGCTGCTGTGTAAGACAAGCCACTAATAAAAATGGGTCTTATGCTTTGTGTATGGGCTGATGCTGTAATGCCTAAATAGCTCTCATGCTACAAGAGAATGTGAATGCTTAACATACTGGTTCCTGAAACTAGCACTTTACTAAGGATAACAATCGCTTGTGAACTTACAGGTGTTCAAGGCCTTTCTAATCAGCACAAAATTTATTCTAAATCACAGCTAGTAGGGCAAGTAATGTGGGAAAATTTTAATGCAAAGGTTAGGTTTGGTAGAACCACTTCCCTTCCCTGCTGAGGCTGTTAGAACTGTCCAAGAGATCTTTGTTGTAAATCAATGAATTAAAAAAGTATGAGAGATGTTTTGGAGACTGTATTAGAGAGGGCAAAAGGTGTGCTGCACATTTGGTAAGGTTATCTAAGCACCAGGACAAAAACTTCACATGTACTGAGTTCTGGGCAATAATGATAAAAAACATCTCTTGATTTTTTTTTTATTATTTTTTTTTTTTCCCCCAGGAGATGAGAAAGTCTGGGGAGTCTTGATACCTATAAAGAGAAAGACAAGAAACACCTTTATTGTAAACATGGCTCTTAGAAAGTTTTACAACAAGCTTAAAAATAAGTAATCATTATTTATGAAAAATTCATGGCTGACAGAAAGACTCCTGCTAGGATGGACTAAACAAATATTGCTGTCATGTTTAGATGGTTCTTCACAGTTTTTCCTTTTTTCTCTTACTGACTCCATTTTCTTAAGAAAAATGAGAAAAAATGTTTAGTACTTTTCAGTCTATATTATCTGCCAATCTTAGCATTGTTTTATAACCATGAAAATGCTTCTAAGAATACCAGACTTCACTAGATTAAAACTCTTTGTGTTGCATTATTCACAAGCTATTTCAGGAGAAGATGTAATGAACCTGTGGTAGGTGTATATTGGATTATTTTACCTTCCTGCAACAATTTATATGACAGTCTTGGAAGCTTGAAGCTGAAATATTAAAGCATCTTTGTTCTGGCAGAGAAGTTTAAATGTTTTACTATGAAAATGAAGAAAGTTAAGGCACTGATATGCTTCTTTTTTCTCCTCCTCTTGCCACACTTTCCTGCAGTTTACATCATTCCATTGGAAAATAATAACACAATATACATAATAATATATTATTAATATATAATAATAACAAGAATAAAAATAAATAATAAAAAAATAATAAAACCAACAAAACCATCTCACCAGCATATTCACTGATAGCACATAAGCCTAAGGGGCCCAGGTCATTGCCGGAGATCTCTTGCCACAAACTGTACAAAATAACAGTAACAGAGTCCATACTCCTCATATTTGGGTTGTTCTTTTAGGATTCTAGCTTCAGCTGACATAGCATGTTCTCTGTGGATGGAAAAATGCATCTGTGTCAAATTTCGCATCTTCTTTTTTGATCTAGGAAAAAAATTGTGAAGTGAGTACCTGTATTTCCTGATTCTTGTTTCCACATAGTTATTCAGTGGCACAATTATTCTGACCTAAACTGCAACGTAACTTTCAGGAGGAAAACCAATTTGTTTTAGAACAGTCAGGGAGTATGTATAGGAACTGGCTCTTCTTTCATATCACTTGGTATTGACTATTTAACCAAAACTGCTGCGCTCCAGGCAAGAATCAGTACTCTGGCAGTACATGCATTCAGTGAGACTATTGGATCGGATCCCTGTTTAGAGAGGGCTTTATCCTTCTTTCACTTCATGCAAATCTCCTATTCTGATGTTCAAATGGGCCTGAAGGCAAGTTAGAGGACGTTGGACTTTCTTGGTAATTATCTCCTACCAGATGCCTCTCCTCACTTCCATACCCCTGTGCTAAAAGGCTAGAAAGTGCTAGCATAGGATGAGATATCATTTCCTTAACGATTACCATATTTGAGAAGAGCCAGCCCTCAAAAACTTACTCATAGCAGCATAAAGATCCCTTTGAACTTCTCTGGTTACCATAATGAGAAGCAGAAGGCAGGGTATAAATACATGGCAATTTGTACACGACACTGAAGATACCTGATAGGACCAGAAAATCTTTACACTTACTCTCTGTGCGTCTGGCATAGGATGGCAGCAATGACTGATGTTGCCCATTTTTCTCAGATCTCACCCTGTTTAATTTCCACTCAGGCTGCCTGGACTAGTCCATTGTCTTGAGAACAGCTAAGACAAGTAGTTAATTAGAGCATGTCTGTCTTTGGGGAAAAAAGGAAACCAGAAGTGGTTAATGAGACCAGTTCTTTGGTCCTTCAACACTAGCAAAGTTACATTACAGTGATTAAGACTGAAAATCGAGTAGTGTGAAAAGGTGCTTAGGAGCTGTGAAAACATGAGTTTCAAATAGTGAGCAGGTTATGTCTGGTGCTGTATTAAAGGAGGCTACCTGTAGAAACGGCAAGGTATACTGTGCATTATGGAACATTAATAGTAATTTTGCAGGAGTATGGAAAGGTGAAAATTTCAGGTGATGAAAGTGAACAGAGATGCCCACTTATATCAAGCATTGTACAGAAGAATGGAAATTATAAATATCAAGACCTGAATTTTACAACAGTAAGGGAAAATATGACAGTGTGTTATTTGTTTTTTATTTCTTACCCTTTTTTTCTCTGCAGGCATATTGGGCAGTTTTTAATACCTCAGAACAGCTTGTGTCTTGCTCTGACATTTATCTTTATGCGTATCATGAAAATTTTA
This sequence comes from Nipponia nippon, assembly GCF_047370975.1. Taxonomy (NCBI): domain Eukaryota; kingdom Metazoa; phylum Chordata; class Aves; order Pelecaniformes; family Threskiornithidae; genus Nipponia; species Nipponia nippon. Next base: position 7,839,767 of record NW_028262291.1, on the reverse strand, counting down.
GCGGAAAGCTTGATGGAATATACTAATTGCCCAGTCTCTCTACTGCAGGTACACAAAATATGTATTTTTCTTTACTTTCTCTGAGCAGGAGATTTAGTTTTCTCTCTCTCTCTCTCTCTCTCTCTCTCTCTCTCTCTCTGAATCCTTTATTTTCAATCATCACACAGCACTGGACAATCAGATGATCCTCATTTACCTGTGGCACAGCTCAGCTTAGTATCGGAGTTACTTGAAAAACCTCTCTCTTCTCTCTTCTTTCATATATTATATTAATCAGGTATGTTAATCTCCATTCCCTACTAGTTTCCATCCTGAGCTTCATGGCAAACTGGCCTAACAGCCTGATTTTCTTCAGCATTGCATCTACGTGTTGCTGATCTTGTATTTTTCTTATCCTTTGAAGTGTTTTGCAAGGCATAGTCAAGGATCTTTGACTCTTCTATCTGTCACTACTTCCACTGTTTTTTTTTTTTTTTAATTTGAGACGATCCTCGCATAACATTTGTAATACTTTTGAAGGCATCAGTAATGCAATGTCTGATTAAAATGAGAGTACAAGTTAGCTGAACTGAGCCAGTTGCTGGTTGTCAGGGATCTTGGTTCTGGTTTCTGTTCTGCCAGCTTTGGCAGCCCAATTACAGGCTACAGAGCTATCTGCAGGCTACAGGCTATCTGTCTGTCCCAGTAAATGTGGTGCAACCAGAGAACACTTCCAACAGAAGAGCCTAAAAAGAGATACAGGTGTGTTTTTTCTCTAAACAGTCAGGTAAGGAACTGTAGTGTTATGTGTTAATTGGCCTAGATCCTCACTCTCAGAGCAGTAATACACTGTTCATTCTTACTCGAAAATAAATAAATAAAAAAAACAACCCTGCAAAAAACTTGTGTAAGTTTTACTTTCACCTTGTATGTGACCATCAGTCTACAGTTTTTTTTCTAGGTCTGTCTACAAAGTGTTGTGAAAGAGTACATAGCCAATCTTATGGCCAATCTATAAGATCCCCCCTAAATGTGTGCCTTTCTGTGGGGCATAACTGATACTCAAGTAGGCAGATTCTGAGTCTGACCTAAGACTTGTTTTGATCTGTGAAAAGACTGACGGCATCTTTTTTCATCAGTGCATAATGAGGGGGAAATAATGCTCTTTGGAATCACGGTCAAGAATCTTGTGCTGGCTGTACCCTTCCATTTTCAGCTCCATTAGCAGTATGTATTAAACTATTTTATTATTTCCTAGTTGTTCATTGTAATGGTGTGATTTCCAGAAGTTCTACAAGAAGTGAAAATTAGATTTTAAAGTCTGACATTGAATAATGTGAATATGAGTGAATAGCAGTGAGCTTGTAGAACTATTGCTCTGGAATGAATGGTGATTTTCTTAAGCAAAGTTTACAGGTGGAAGTAGCTTTTTATAAACGTTGTCCTGCTTGCGTACTTAGACCATCACAGCTATAGTAGTAAGGCATGGTGATTGGAATCAGATTTTCTACTTTAGTTTTACGCTGCATACCTGACATGATTCAGAAGTATCCATGCCTCAGTATCTTCTTTAGATGGACACAGGTACTTCCATAAAAAACATATAGCAGTGTCAGAAGGATGAAGTCCATCGGTTGCTAGATAGATCTAGCTAACCTGTGTTCAGTGCAGCGGTCTGAGGGAGTGGGGAGAGAGGTGACTTTTGCCCATTCTGATCCTGCCTTGGTTCTGAGGCCAAGCTTGAGGGCTTGGAGGGTTCTTGCATCCATCAGTGTGTTCCAATGTGCGTGTACTCCCACACATAATGACAATGGCACTGCAGTTCATAATCTCACATAACCATCTAAAACACCTTTCTTGCAGTTTACAATCATGTACTGGGCTGTAGATGACACTGAGTTTCTATCATACGTGTTCCTGTTGTACTATACTGCTACAAGAGAATGTCAATATACCAGTGTATTCCTTGAGTTCATACAAAAGTTGTTAACTTCGATAATTGGCAGTGACTCCAAAGGACTATTTTAACCCCTGAGGGTCAGCTGGACGGACTAGAAACTGGACAGTAGACCTGCCTCACAAGGTAATTCTCCCACTCAGGAACAGATTTCTGTGAGACGAGTGTCAGCACACTGACAGAGAACAAGGTTATCTTGTCTGCCAGTAAAGGTCTATTGTGTTTTCAGTTGTCGTGACTTAGATACATAGAATTAAGTTTTCATACATCAGAACTAGGCTTCCATTCTCTAGGTTGGGGTTTAGACACATTGCATTGTATCCTTTTTCCCTAGCCAGTGGTGGAATAGCTTTCACTGTTATAATAATTTTACGTGTAATTGGGTGACATTGGTTCCTAGATATGCCATTTAATGTGTTTCCTCAGTGTATAGTTAACAAAAAATATAATTTAATATTTTAAATTATGTGGGTGCAGAAATTGGCACTGAAATGCATTTATTGCTATTGAAGTGATTTTAAATAGTATGCCTCTTTATATCAGCTCGTCCATGATTCCTGTGGTGAGTGAATAGTTGTGGGCAGGATCAGAAATCTCCTGTAAAGAGCAAGTTGAAGTTGGTTCCTAAGCAGGAATCAGGCCAACTAATTCATTCAAAGCTCTCACAATGCAGCTCCCAGTTTAAAGGGCTATTTCAAACTTTAGTTTCCTTAGGTATATTTTTCAAAAGGAAATAATCTTGTATTTTATTGAATGTGATAACTTTCACATTTTTCAAGCCATAGGTTAGTATGTATTATTTTCTGCTTTAAGAGGTCTACTGTGATAAGTAGCTTTTAGAAAAGTAGCAAAGAATTTGTTGAAATAGTTTATACTTTGAATGCTTTCAGGGTAGGTTTCAGAAACCACTGCAGGTCTTTTCTGTGTTACAGAAGGACTTACTGAATGGGCTCTGTGAAAATTTTCAGCAGTGCCCACAAGTTTTAGGCACTTAAATTTTTGCAGTATAGTTTAATACCTGCATTTCTAGTGGAAGAAATCCCCAGTAGGGAATGGTATAGAGGACCATTGTTAGTGGAATTTATTTGCTCTTTATCATAAACCCTTCTGCATTTTATCATTGCAATGATGCAAAAATGTTTCTTGTACTTGAGCAAAAATTATAACTTTTGAAAGAAATTGTTGATGCATAAGTAGATTGGGTATGACTTCAGATGAACACAAAGGGAAAAAAATGACATCTCTTAAGAGTTGTAAACAAGTGTGACAGTTTTTACATTTTTTATGGGCTGAAAGTGAGTCCAAACCAGTTGAGAATACATGGCTTGATTAGTAGACATTTTTCGCAGTCCAACCTGAGTGTTCAGAAATCATGAGTCAATTTATGTGATGTGGAATTAATTAGACAACCGAAGAGTACACATGATTTGGCTCCTGTGCCAGTGATATGTCAAAACAGTGAGCTTCCATGAAAGAGCTAGGAAGTATAAATAATTTTGTATTCCACCAAGAATCAATAGCCATCTGGCTATTTGCCAACCAAACCTGGAAGGCAACTATAACAAATGTGTGCTTTACATACTTGCCAAAGTATTTAAAAGTATTATTAATTTAACTTTCAAATAATTGAGCATTTTAGACATGGCACATAGTATTCAGCTCCAAAAGTGTTCACAAATATTGCTATCAGAGATTAATGTTACTTTCAAGAGAACACCACATTTCTGAGTTCATTCTGTAAAGACATGAATCCATTATAAAATCATTCCTCAATTACAAGACAGATGAAAAATGAAGTCTTCTAGATAAAAGAATAGATTTTTTTAATTTTATTTTTTAGTTGGGTATCTAAAGATTAACCTTGTGATCATGTGAGTGTAAAAGAAATGTTAATTTTATTTGTTGGTTGTTCAATTATGTAAAGCTGTGGAACTTCTTGAATATTTTGAATAGATCCCTCTTCTTATATGTATTGCATATACTTGTATTCTGTAGGAATGGTATTCCCATTTCTACAGTAGTTGCAGTCTAAAGGATAAAAATGAATGTGTTTCCCCAAATGTATTAGGTTTTGTTGTTGTTTGGCAGAAATTATTATACATAAGGAGAGTGTACAAGGAGAGATCTACAGTCATACCAAATAGAGTGGATTAAGAGTGCTGACTCCCAAGCCACTATTTACATATTGTCCAATATCACTGATACCGTATGCAGATTCTAACCAAAATCCCTAAAGATGAGGTCCAGAGGGAGTAACTGTCTGCACAAAATGGGAACCAGTGGCAGAGTTTGCAATTAACCTTAGCTTCTTGGCAGATAATGAAGTCTCATGTATTTTTTATTAGGAATTATTAATCCAAACATTAATGTCTATCAAGAATCACTTCTGCTATTAATTTTCATTTTCTTCTAATTTAAATTGTTGTCATCCCATGGAACAGCACAATTTCATGCAATTTTGATGATGAATGACATACTAGCAGTAGGAAAATACTCAGAGAGCTTCTTGAAATGAATTCTGGCCGGGGCCTGAAAACTCCTTGGGTTGTTTAATAATGTATATATCTGGAGAAATTGTGATCCTCTAACAAATCATTTATAAATGGAAAAAGAAGGCTGAACTGATCATAAATATTAACAGCAACAACCCTTCCAACCCATTGTATTTTGTTCTGTAGACATATGGTATTCAGCTTGGATAGATGAGAATAAGACTTGATTTTCCATTAGGAAGTGGTCCCTTTTCATTGCTTTAATGTCAAAATGGAAAGTAACCTGGAGACATCTAAGTATCTAAGAATTCTTGTTGGAGAAAAATAATGAGGCAGAGGTGGTAGACTGTGTCCAACTTTCCATAGAAGTCATCATTTAGTATAAGATGACCCAGGAAAAGGGATTTGACCTGATAGTCATATAACAGCCAGTGATGATAACTGCAAATTAGCACATTTGCCTTTTCCCTATCACATGTTGCAGTGGTGGTCTTTTTAGCTTTCTGGAATATTTTCATCTTATTTAAAACTAAAATAAGCACTATAACAGTTTTAAAAGGATATACAAAAATGCAAAGTAGAAGAAAGAAAGATAATGAAAAAAACCCCCACAATTTGTTTTGTGTTTGTAAGTTTTGGCATGTGCCTTTTCCAAAGTGATTGTAATCACTAGAATTTGACTACAGGAAAAATACATATACATTGGACAGAGTTTCACAGAATTGATGCAAAGTCCAGTATTTGAGCTGTATTTTTTAGTAATCCAGTCCAAGGTCAGCTCTGGGATATAAGGACACACATACAGTCAACCAGTTGTGAAAACCATTATTCACGATTCCCAAGTAAATTTTCTTGTTGTTTGGATACTGTGCCAACAATATATTTTATGAAGATAAACAGTTTCATTCATGAAATTAAAAGCTGTTCTGAGACCATTTCCAGCAAGTGCTTAGAAAGTGTTTATACCTATATTTGTGTTGAATCAGTTTAGTTAACGATGAAAAGCTTCTCCTAAGCTTAGGATGCAGGAGGTGCATTTCTTGTGGTGCACACCAGGTGTTCTCAGCCATATGCATTCAAGGAAGTGGAATGGCTTGGTGTGTGTGTTTTCTGATAGGACAGGGTGGGGCCAAGTGATGAAACTCTATTGACTATAATGTTCTCTATACTTTTTTGATAAGCAGTTTCCAAAGAAATACCTATATTTCATTGCAAAATTTATTTACTTGTTTACAGAAAATACCAAACTACCTACATCATGCTATTGTCAAGATGTTTCCTTCAACTATTTCTTTATTCTCCAGTTACTCTGAAATATCTATTTAAAAATAAGAACATTGTCAACTTTGTGATTGTGGAACTTAGTTGAGTGAATGATGTCCATTTTCCCCCTGGACCTGTATCTCTAGGGGCATACATACTCACATGTATATATAGCTTATCAAGGAAGATAAATCACCTTTAGAAATTAGTTTCATAATTAACAAGGACAGGCCTATTTGTTGGTATGCTAGCTGAAATCAATGAGGCTATGTATATTCTTAAAATATCTCAGTACTTACACGTCTTGTCATTCTATCTTAGTGGGAGGATTTTGTTTCTGAGAAAAAGCAGGGCTTTTGCTGAATTTGGAGCTCAGTAGGAGCAGTGAGCAGGGGCTGCCAGGAGATGCTTTTGATCAGCTGCCTTATCTCTGTGATAGGCAGCGAATCCCCATCAGGAGCTTTGTTTCTTAATCTGGACTTAAATCATGGCTATATCTAGCATGCCAAACCTACTCAAAAAATTTGTCTAGAGCTCTGAGCAGGTCCCCAATTATGCTGTAGCTTCTGCTCATGACAGAGGCATCCATATTGCAAGTCAGTACCATTACACTACAAGCCTACACATGTCAATGGATAGCCTTCAGATAGAAATTATTTCATTTGACCTAGATACTGCAGATCTGGGTCAAATTTTAATTAGTGTAAATTAGTCACTGATTCTACAAACCACTTGCATTATGCTTGTGTACAGCCTTATGTGTGCTAGTAATCCCTCTGAAACCAATTGGTAATACTCAATGGTCTTGAGAATGTAACTATTTGCATGATGAAAGTGGTGTAGGCAGTTGGCACGTATTAGTCCTATCAGCATCGCTTTTCCAATCCAAAACGTAACCCTCAGAGAAGGAAATTCTGAATGAGGCCACTGGGTCAAAAGGGAGGTCGTAGCAGGAGATTTCATCTTGCATTTTTATGCAAGACTCAAGTCACTGAAGATGTTCTGTCATAGAAGTCGTGTTACCAGTCGGCATCTCTCCCCTAGGCAGCTAGCAAGGCGCTTATCTCTTACTGAAATCAACTCAAGGCCTGGGCCCAGATCTTCAAACATCTACTAGAAAAAGCTTTCCTTTGACTCCCTGTCATTCATCTCCTTTATGTCCTCTGGACAGAGGTTTGTTGTATTATGTACTGCTTTAAAGACGGGAATAGAACTTAATTAAAATCTATAAAAGTAGGGTAAGTGATACTAATAGGAAAAGAAAAATATTACATGAACAAATACGTCAGGAATTAAAATTTGTTGACTAAAAGTAAATGGAAAATTTCAGTACAAAAAAGTAAAAATTAAAAATTATGAAAGACAGCATGTAGATACTCTAGAATTATGGACATTGTATTTTATTGAAGTAAGAGTTGATAAATCATACAAGATACTACAGAGGCAGTTGGTGGTGGCTGTAAATAAAACTAGATAAATTAATTTTTTTAAAGAGTCGCATGGTATAGGAGAATTGAAAATAATTTTAGAAGACTGATAATGCATGCCATTCATTAGCCTTTCTATTTCTTTTGTACAATTATTCTAATAATTTAATTTAGTTTAGCTGTTGGGTTTTATTTGGGGGGGGGGGGGCAACAAAATAGAACTCTCTCTTCCTTGCAGAATGGTTTCAGAGTCATCATTAGCAACTTTTAACCCTACTCCAATATTTCACATTATACTATTTAAATGCCAGTCTGTCTTTACATTCAGATAGGATCTTGGTGTAAAGCTCTGTTACCTGAGCCAAAAAGGGAGGTGCTGTATGTTAAATTTCTGCAGAGTTTTACTGGAAACAAAAAGCAACTATGGAAATCAAAGATAACCTGGAAAGATCTAGTTGACACATATCTCCATTTCAGGTCTGTGGTGGGAAAATGAATACTTTCAAACAAAGAAAAATGTTTGCTTCTGTGTTCGTAATTACTATCCATAAATCACATAGTTGCATACAAGCATTAGACAAAGTCACAGTAATGTAGAGTTAAAGCACATATCCCTGAAAGTCTATGAAATGAAATTCAGCCCTGTGTCCAGGGAATACTGTGTCTGCTTTTACAACGGCTGCATGATTGGGGTCCAAGGCAAATTGTTTAGTCTGCAAGCACTTTGCCTAACATACTTTTTTTGGGGTAATGTGTTTTCTTATTCATATGGCTTGGATGTAGCCATTTTTCTTCATTAAAGTTGTTAAGAAAGGGTTATTTTTGTTTATCTTGCTATGTTGCTCAAATACTTGTGGCTTCCACCACAGACAATCACCATCAGAAACGGCTGAAAACTTTGTCCGTAATACAGTTTTGATACAGTACAATAACTGATAAACTAAGTAGCGCGAGTGATACCATGGAGATGGTTAATGGCACCTCATTGCCTTCTGTGCCCTTGAGACTCTCAGCCATTTTGTTTCAAAAGAGCAAAAGGAGCAAGTGCCCCTTATTTCCCTCTCCATGTCAGTACAGGATCGTATATGTGCCTACTTCAGAAGAAAGAAAATTAAGGGGAAATATGGGGAAAGCCAACCGTATCCTGGGCTGCATAAAAGAAGCTTGGCCAGCAGGTCGAGGGAGGCGATTCTGCCCCTCTACTCCGCTCTGGTGAGACCCCACCTGCAGTACTGTGTCCAGCTCTGGGGTCCTCAGCACAGGAAGGACATGGGCCTGTTGGAGCGGGTCCAGAGGAGGGCCACTAAAATGATCAGAGGGATAGAACACCTCTCCTATGAGGAAAGGCTGAGAGAGTTGGGGTTGGAGAAGAGAAGGCTCCAGGGAGACTCTATAGCGGCCTTTCAGTAATTAGAGGGGGCTTATAAGAAAGATGGGGACAGACTTTTTAGTAGGGCCTGCGACAATAGGACAAGGGGTAATGGTTCTAAACTAAAAGAGGGTAGATTCAGACTGGATATAAGGAAGAAATTTTGTACAGTGACGGTGGTGAAACACTGGAACAGGTTGCCCAGGGAAGTGGTAGATGCCCCATCCCTGGAAACATTCAAGGTCAGGTTGGATGGGGCTCTGAGCAACCTGATCTAGTTGTAGATGTCCTTGCTTATTGCAAGGGAGGTTGGACTGGATGACCTTTAAAGGTCCCTTCCAACCCAAACCATTCTATGATTCCATGAAATCTTGCTAAGTGTGCAGATGGTATTCGTGTAACATAACTTGACTGTACACTATCAATCTGCTTGTTTGCTCCATACTAGAACAGCAGTTTTTTCTTTCTTCAGCTAACTGAAGCTATTTACTCTGTGATCAGAATGGTTATTTTACTATTTTACTTATCTAGTGAAATATTTGACAGATAAATACAGTTCTACCTGTCAAGCAGTCCAACTCATGAATAATATTAATCTGAAAGGTGATCATAAAGAAAATTTCCAAAATTGCCAGTGTGATTATGCGAAGCAGGGGGGAATGGAGTAATTTGTTTGGTGTTTTGGTTTTTGCTGATTTTTTTTTTTTTTATTTCTGCTGTTACTACAACCCACTGTCAGCAGTGAACAAATGCTTCAGAAACTAATGATGTGCACTTCTTCGCTTTATGAGATTTAACGCCAATTGTTTCAGCTGGCATGAAGCCCAGAATCTCTTCCTTATGTTTTGAAATTATTGTAAAGTGCAGGGAATGCTAGGATATACGGATATGTATGCTTTTGCTCTTTTTCATTCAAATGCCTAAATACCAACTTACAAAGCAGTAGGTGTCTAACCTGCACATCAAAATTTGTGTATTTGATTAAGAAAGTGAAAAAAAAACATTATGTGATTATGTATTATAGTTTAAAAAAAGCATTCTAGACTGTTAATTATACTTCATAGTGCAAGAAAACCTTGAGATTCTGCATTTCGGTACTTTGTAACATATCGTGGCAAATGGGTGATTTGAAGTTTGAAAATCACAATGCATTTGCTGCCCCAGAAAGCATAGGATGAAAATATATGATGATAGATGGATGCAATAAAGAAGTGGAACAGAGTAGGGGAGCAATATTTCTCTTTCTTACAGTAAACAGCTGCAGTAACACAACAGCTGCTGAGAACTCCTTTAAACAAGCCAAGGCACTTGAGTACTGTTTCTGTGCATTCACAGCCAAGCCTGATGAGTCATATATAGTGGATGTACTCAGATAACATGTACACTGCATGCATTGCATTTGTATAATTGTACTTAATGCTCACGTGAGGAAGTCTTACACACATGCATGAATATGCCATTTAATGCATATTGAGCAAGTCTCCTGCATCTGCCTGCAGACTTTCAGCACTGGACATGGCACCATGGGGGCAAAAGCCTGGCTCCCAGAAGCCCGTCCTGAAGACGGTAATTCTCAGGCTTGATAGGCATCTGCAGAAAGGTGACATCAAAAGGATAATTTGAAGAGGAATAGTCATTTTGCTCTTTTTGTAGCGAATTCATCCCTTATTTAGAGGATGGTAGAAAGTGGGAGAGAGTTCGAAAGAAAACTGGACTGATAGATGATGACAGCTGGCTTGAACAGAGATGAAAATCACTGAAGAGCACATATTCAGACCACAGGCTATACTGTACTATAAGCTACAAAGCACATTCAATTTAAAACTTCTCTTTGGATCAGGAGTTTATGATAGACTGAAAAAGAGAGCAGTCTTTTGGTGGCATGGTGGCACAGCCAAGAAGATTAATTTAGTTGTATAAAAGTGAATGCATTGAAAATGGTCAAAGTGGCATGTGTCAAGATGAGAGAGTAAGATGTTGCAAAGGTCAAGATGAAAACTGGTGGTCTGGGTTTCAGCTTCAGCAATAGGAACCGAGGGGAAAGGCTGATCTTGGAGATGTTACACAGAAAGAAACAGATTTGTGCTGGATACGTAACATTAGAGATGGCTAAGGTGAAGTTGCCACCCTGGTTACAATCCCAGGAACTGGAGTGGTGACAACATCAGCAGGTTTTGCCTAGTCATTGCTGCAGTTGCAAACTATATAAACACTTTCCTGAGCTCATATTTAAACAGATTGGAATAATTTTTTATATCAATGCATTAAGCCCCTGCTTAAGAAAATATCTTGATAGTAGAATCTAAAAAATCTAAGGCCTTAGTATGTTACTACAGTACTTCCTAAACATTGAAGTGGGAGAAGGGAAATAAGATATCAAATCTGTGCCACTTCCCTGTGAGGTATTTTCTTCCTACCTCTATTACTGTCAGTGATCAGAATTGTTATTTGCATAGTCTCATAAAGGCCTAAACTGTGCTTAATTAGTAGTTTAAAATATGAAATTTAAGGGGAATGGATTTTTCAGAGAAATTATTGATACATTGGACAGCCTCTCATAATAATGCTATGTACTAATGATCATTACTTGTTGGTCTTAGGTGAGACTTTTGTGCTGTTTTTATAGTTTTCAGGAGACAAACCACTTATGGAGAATGTGCATTTGCTCTGACAGGCCATGCATTTTACCACACTGATATAATTAGTTACAAAACTACAATTTCAGAGACACCATGAGTTAGATTAAAAATATATTTGGTTTTGTTGTAAAGTAAAAATGCTTTGTTCATGTCCCAGCCTTTTATGTGCAATCACTTCCTTTTCTTACTCAGCGCACTTGCTTGTTTAGATTCCGCCATGTTTTTTTACTTGGTCTTTTAATGGATATTCTCTTAGGACCCAGCACTGAGGCAAGTGTTTATGTATGTTTATGAAGAAGAGAAGTTAAAAAGGCATTTTGACTCTGAATCACCCATCTGGAGTCCAGTTCGACCCTCTTGACTCTGTGGCTGTCAAGATACTCCTTCATTTGAATATGAAACAAGTTCGTAGATAGAGTATTTGGAAACTGGGAGCTATGTGAGATTTAAAATCTGAAAAGCAAAATGTGAGGGAAACCTGCTCCTTGTGCTTGACTGAATGAGAAAGAGATACAATTCAGACCCTGAGGTATTTTCTGGTGACATAAATAAAGTGACATAAATGGGCAGAGTTAAAATTTTGTACAGAGTTTGGAAAAATATCACTATTTATTCGTCTCTGCTTCCTATTTCATAGAGGTAGCAAAATCATTTTTCTGGATATTGCAGATGAATTATCAAAATTAATTCTTGGGTTCCCCTGTTTTTATCAAATGAATTAACATTTACAAAAGAACATAGGACTGTATTCCTCCTCTTAAGTTTGTTTGCTTAACCTCTATGACTTCTTACATTACCTAATCACTTTTGATGAAAGATTTTCCTAAAAGATTTTCAGATAGCTAAGTACTCTGGACAGTGTTACCTGCATTTTGCTTGTGCACTGTAATGATTTGGAAGAACTCCAGCATGTCAGTCAGGACTGTGGCTTTTACTAAGCAAATCTTATTTTTTCCGCACGCTTGGTGGCTGGATCCCGCAAAACTGTTTGGAATTGTTTCCTCTATCATTGATATTATTTTTTTATAATGGTCTGATACTGTATTCTCAGGAACGATGAATTAGAATAGCTCTACTAAGTCTATAGAGCTTTGTTAATTATGCCTGGCTGAATTATGGCCTATGTATTTTACCTTTTTTTGGTTCTTAGGTACCTGAAATACAGATCTAAAATGTTAAATAGGTCAATAATGTATGAATGAAAAATATGAACTTTTTTAGTAATTTGGGACACAGTGACAAAGTTCCTATTCAGAGAATTAACCACAAACCTTGCTCCAGGTTTGCATCAGGTGAATGCTGATCTCTTGAACTAGAAAGATATGATTCTGGCATTAATACTTTGTGCTTTAGTCACTCTGGTCAAATGGAGAAAACACATCTTTCACTTTTACTGACGTTATCGCAGTTTGCTACTGGCACTCACATTAAAGACAGTAAGTAATTTCCTAAGTTTTAGTATTTGTGGATGTCCACTTGAAACACAAGGAGCTATGGAGATCAGAGCAGGAACTTGATGACAAGATGGGACTTCTGTCCTTCTGTCCTTCCATGTGTACAGGTGCTATATAGCACCAGGAGTCCTTTAATCTGGAAATGAGTAATGATTAAACAAGATGATGTTACAAGTAAATTAATGTATTGGTATATACTGTCAGAGGGCAGGCTGTACTCAAGTGTGAACTTACCTCTGGTCATCTTCTGTTCCTCCATTTGTAATTCTGTAAGGAAAGAAACTGGGAGCCTGAGTTCCCAGGCAGTGCAGATGATGTCAGATATTTTGTAATGCAAGACTGTCAAATTGTGAGTTATCAGCCAAGTTGCAAAAGATGTGTGTTTGAGACCATAAAGAGTAGGCAGAGACTCAGAAAGAGCTGTTGATCGTGCCAGTGGTTGTTGTTATTGTAACTGTTACTGCAGACATAGGGCATTGGAAATGTAAGAAGGTTTATGCAGGAAAGAAGTGCAGAGGTTCAGTTGTAACTCTGAGAGCACTCTAACAAAGGTATGCTGTGTGACTTGGAAATCCTGAGAAATTACTTTTGACCCCTTACCAGAGAACAATGGAGGAAAAAACCAAGAGCGGTAACAATGAAAGCAAAACCCAAACCCTTGATGGATTAGCGTAAGCATTACCCATATTTAGTTTAGAGCCTGACAAGTGGATAAAATGTGGTCTGGCATAGATGTAACAACACAGAACTACGCCAATCACCAACTGAGATTAAAGCTTCTTTTGCAAGCTAGAAGTGACCTTACTTTTCTGTGTAATCAAGGGAAAGCTGTAGCTCCTAGAGGGATATGGAGTGGTGTTAATCTAGGAATCAAGGAGAATCACACCCTGGAAGTGCAATGACATGAGTTTTGTTAGATTTTAAGGTGCAATATTTTAGTGAATATTTAGAGAGACATTGGGTCAGAAGATATGTCTGCTACTTGAAGAAAATTGTATTTATTATGGTAGCTCAATATTGCCTTGTTGGCACAGTGTTTGAACTAACACTCGTGCCCAATTTCTGATTTCTCACTAGTTGACCGACACTGGCTTTAGATTGAAGTGATCCAGCTGTCTCTCCAGGCAACGAAATGTAGGCACTGTGCAGGAGAGAGCTGAAGGGAAGAGAGACTGGCTTATACACCAACTCTATTCCTGCAGCTGATGTGGATACAGCCACACGCATGTCTGTGAAGAGGAGTCAAGCTTAAGCACAATGTCAAATCGGGCATCAATGTAGCCTGTAATAGTGTATTTAGGAATTGGTTAGATGTGGCTTGCACAGGCCTGAACTTTAAGGAAAAATGAAGCCTCTTAAATATCTGTAATGTGAAGGATTTTCATATTTCAGTAAGTTCAACATATATTCTTCAAAAATACACTTCCCTAAATTAGTATTTTTAAAATCTTTTTGTTTACTAATGTGGCCATTTGCAGATATTGCCTTCCTTCCTTTCAAAGAGTACCTTAAACATTAGCAAAATTTCCATGGAGTCCACCAGCTTACTGATGATTTCTTCAGCTCACAAAACATTAACACTAGAGAGCAAATCTTTCAGCAGGTGTATAATAGGGGGGTAAACGAACACAAATTCAGTTATGATGTTGATATTTTTCAGCTGGTAAGATTTAAAAAAAAGAGATGGAAAAAATTAAATCTATTTTTCATTAAATAACTCTTTGCCCTACTTTCCATATGGTCTTGCAGCTCTTTTTAAATTACACAATTGTGTTAAGTAAACAAAATTATTCTATCAACATGGGTCATATATCACATTTATTGTGATAGAACACTTAGCGACTGCCTCTAGTGTGTATTTCTGGGCATACAAAAAATTGAATTTAGCAGGAGACCTGACCAAAACTAAATAAAACCAAGTAGCATTTTCTCTAATGGAACAGCTGTTAAATATTGTGGACAGATCTTGGTATATTCAGGAATCTTTCTCTGAGCAGAAGCAGGCAGTCTTCAAATCACTGTATTGTGTAGGTCTGCAGAGGGTGTGCCCAAAGGTATTTTTTGCCTGTTCTTTTTTTTTTTTTTTTTTTTTGGATCTGTAGCAAATGGTCTAATTACCTTTTGCTATAAAACTTGCATTTCTTGTATTTTTAGACCTTGCTTTTCTTGTATTTCTATACTATAGTCCTTAACAACTTCACTGTTATACACTGGAATAAAGAGAACATATCTGGAAATGTAAATAATACAGATGCACAGCTGGGCTTTGCTTGGACTGGAATAAGTAGGCAAGGGAACAAATGAAGATTCATGAAGGAGATAAATTCTGATGGTGATTTTGGTCACTATTTTTTCCAGTAATATAAAATATAATCTATAAAATGTGGACTATATATGAACATAAAGAGGGCCAATGAAAATTGGAGAGAAAAATGAGAAGAATATAGATGCACTCCGTTCTGTATATGAGGAGTGCAGAGACATTGTGATTAAGCAATGAACATTATCAATAATAATATAATTTTGTCTGTGAAGGCCACAAATCCATGTGGCTTTCAGATTTTCCAGTGAATTTGTACTAGTGGACCATATTTCCACTAGTGGTTGGACTGGTGGCCTAACCATTTTACACATGTTGAATTTCTTCTGCTCTTGCATGTCATCTGTCAGTTCTATCTGACAGCTGTTGACAAAAGTACAGAAGAAATTTGCCAAGCCAAAATGAGATTCTGCCACAGAATGGATACGGACTCTAGCTGTTGTGGAGATTTTAGCCCATTGTGTTTGACTGAGACTCCCAGAGGGAGGGGAGGAAAAAAAAAACCAATGAAAAGGATGGCTGTCAAAGAGAGACGCAGTCCTTCCTTCCTTCAAGGACTAGAGTACTCTAATACAGCAGGTTTTGTGCAGATGTACAGAGCACGGCTTGGCTGTCCATTTTCTCAGCTCCTTGCCTGCATTTTCAGCAATTGCAGCAGTTACTGTTATTCAAGTGTTGCTCATGCACAAACAAAGAAAGGTTAATGAACTTCCAGCTGTATAGCCAAGGTCAATTCTCAGTTGCACAAATTTGAGCAAAGAATCGTCATTGAAATTAAAGTTGAAACACATTTGAATTGAGAATCATTACTACATTAATACCACTACAGAGCTCTAAAATGCCATTTTAAAATCTGTTTTTAAAGTAGAATAGTATGCTAATCTCTTAAATTTGTGTAACAGGATTCTGTCATTTTTTTAAATGTTGACTTTATGGTAGTTTTATGGTGGTCTTGATTTTGGTTTGGGAATTGAAGACCTCTTGCCAGCTTCTGTTGCTAACACATTCCATGGTCTTTAGAGAGTTGCTTTAACTCTGTCTCAATTTTTTTGTCTTGTCAAATTGTAAGTTCTTTGGACAGATAGTCTTTTTTTTTTTGTCTTCTCCTTCTGTTTTTATACTATGAAGAAATGTCTACTGTAGGAATGTATTGCCAAGAAATCTTGCAACTTGCAGACACCTAAGGAAGGCCTTACCAGGTCAGAATGAAAGTCATCTGCCATAGAATTGGATGTGTATGGATGTTCCTGAATATTCTGAGACCATGCAAGCTGAAGACCTGTATACACAACAGAACAGTTGCACTGATAATCTGCAACAATGGGAAATGAAGTGTGTGTCAATGCTAAAAAGAAAAAACAAAACCCAAACCATTTGGACTGCTTTTAAAAGACATGATCTGAACCTCAGCAGAACCACAGATCTTCAGCTCCCATCTGTGTGCAATATATTTTATTTTTTCCAAATACCCTTTAAGACTGACACTTATATCTGTTGGCAGCAGTCACCTCAGCGAACACGCTTTGTGTAGATACATTATTTGTGTACAGCCTTGCATTTCATAGAATAAGCTATCTAGTTCTATCTGCTGGGGCAATAAGGTAGGGGTAAAGTTGCTTCAAGAGCTGCTGAACTGATACTGGTTCTATATCACTGTGTTTCTAAATGTCTGGGACTTTAAGAAAAGCTGGAAAAGGAAAACATTCAAGAGATGTTTCCACTCCCTCCAGTGTTCCATCCTCATCTTTCTTTTTCTGAAACCTGTCTGTAACTCCTAATTTTTTCCACTGATTACAATCGGCCTGACTCAGTGACTGATATCGTCTATGAATGATGCAAAATAGTGACAGAGAAATGCAAGGCTAAATTACTACTTAGGGGAGTACTTGAGTTAGGAACTGTACTTCAGAAGGATTTTAACTACTGGAAGGTTAGGTTTTGGGTTTGTTAACAATCAGTCCTTTCAAGTCTTTGAGTGACTAACTTTCTTGTTTTACAGTCTTTCTGAGTTTAAAAGCTCTTAATAATTTCTCTCCCTACTGATAAGGTTTGCTAATTTGACATAGAGAAAATTTTCCTTTAAAGTATATCAAAACGTGAATAAGGTGTCATGAGCATACTGTACTGAATAGACACTTCTAAATGTGGAGAGAAATGCCATCAGTTCACAATGTAAGAAGGCTTTCATTTGGTAGCAAAGCTTTGCAAATGTATATTACTGGGTAATATTATTGGATATGTAAATGACTATTACCTGCTATCTATAAGGCTCTACGCTTAAAAAAATAAAAGCTATGAGGGGAAGAGTGAAGAGATCTTATGGAATTATAGAGTATAAGCTACAAGATGGGGAGATGGAGGGAGAAAAGGGTAATTTAAACATCAGTAGGACTTTCCACACAAAACCTGAATCAACACACGTAAAAGTGTTTCAGAATCCACCAGTGCAAAGCCATGAGGATAAGAGCACATGGGGATACTAGTGTAAAGGCACTGCAATGGTGTGGTCAGGACGTACAGATGAAATATTACAAGTAAAAGGCAGGCTACAGAATTGGAATGAAAGGCCCTCAATGCTTCAGAAATTAAAATACTCGAGGCACTGTGCAATAACATTCAGAAGACCAGAAAAAAATTACATGTGTGGAGGTAAATGTCTCAATATTATTGCCTCAGTAATTTTTTCTCAAAAGAATACCCGGGAATACACTCTTCATTTTAGCACAACTAATTATATCTCTGACCATAATGTGCAGCCATCATTACTGTTCTTCTTCAACCAAGACAAATAAGTCTGTCCAAAGCAAATAAATCGCCTAAGATGTAATGGCAGGTCATAAACAAAAAAAAAAAAATGCCAGTTGGGATTGTGTATTTTAGTGTGATTAATGGGTTATTTTTCTTAATTATAACTTTTGCACATAGACGTCTTGTGCTGGGAAGAGCCCTTCAGATATTTTGATACCACACATCACCAAGTCTGAGCTTCACTTAACAGCTGACGACCTGAAAATATTACTCAACTTCTAGTAACATTCTTTTTAGGTATAACCATGTTGTACAAGTCCAAGGTGTAACTAGACCTTCTGTGGTTGTTGGTACCCAAGTGAATGCTGATACAACTCTATGTAGTATTTATTATAACAATGCGAGGCTAAATATTTTGCCCAGCATTTCAGATGGGTTTTGCAGCCCACAACATGGACCAAGCTGAACAGTTATGGATACTCACCAGCTAGTTAATGATATCTGGATGCCATGTCGCCGAGGTTTGATGGAATATTGGAAGACTTTTAGAAAGGAAATGCCAGTTATGCCTCTAAATTCTTATTGTTTACCAAGTGGTTAAAGTGACTTCCAGCTGAAGCCAATTTAACATGCTTATCTTACTCAAATGCTCTCCATTCATGAAACTGGGGAATGGATTACTGCCTATAAGATATAACTTTAGCTTCAGCTCTTGAATGTGTAAAGAAAACAAACACCTTCCACTGACATAAAATAATCCCTACATTCTCTGCAATATAGCCACACAGATTCCAGTGAACAAATCCTTCTTTTTTTTATTCCCCTTTGGCTTATTTATAAGAGCAATACTTCTAACCCTAGAAAGTGTTGGGCTGTTCCAAAAGTAACCAAGAGAAGTACAATCTGAAGAAACATGATCAAGTATCTGAGAGAAAATCCAAACTGATGGTATCTATCAATACACCAAAAAATTAAGATATTACTTGTGCTGTAAGAAAAGAGTTTTTGAAGTTGTAAGGACTGTGCATAAATTGTTGACTTCCTGTATGAATTCTGTGCGGACAAGGTGGTCCTTCAATAGTGTTTCCTCTCCACTACTACTGGCTGCTGTACTGTCATGTCCACCTGCCTGGAGATGTTGATAGTTCATATAGTTAGTGGAAGATCTTCAGCTTAACATGGATTTGTCAACTTTTTATATTATTTTATTCCTTTCCTTATCTCTTTCCTTGAAGGAATGTGCAGGATGATCCTCTTGAAACTACACCTTGATGTTTTCAGGGTCTAATCTTTTTAGTATCAGAATGTGTTGTCTGACTTCTGCAGTGTGTTATGGGAATAGCGTTAGGGTTAAAATAATCTCTTCAATTGCACTTGAAAAAAAAAATCAGCATTGCATGTGATTATTATGGACTGTTTGTTTTGAGAATTCTGAGGATTAAACTTAGTGCATAAACCCATGAATAGGCTAAATCAGTCCAGCATAAGTAGCACAAAATAAAGAGATGCTTTGCTATTTTAGAACCAGGCTGTCCAGCAGGGATTACCACCTACCCTGTTATAATCTTCACAGTGATAAACACAGTCTTTTTGGAACACAAGGGAGAAAATGAATTAACATAGACTGTCAGAAACTGAATCTTACTACATTTCCTTTCTGTTCAGCTTTAACTAAACAATCATTAACAGAGAAAGAAATCACTTATTTTCACGCATAGAGAATTTTCAGTGTCTGTGGCTCTTTACAGCATATAAACAGGATAAGCAACAGCACGTCCCCAAGTTCTTAAAATACAGGGGGCAGAGCACGTGCTCCATTTGTGTCATTCAAGTGGTGGAAAGGAAGCAGAGTTTAGTTACATACACTTTATTGTGCACCTCCTTGTTACACCACACAATGCCTCTGAAATCCTACAATGCATTAAAAAAGGTAAATAAATGCAAAAATAGCTTTGACTCTTTTGCATTCTGTTTCCTACCTCATTATCCTGTATTCTGCCGTAAGAGCATCACAGGAATAACTGATTAATTTTTTTCCTCCCGAGTTAGTGTGCCATAAGAACCTACTGATTTACAATAGCTAGAATGATAATATAAAATATATATATGTATATATATAAAAGATGTTTTCAAGAAGGTAATTGTGTAATTATCTGCTTAAATGGGGCAGCTTCCTCTTTTATTATGGCAGTAGTTACTAGAACCGACAGCATCATGGCTTCCTGGGGAGGTCTTTCTCCTATGATCTAATTAGGGTCACTGAGCTCGTCTAACCACTTGCTTTTAGGTGATTTAAAAGTTACATACAGTCTGATTCAGTGGCTCAATGTGTTCGACAACTGGGTCATAAATCCTTTCTGTGTATTTGTCTCATTTTCTCATCCTATGTTTGAGGACACTATCTTACTGCTTCACAGAAATATTAAGACATATTCATTATGGTTGGTAAAGTGCATCAAAGGCCTTCAACGTAAAGTACAAGAGCTGCTGTTAAAATGACAAAGAATACCAACAGGAACATAAGTGTCAGTACTTTCAGAGAGAAAAAGATCTCTCTTTCCTTTTTTTATCCCTTTTGGCTTCAGGGACTTTTTTTTTTTTTTTTTTTTTTTCCTTCAAATGTTATAAAGCTTGATTCAAAAATTGTCTAGAATTCCTGCTGCCAAAGGCTAAGCTATAAATAATTTTTCTCTCATTAGTTTTTTTTAAGTTTAACAGTTGGAATAGGTCTGTGGAGTGTATGTAAAAGTTAAATATTAAGTTCTTCGGCAAAAAGGGAAAAATGTGCATGCAATTTGAAATTCCTAATGAGGAAATGAGTTCTCGTATTATACTTTGATAGAAACCTGGATAGTGTTATCATTTTTTAACATTTTTCAGTATGTGTAATCTACACTCTGAACCTATTAATGAAAGCAGGAAAAGATTCATTGGGGAAAAATATTAAAAGTAAGCTTTGCTACTTGAATTTTCAACGAATTTTCACGAGTTTTCTACTTTCTTTGGAACACCGAAGCCAGCTTAATTATAAATATTTTACCTCACAACATAGGCTGGCTGAAAAACTGGGATAGTATGCAATGAGTGTTCCACGGACAAACATTATTTTAAACATGTGTGTTAGTATGCAGACACAAAAGTTTTTTGATGTACTGGAACTTGGAAATTTTCAAGTTGTAGGATATTTCACTTACCTTCCTCAAAATGTTTAATGAGGAAATACAATCTTCTACCTGTAATGTAAGAGAGCATGGTCAGCCCAAGAAAATGGTACTGGGATTCTGAATCTCATATTATCCACTACTTTCATTTCTTTGCTACTGCTTCTTTTCAACTCTTGTCTCTGCCTCCACTTTCTCTGCTGCAGTGTGCAACTGTAGCTGCTGTCGCTGAGCCTGAGAGAATTCTAGTGTATTAAGTCATATGCAGAATTAATCTATCTGATTTTTGGATCAGCACAAGCGGTTATGGAAGTTAGAAGATATGAGTTGGCCTGATGAGATGGGAAAATTATAGATCATATCACAAAAAATCAGGAAAAATATAGCATGACATGATCCAACAGTGAAGATAACTTTGTCTTCTGTTCTATATATCAAAAGCAATAGAACATTAAGTGTGTGCAAAGGGATAGTAAGCAACATCAGTTATTAACCAGAATTTTTTGAAATGTCATCTTTTCTGTTCTTTCAGAAAGACTGAGAAGGAATGAATTTATACTACTTGCGTAGCTGGGCTGCGCTTTAAGAC
The DNA here is from genome assembly GCF_047370975.1 of Nipponia nippon. NCBI lineage: Eukaryota > Metazoa > Chordata > Aves > Pelecaniformes > Threskiornithidae > Nipponia > Nipponia nippon. The sequence continues at coordinate 7,818,369 of NW_028262291.1, read as the reverse complement.
TGCGCTTGCTCAATAAAGCATCAAAGGCCAAAAACTAAGTGGCTGCATAACTTCTTTTTCCCCCTGAATGTTTAACTGAAGTAGTTCCTCATCAAAGGGTCTGCTCTGATTTATGATAGATTATAAAATTGACCATCTGATGTTTGCATCTGTATGGATGGTGTCACTTTCAAATTTTCAGGTTAATACTAAAACCATACATAATTCTGATGCTAATTTTAGGGCTGCTCTTTTTTTTTTTTTAATATTAAACAGTATTATTTCATAAAACTTCTTTTGCTGTTTGTAGTAGACCTGGGATTTTAATGATGATCTTAAACCAGAAATATTTCTGTCAAAATATGATTCTGCAGTACTTTATGAAAGTTCACGTTTGGGATCAGGCACTTTCTGGTTGCAACTCTTCCCTCTGTAAACACAGACCTTTAATCTGATTGAGTCCCGTATCTTACTGAGGAGAATGTGAGCTTGCAAGAGACAAGCTCCAATCCCTGTGGAAACCCAATAGTTGTCTGTTTAAATTGTGAGAGTCTTCCTATTTAATCTGCAAAGAGGAGTAATGGAAAAAGGAGATATCAGAAGGCAAAGCCTAACAAGACAAGAAGAGCCTGCCAAATCCGTTTTTATTTTCTTTACTGCTGCCAAAGAACTGAGCACAAATTACTATCTTATATACCCACTCTTTTTCCTTTTAATTTATTAATGCTCTTACCAAACATGGATGTTAAAAAACAACACTAGTAATCTTTTTGAGGAAGCAGTAACTGAACTTTCTATGCTTTAGAATACAGAGCAATAGCTCTCACCACCACTGCTAACCCTCTCAGCTGACCTAACTGAAAGTATGCCTTTAAGAAACTGAAAAGGAGAAGGCAACAATACTATAATTATTCCCACTGGATTGGAAAGAGGATGGATACATGCATGTCAGGGGAGGGGAAAGGACAGAAGCAGTGTAAAGAGCCTTAGTAGCTTTCAGAATTTCTGGAGAGTGATTTATTCAGCCAGACTTTCAGGCCTAGCATTCCAACAGAAGTTGTGTTTATTTATAGATCAGGCACTGCAGACAAGGTAATTCATCAGATGGATTCAGAAGTCAGGGTGAACTGCTGACTTTCAGTTCATGGAAATGAATACTCTGAAGCATGAATGATTGCATTAACCCAGTTAGTGATAACTTCAGAGCATGTTCAGGAAAAAAAACGTGCCATCCCTTCAGCCTGATGTATGCAGGGATAGAGGATGCTCATCTATCTCCTTTTCTTAGTCTCTCTGTATTTACGGCATTCAACACGTATTCCTTACCGTGTGGCCTTGCTGTGTCAGGTATAGAAGCAGATCATGTAGAAGCCCGTTAATTCCAGCACTCCAGCAATGATCTGATCACAATCCTCCTGCTCTAACTCCCATATGCTTCAGTGGGAGGTTTACTTAACAAGAACTTCAGAGCTGTTCTAGGAAAAGGGACCCACATGAAGTGTGTGGATAATACTTAAGTAATGCTTCCAAGATTGTTGTTTGTGCCCTTTGCAGCCTTCATGCACTGAATAGATACTGGCACCATCCAAACTGTATGGTAGAGGTTTGCCTACAGTCTGAGTTTCCCAGTCATTGTGGTCTTTCTGGTCTGTTGCCTGAATTTCTTCCCTTCAGACTATAGAAATGGGGAAAAGATGGGGTTTGATACATGACTGGTCTTGCCTTACCATAGGCTTGGGATGCGACTTACAGAATCTGGTACTGTTAGTGCCTACCATTTAGACATCACTACAGGAGCAAAGCTTCTAAGGAGGAGTGACAACTAAATGAATGAACAAATATGCTGATGACTTAGAATGCTTCACCATTCCATTTTACAGTTACCAGCACATAATGTATTGGTTTTTATCTTTAAAATTTTTAAATGTAATATACTAGGCACAAATCTTTCTGACGTGTAGGTGGCTAACCTCTTGAAGCTGATCTAACTTTTGGTCATAATTTATGTATAACATATCCAATTAACCAGTCTTAATGAATACTAAATGATACTAATTTATGCTACTTGCAGTCCTTTTAGCACAAAGCACTTATGAATGGAAAGTAGAGTTTTCTCTTTTTCATTTATGAATGGAAAGCAGTCTCTCTCTCTTCCCCCTCCCCAGTCACTTTGAGCCTTATGATGTGTTAACTCTGCTGTCTTCAACAGGAATAGTGTGGTAAGAGTAACAACTATGAGATTAAAATCTTTCCATTCTCCTCTGCCCATATCTGTAATAAAGTTCTATGTATGTATGTTCATTCCATGCTAAAAGCAAAATTGAAGAGTGTGAAATCCTCATCTTTGACGCTGATGACAAGGTAGTCTGTAAAAAGGTAAGGAATATTCCTCATGCCTAACACTGTATGGTGCCACATCACCATGACACTGACACATAAATTTATTATTTAATCTCATCTATAGGTTTTAGTTTCTGACTGTAATTTCTGGATCAGTTATGCTAGATGGACGGTGATTTTTGACATAGATTCAGATAGAGTGCATTGCCAATTTTCTCCTCCACCTTTCCTAAAATGAAAAGAATGAGGCCAAATATTGGATTTAGCCATTCTCCTTGCACTGCCAGCTCATTCTTTGATCTCTTTGCAGATACTGATGTAAGGAGTCAGTTAGTAGGAACAGTAAGGATACTTTTTATGATTATAAAAGTTACTCAACAGAAATAAGTTTCACAGATGATCTCTATCTTCAGTAATTATCAGTTAATGAAGTCAGATAGTATTTCCATCCTTAAGTTTTGTAATAAAAGATGCAGTGCTCAGTTTTAGAAATCAGTTTTTTTCTTACTGTTTTTACTGTTTTTCTCTCTCTGCTTATCTGAACTTTTTTTTTTCCTAGTAGCTTAATCAGAACTGACAGCAACCAAGTCTTTATTTTATGACTTGTGAATACTGAGTTGCCAGTAATTCAAGTGCTGTTGAATAACATTTGCATGTCTTTCATCCAAGGACTTCTAAGTGCCTTGTACTCATCCAGCTTCACTGCAACCACGTGAATTAAGTATTGCTGTACTAGAGACAGCCAAACCAGAATGTAAAAAGATGCAACTGTCTTGTCCAGGTTCAGTACCAGATGCAGATAGAGATTTCTATCATTCTGCATCGGTTTTGTCTTACGATTAAACCATATTTTCGTGTCTCATTTTCTGAACTGTTGGGTAAAGGAGTAGATACAACCAGTAAATTAGGGATTGTGTAGAAGCTAGCCTTTCCTGCCTGATGTATTGTTAAACATAGATTGAAATAGGCAGAAGATAGCAAATGGTGCTCCATGATTCAAAAGCATAATCATAAGATGATATAACTAGAAGGTCATTTCAGGTCATTTCTAAAACTACACACCTTGAAGTTTATAGTTCTTTTAACCCCTGTAGAAGCACACCTGTGCCCACAGTATCACTCCCTGTTTCAAGTGTATTACAGGCAGTGTGCCCTTTCTGGCTGGTGAAACTTTATGTACATTCAGAAATGAATCTGTCATTTCATAAAATGTCCCCTTATTAAGATAATCCTCTCTTTATTATTATCTTAAAAACCTCTAATATTTGTCAGTTACACATGATTGTTGGTAAATGACATGCTTACTTCTCAGTGTTCGAAAGGGCACGCTGAGTGAATTTTATCCCTGTTGTACAAGAGAATAAAGTAGGAGCAAACTCTAGTGCATTGAGTTTGACTGTCTTTTCTGACAAATAATTTGAAACTGGAGGCAACAAATTGTCTTGGTAAGTTTTCTAAGCATAATATGTGCATGTGAGAGTATAAGTACCAATATACAAATGTAATCATTAGGCAAAGGAACCTGATTTGAATAGCCACCTAGGCAAAAAATGATGCCCCTGAAAAATTCTTTCTCATTTAATTTGTTTTCAAACTTCACTTTCAGTTTGCATTAGGCATCCAACTGTGAAAAAGGAATGTGCTTTCTTTTTTCTTTAACCAAATAGTGCCTGTTTTTAGTTTTCCTGTAGTTTTTTGAAGGAGATTCTTTAACTGCAGAATAAAAAGGACATTCTGTGCCTGTTGTTGCTAGTTCAAGAAAAACTGCTGGAAAACAATGTTTCCTGCCTTTGGAAGAGGTTGAGTTCACTGTATTCGGTTGAGTTCACTGTATTTGGGTCACACCCAGACTTAGCCACTGAAATGCTGATATTTAGTAGGCACTACCATCATGAAGAAGTAGCAGTACTGAGACTGAAATACATGATTGCTTCTGGAGACAATGTAATCATAAGACCCCATGACTGTCAGACAGACGCACAGCTCTTTGTGCTTCCACAGAAAGTGATCTATTGCTTCCCTCAACATAATCTTCCTACTCAGCACCTGTAGGGAGGTTATGTTACTCGAATACTACAGAAACAGCAGTAACTCGGTGAGTTACTAGAATACTGCAGAAAGAAGTGTAACATACTAGTAACACAAGACCAAGATGCATGCCCTGTCAAAATTAAACGCATTTGTGATATCAGCAAGTCATTAAAATGCTCAACCTTTAATTCTTATTTGCCTTATGAACACCAAAGGACCAAAACAATTCATATTATTTCTTGCTATGAAATACCTAGACTTCTGCAGTTGTCTTCACTAGAGTTCTTGCCCACTTTTGTAGGTGGAATGCAGCTGTGATGCAGAAGTAATTTCTTGATAACTGAATGTAATGATGGATATTGAAATTATATCTAAACTAGCAAAACATTGAGAGCATTTGTATTGATAACACTTTATGATTAATTCATAGGATGGAAATGAAGGTACAAAGATAGAATGCTACCTCATTAAAAAATGAAAGCAGAAAAGCCTAAGTGACTAATATCCCTTCTAAAAATGTAACACATTAATCTTGACTCTGCCAGGAAACGTATATGGTCAGGTTTACATGCAGAAATGGTTGCAGTGTTTCTGGTGGACCCATTCAAGTAAACACACAGTTAGCACTGTAATTCAGTGAGTTATTTTTTAGGTGAAGAAAATATGAGGCTTTTCAGAAAGAAAAGAAGTAGAAAAATGTGCAGTAGGTACACACTTGCACACTATAGTAGGTTGAGAACCAACTCGTCTAACGCTACCTTTCCTGTCATACTGCAAAAAATTGTTTTTACTGGTGCATATGAGGGGGATGTATCTTTGTTAAGAGAGCTCAGATGATAGCTTTAACCCTGGTAATTTATGTATTTCACTATATTGTCTAAACAATAGGAGGTGTGTACATTTGGTAGCAGTAAATTTAGGGTGTTAATTGATTTACTTCTAATATCCACAAGTATCAAAGATTAAAATATGACAGGAAGACAATTTATAGTTGAATTCACATCTATAGGCAGCATTTTTCTTCCATGTTCTCTGCATAATGCCACATTCTCTTCAGAGCTGCTATTGCCTAGACTTTTGTGTTGGAACTTAACAATCATTTCACTTTAGTGACTTCCCTGTTTCACAGTAGGAAAGTGTCACCTTCCAGCGTTGGAACAAGGCTTGGTTTATATTTCCTAGCACACAGCTCAAAGATTTGAAGGACTCTGTAACCCACTATCAGTCTCCATACCCTTCATAACCTCTTAGTTATGAAGTAAACCCTTGGTTACCTTTTGAGAGTAAGGAATCTGCATATTTTAACATTTTTTCATAATTTCTTAAACATATTTTTGCAAAATTGTTGTTTCATCTGAGGGAACACAATAGTATTAATGGTTTTCAGCCTCTGCTGGTTTTTGAATGCCCATAAAAACAAGTGTATTGTGCTTACAATACATTTGTTTTTCATAATTACTTTTTTGTGGATCCCAGGGTCCATGGGTCCCTGGAATGAAAGACTGCAAACTGAAAACCACTGATACACTGTCTTCATATCAAAGAATTTCAGAGGGTTCTTTAAGGCCATTCCATTCCAGGTTTTAATACAATAATGCAAGTTTTCCTTGGTTTCAGAGTATTATCTAAAATAATCTGATTTGTCGTTCTATTCTGAAAAGGAAAACACATTACATGGTAATAACACATCTCCTTTGTCTCAGGAATCCAAATGAACATTGTTCTAATTTTGTAAATAGCGCATATTATCAGAAGCTTTATATTGAAAAAATACATTTGTAAGAGTATTAGATATGCATATATGTTATATATACACACAGACTACATTTTTAAGGAACTCTTCATTTGTAACGCAGAAGCATAGTTAAACATGACTGAGGGAATATCTGGCAAAATATTTCTTAACATTTGCCCTCTTTTTTGGTATGCTTTCTTTCTAAGATACTTTAAGAATGTATTGAGTCTCAGAATTGTTCAGAGAAATAAAGTCATGTCCCATGTTAAGAGACTAATTTAAAAAAAGGAAAAAAATCCTCAAGACTATAAATAGAATAATCCTTTCATTTCATCAGATGGCAGTTGTTTTCAGTCTTTTTTATTCCAACCTTTTTTTGAAGAACTGTGTTAATCCAGTCAAGGGACAGAGGAGATTATATTGTTCTTATGTATTCAAAATTTCAGCTTTTGAGTGATGAATGAATGCAATGCTCCTGAGTAAACTGTGAAAGAAGCATTTATTCACAGAAATGATTTTGGTGGGATTCTTTGTGGTCCTAGAGGTCCAATGCACATCCAGTTGCAAGAATAGAAAATAATATTGGAAGAAATATAACAGGTGGAGCTAGCCAGCAGGAGTGAGTGGGCAGGAGAACGGATTCAAAGTTTGTTGTAATCAATGCTGAGACTTATGACTATGGCCAGATGACTGAGAATGAAACTGATGCACTCAGTATAAAAATAAACATCCCATGGGTAATTTATCAACAGAAAAGAATAAAAAGAATATGCTTTATGCTTTTTTAAAGCAATGCCTGTGTTGTGGAGTTAGTAATACCTGCTGTTAAAGCATAAGAAAAATCCTTATTTACACAGTTCTTTCTCATTAAGAAAATGTGTTTTTGTGACAAGACCTTTATGCTTATAGTTTGATTATAATTAGAAACATATAACATGTAGAATTACTATTTGATTTTTCTCTTGGAATAGCACACTGTAATCCCCTGGCAACCTCATTTTCACACTGAGGACTGCATACGCTAATGTTGAGCTTTATTCAAATGGAAGCGCTCTAAATTTTCCTATGTGGACAATAGTCTTAGCAACTTTGATACTTGGAAGAATGGCAGAGAAATCTGAAATATTTCTAGCTGGGAAGGACAGCACATTGTCTTAAATGTGTTTAAGATATTTGAATGTGTATTAATTCTTCTAAAATAACAATTTTCTGTTGCATAGTGCACAAAGCATTAAATATAGATACTGTAATGAATTGTTATTTAAGCTCAGTTAAGCAATACTACCAACAGAGTGTAAAGGATGAAGAATTCTTAACCCAGGAGTAGAACACATTAACCATCAACCTGGTTGAGCTGGAGGTGTATCAGAAGCCTTTTGTGTTAGTAGTATTGCTAGAAGAGCTCTGCTCACATAGCTTAAGAAAGGATCCTTGGATTACTTCAACCTGTATAACAAAGCTCCTGGGCTCACTAGCAGCTACTTAAGTGCCTTGCCTTCTCTGGACTGTTTAAATTGAGACTTTGGGCTGCTGTGCAGAGGTTGAAAGGCTGCATTTTTCACCATCTGCTCTCTTCACTCTGCTCTTCTGGTGTGACACAACTTGTTTTGAAATAGAAGTAGGTAGTAGGAAAAATTTATTCCTTCCCATTAAAATGTTGTGACCCTTAATGTACTTGGAAATATTGCAGATTCCTTCATGATTTTTGTCCACAGCCAGATCAAGATGTTAAAGTATTTGCAGCACTGGTTTCCCAGCAAAATCAGCTGTTTCGCTATACATGTTTTTGATTTGAATGGTATAATGAATGCTTGGTCTGAATACAAATTAGCACAACTATCAGGAAATGTTTCATCCCTCTGCATGCACAAAGTCAATTATGCATAAGGGATTATGACATGAAGGGCTTATTACAGTTTGTCTGCAGAAGCATTGAAGAATGGATTTATCTTTGGTTGCCCTCAAAGTGCTAGTAGTTCCTAGGGTTACATCTCCCTGGTTAGTAGCTGGTTTTAAATAAGAGAAAGTATAGAGGAAATCTGTGCTCTATGAAGTCTCCTTTATTTTCAGCATCCCAGGAAATCATACAGTGATTTTTATTGAAAATAGGCCTCATAAACATACAGTATAGGAGATTGTTTCTACAGATAATTTCAGTTATTTAGAAGTGGCATTACATCTACTTTTACAAAACTAAATCCTGGAAACTAGTACTTAGTCTCAACAGTTGTACTATAGTAAACAGGTTTTACTCTGAGGTTGTTCTCCCCTGCCTCAGCTAACTTCCATCCTTCCAGGTGACTAAGGTGTGTAATGATACAACTTTTAACCTGGTTTATGCAAAATGGACTATATCTGTAGCACGTTCTGTCTCCCCAGAGAAACCTGCCACTTCAAGAAATGTATTTGGTTAGTTCTATTTTGCACATAGGTAGTGTGCATGAGTACTGTGGGTGGGAGGCAAGATTTTCTATCCTGTGTTGGTCTGTATTGAAGTTACAAAAATATGTATTGTATATGTATAACACACTCCCTTAAATTTCCTTTACGCAAGAGGGGCTGCACTACTCCCATTAGCAATATGAGAGAAAAGGGCTGTATGTGTCAGCTGTGCTATGGACAGCAGGGGCTACACACACACTCTTATGCTTTCTAAAATACAGCTGGAATGTTTTTTCTTGTTGATTTTTTTTTGTATGATTGCTACACTGCCCTATGATGATAATGGCATTCACTGGTCACTTTAGGTCACTGCTGTTTTACAGCATCAGCAGTTAACCATTTTTTTTTTCATCAAAACAGGATATATACATAAAAGTTGTATGTAAACAATTTGTACTTAATAAAGTTTTGACGCCTATCTCAGCTACTGCAACTACATACCACTGCACTTGTGTAAAGTGTATCTCAACTCCCATTAAAAATATTAAATATAATATAAATAGATACTAAACCAGTAGGAAAATTAAATGCCAGGGAAGATGCCAGGAAAGCCGATGGAAAGCTAATGGAAATATTCAGTTGACAAAGAGAATATTTTCTGCTCAGAATTCTAAAGACCATGACAAGTCGCAAAGAGTGCGAGTTGAGTGGTTTTCAGCAACGGATTGGGTCGTTAACTAGTTTAATACAGCATAATCAACAGATTTGAAGCTTCTCTCATTTACACCTTATTCAATCTCTAAATCCTTTAGAAACCGTTTACTAGGGAAGCTGCAATTTTTCTTATGCAATTTAACGTCATTCTTGGCTGACAAACTAAATTCTAGGAAGGGGCAATCAGTAAAAGAAGAAAACAGAATGTGAATTTCATTTTTCTTTCAGAACGTAAGTGCTTGGATTCTCTTTCTTTAATGCACGCTTAGTGTATTCGACCCCTTCATAAGTGGATGCTAGCAGCTTTCTTTGACATAGGTTTTCTTACACGGCTTCTTTTCTGGATGCATTTTGAAGGTTTTGGTTGCAACGACCATGACCGTGACATGGTTATGCACTTCTTAGAAGAAAGAAATAGTTTGTCTCTCTTTAAAAAAAAACTAGACTAGGAAAAGTCATTACTTTTTTTGCTGAACACGTCATTCTTCTTACACCAGCTGCATGCTACCTTCTGTTAACCCAGTTTTATTTTAGTAAGAAATATCTGAACCAGGAATTCTGGTACTTGCAGTAAATGTGGTACACTTAATATTTCTAAAAATGAACGTAGAATCTAATCAGAACCATTAGACATCCTGGCTGTTGTGCTAAATCTTCTTACATGTATCACTAGAATAAAATCTCTGGCCCTTAAGGTAGTATACAAGGAACAGAAGAAATGCAAGAAATGGTGTTGTACATTATGTATAGTGAGATATTTTGAAACACCCAGCGTGATGTAGATAAGGGAGATGTATTGAACTGATACATCTGATCTCTGTGAGAAAAAACTGGAATAAATTCAGAAAAGCCACAATCTAAGGATTTAAAAAAAAATACCCTAAAGCACAGCATGTAAAAAATCAGCTCATTTTTTAAATGCTAATTAAAAAAGCTTTCTGAGGACAGAGCTGGCTGGTTGAGAACACTGGGACTTGCAGGGTTAATTTGTTTGTTTTCATATTTATTACCATGCAGAAAATGTTGTTATGGAAACCAAATATATGCTGTTTCTTAACTAAATATCCTCCCAAGGCCTGTGGAACAAAGAAAAGAAATTGAAGCTATTAGTGTTATTGTTGCTGTTGGCTGCCTGAAATCCCCAAAGCTGGGATTGTAATTGATGCTGAGAATCCAAGGATTTTGGCTTCCTGGTTTTATGGTAAAAAGGTAGAAAGCCAATAACATTGTCATTTGCTTCTTAATCACTATGACAAACTGGGAATGGGTCCCTGTGGTCCCTCTGCTTAAAACATCTTGAGGTTTCCCCTGGTTTGGGAAGCCTGTAAGCCAAGAATAATTTATGTGGAAATTCACCAAGTGAATTTGCCCTATAATTTGGTAAACCTGAACCTTAGCTTTGTAGCAAGGTGATTGTCATGGTTTAACCCCAGCCAGCAACTAAGCCCCACACAGTCACTCACTCACTCCCCCGCAGTGGGATGGGGGAGAGAATTGGAAGAGTAAAAGTGAGAAAACTCGTGGGTTGAGATAAAGACAGTTTAATAGGTAAAGCAAAAGCCGTGTGCACAAGCAAAGCAAAACGAGGAATTCATTCACTGCTTCCCATCGGCAAGCAGGTTTTCAGCTATCTCCAGGAAAGCACGGCTCAATCATGCATAATGGTTACTTGGGAAGACAAACGCCATCACTCAGAACGCCCCCCCAGCTTTATATGCTGAGCATGATGTCATAAGGTATGGAATATCCCTTTGGTCAGTTGGGGTCAGCTGTCCCGGCTGTGTCCCCTCCCAGCCTCTTGTGCACCCCCAGCCTCCTCGCTGGTGGGGTGGGGTGAGAAGCAGAAAAGGCCTTGGCTCTGTGTAAGCACTGCTCAGCAGTAATGAAAACATCCCTGAATTATCAAGGCTGTTTTCAGCACAAATCCAAAACATAGCCCCATACTAGCTGCTTTGAAGAAAATTAACCCTATCCCAGCGAAAACCAGCACAGTGTCTTGCAGATGTTTCCTGAAACCAGCTTGAGGTAGATGGATGCTGAATAGGTTTTCTGAAAGGACCCTCATGCACTTTGAAAGAATCCGTGCTTGGTTTGTAGGCATTTTGCTTTTAATTCTGTGGGAGCTCATCAAACTCAAGAATTCAGACAAAATCTGTAAGTATTTTCTAGAAAAACTGCTTCTCTAGAAAGTTTCCATATGATTCGGTTATGGTACAGGAATAATCATGATGGAAAGAGGAAACGTGAAGGAAGTTTCTGATCCTATTGTAAGGAGTGGATGAGAATCATATGGTGACAGTTGAAGTCAGGTAAATCAACCCCTGGTACAGGATATAATTCCAGGCAGTGAGACTGATGAAGCGTGACTGATGACTGAACTTATTACAAAGACAGTGGACTTGTCACCTGACATTTTCAGGGCCAAACTGGTTCTTTCATAATTCTTTGGTTTATTCATTGTGAAGATGGAGAGATCAGCCAGGTTGTGTGACTGGCATTGGTCCTTTCTGGAAACAGGTTTTATGGCCTTGAATCTGTTTCATTTTCCTTTTTTTAACGAGCCATAAGCAGCACAGGTTTGTTTATTTTGCTAGTATGCTCTAGGAAAACTCATTCAGATAGCGAATGCATTAGAATCCAATGCTTTGTATAGGCATCTGTAACACCAAAAAAAAATTTTGTAATGCATTTTTTGTGATGCATAATTTGGTTTCGGATGCCCTGCATTCATGGAAATAACAATCAGAATGAAACTGTCAGGAGCTATCAGAGCATGTTTTCTAGAGTTATATTAAAACAGTAGCCGTAATGCTTAAATGATTAGAGGAATATCCTTTAGAAGCAGGGAGGCAATACTTCACCTATATTATCCCTGCAGTGACAAGAACATTATTGGAATTCCATTTCTAGTTACAGACATCAAAAATGAGCGCAAAATATTAAAAGGCATTCACGAAAAAATCTATGAAAAAGCTGAAAGCTCTGGATAGTATGGCTTGTAATAGTAGATTGAAGTTTGTTCAGTCTCTTTATTTGGGAAAGAATAAGAGGTAAGTTAACCTTAGTCAAAAATGTATCTGTCCCTACTGAGAAGGTCTGAAATCTGACTATGTCCATATATTTTATTGTGATTTTACTTTTAAGCTATAGCGTTAGCTGAGGTACTTACAGCATACTATATTACAGTACATTGTAGGAAGTAGTTTTGTCTTTTGAATCACCCATTCTCTGATCTGCAGTCAACCACAATTCAACCGTAATTGTGCCTTATAAATTCATTTTAAGCAGGCTTTAAGTGATTTCCAAGAAGGTAGAGTATTAAGAGCATTTTCAGTGTGAGAAGCCTCTGTTACTTGCTTCTTTCAGCAAAATATGTATTTTCTTATCTTTTGGATAATATTTCAGTAGAATCAGGAGAGTACATTGGCTGTTTAAGAATACTCTGCCAGGTGTCTTGCATTGTCCATGTAAACCTATGCAGACCTTTCCTTGAGGTGCAACTGTGATGTTCATTTTATCATTCAACTGGTAGAGTAGTAGACTAAAACAGTACATTGACCAGAATTAATTTCTCTGATATTCTTTACGTTTGTCTATTTAGTCATAAAATGGTTTGCTTTAAAAGGGTGTCTCTGTATTTATTCTAATTCACTTTATAAAAGTCTCTGCTATAACAGTTGAGGACAAGGAAGGTGTTGATAAAAGGGGTTTTTTTTCAGGTTCTATAAAGATTAATATTATCCCACATTTGAAAAGCTAATAAAAACTTGGAATTCAGCAAATAAGAATGTAAATGCAAATAATAGAGTGAGTTGGTGCTTCAAGAGTATATAAACAAAATCATATCTTTTCTGATTTGTCAAGCATAACTGAATCCCTCAGGGAAATTATGCTTGGCCAGTCATTCTGGTGAATATGCAGAAATACTGAGAAAAATAACTGAAATAACTGGTCTTGTGTTGGTAATATTTTGGGTGGTTTTTTTCTTTTTTTTTTTAGTTTGTGCTGGTAACAGTCTATGAAGACTGACTAATTTTAAATCACAACATGTATGAAAACAACTTTCCCTTAGCTTTAGATACCAGATTACTTCTGTTCCTATCTTATATTTTCTGTAATCATTTTTCTTTTAGGAAATTGCTTTGGTTATTACCCATCAGATTGCAACTTTAAGGATAATTTTTGCTAAATGGGATGTCATATCTTCAAACGTGCTTCCTTCCTTTAAAGCTGTTTCCACATTCAGGTTGTAGAACCTTTTATTCATCTTTAACTCCTGAATGACCTTTGTCAGCTGTCACTGTCAACTAAGGATCACTGCTCTTGACAGTTGCTGTCAGTTCTGAAGAGATGCAAATCCCTATGCCATATTCCACAGGGCTGGAAAACCCAACATCTCTGAACTGTTGAATACATCAAGGAATAAAAACAACCACCCACATGCACAGTGAATACTATTTCTTCAGAAAATAACTTGCCCTACTTACTATCTAAAATAGTGACAAATATTTAATGTGCCGCAAGTTTAAAATAGATCAGGGTGAAATTTGGATCGCATAATAAAATAATGGTGAAAGGTCCATGTGTTCTGGCTTGGTTAGAAATTCTGTGTAGTGCAGTTAAACACAAAAATGTGGGGAGATTGCTGTTGACTGCTGGAAGGAACTCATCAGCTTTTTGAGAGGGGAATACATTTTCAGTTGATCCATCTGGTTCTTAAAAGGACTGGTAAGCAATGGAAAGGTTCCTAATGCTTATAGTAAGATTATTGTAAGAATTCTAAGATCAGGATTCATTTAAAGATAAAAAGTTATATTAGAAGAAAACCATCTGGCTAAATAATTTATTCATATCCTAAACAATAGTTTCTGATTTCTGCAGTCAAAAGCAGTGACGAAGGCACAATACTGTCTTTGCAGTATTTACCAAGGAATTTTTCACAAATTTGTAGTAATTAAATAATTTGGACATGTTGTGTAATTATACTAATTGGTGTTAACTGGTGCTTTTGGACATGTACTTGTTGTAATGATATTTGACCAAGAAGCCTACAGTTCAGCAAATCATCAGAGAACCAAATTATTTGAGAATGCCTCTAAATTCTTCACTAGGTTGACGAATTAAAGGACAAGTCTGGTTCAGAATTACATAATCCTCCATTTTATTTTTTAGTTTCTCAGCTGGCAATGGAGGAAAACATTAGAAGCCAAGACAACGCATTGGTTGTTTAACATGATCATAATTTTTGAAACCTTTTGAAACAGAACATGTTGAGGAGGTTAGGCTGGTGCTTAAATGTAATGCAGGATTTGGGACCCAATGGCACAGTTTTATTGCTCATCAGAAAACATCATCAGCCTAATCAAACTCTTAAATTTCTTAAATTTGTGTGCCTAAGTGTGTCCATGTTTGTGTGTGCATGTGTGCCTGCGTGTCCACGTATATATATAGGGAGAACTATACTCACATATGTTCTAAAGATTCATTTAATTTATGTATTCAGATGGTTTTTTTTCCTGAATCAAAGTTGCTAGGATGAATCAGTACCTTTCACTGCTGTTAAATCCCTCTGTTATGGACTTGGGATAGTTTCTCAGGGAAGCTAGAAGAGAGATGTAGAGCAGGAGAAACTCACAGATGAATTCTTTCTTCCTCCTTTCTGTTCTGCATGACTATCCTTGAGGAGTAGAATATGAGAGGGAATGGTGAGCTCTTAGCCCTTTTCTCTACCATTCTAATTTTCTCCTATTCTTTAATCTATAGGTCTACTGTGCAGTCTTGAAGAATCAGGGATGCAAATTGTGCCTGATAAAGTGATGAGTTTTCTTCTTCACTTGCTATGTGCCTCTGTGTGTGTCTGCATAAAAATAAGGACTAA
Source organism: Nipponia nippon (assembly GCF_047370975.1). NCBI lineage: Eukaryota > Metazoa > Chordata > Aves > Pelecaniformes > Threskiornithidae > Nipponia > Nipponia nippon. Next base: position 7,803,310 of record NW_028262291.1, on the reverse strand, counting down.
TCTGGCAAAACCTCTTTTCCCATTAAGAATCACACAAAAGGGGGAAAATTGTTATTTTTGTAGCTTTTGAGGAATTTTAGGGAAAGTTTTATTAAAAATTGATCTACTGTTCTATGAATGTTACCTCCTGGGAGCAACAGGGATTTTAAAATTCATGACACTAGAACTGAGATCTGACAGCAGGTAGAACTGCCGAGACTGGTAATGAGAGATGTCGTGATACCAACAACCCGATAGGTGGTAGCTGAGTGGTAATCTTTGCTTTATATTTTCATCTTCAAGAATGCATTTTCTACTCAAGCTGTAATCATAATTTGTTAAATTTCATCTCTTCAACTGCAAAATATTTTTTTTAATATATTTTACTTTTTTCACTATTGTCTAACTAGCAAACTAATCTCACTATGTTGTATGTGGAGACAAAAGGGGCAGCCTTGTATCCGAGGGAAATACTTTTAATCTTCCCTACAACTAGCAAACAAAAAATTTCGGTTCCAGACCTCAAGAGACGTGCTTTTCACATGCATACACAGTAATTTATGGACTGGAAGGTTTATTCTATTCAGAGAATCACAAGCACTGTAAGCTATGTACAAAACTGAAAATAAGGAGAATGCTGTTTCACTTCCACGTGATTGTTACCTGGAGGAAATTAGCCCTAAAATCTGTGGACTGAGGAAAGAATCAACATTTCTTTTTCTGCTTCTGCCTCAACATACTAAAATGACAAAGAAATTTTTCAGCTTTTAAGAATGAAACTGTTACAATGAAGCCTGAAATTCAATTCAACTATAAGTGGGCAACCAAGGGGGAGTTTTATATGGTTTTCTCTCTGTGTTTCTTTTGGGAATTCCAAACCATCAGAGAAGTCAAGTCTTAAAAGCTTCAATAGGTTGACATTACTGATTAATAAGAAGCTGCTTCCACAGCCCAAGAATGCTAAAAGCTAAGACCAGCCTAGTCCCAAATGAACAATCTTCATGCTAAGAATCTTATTCTGCCATAAATCTACAGACCATCTCTCACTGATGTCAGTGGAAATTCTCTGGCAGACTAGTGTCTGTCCCTAAGGAATTACATGATTTAGATCTCAAAGGACAACTAATAAAAGAAACATGTAACAGTTGAAACAAATTAGTCATTTCACAAATGTTAAGTGCTTTTTATACTGGTGAAATAGATGCAAAAGGAATATGGTATTGATTTTAAAGTGAAAATCCAGACAAGATTTTTCAGAGAAACAATCTGAAGATATTTGAACAATGTCATTAATATAATTAACAATTAGAACATGAAAATTTAGTTGTGATAGTGAAGCAGAGGAGGTTGCTAACAGTCCGAGATATCCCCAAAAGGAAAGACACGGACCTTTTTTTCCCCACAGATATGCCTTTTACCATTATCACTTTTTTAATACACCACAGACTGCGTACCACAACCACAGCTCTGTCTCCTTTCACCTTTTCCCGACAAGCCTATTTATTAGGTTACTGGCAAATTTCCAGCCACCTCCAGCAGTGATAGTTCATTAGCTGTGTATAGAACAGGGCAGTCTATCAAGTTGTGAGATTAAATTGGTGATGAGAAAAGATTTCAGAATTTGGATCCAAATTACAAATACATTTTTCTTTAAACTTCAGTTTGGGATTGAGATTTAGACTTAATTTTATCCACCTCTATTTCAAAGTTTAAAGGGAAATTACCATAAGTACATTCAAATGCCTCTCTTTCCATCTCTGTCTTTCATCAGCTGTCACAGAGAATTGCTTGAACAAAACTACTTAGCAATACTGGTCAGAAAAAAAAGAAGAAAAGATTTTTTTGAAATTTGTTTTCAGTGTGTTTCCTATGTTTCTTAGTTAATTTTTAAACAAAAAATCTAAACAGACCTGTTAGAAAAGCTCTTTGGAATGAAAAACATATATTCCCTTTCAATCAATTTTGACATCTTTCAAGTTTCCTGATTATTTTTAGACAACCCAGCTGTACTGCAGATTGCTTGTTTCTCCTGAAAGAAAAATAAAAAATTAAAAAATAAATCTGAAGTGTTTTTTGGGCCTTGTAACAGTCTGTGAAAAAAAGAGGAAGAGAACACAAGCAGAAAATATATCAGGCTAGAAGCAACGATACTACTTATAACATGATTACTTTGGGAACTATGGTGCTGGAAATTATTTTATATTATAGGAAAACATCTACAGTGCTGTGAAAGGCAAATAAGAAGCAAAACTTAGAGGGACAACTTCTGATCTTGATTATAGTGGTGGTATCGCCAGAATAGAATCAGATGACTTCTACTACTGGTTTGGAAGGAAAAAAAAATCAGTCAGCATTAAAAAAAAAAAAAGTCTTTAGCATCATTATATAAAAATTTCCAGATGCCAAATAATGGAAAATTTGCAAGAAGTCACAGGACCCATTCTTGTGTAAAATTCTGAATTACATATTTCTATCACTAGCATTAAAGCAATTGCACATCCTGTTGAAATTAGCATCCTCTATTATTTTGAAAATCCTTATTCCACAAAAACATTGTAGAGAATTAATGAAATTCAAGCAGTTTTGTATCAATGGCAATGTGAGTATGACTATTTCTATACTCAGTAAGTTAAGAAATGCCATTTAGGGATCATGACATTCCCAGAAATAACTTTCGTAGAGTAAAGAGTGACTGATGTATAGTATCAAAAGACTAGTCAGATGATACTAAAAGTTAATTTGTGTATCTCTGTTGGAATAGAACATGTGGGCATATAGTCCTCTACGGACTGCATAGCCTAGTTGAATAGCCGCTGCCTTTTAGTTTGTATGACTTAAGTGTCAGAATATTAGACTGAAATTTTGTAATTGAAAGGGAAATGCTTCCTGTATTACATTTATTATGTTTGTTCAGTTCTAATTTCTATCCTCAGCTCTGCCATCTTCTCATGTGTAAGAGATTAAAATAAACATAAAACCAAATATTGATTACGGGGACTGTTTTGACACCCTCACTCATGCAATGTAAATCTCTTCAAGAAAAAAGTCCTGCTGAATGAAGGTATTATTTAGTAACCTATAAAGTTTATTAGACAAATTCCTCATGTCACCTGCAAAATTTGAGGTTTTGTGGCTTAGGGTGAAAGTGCAGAATGAAGGCTGATACCTCTCAAGTTCTATGATGAATGCCATGATATAAACCATGTGCAATTCTTGTGGCACTACCTGTCCACTGCCTTAGTAGTCATATAATTTGTGCCATTTTGAAATGACTGAAATTTCATATAGGCTCCTGTGACTATGTATTTTCTTAGACTTCTGTATACCCTTAACTAATAGGAAACAGTGTACACCAGAATTAAGTGAAGTGCAGGCTACTTAGACCCTATCCCAAATGCAAGTAACAGACAAGCAGGTATGTTGTGCTGATTCTTTTAACCTGTGCACCCCTCTGGATTTCCCACTATCATGTATCATTTCATTTAGTGATGATTTAAATTGTGATACAAGTTATGTTTACACATGGAAGTCTGTGTAGCTGACAAAGTGGTGTAGTTTGTGCTATCATTGAATTTGAACTGCACGGTGAGGAAGCCGAAGGTAATACAGTAGGAAAGAGACTATTGCAGTAACTTAATTGTGTGTTGGTCCCCTAAATACCTTCTTTCTCACAGTGAAGACAATTCCAGTTTCAGATACCACTTTCACAGAAGTGCTCTTCCATAGGCTAGCTGCTAACCTTACCACAACTCCTATCAGTTTACTAAAGCAGCACTTTGTAGTGAATGTCTCTGGGTGAAGACACCTTGCTGTTCTGTTAGGAAGTGGCTCTGGAGCTTGAGTAAAACAGTTATGTTACCTGAATCAAAATCCTGAACGTGGTGATAACAGCAATGCCCGAGTTTACCTATTCTACTTAATGTTATACCTTATTTGAGCTAATATCTTTTGGGAAAGACATGGAGGTTCACAGTGCCTCTCTGAACTAAGCAGCTGTGTTACGACACGTTTTCCGCAAGAGCAACAGCAATTTGCAGTCTACTACTTAGTTCAATGTACTTAGTGTGGTGAAGGTGGCATCTGCAAAATGATTTGATAGTTTCTTGCAATGACACTGAAACTGAGCTCCGATTTAGTAGCTGAATTGCCATTGCTGCATCTTTCTCTATTGCATTAGGTTTCTGTTGGAGATAAAGCCTGAAGAACTTGTAATATTTTGACAAAGCTACAAGTCTGTGGCAAATACTGATTAAAATATATATACCTTCTTAACTAAAGCCTGCACCATTTTTCATATTAAGGGATTCTCTGCAGATGCTAGTTTATTGGCTGTTTCATAATTGTGTTTATCATTGCAAAATTGAGATCTTTGCGATAGTGCAGTTAATGAAAATCATCAACTGCATTAAATACCATTATTTTAAAAATCAGTCTTTAGTGAAGTTGTGTATTCAAAGATCTCTTGTTCTGTTGCTTACTGGGATAAATCAGGAAAAGGTTAATAGCAAACCATAATCCTTATCACTGTTTCCAAGAACACTGGAAAGGTTTACAAAGCTTTTGAGGTAAACATTTCAGATGACTCTCTTTTTCTGTTGTTGAATGTACATCAGTTCTGCTGGTTAACCCAAGGCAACTGTGACTTGTTTTTCTTCCAGTTCAGTTGATCAGTGGCTGAGATGACTCGTTTTCACCCATCTTTAAAATGAGTTTAGATCTTTGAAAAAGACTTTTGAAATACCAAATCCCAAAAGAGAGAAATACATTTTGAAATGTAGTATTATATCTCAAACATTTTTCTGTTCTGAAATCTAAAGAGAAGGGACTAATGATACAAATGTATTTATGTGTGGTCTTTTACATACTGCTGAAGAAATGGCAACACATGGTAAAACCAGAGCACCACTTCTAATTCCCACGTCACTGTGGATGATAATGCCATTTCCTTATAGGGAAAGTATTTTTTCTACAACAGCTACAATTCTATGTTTAAGTATATTTGGCATATACTCCAGTTATTTTTTTCAACTTCCACCTGCATAATTCAAGTAAGACAACAGAATATTTTAAAATCTTATTTAGTAACTGTGGTAAAACACTGATCCATCTAATTAAACTTATTTATCTGTCCTGTGGATTTACTAAAATGCTGAAAATATTCTATAATTCTATAAAATATATTATATAACATATCAATAAAAGATACCCAAACTGTTTCCTGCTTGTTAGTAGTAGCTAGGACTAGACGCTTCAAAGGAAGCTGTAAGATTGCTTCTGAAGACAGATGGGAAGTACTGTGACCCACATTAGGTCACATTGAATCTTCAGTAGATTAAATCAACTTAGAATTTCAACCTTAAAATATGAAGCTTAATGATTTCCTGTAATTCTGTTATCACATTCATGGATATTTACACAACTGTACAGTTTCATGTTGATCTTTATTAAATTCTTGACCTTTGCAACAATTAAAACGAAACTATTTATTTTAAATTTTCTGGCTTTCCTAACAATTAAAACAAAACTGTTATTTTCACTTTTCCACCTGTCTTTTCTATTGAATGCTCCCTTTTCATTGTTTCATAAAAAAAGAAACAGACCCTAATTTTGCTTTCTTTACACCACTTATCCTGTACTGTTTTCTTATATACCTCCTTTGATCATTTTCATCAGTGTTCTCTGACATTGTCTCTTCTTACAGTGTATTTTTTCAAGTGGTGTCTAGAAAGGCACAGGCCAATCTCTCTGAGCCTTTCCAATAGATCTTGATAATGGATAATGATAAAGAGTATTGATCTTCTATAGCTTCATTTTAGCTTTTATTTATTTATTTATTTATTTATTTATTTATTTAATTGCAGCTGGACCATGTGTGAAGGTTTTCTACAATCATTACCCAACTTAATTTTTGAGGTGATAGGATCACTTTTCATCTGAATGTCAAGAGGTTGAAATGTATGACTGAATCCATCTTGTAGTGGCTTTTATTAGGTAAGTTCATATTTTTTACAGTTGGTAAACACGTACTGCGATTAACGTTACATACAAGTTAGAAGTTCTATTCTTGAGTCACCTGTTAACACACTGACTTCTAAGTAAGAAGAAGTTCTCTCTCCTGGAGAGCTGCAGTTCCATCTGGAAAATATGCAGACTTTCTGATATTTAATAAAATTAGTAGGCGTCAACCACTTTGTGTTTTGTCTTAGCCATATATAAAAATGTTTACATGAAACAAAACAAAATAAAACTTGAGAATTAGGAATTTTGGACATGCTATCACAGATAGCATGCAGTAGAGTAGATCATCTACTCAAGCTTACCATCTCTTACAGTGGCAGGTAACTCATGGGCGCACTTTTTCACAGACCAGACTGAAAAATGTTGCTTTCAGCAGAAACTTCTTTCTAAATCACAGTTCTAAGTTTCCATTGATGTAATAAAAACATAATGATTTATGTTTCCTCTGAAACTTGTCTTTTAAAAATTTAATGTTTTATATTAACAATGAGAGGTTTTATTTTAATTTGCTTCTAGATATGCTTCTATGTGGACATAGAAGATATTGACATAGAAGTTTAGTTTAGACATTGAATTGACATAGACATTATTCACATAGAACTTCAGTTGCAAATGGTTATTCATCTGAAACTGTAGTTGATCACTTGTAGAAAAAAGTGAGAGTGCCTTCACTTGGGGAATGTCTATGGCAATGTTCTGTTTATTTGTCCCATTCATTTGTCCTATTTCAGATAGTCCCCATCTGAGAGAGGAGATGAAGAGTAGCTTCTTGCACATTGTTTATAAGTAGATGGCAGAGTGCTTATTGAAAGATTCAAGGTATGAATTTATACTGGATACTTACTGGGATCTTTTCAAGGTATGAAAAAAAGACCAAACCGTTAGCAATGTTTTAGCAAAATTTTACAAAACTACAAAGTAATGTCCCTTTGTGTATGACTGGGGAATATTTTGTGAGCTCTAATTTAGCAGGGACAGTCTAGAATATAGAGTAGTTTAATGGGACTTGTGAGATTTTATTTCATTATCTGGTTCAGCCACAGATTTCTACATAGTATATTCTGTTTAAAATTGAATGCATTACTTTGCATCTCAGAGGGCTGGTAAATAGACAAAACTTGTAAGGACTCTAGAGTGCACAGATATTTTGCCAATATGCGGTATAAATATCTAGTTTAGCATCTAACTCTCTGTTGTCTCCACAAAGGCATACTCTGATTTAAATGGGATTAGTGGTGTGCATGAAGTTAAGCATGTCCATAAATGTCTGCAAGGCTTTAGTTATTCAGTGCACTCATTATCTCAATTTGTTGTTTCATGGAATTGTTCCAAGTATCTCATCTAATCAGATCCTCCTGGAGGCACAACATATGCCCACAATAGCATGAGCTATATATAGCTCCTTCCACAATTAGGAAAGATCAATGGAACATTTTTATTGCCAGTCCATGTATGTGTCTGTGAATTATCCTGTAGGAATTAAAATCCCTCAATGAGATCACGGTGTGAATTCTAATGGGTATAAAGCTGAGGCAGAAGTGTCATTTTTTAGATAAAAGCACTATCATTGAAAGTAATGTATAAACAAATATATAGCAATGTACTATAAATAATATAAAATAGATATAAATATATAATTATAGACTGATAGAATTCCATTTAAAAATAAGCTTAACACTCTCTTGTATACTAATCACAAATATGATCCGCAAATATAGGAAAAATAATATCATTATACTGAATGAAAATCAGGCAGATGTTCTTCATTGAAGATGTTTACCCCAGTAGTAAAGCATGTTTGTTTCAGGTACTTGTTAATGACTAGCCTTTGGTATTTAAGCTTGAAATGCAGATGGCAAATAGCCCAAATAATTCTATTCTCAGTAATGCTGTTGTAAATCTGTTGAATTACTCTATATTATTGAAAGTAGAGTAGAATGTGACAAAAGATTATGGCCTATTTCTGCTGCCTTTGTTGCTTTCATCTACAAAGGCAGTCATAGGAATCAATGAAAGTATGTATGAAGTATTACTTGAAATGTGTAAATACAGCAAAATCTGACTCTTTACAGCTTGACAGTACTCAATAGTATTTCTCATTTACCTATCCTATTTGAATTTTTTTCAAACAACAGAACTAAGTAAGTCAATCTTGCCATAGAGCTGGCTGTAAAATGCCAATATTAAGATCATTAAATATCATTACCTGCTGAATGAATTAAGCATGAAGCAGTTGAAAATGAGTTGCCTAGCATTCTGAATCCTTTAATGAATGTCTTTGTTTCTAGATGTACAGTTCCCTCTTGGACTTGCCACTCAATGTATTTTCACACCATCTGAAAAAACGGTGCTGTGACAATAAGCATTAAACATTTTTTTTTCCTTATGATCATATGTCACTTTTAAATTGTATCAGCCATAGTTCAGAATAGCAAGATGGAAGAATTCAAATACTGTTAAGACTTTCAAGCAATGGAGAATATAAATGAATGCAATTTCAAATGAACTTAATGTGTCTGAAATGCCAGATGCAGTATTAGTAATGGTGGTGGGGAACTAATACAGTTTATGTTGATTTTGCATTTGAACATAATTTCATTTAAATACGTGTATGGTCTACATATATGCATACACATACGCTCCCTTTATTGAAAGGACACTGATTAGATAATGTAGTCAATGTTGTTATTTTAATTGCCATTAATGAAAATTCCAGGTTTCAGCTGAAAATCATCTTTAGCTCCAGATACTCTTAGATTTTCAAGGTAAAATTAAGGTAGATTTTCAGAACTATTTTATTCAGGAAAAAAACACACTTAAAATATAATTTTCATTTATTTCTTTACCTCCTATGTATTCATTTGAAAATATCCCTGCTTGCAAATAAGAAACTGTGTTTCTTCTGTGCGTGCATTCCCATAGTGGTTGGGAAAGTTTGGCATTTCTTTGTTATCTGGATTTGTTAATATACAGAAGTTTTCCAACTGTGTAACTGGAAGAGAACAAAACAGTGTGTGAGATTAAAGCTTAAATGTTGCACAGATTGATACCCTGTTTTACCTCCCAAAATCCAGTTCAGTATCAATGAAAGCAGAATTGGCTGCCATGAAAATAAGAATCAATTTCTTCCATTTATTTTTTGTGCTTTCCTTTACGTTTCCAGTTCTCTAGGGATGCACATGAGACTGGAAAAATGTTAAAAATGTTGAGTATCACAGATTATTCTGCAGTTCCAATCAATAACATTTCTATTGGGGGTTTCACACTTACTCCATTAAAAAAGGAGTATTAAACCTATGAATGGAAATGATGCCAGTGACAAATAGAAAAAGAGGGCCCTGGAATCGGATCTAAGTCACAGTAGTAAAAAAATAGCACCCTGTTCTGGGTATCCAGTGAAACCCAATTTAATAGTTCTGGTTTTGACACTCCCAGGCACGTTACTTTCTCAATACCGTTACTTAGAATATAAGCCTGCTAATTTCATTGCAAATATTACTGGGGGCATATGCATCAGCTGCTGAAGTTTGAGGATCAGCTTTGAATAACACAATTTATTATGGAAATACAAAATATTTTTAAGTATTCCTTCAAAGCAGTTGAAGTTATCATTATTTCCTTCCTAAAGTCTATAACTTTCTGTCTTCCTTGTGTCCTCTAAGTGTCAAGAAATAAAAGGGGTAGAAAAATGCTTTGTTCTTTGTCCTTATCACGAAACACTGTCATGTGAAATTATTCTGGAACATCCAGATAAAGGTTGGTTGTTTACATAACTTCTGATCTCGCTGGTAAAGCAGGTGAATGCAACAAAAGAAATGGATATTTTTGCCCCTGCGTTCTTAGTCATCTACATGCACAGGACTATTTCATGTAAAAAAAGAAAAAAAAACCTGTCAGCAATACAGCCTTCCCATCTCAGGTGTAGCAGGAGTTCTGCATGTGTGTATGCATAATATAAAATTTCATTTATTGCTCTGTTTCTCACATATTTGTTTTGGTTTATAACAGTACACAGGCAAAATGTCACGATGAACACTAGTTGAATTGGAAAGAGGAGATGTAGAATAACAACCATTAATTAATAGATTAATTGGATATATAACGTATGTAATCTTCATTGACAGTTTGAATAGGAAGTAACTGCATCAAACAGATAGGTCAAACATATGTGCACGTCCCTGGATTACAGGTTAGAAGCAATATCAATGTGACATACATATTCATACTTTTCCCACTATGCTTGCCTAATCTGCAAGCAACAAGGGTAAATTTACCAGACTCATGTTGTTTCAGTATGTCTGGAATCCAGGGACTGTGGGTTCCCCTTTGCTGTCTCTATACAAGCAGAGAGGGAGGCCAGGCACAGAGATGAAAAAGCACACGTATGAGCACACTGGCACCATGTGATAAAGAGCACATTAACTTCTGTTGCAACAGAATGCAAATGCAGTTGTGTTTCAGATGGAAGACAAACCTTGATTAAGTTCCATTGCTCTTAAAAGCACAATCATTAATATGTCAGTAACTGATCTTATTAAACACTAGTAAAGATCTGTTACCAAGAGACATGTGTTGAAAACCATTACAAAATGATCTGAATTGAATTCTCGTGGCTTCACTCCTGTACAAGGAATTTGTGGAGACCCACAGCGCCTGGACTACTGTGCTGATTTTGAGGGACAAAAATTTTGCTTGGGCTATCTGTGCAGTTACATTTGATGAGTAAGAATGCCTGTACTTACAGAAGTAGACTCAGAAATACTGAATGATATTCTGTATAATGAGAGTTGCTCTCACCCAGAAGTGCATGAGCAGGTACATGAACTTACCCAATTGTATAAGCAGAAATTTAGGTCAAACTGAAGTCTTCCTGTCTGTCTACACTTTCTTCCTAATGCTTTTCTCTATGCATGTCATCACCATGGCAGCAATGCATCTTCAAACTGTTGAGCTATTTCTTAGTGGCATGAGTTTCTCCTCACCCTTTTCAATCTTTTCAATCACTGTCAGCAGAGAGCGTTTTGATATATAGTTGAGAATTCCACTGGTTATTATTAGAACCATCCATGGAGTATTTGACAATTTTTATTGCTACAGAAATAATAAATAAATATATATACTCAACTATTTGAAAACCCTACTGCAGTAAATCTATTTTATTGAAATGGTAAGTGAACATATTTAATCAATTTTGCTTCTTTTCATGAACCATGTGGGTTTTGCTGCCCAAATATTCACTCCATTTTGTAGAAACTTAAAAAGGAAACTCTACCAGAATAGTCATTGTCTGTTAGGAAACTTCAAAGGAAAAAAGGTGACATGGAATGTAGCAGTGGAGAGATTTATAAACGAAACTAGTTGTTCAGTTGTCAATTGAGTTAAAGATCCAGAAAGGCATTTAACAGTCCCATTGGCATAATTCTGTTTTCTGTAGGGAGCTAATGCAGAGAGCTAAACAACAGGATAATGATCTTTCTGCCAGTTGGTTGTCAGAATTTTATTTTATTCCATGGAGTCCTTCACTTCAGTTTTCTTCAACCTAAACAGATAAGCTTAAGAAATAAGCCCATCTTTAAATTACAAGTAGCTGTGAACATGTTTTGTTGCTGTCACTAGGCTCACATATTAGAGCTTCACTGCACATGATCTTAGCATTTTTATATCCTATAAGAATGTTCATTGCGTCCTTCAAGAAAGATTTTTTTTCTGACTGTAGGCTATTGATGAGAGCTACAGGACTGAAAAGGTATTGTAAATGACAAACTTTTATGGACCAATTTGTAAAGGAGGAGGGATTCCCCTGAGATAATTCATTAAACGTTGGTGAATTTTGAGTTTGATTTAAGATATAATCATTCTGATTGTCCGTTTCCTTCCAACCCTCCAATAATTAACCTGGACACAATAGGGCACAAATACAAATTTTTCTATAATTCCTTTGGGCAGTACGGTCTTGGAAAGAACATATACCCTAAATGGAAATGTTCCAGTCTCTAGACGAATGAACATTTTACTTGACCGAAGTAATGCTTGCTACCAGTGATGATATTAAATGTGGGAGCAGAAGGCATAATCTTTTCCTTGGCACATAGTTTGTCTGGTGTATTCTGGAACACCAGAGACAAACCACAGTTAGCTTGTTGCTCCAATGGTTATAAAACCCTTTCAGGTACTTGGTTAGTGAGTGTTCTCGCACACATCAGCGTTACAGCAATGCCAGATTTAGAATCAGGACAGAATTTTCTTCAGGCAGAGAAAAGCTGGGTTTTGTTTGTTTGTTTTAGCTTGTCTGCTTTCATCTTAGCATAGTTTCTTTATGCATTTTCACCAAAAAAGATTCCTTATTGGAGGAGCCTCTGCAAAATAAAGACACTCTTATTTCTCTCAATCTCTTCTTAGGGTATATTGTAATTTTTAAGGTTTGGAATCTTTTGGACAAGGTATTTTAAGTTTGATATGGGTTATTAAAGGCATTTTAAGGGATGTAAAAGGGACTAGATTTCCTATGAAATTTTATTTTCTTCTATTACCTGTGGGTGGTTTTATTATATCTAGAACTATTAGAGTTCTAAATTATAAATGAAATAAGATTGAGGGTTTAGTCCACAGGTGTAATTGGCAAATATGACCACTTATTTCACGTAAGCATTTATATGATGTGAATGGCGTATTACCATTCTGTGACCCATTTCAAATACAGTTTTCACAAAAGGCAAAGTTGTGATTTTGATACCTTTTATTTTACCAAACCAACTCAATGTACTCTGCTATTAAGAAAAAAAATTCAACTTTTCAACAAAGCCTATTAAAAACCTTTATGCATTATTGCATTGACCTACACTTGAGTCCATTCTTCACCATATTTCAAAAATCAGGTAAAAGAGAAATAAAGCTGATGCAAAATATGTAGATAGGTTCTGTGAATGTGAATGCCTTTTGTGGTTTAATGTAAATGAGCGATTAAAAATGCATAACTGTATTAAAACCATAATAAATCATGCATGCTTACTCATGGGTAGAGTTTGTGCAGGCAGTGGTATTGACTGGATTTTCAGCCCATGTAAACTGATGTAGCTCTCAAGACTGTGCAGCGATTTTTAAATGGTATTTAAGGATCAGTGCAATTGGCTGGAATGGGATTATAGAGACAAGTAGTATCTACCTGTGCAAGATAAGGTTGCTGAAGTAGGCTATCAAGTTAAGAAAGTGTGAGGATCTGAAATAAAATATTAGACGGTACATCTGTTGGCAGTTTTAATAGAGGAATCAAGGACTGAACGAGCCCTGGAGATTTAGAGATCTCAAAGGACTCACTCTAGGGACTGGTGGTAAGGGTGAAACTCAGAGTACATTGACAGACCACTCAAGAAAAAGAGATAAAGATTTTCTTTATCAAAATAATGGAGAAATTTTCACTATTACAGGTCATGCAGGTGCTCAGAGGCTAAAAGGTGACTGGGGAGGCTGATGGTAACTTTCAAGATAGACAAAGAGAGGAACTGACATGAACATGAAGATTAACAGGGGGAATAGAATGCATTATATCCACACTGTGTACAAATCGCTATAGACCTGTTGTAGCTCTCCTGAAGAACCGGGTCAGAGAATTCCCAAGTTACATAAAGTGACTGATTCCGAGCAATGTGTTCTAAAGCATGGTAAACTAATAGAGGTAGGTTGAGAATTTTTTTAAAAAACATCACTGTATGTGTTCCGACAACAACCTGTTATGACATGTCATGTCAATTTTTTAAAATTTAAGCAATTTAATTTAGCAGAGAGTGTTATACCTACTTGCCACTGCTCCTTTGAAATACTCTATGGACTAAAGAATATTTATTTCAAATAGAACTACACAAACATTTATGATAATTTTTCACAGTCTGTCTAATTATTAATCTATAACCCATATGAGATCTAACTATATCTACTGACTGCTATCCTGCTGGGATTTTTGTAGTTACAACAATAAGTGATGGGAATACCTAGTAAGCATGCACACAGATTAATCAGGGGGATGTTATTTCATTGATGCATTCTAACTACTTCTATTATTTTAGTGTAGAATGTTATGTCTAAATCATCAGAACGGCCCACAGTATAAGATGGGCTATGACTTAGGTCTGAGAGCTGAGTTTTAAGTTCTCGTTGAGTAACATCATGATGGTATCAGCTGTCTACCTGGAACGGTGTAGTTTGTATCTATAAACAGAATTTCGTAGTTGTAGGGGTTCACTGAACCTATCATAAATTACTGTCTGTAAATACGATTGTCAGCTGATACAAGCAATCTTCTGCAGATCTTGAGCTAAAGAATTAGTTCGCATACCTTACTGTGGCATGTGTGGTGTTAACTCCAATGAGCAATGCAGAGAGATGTTAGTGTTCTAGGTTACTACAAGCTAGCCATGCTAGTCTTTTATTACGATGCTGTTTCTTGGTGAAAATTGAACAGTTCAGTGTGTCCTGCGTGATTTGTTTTTCATATGAATGTAACTTTGCACCTTAGGTTATAACAGTCCAGCTGAACGTATTACATTACATTCAGTAGACAGCGTGCCTATTGTCTAATTCATAGTAACAAGTACGGCGTTTTTATAGACCGGTAGGCAATTTGTGGCATTGTATTTACAGGCCTTCTTTATCTGCATTTACAGCACAGACCCCTTGCCTGAATGTCTTTCCTTATATTTATTTCTTGCAGAAAAATTAGGATCTGATTTGACTTGTCTGATACTGTTTCTTCTGACAAGTAATGGGAACTTTCTGGGTGAGAACTGGGGTTTATTGTCACTTACAGTCTGTTCAGGAGCTGAGTTTGTGAAAACAGCAATCTTTAGCTTTCATATTTGCACTGAACTAAATTAATGCACATAAGTATTTCACATGATCATACTTTTATTACTCAACATATGCCTTGAATAAATGTTAATTTTAATTTCACTTTTCCTATACTGCTGGGATGACTCTATTTCACAATGTTTTCTTCCACTTTAAGATCCTACCCTTATTGCTCTCCACCTGCTGTTAAAAGCAGGATAAAATAACAAGGGCACATTGGTCTTCAAATAGCTACGATGAATTTTATAATACCCCAAATACAGATACACACTACCACTCTGCTGGTTTTCAGTTATTTTACAAGGAAAAGGCTCCAATGCTTTATAAAGGGCTCCCATGTTATTCAAATAGTACCTCTCCAACTTCTAAGTTGTTACATCACCTTTATTGTCTGTATCATCAAATAATTTCATTATCATTGGTGCAGAAACACTGTGAGAAGCATGGCATAGGGAATGAGACTCATTTCTTATGGCAGGGATGTGAAGGTGATTTTTATCTAAGCTGTAACAACCATAGTGGAAACAGTTGAGACACCAGCATGTTTGGCCACTATTGCTAATTTAAACGAAAAGTCAAGAGGGGTTACAGAGCATAATACCATTTTGTGATGCCATTCATACTCTGTATATTATACAAAATTCTAAGCATTTAGGAACTTTTTAATCAAGTTACAATTTAATTAAAAAAGGAGGTAAGATTTTGCATTCTCTGTGTGGGGAGCTTAGTTAAAGATTCTTGCAATTTCAAAGGAGGCATCTATTGTTTCTGTCACCAGAAGAGTTAGTTAAAAAACGGAATTTTATCAAAATTTCAGAAGGTCTCTGCTCTGTAGTGGACATAAGAAGACAAAATGCTAAGATCCTGGGGAAATAAAATATTCTTAAGTTCTTTTGTACTGACTCATTGAGATGCACGCTTTGTGCTTCTCAGAGATGTATTCCTTTGGAACTCTGTGTAATGTTTGCACTGTGCTGTACTCCACACTGTTTGCTTATTAATCCTGTGTAGAAAGAATACAATTTGGCGTTTTAGTTATGCTTTGTTCCTTTGTGTGCATAGCTTACTATGTACTAATTTGTCTCTAAACGTGATTATAGTAAAGGCAATACCTGATCCTTCCTTGATTTTCCCTGCCCTTAGTACATTTATGGACTTTGATCTTTTCCTACCTGTCTTAATAACCTTGCAGTTATTACAAGGCAATGATAAGCTTTTTTGTGACGTATGGCGCAAGTCGTCTTCTTGAGCCTGTCTTTGTGAATGTAATGTTCACTGCATTGTTGTCCATGATCAATGGAAAATTGAATCAGTGATGCATCTGCTCACTTTCAACTCTCTTTCTAAACTACACCTCAGCTAGTGCAAAAGAATAAACATCCTCAAACTTGGTTTCTACTTGCCATGTTGCTCTCTTCAGAGAGAGTTTGAGCAAGTAGATAAACTTTGCAGTTAGCCCTAACTGTCCAGATTTTACTAAATTAGTATAGGGAATTAATTTTAGTATCTTCGAGAGTGTAGAAAATTAGCCAGTCAGACTAGTTTCAAATGCCTAGTTAAGCATGTAGGGAAAGGCAACTAAGATACACAAAAGATAAATTGTAAGAGGTTTTATGGAAACTTTGGAGGGCAGAGGAACATTCCACAGTCTCTCCTGTGCAGGTGCAGTTTAGAGCACAGGTAAAAACACTGATAATCAAATAATCTGTGCTTTGGAGACACAGAAAATAGTGGTTGCATTTGCTTTGACAAAATGGAGAAAAGAGTGTCTGATCCTACTGCTGTATAGGAGTAAAAATGCAAACAACTAGACGATTATTTCTGCCGTTTATTTCATTTGATTTACTTGGGCTTATCAGTATCATTTCAATGTTTCTGGCATGTGCTTCAGTGTACAAATTACTAAGAGTCCAGCCTTGGAAGGGCGCTTCGGTTATAAAACCTCATACACGTTCAAAATAGGAAAAAATAGGAATAGAAATAGACCTATTATTCAATCAGGGATATTGTCATTTTCTGATCTCTTCTACGATGTTTTATTTTGGGCTTTTTAAAATAAATAACAGTGATGATTTCATTTATATACAGTTACTATCCTATTTATTGCCTTCATTAATTAAACATAATTCATGGTGGATATGAAAAGCTGTGACTGCCCTCCTAGCGAGGCCTGAAATTGGGGGAAATATTAGCTGTCAGTAAAAAAGGTAATTCAATGAAGATGTAAAGATAAAAAAAAGAAAGAGAAAAAGAACAAAGAGTGCCCTTTCATGAAGTTTAATACAGTTAAATAGCACAGAAACCTTTGTCAGGAAATTACATCTTGCCCCCCCAAAAAAAAGAAAAAAAAAAAAAAGGAAAAAATGTTCAATGCTTTATTATGTGAAAAAAACCCCTAACTTTTGACAATTTTATTACTACATCATTGCTATTATGCTACTATGGGTTTTTCCTCCATTCCTAGATGTTGGACTTCAAAATCTTTTATTATGATATAGATTTTGATGTTATGAGTAAAGATGAATGTATTTTTCTTATGATTTATCCCTTCACTTGGAGGAGAAATAGTAGAACATGATAATATTATGTTCCAGGTATTTTAGATGCTCACTCAATAGTAATAGTTTCCTCTCCTATCACATTCTGTCTTGACATTTACTTTAAATGGAGTTGGATCTTATTATTGAAAAAAAGAATACGAGTAAGATAGTTATTCTACTACATTTACTGTACTGACTGAGGTCTCTTGGTCTTTCATCAGTTCACTTGACTTCAGTTCCCTCAATTGGGAACAAGTACTGGGTACTGTTCAGTCAAGCTAGTTAATTTTTCTTCTCCCTGTATTTCTTTTCCCGTGAGTGGTATATGAAATTGTAGTGGCTGGTACACAAAGTGCTTGGAATATTGCCTATTAGGTTGCCATATTTTTCTCCCTATGTAGTTTTGTTGTCCTCTTTCATCTTTCTTTGTGTGTTGTTTCTTCTGTAGGATCAGCACCAACCTTGTTTTTATACAGCACGTGATGCTATGTGGTTCTAATTTTTGAGTGATGCCTGAAGCATTATTATAATATTAATTTAGCTATATTTAGTTGGAATAAGCATAATTAAGAGCATAAGTATATTAATAAATTATTTATTATATAGCATATGCAATTAATTGTATTAATTAATTGATAATTATATTAAGAATATTTTCACCGAGAAATAGCTGTATATTTCTATGAACGAAGTAATAGAAAATAGTAATGGAACAACAGTGATAGGAGCAATACCTGCACTGTCCAAGTAACAACCCACCTTTGAGGATTCTCTATATATCTCAGTTTTTTCTTTCAGTCAGGATGTATTAATGAGCTCTCTAATGTTATAGGCTTAACTCTGACAACACAAAATCTTTGTGTAATCTTGTCCCTTAGCTTGAATGCAATCCAGATTGGCTTAATGTTAAGCAGAAAAGTAATCTTACACTGGACTACAAGAATACGTGCTAACCATTGCACTAGTTCAGCGATATTAACTGAATTTGCACTATTGTTGCAACCCTTTGCACTGTTATTGTAACCCTTCTTATTAGGCAGGGCATCAAATCTGTTGGATATATCCTTAGGCCTTGAAAAGGACTCAAGGATAGTTTCTAATATTGGATATTACATCCAGCTAAACCTTTTCAATATAAATATTAAAATCTATTTATTTTGTGGAAAGTGTGATACATTTTGTTGAATGTTAGGGTAATTTTCTTTACAAAACGCAAAAGCGAAAGTAAATAAAAGTGCCTACTGTAAAATTATATTTTTATACATCTTCTGATCACTGTAGTTTCATTTTTCTTTAGGAGAAAATTGGTATTATGCAATGAATGTTCCCACTCTCGTGCATCTATTTTTTCTTAGAAGTAAATATTCTAGAACTGGCCTGAGTACATTTGGATTTGCTGAAGCTGAGAAATTGTAAAGCACATAAAAAGGAAGAGTGAAAAATCTGTAAGTCTTAAATACTTGCCTAGTAATTACTGTTGTATTTTATTATTTTTAGCCTAATCTATTTTCTCTTAGTCATGCGTTTTAGTCACCCCAACAAGAATGACTAATGTAACTAGAAAATAATGAAGCATCTTCAAAGAGAAGAGAAATGTATTAATCATGAAAAAGACAAAGGGGGGAAATTAAGGTGAATAAGATATAACTTTAAAATCCCTACAGATGATGCAGTGATTCCTGAAGACAGCTTCCCAGGACAACAGATGCAACTAGGTGTGTGACAGACTTTGGTGTAAGATCGTAGCCAAAGGGTTTTTTTGGAGTTGGGAGGAGGTTGTTTTGTTTTACCTAGGATATATTTAAACCCTTACCTTGAAAGTGTATATGTGACTTACAGGTACGTCAAATAGAATTTAAGTGGTTCAGTGCCATGAGGATGTACTTACCTGTATAGCCATTTAAAGGCTTAGGGACAAACATTGTAAGGTCCTTGGTAGAGGTACTAGTTAATTAAACTTTGATAATTGCAAGGTAGTTACCTTAACACATTGTATAAACAAGGGATCTCTCTCCAGGATTTGTTAGATGATGTTGTAACAGAAACTGTAGTTCTTATGTTTCAGGATTATTAATGATAATCAAAGAGATGATCTCTTTTTGTTTCATTTGTCAGTTAAGAAAAAAACAAACAAAAAAAAAACCCCAAACAAAACCCATGATGAGTAGGGTTTTAGCAGGATGCTGCTAGCTCTTAGCCAGAAAATACTTTGCACTACCGTTTTTTTAAACAGAAATACAGGCCTGTGGGATTTATCCATTGGGTTTAGGTGCATAGGATGTTCTAGAAACTGCAAAGAGGGGGGCAAGAGAGTGCTGCCTTCGTGGTTCTATTTGGTGCTAAAGCAAAGAGCATGTAGTCTGTCCTTACAAAATGTAGTTTTCCATAATCTTAAAATGGCTAAACAGTCCCAGGTCTCTTAGCCTTTCCTCAGGAGAGAGGCTCCAGTCCCTTAATCATCTTTGTGGCCCTTTCTTGGGCTTTCTCTAGTAGCTCCATATCTCTTTTGTACTGGGGAGCCCAGAACTGGACACAGCAGTCCACTGGCCTCACCAGTGCTGAGAGGGGAAGGATCCCCTTCTTCCACCTGCTGGCAACAGTCCTCCTAATGCAACCCAGGATACCATTAGCCTGCTTTGCTGCAAGGGCACATTGCTGGCTCATGTTCAACTTGGTGTCCAGCAGGACCCCAAGTTCTTTTCTGCAAAGCTGCTTTCTAGCTGGTCAGCCCCCAGCATGCACTGGTGCCTGGTGTCATTCCTGCCCAGGTGCAGGACTTCCCACTTCTCTTTGTTGACCTGCGTGATGTTCCTGTCAGGCCATTTCTCCAGCTTATCGAGGTCCTGCTGGATGGCAGCACGACCTTCTGGCATATCAGCCACCTCTCCCAAACTTGCAAGGGTGCGCTCTGCCCCATCATCCAGATCATTAATGAAGATGTTGAACAGGATTGAACCCAGTATTGACCCCTAGGGTACACTGCTGGTTACTGGCCTCCAAATAGACTCTGTCCCACTGATCACCACTCTCTGGGCCTGGCTTTTCAGCCAGTTTTCAATCCACCTCACTGCTCATCCAGCATGATGCCTCATTGAAGAGTTTATAGTGAGCACAGCTATCAGCATTGAAATAATAACTTTTTCCCTTCTAAGGATTATGTACATATGTACATGGAAACACAATAATCACTGTAGCCCACTGTATTTAGCTTATTGTACCACAACTGATTCAGTTTAAAAACTTTAAAACTTCTGGTAAAAAACTCCACATTCTCTCCATCTTTTACATACTGATATTTTATGTTTTCAGTCTTCCTGAAAAGTGGAGGTGTGTCACCTGGAGTGGTAAAGAATGCTATTTAAAGGTGGTTGTTTAGGATACTGTGGAGTGAGGAAGTGGGTACTTTTCCTATAACAGCCACAAGTAGCTGGGACAAGGTCAATGCCACCCAGAGGCATTGATAAAACACAGATTAAAAGCAACACTGTTGATACTTCCGTTTCTCTTACCTCCTTCAAATTTCTGATCAGGAATACTTTCTGAAATGGTATCTAACAGTTTGCTTCTCTAACAGCTCCCTGTACCTTCCTGCAAGCAGGACTAACACAGAGAGAAGAGTGCTCTCTACTGAATGTCAAGTACTATCTGAAATAGGTAATTCCTTTGAGATCATCCATGTTAATATGACTCAGTGCAACCCCACTTAACCATCCTATGATAACTGCATGCAGAAATCAAGTGTGGGAATTTTAATGTCCGTTGAAAAATTAGTTTTTAAGGTGGGCTGTTTTGTTTTTTTTTTTTTTTCTTTTCTTTGCAATTAAGACGTTGGCTGTGTTCTTTGATTGTACTATTATAGCAACAGGTTCCAAAACATTTTTGTAAAATTATGAACTCTATAAACTCTCTATACACTCTTCACAGACGGATGAAGTGACTTGCCATAGAAATTCTATCAGAAGTAGAAACTGAAGTCTATTATTGTCAATTATAAGCCAATTCCATAACTGCAAAAGCATTTTTACTTCTCATGTCCAGTCAATAATATACAATTAAAATAGAGTTAACATAGGGACCAGAGTGTTGTCCCCACAAGTTTTTCCTCATAATAACGCCTCAACACCTGCAATATCCTGTCATTTGTAAGCTGATATACCATTGTACATAAGCCAAAGAGATGGCTTCTCTGTGCAGATGCATGCCCTGAAGCTTGACAGGCATTACATTGGCAAAGTGGTTTTGTGTTTTCCTATTGTGATTTTTTCTTTCTCTCTTAGTCTTGATCATTTTGCAGCATTTGCTTCTTTTCAAGGCTGAAATTTGTAATTTAAATATAGTTCTTAGTGTTAAGAAAACTCCGTACAATCTATTGATTATTCACAGCTTGTTTGTGAAGTAGTCGTGTATGCTTTTACAACAATTTGGTGTAGAAAATATGTTCAGCTTCTGCCTTCCTCTGGCACTGTTAGGCATAGCAATCAAAAAAGAGCCTGAACTCAAACTGCAGTATAATGGTACCATATCATCACCCTGCATTTTTGTAAGTCAGTGACTGCTTATTGGCATAAATTAAGTAACTGTGTTTAGGAAAAAGCAACATGACCATATCTTTCCAGCCTAAAAAAACAAAGGAGGCCCTTCTAGGCAATTGGTACATAGTTCTGGAAACACAGTAGGTTTGATCTGACAGCTCTTTCTCATTAGAAGACTCCCACTGTGGTTTACTAGACTATATACAAAAGATAAAATTTGCAATGTGAGACCTTAGAATTTTTAATCTTTCTATTCCAGCATTTAATTTTCACTCTCATTTTTCATTTTCCAAACAAGATTTGAGCTATTTTCTCATCTCAATGTACAGGTATATTATAGTAGTGAGTTTCATCCTTTGCTTTTGAAGGGAAATGTGGCAAATTATTGCTCACATACTTTTTGACAATTTGGTTGCTGATTACTGAGAGCCCCTAACCTACAGTTCACACTGTCTGTGTTCTGGGGAAGATTCCCAATATCCAAAATTATAGCATTTCTATATTTAGACAAAAAAAAAATGTGGTCCTGATTTCATTTTTAGATATAATTCTTAATGAATATTTACCTACTTTTTTTTTCTCATTTACATGTTGTGTGGTACACAAATATGAAATCAAAACAAAAAGGAAAAAAGACTGGACAGATAACTCAAATAAAAGGAAGAATTACAAACATCATTAGTAACTTTTGTGCCGTAAGTTAAATAGCAACTTGATGACCCTGGAAAAATCCTCTATTCTATATCTGTGCCTCCTTCATTCCTCTCCTCCAACAGCCTGTTCTTCTCAAAGATATAAAATTGCATGATAGAACATGTGAATAAGGAGGAATTTTCATGATTTCCTGAAAGACTGGGCTGTGGTTTTGGATATCTAGTATACAGTGTTCAGTGGACTATTGTTCTGCCCTAGTGTGACATCTGCCTTCTTTCTTTGTGCATTAGTGAATGTACTTACATGGCACGTTAAGCTGGGTAGCAAGCAGAGTTCAAACTCTTAACTGTTTTCAGTTTGTATTGTTTGAAAGATGCATATTTGAAGAATGGACTCAGAGACCTTAATCACAATTTTGCCATTGGCAGACTTGCTAAGACCAAAGAGGATAGCCACTGCCTAGTAAGAGTTGCAGGACATGAGATACTATGAAGTAATAGCCACTCTCTTGGACCAAAGTATGGGCTCCAAAATGTCATATGAGGATATCAGAGTCATGGCTGCAGTTCAGGTTTAGCTCATGAACTCAACACCATCTTTCTTCATCTGAAAGTTGGTCCTGCATCTGAAAGGAGATCCAGGAGACTGGATGGCGTTTTGATGCCGTTGCCAGGAAAAAGTTTATATTCCCACCCCACTTTACCCCAAACATAAGCTGGTATGGAACATTGTGCAAAACCCAGAGTAGGGAGATGAGCTAGGAAGCAGGCCAAATGGTTGCGTGAACAGGAACAAAAATAAGGTTTCCACATGTGAGGCCGTATTTGTGCTGTGGTGCTGAGATTGCTGATATTCTACTGTCATCTGTGAGAGACAGATGAAGGGACAGCATCGTGCTTCCTCGAGGGGCCTGCAGCCTGGGAAGCAAAGGTTTGAAGACTAGTTTTCCTTCAGAAAACTTTGAACTGTATGTATACCAAGAGGTTCAGCGTACCTGAATAAGTCTGGTCAGAAATAACTCCCCTCTCCCTCCAATCTGCATATGATGGAGGGGTTGAGTAGTTTCCTCAACACTGCTTCATTGTGTCTGTCCACTTTTATTGACCCACACTATTTACAAACATCGGAGTTGAACAATCCCAACTCCATTCTGATCCACAGATAGTGTATCTCTGACAGTTTATCGCATTGCCTTTGTATGCTTTGTTTCACTGCAACTACTAAACAAATGCTAGTGTCCTAATAATTCTGGCTTTCACAGAATATAAGCACCTTTGTTCTTTTTACCATGCTTTTCAGCTACAGTCAGAAACATAAAAAGGAAATCAGTCGTTCCTACTGTGTCAATGCCTAGCTGCTTTGTGTGACTTAAAAGTGAAAAGGATTTTGCTCCTTTTATCTCATTTGTTACCAGCCCGATTTAAATGGTTTCATATCCATGGAAATGCAAGAGAAATTAAATCACTGGATCTTGTGGTCCCAAGTGCCCAAGATATGCCAGTAGCCTAGCCAGGAGAGAATTTCAAAACATTTTTCACCCCCTCACTCTTGTAGTAGCCGTTAAAAGTGCCTGACTTTGTGGAATGTCAGTATGACATGGTAAGCAATGAGAAAATGAAGCATTTTTATTCACTCATTCACACAATATTTTTATTCACTTATTCACATAAAGAGCAACCAATATTGGGAAATAACTGTTGCACTATGTACTCTGATACATGGCAAGATCAGGAAAAGCTAACCAGGGTCAGTATATCCACGCAAACAGAACTAAATTCACCATTCGTAATGGTTTCTCGTGTGTTTTCGTCTTCTCTTCCCATGAGGCAGTGAGTGACCTCGCTTAAAGCCCAATCTTTTTATTAGAAACAGTAATACTCTTCCAGTGCCTCCCTTAGCCAGAACATTTCTTTGAAACAGATGATAGCTGTTTTTCCAGAACTGCTATTTTCTGCTCTGTACAAGTTTCTGGAGACTTTGAGATTCTGTTCTTCCTCAGATGCTGTTTCCATTGATTTAAACTCAGGAAATATTCAAGTTAGAAGTGAATGTGTAACACATTTATGGTATTCACTGGACATGGCCTTTTTATAATCTGGCTGAAAAAAGGAGAAAAAAAAATGAACATGGCAACATTATTTTTTTCCAGAATTCATAACAATGTTTCTAACCTCAAAATTGCATTCACATGAGTGAGCTGAAGATTTGCAGTTCTCAGACCAGGTGAAAATATGATAGCCAGAATCCATAAGGCTGAGCTCAGGATTAAAGACAATAGAGTGCGACCTAAAATCTTTTCTTCCAAATAGTTTGTGTATTTAGTGCTGTGTTGAACAGTTAATCAATACATAGCCATCTGTAAATGAAATCTGGTCCTACACATTTATCTTCTACTTAGACCTGCCTTCGGTGTCATCATGAAATTTGCTAACCAGAACAGAACCCCTCTCCTTTCTCTGCCTTCTCCCATCCATACAGAGTGTACCTGGATCTAGCCTTGAATTCACCCAACTTTACAGTTCAGTTTTTAGTCCAAAGGCATAATTAAGAATACATGAATTCTACAACCTGTTTATGGAATTTACTAATGACTGAAAAATTACTTAACATTTCTTATTGCTTATTCACATTTTAACCTTCCAGTTGGAAACTTCTTCATACAATTTATCAATATTCTTGGGGGAATAAATTAAATCAAAGCTAAAATTATTCTGATTCTTTATAAGAATTATAAGAGATGCCAAACTGTGTATGAGAAATGTATGCTTTTGATACTCACATTAGAGTACAAATATATTTACTATTATCCTGCCTAGTCTTCCAGTTCTCAGTTTGTTCCATGAAATAGATTTCCTCCTTTCATTTTTACTGGTATTTCACTGAACTGACTACTTCTCTGTTCCATTCTCTGCAGGTTCATATTCCGTCGTGTCCGTCCGTCCCCCCCCCCCCCCCCCCCGCCGTATTTTTCACTGAAGTAATTAGTGACTACATTAAATATCATGTGCAGTATAGTTCCTTTTTCCCATCAAAGAAACAAATTGCACATTTTCAAGTGTGTCTTTTTTCTCTTTTAAGTTACTTAAACAGCAGGGTGTTTTTTAAAGTATAGCTTGCATTCGGGATGGAAGTTCTAGAGTTTATAATGACCTGGCATGCAGTTCAGAACTAACCTTCAAACCCAGTCCTGTACCCAGCTGAAGAAGCTGTAACTCCATGGTACAGTTTGGTGCTGCCAGGTGGTACCCAGCATTTTGACTGGTCAGAGTAAATTCTTAATTTCACATTGTAAAACTTTCAATATCTGTTGAAAGTTATTCCAACATAGCACAAAGGTATTAAAAGCAGCTATTCTTTTTAGTGAATGGAGAGCTTGTGTCATTTGCCTTTCCGTTGTCAATCTCTTTAAACACGGACAGGAGACACTCAGACAAGAAAAATCAAGAATTGTCCATACAGGATACTTTGTTTCTCTGTGAACCTTCATGCATTAGATATTCTAGAGTAATGATTTCTGTGCAGCCAAGTCTTTCTTACTTCTATCTGAACAACTGCATGTTATTGGTAGGAATATGTTTGTGGAATAATTATTTAGAACTTCACTCTAGGGTACTTTAAAAAATGGCTGCTGAAATCTCAGGAACATCAATAATTTTCATAAAGAACTTATTGAAGTTTATGAGGATCTAATAGGACGGAGAAGGGCAACACGGGTAGGTTTTGTTTTGTTGTTTATTTTTGGGGAGGGGACACAGCCAGGAAAACCGACCCGAATTGGCCGAAGGGATATTCCAGGCCATATGACATTGTGCTCAGCAGTGAAAGTTCAAGGAAAGGAGGATGAAGTGGGGACATTCATGGTTACGGTGTTTGTCATCCCAAGTGAGTGTTAGGTGTGCTCTGAGTCCTTGCTTTCCAGGAAGCAGTTAAACATCTGCCTGCCGATGGGAAGTAGGGAATAAATTCCTTTTTTAAGCTTTGCTTGAGCACACAGCTCATGTTTTGCCCATTAAACTGTCATTATCTCTATCCAAGACTCTTCTCGCTTTCCTTCTATTTTCTCTCCATCCCACAGGAGAGGGGAGTGAGCAAGCAGCTGTGTGGGCACTTGGCTGTTAGCCAGGGTCAGTCCACCATAATTGTATAAAGATTTCACATCTTATATCCTAAATTCTGCTGCTAATGAGATCACTATATATAATAATATAAAAATCACATTATATATACAAAAATATTTGTATATCTTGCTCTCAAGCTGTACTGTTACTTAGATTCTACTGATCTTTGCAAATAAGAATTAAAAATAATAGAATGCAAACATAGCTCTATGAAGTCTTCTTATTCCACTTTCAAGTCTTTGCTTGAATTCCAAGGCTCTGGAATTGTCTGATGTAGCATTCCATAATGATATTCACAATCATAGTTTAGATAGTCACTAAATTAAAAGTCCAGAGTATTGTCTCTTTATTTTTTTGAGAAGGAAAAAAAAAAATTACATAGTTCCTTAAAACTGGTAATAAAAGTTATTGTTACCTTTTTTACTGTGAGGAAGTTGAAACGTCTAGTGATTAATGCCAAAATTCTCTAGGATATCAAGTAGTTTTAGGACAAAAATGTCACTAGTTTCAAGGTTGCAATTTTCAAAATAATTTTTAAGTGCTCTAATATGTTGTATTTAAAGCACATTCGAATTGAAAAATGATAGACATGCAATCAGTAATCAGAATCTCTTGCAGATTCTGGGACAAAAGAGAAGCACTGGGTTGGTTTTTTTTCCAAATTTTTAGTACCTGTGTTATGGTATCCTTCAAATATAGATAAAGTCATCCCAAGACCATGCTCCTCACAGTGGTTAATTAATGTGTCTGATGTCAGTAAGGAGCCAGATGTGAGCATTAGCCCCGTCTGCATTTAGTAGGTACATTAACTATTTGTGGTTAATGTAATGGTCAAGATAAAGTAAGACATTCAGTGAGTAAAGACTGTTGAAAGTGACCTTTAAGCACTGCTACCAGGTGGAAAAAAGCCAGTAAGAATATGAACAGTTAATAGGCCAAATTGAGATCACGGCATCAGAACTTCCAAAGCTACATTAATATTACCAAATGTACCAAAACTAGAGTATTTCCAGAAAAAGGCAATATAGATTTTGAAGAAAAAAAGGCCTCAACTTGACCTGTTTCTATTTGGGTGAATAAAACTAAATGACTGTGATCTGGAAAATACTTGATTCTAAGTAGAAGGTTTAAAGGATCCCAGCAAAGAAGTGAGATGTAAAATCCAGAGTGTTTTACCAGTGAAAGGTTCTCTCCAATGGATGCAGCCTAGGATACAAGGTATTCAGCAAAGGAAAATCCCTAACATATGGTTGGGGAAAACATGATTAATATAAGGGGTGGGAACCTGTAGATTTGATTTTACTTTAAGTAGATTAATAGTAAGGTTTTTTTCATCTGTGTTCTTTATATATAATGGCAACAGTATTTGGAAAATAAAAGGGCATCAATATTTCTGTTCTGAAGCACTGAACAATCTGCAATGTGTCTTCATCATTTTCAGCCTATGTGTCTCCATTCTAGGAGTAAATAAATAGGTTTGTTTACAAATGCTAACAGTTTGACTTCATTTCACCAGCAAGGAAAGAAGTTTATTTTCTGTGAGGTACTGTCCACTGGTAATTTTATGATAATTAATCACATCCATCACATTTCTTCTTCCATGTTACTTTACTGTCAGAAAAATGTTGATATTTATGGTAAATTAATCTGAAAGAAGCATCAAAAATGCCTGTCCTTTCATTTTGAAAGTAGTAATTTACATTTGTGTACTTTATGTTACTTCTGTGACAACTTGAATAGTGCTGCAATTAACTGTCTATAATACTTTCCAAGATAAATCTGTTTTTCAGAGATTCATCATTCAAATATAAATATTTACTCCACATTCAAATGAGTCTCATTGATTGGGAGCAACTATTTGTCATTCACTAGTCTAGAGACAACAAAATCGTATTCATGCTTCAGTTACTCCAATATAATAAATTTTGAAATGTTGCTCACTGCTGGTTTATTAATGTGGATTTAATTAATTATACAAATGATAGCAAAGAAGGGCTTGAACTCTAATTTCACTCATGAACTCTAATTTTAAAATAAACTAATTTTAAAAGTAATTTTGGCCTGTGTGTTGCAAATTCAAATTAAGATCACATAAGAAAATTTATACCTGACGTTTCCTTACTTTTACTTGATTTTGTAAAGTGCATGTTCTTTTGAACTAGTTTTTTTTTTTTTTTCTTCACTTTTCACATATTTTCTTCTCTATATCAACTATACTCAACCTTTCTCCACCAATTTCTGCTTTTCTAGAGAGCTGATCTGTGTCTTTCAACCCAGGCACAGATACTGCCATATTCCTTTTCCTGGATGAGGTATTTCAGTGAATGAGGAGTGAGAAGCAAGGGCAGATAAATGTTTTTTCTTCCTTATTGGGCTGACCATAATTCTTGGCCTTTTTTGTTGTTGTTGTTGTCTCTTATCAAAGCAGCATCAAGTTTCTGAAGGTTGTGTTTACTTGTATAGCAGGTCACTCAAAGGAGACAGGCAGGAAGAAAGCCTCTTGTCATCATAACGTGGTCTGTACCACAGTCCATGTTTCACCTTTTACCCTGAATTAACAGCACGTGAAAGCAGGGAAAAGGTTATCCACCCTTCCTTCCCTACTGTCCTCTCACCACCTCCAGCTTCTCGTATTTTTCAACTCTGTTTCATGCCTGCTTTGTTTCTGCCAACAGCATCCTCCAAGTTCATGCATGTCTTATGCTGCTCAGATGTTTTTCTCTTGCTCCTAGCTCTCTTGCAGTTGCTCTCTCCCATCAGCCACTCTTCTACTCCCTGTCACTTCTCCCTGTCTTCCTCATTTACCTCAACATCTCCCAGATTGTATCTGCTGAAGATCTTTTTCCCGGCATCTCAGCTTTTCCTCTTGATGGTTTTTTTTTCATTGCTAGTGCCCACAAAGCAGTGGAAGATACAAACAAGTCTCCTACATTCTGGGGGCTACAGTCATGGTTCAGACAACGTCAGACAAAGTACAAGTCATTAAAAATAAGTTCTTATAGTAGTTTAGAAAACTTAGCTATGCATGAGACTTTTTGTGCTTCCAACAGATGTACGCACATGCTGAGAAATAGAGGAAAGACAGTTTTTTTATTTTCTTATTGACATAAAACTAATGAATTAAATAAAAACCATAAAATTGTGGTTTAGATCAAATAATAACATAGGCTTTTAAAAAAATGTTGTGTTACGTAAAACATTTATTTAGGGGAAATAACCCCCCCTAATACACAACAAGGCAAATTTGCTCTACAGGTTCAAAACTTCTTTCTACTTCTTTCTACTTTTTTTGTCAAAGCTTGACCAAAATCTTCAATTTCCCTTGAAAATTTATTTTGGTGAATTTACTCTCTGGCTGGTTCCATGGGGAAAGTCACAGATATAAAAAATGCAATTAATTAAATTTGAAAATATTTTATTTGGACTGCAGAGCTGAGAATATTTGATTGAGATTGTGTGAGAGGAAAGCATCATGATGTAAGAAGAGGTTTTGAAGTACTTCCATTTTTAACTAAACTTTAGCCTGCCTGCTGTTCTTTTATATGATTTTTCAACAGAGACTTAGTTTTTAAACAAGTATTTTCTTTCATGACCAGTTAAAGTGGTGCATCACAAAACTCAGCTTTTTTTCCATGAAGAAACATTACAGTACAAGCTGTGTATCAGCTCAATTAAGCACATACAGCTCTGAAGCTCTTCTCTTAATCCCTGTGGTGATAAAACAGTAATTGTTCTGGGAGACTACAAGGGAAACTGTGACTCAAGCAAGGACATGGTGTTCCGATTGATCTCAATTACTGTCATGTAGCTAATTCTTTTGTCCACCATCTAAATTTAATGCTTCTGTCTCCCTGAGGATTTGTCACAAGATCTCTTACATTATTGTTTTTGTGTTGACTTGTCACTATCTAGTCTGCATTCTCAACCAAACTAATTGCCTTAATTTACCTGACAATTCTTTTGAGATCTCAATTCGTCACAGTATTTTAAACATTTGAATTAATTCAATCATTAGTTCAGTGTATGTTCAAAAGATCAGATTTTACCTTCTGCCTGTTTTTTCCAAATACAGACATGAAGGGCCAAAATTCTACTATAAGTAGGCATAATTGATTCATACTTCATGAAGACTTCATTTTAGCGTGGGATTACAGCCCTTGGTAAAGTTACTCCAGATGTGTATCATGAAGAAAATAAAAATTCATCCTTCAGTTTAAATAGTCCTAATAGAATGAAAATATACCTAATGGCAACCCGTTTGTTCTTTTCTATATGCAGTGTATTAGATAATGCCCTTCAACATGCATAAAATGTTATATTCTCATTTCTCTAGAAACAGCATTTAGGCCAGTGTATGCCTTTCTGGAGCTCGTTTTGCCATTCTGTCATGTTAAGTATTTATCTCTTCCTCTCTGCCTAAGGGATAACTGTATCCAGTATTAAGGACAGAAATTAGGTTAGGAAATGTTCCTTTTTAAAACCTTAAAGTATACTATGTTTTACTTTGGGAATCTCATGTTTCATCAGCTGATGTGTACTTATTGCTTTGCCTCTCATCCTTCTCAGACTGTACCGTAAGAGTGGCAATTACAACCCGAATCACATCTCAGTCACTTAAAAGGATGGGTGCATTTCTCCCAATTTTTATTGTAAGACAAATCTCAAAAGGCAGGCTGATGAAAAGATTTCCTTTATGTCAAGTACACTACCTCAATAAATGATTGCCAAAAAAGTAGACAAATTAAGAATTGTTGACAATAAGTTGAAATGCTATTTTGAAACTCATTCCCAGGATAAATGAATTTGCAAGCAGTATGGAAGGAAAAGGTCACTTGAGACAGAAGTGCCCAAGTGGAAGTCCCCTAAGCGTCTAGATTGCCATCAGTAGTTATTAATATGTTCTGTGATCGTAATTGATAGCAACAATTACTTTGTTTCTAGAGATAACAACAGCTGGGATGTCATAAGATATTGGTCTAAGTATTTGGAAGAGGTCCAAGCGATTCTTCGTCCAGGAAAAGAAAAGAAAGAGCTGAGATGGAAAACAAATTTGTATTCTGAGAAGAAAGACATAATGATTTGTTATTATCTTCTCATAAATAATGACATCAGGAGAAATCCAGTACCTGTTGAACTTGGGATCTCCCATATCTGTAGGCAAAGACTTTTGCTCAGTGGTTCTGGTGCTATCATAGAGGGAATTGATATCAAGTGAGGATCTTACAAGAACTCATGACTGTTAGTGGACCAAATTTTCATATAATCCCAAAGGGTTTTGTACAAGAGGTAGTGCTGATTCTTCTTGGAGCACTGTAGCTGTAAAATAGCAAAGATAAGATCTTTCCTGTGATGATGTGCTCTAAAAATGTAGTAAAGACAGGTTGTGATGGAGGATACAAACCCTATGCAATAATAACTGCAAAGAAGTTAGCCAACACACTGTTCCTAAGAAACTGAGTGCTAAAAAGACCAAGCAGTGTCTTGAGCAGTGTAGGGTGAGACTGTGTGCCTGTTCAGGTCTACACCTAAGAGATATGAGGAGAGGTGAAGTAGAGTGACTGGAAAACAGGTAAGAGATATACCTTACCAATGTTGTAAGGAGGGAAGCCTGTGTTGCCAGGCTATAAAGGAGTTAAACAGTAACTAACAATGGCAGGAGGCTTAAGCAACCATGATTTTAAGTGCCTAATAAAGACCTTGTTCCTCTTTTTAGTGTTTATGTCATACAATGATGCTCAGCAAAACAAAGGAGTTGCAGTGAGAGTAATGTTTTACTGTACAAACAATAAATACAGGTTATAACTGAGCAGAGCTCTACTTACAGCTGGATCAAAGCATGAGTGTGATTAGAGAAATTAATTGCCCAGGAGATGCATCTATTAAAAAAAAAAAAAAAAAAAAGCCTGAAGGACCTGACAATTGACTTAAAAGCATCTGTAACAGGCTGCAAAGAAAAGGTTAGAACATCTGCTTTTGTGGTAAACTGTTGTTTCCCCCAGGAGTAATAAACAGGGTGGTGATAGTAGGGTTATGCAGTAAGTCAGCCAGCCAGGAAAAAAGAACAATCTTTGTGATTTTTCGATGGGTGTGATCCTTAACTGCATGAAAAACCTTCACATTGTAGATTTGATTGCAGAAAGTCATTGAACACAGTCCTAAATAGGCTTTTGTCTGAATCTGTGGGCACAAATTGGCTGCATTTAGTGAGGATGAGTTGCTTTATTCTGAAGGAAGTGCAAAGGGAGGACTCAAAGAAGATGAATGCATTGGAAAAAATACTGTAGCTTTTCTGCATCAGTTCACAGTTGTAAGCAGGTAGAAATGTAAGGACATTCTCCTCTTTAGAATACCCTTTATAAGCATGGGTCTGAAGGAACAATCTTCTTTTGAAGAATCAGTTGGAGATGTCCTAGGACAAATTGATAAAATGACTGCTAGCAAACTGGTAGGACCAATGATGTACACCCAAGTCTTCCAAGGCAATCAAATATGAAATTACTGCTTCCATTTATGTGGTCACTTCTCTTTGAGGCTACTTAAAAGAGTAGATATTAGCATATTAGTAAAGTAATTATGTTAACTTTTAACAAGGATTTGAAGAACAGGAGGAAGACAGTGGATCTAAGGAACTACAGATCTATACAGTGTGAAAAGATAGGAAACTATAATTAAATGATATTAATCAGTAGATACCTGGATAACAGTGATGTAGGGAAAAACTAAACACAACTTCTGCAGAGGGAAATCTTACCCTCAAAATCTATTAAAATTCTTCGAAGAAATCAGTGACCATGTGAATATGCATAAATAGTTAACAGTATCATTAGATACCTCAAGGATGTTTGGTAAAGTTCCTAACCAAAGAGATCATCTCTTGCTGTAGAGTGAAAAACATTAAGCTTTAACAATAGCATAAGAAGCATAGTAATAAATGGTTTTCCTCTTAGAGAATGTTGAACAAAAATGCCCATTACACATAAATAAACTATAAAAACAGATGAAGAGTAAGAGGAGAGAGCTCTGGCAATACAAACCTTAACAAAGTGTTTGGCACTCTTTTACCATAGGAAGAAAGTGTTAAAGTAATTCGCATAGTCCTCAGGAACCATAAGCTCAATATTTAGTGGTAATCAAAATACATAAAAGGCTAGGAATTTTAGAAAAGGAATTGTGAAAAGTGGAAAACATTACTATGCTACTTTATAAAGTCCTGAGTGTGGTCACTGCTAACTTCCACACTCCTAGTGGAAGTGAAAATAACAGAGAAAGACAATAAAGATAG
Source organism: Nipponia nippon (assembly GCF_047370975.1). Lineage (NCBI taxonomy): Eukaryota > Metazoa > Chordata > Aves > Pelecaniformes > Threskiornithidae > Nipponia > Nipponia nippon. Next base: position 7,769,346 of record NW_028262291.1, on the reverse strand, counting down.
TCTTGGAAAGGGTTCTTAAAGAAGAGGCTAAATAAAATTTTGTCTTAAAAAACAACAGTATATAGGGAAGTAGGCAGGCCTAAAGTATAAAGGATGAAAAAGAGGACAGAAGAGATCTCTTTCAAAGGACTACTAAATGCAGTAGCTCATACGAAATCTTCATTTGTGAATTCCCTTAACAACAATTTGCCCTCCCATCTTCTGGAACAGTAAGGATGGGTTTATTTTGTTCTGCATCTTCCCTGTTCTCTCGTCTGTCCTAACAAAACACTGTTGCCTGTTGTCAGACAATTTAATGGCCTTTTATTCTTAGGTTGTTCTGTTTTGTAAACGCAATTAATAATTGAATAAAATAGCAAATAGAAACTATTATTTGTTCATATATGATCTGCTAATTTCTGTTTCATCTGCCCTGGTGTGCCTTTTCCTATGGTAATCTACAAACGAAGAAAGTAACATCCTCCAAAACCTAAGCCAGTTTGGCTGCTAACACGGTCTCCGTCATGTACCCCAGTCTCATATTCTCTATAGGACCTATGGTAGCCTGGTGCCTCTAACCTTGTCTAGCCTTTGGTCTCATCCCAAGCCAACAACATATGGTTCTCAGCCCAAACCATGACCTAGACACCCTTAGTTCTGATGCTTTTTTAATTTCCAGTGTTTCATGACACCACTTGTCTAGCAGGGGGACTGAATATTCTGGCTAGGCAGAAGAGTAGAAAGGACTTTTCCAGAATCATGAAAAAATAATCATAAAGCCACAGTTTTATCCCTACTTTCACTGGGGTAGAGTCTTATTTCTTCATAACCTGTGCAAGAAAGCAGGATAAACCCAGCAGTACATAATGCAATTCAAAGCAGGGAAAGGACAAGAAGGGAAGCCCCATGTCAAATGTTTCCATGCAACAGGAGTTTCCTCACACCCTCTTACTATGACTTCTGTATTTCATTCCAGTCACACTAGAAATAATAGTGCAGAAACCCTTTCCCGACCCATCCCTCATAAAGCCTTCCATTGGGCTAAAGTCTGCAGAGCCTAGAAGGAAGCACGGGCCACAGAGAGAATCTTGCGGACTGATTCAGCTTACATTTTTGTCCCAGAGGCACCAAGAGAGTGAGCAAATGAATCCTGACTTTTTTTTGAAAGACAAGCTATTCGCAGTAATTTGCTTGTGGCTGTGTTGTTTCCTCCAAAGGGGCTAAATCTCCAATGGGAGCAGAGCAGAGCTTAGAGCTTTTACTTTAGATTAAAAAGTTTTGCTAAGGATGCCTTCTTCACTGTATGTGGAGAAACAGTATAAAAGCCAAAACTGCCACAAAACAGTAGCCGCAGCCAAAACTTATCTTACAGTACATTGGAGGAGCTGGATATTCAGATCAGAAAGCCAAATTTGACTTTGTGCCTGATTCTGAACTAGCACTGTCCTTACTCATGTGAACAATGTAATTCCTGTGGAGCGCAGGCTCACACCCTTTAAAACTTGAATGACGGTGCTTACAAGCCTACTTGGCGCCTCGTGAGTGTAAATATTTGTATATAAAGGCAGAGAGTTGTGCCCATGGAGTAGCCTTGTGCACCCTCTAGTGGTATGCCACACAAGTCGAGGTTTTGTTCAGTTATCTGGCTTCTAAATAACCTTTCTGTGGATTGCTGTCTATATTATATGTATTCAAGTGTAGACGATAGATTTTGGCTCATGTTTTGTTAAGTGTCCTGAGATCTTGACCTCTAGGAGATTAATAACAAGATAAATAATAACAACTGAACCACAGATTTTCCAAAGTTAATTATTGGCTACAATTGGGTAAATATAATTTAAATAAAGAAGACCTGGTATGGCATGTCCTCCTAGAATCAACCTTATCCTCCAGGTAGGAATTTCAGAAACCTTGAAAAAAATGTTTTCTTCATCAATCTTTTCAGTTTTAGCTTCGTGTACACAACTCAGTATAGTTCTTAATAGTTTATAACATAAGCACCTGTGATTCTCTTCTGTCACCCCAGGCAACAGCTTAATCAGTTAGACCCAAGTTGTTTGGGAGTGAGAGGGAGTTAAGTACAGGATTCAGAAGAAAGCAAGAGTAGAGAATGGACTTGTATTTTTATTAACAGCCATATTTTCTGTACCTTTGCAACTCTTCATGTCTTTGCAGGAGCGTACCATCTGCCCCAGGATTTGTTTATCTAACTAAAGTTTCAGAGGATTAGTTTTACTGTAGAAAGTTTCAGACCTGGATGTAGCTCCCAACCCTTGAAACATCCCTGAAATGTATGGTAAGACAGCAGTGTCTAACTCTGTGCTTTTTGAACAGTTAGCTTGTCGAATCTACCTGCCTTTATCATAATGCTAATCCCAGTCTGAGTTTAGCAAACTTCGCTTATCTCAGCTTTTGGTCTAAGTTCTATCCCGCAGGGGGACCTATATACAGCAACATAAATGGCTTGAGTGGGAGCACAACACATTGCTTGGAGCTCTCTCAGTTTTGTGTAAGTGGTCAGGTGGCAAGCAGCCAAACTCTGTGGGTCAGAGTTAAGGTATGTAAAGGTTATAAAATATTAACTCCTTGCTTTCCTCTAACTGTGCAGAAATCTCCTGCTGAGGGATTCAGCTGTAGGCCACAGAGCAGGTGTGGCCACAGCCCAATTTGAACAGCCCCTGCGGCTGGTGCTTTAGCTCAAACGTTGTTGTGGTTCCCAGGGCTGCAATGAATCCTCTTGGATTTGTCGAGCTTTTACCTGTTTTTCAGCCAGCTCTGATCATTAACTGGAACCGGCCAGATGGCCCCGAGAAACACTGTGTGAAATATGGGCTCACATCTAGGAGGGTTAGGGAACAAGAACAGAAATGTATCTATTTCCTTATGGAAAGAAAGGGAAATACTTTGTTAGATTTGATTAGCCAACATCATATGTTTATCCCACAATTGTTGCATGTTGTAGTCTGACTGAGGAAAAAAAAGAATGCTTTTAATGACTATTACAAGTTAAGGCAAGGTAAAAAGATACTGACCCCAAAACTCTTTAGATCCTTGCAGACTGCTGTCTTACAATGAAATGTAGAAAAAAGCTCTGCAGAGTTATATTTTCGTTGTTATATGTTTTATCTAGGTAGCAGTTTGCTTAGGAGTACTGAATACTTGGTTTTTCTCCACATGTTGGTAAAGTTGTTCTTTTGTTTTGAGGTTGCAGTGTTTTTTGTCTGGTGTGTAGCTCACTGGAGGGCTAATTTCAGTGTAGGTCCAAGTCATAGTGACATAAATGTTCTGAAATTGTATATCAGAGATCAGATATTCTATCAGCTTTTGTGATGGAATTGCTAGATAATTAACAAGTTATCATATCATATATTCTTCTTGGAAGTAACTGGAAAGAATGAATCTCACTGAAACTGCAAAATAATTTCTGTAGTCTTTCAACTTAAACCCAGAACTCCAGTTAGCAATTTTAAATATTTTAGAAACACCCTTTCTGTCCTGTCTTTACATAAATCCTTCTTAAGCTGGATAAAACTATATTTCTTGATGTGAAAATGCAGTATGTGTTTATCTATAGGGCTCCTTCCATCCCAAGTCAGAAGAGTTTCTTAACTTTCTGTAGAAATTGTAGGAGGAGAGGGATATGGCACATTTGGCTTAGTATTTGTTTTCCTTGAACTTCATAAACTGTTTCATGGGAATTATTTCTGCTTAGAGTGGAAATGGTGAGAAAGATGAGGAGCTAGAACTGAAGCTGGTGAACTTTTTACTGGTAAACGAGCAACATATGTTGGACTCCCTCCAGCACCACTGTTCAAACTACTTTTTATCAAGATATTTTCTGTTGGAGAGTATGAGGATGTTGATGAAATGTATTAAGTCTGAGTGACTGTGAAGTGAATAGTGGAAATAAATGCTGCTTGCTCTCTTTTTTCCCTCTTTCTTTTTATTGTATTGTACATAGGCTTGATCCATGAGTTAGGAAGAGTCCTGAATTTTCTGTCAAGCTCGAACCTCGGTCTTAGTGACAGAAATGTCATGAAATATTGTTATATTTTGGAGATAGCTAATTTGTCAGTTTATTTGATGGAACTCTTGCTTTAGAGTTCCCTTTTTTCTTTATTCTCTTATGCTTTTGCAACTCTGCTGTCTTTTTTTTTTAATGCTAACCTATTTAAAATTTCTTTTCCATTAGTCTAGTTTGCCAAGCTTGTGTCTAAAGGCTGTGCTGGTTTTGGCTGGGATAGGGTTAATTTTCTTCATAGTAGCTAGTATGGGGCTATGTTTTGGATTTGTGCTGAAAACAGTGTTGCTAATACAGGGATGTTTTCGTTATTGCTGAGCAGCGCTTACACAGAGTCAAGGCCTTTTCTGCTTCTCACCCCACCCCACCAGCGAGGAGGCTGGGGGGGCACAAGAAGCTGGGAGGGGGCACAGCCAGGACCCCAACTGGCCAAAGGGATATTCTGTACCATATGACATCATGCTCAGCATATAAAGCTGGGGGAAGAAGAAGGAAGGGGGGGGACACATTCGGAGTGATGGTGTTTGTCTTCCCAAGTAACTCTTAGGCATGATAGAGCCTTGCTTTTCTGGAGATGGCTGAACACCTGCCTGCCAATGGGAAGTAGTGAATGAATTCCTCATTTTGCTTTGCTTACGTGCACGGCTTTTGCTTTACCTATTAAACTGTCTTTACCTCAACCCATGAGTTTTCTCACTTTTACCCTTCCAATTCTCTCCCCCATCCCATTGTGGGGGGAGTGAGCGAGTGACTGTGTGGGGCTTAGTTGCTGACTGGGGTTAAACCACAACAAGGCAAATAAGAGAACAATGCTGTTACTTTTAATGAAAAGGAGAAGTAACCTGATCTTAATCTAAATTAATGCTGTTAAATTGAAAGAATTATTGTTACATTAACAATTACGCCTGGTATAAATTCAATTATCTATCGCCTCTAGCTATAACTTGTAAAATAGCAAGCTATGACATGACAAGATCTGCATCACCTAAATAACTGTATTAAAAGGCTGCTGTAAGAACAGATCTGATTTTAACAGAAGAGGAAAATGACACCCAGAAAATGAAAGAATTAAAAGTTAGTTCTATACACTAAATAATTAAAAAGCTTAATACTGAAACTGTTATACTGACAAAGGTTTTAGAATCCATATTTCCTAACAAAATAGTTATTAATAGTTATTGTAAAGCAAAAAAGCTATGCTAACCATTGTACCTACATGTGGGGGGAAATACTCTTTCAGTCTTGTTGGTGAATATTGATTTCTCAAGTAACACCTATGTGGCAGCATATGCATGTTTTTGTGTAGGTTGCTTACATTAGACAACATAAGTTTGTTTATACAGTGACTATAGCATACAGACTCAGATCCTATGCAGTTTGGATGTGACCGTCTTGTGTTAAAGGTTATTTTCTGCAATAGGTAAGATTCTTGAATAAGATTCATATTTCATGGATTTTGAGACATTCTTCTTGATAAGCTGCTACATTAGGGGAATCAATGTATTATTTATATTTTACTATCTAATTGTTAGATCCCGATGTATTGAGCTCAATATGAGTAGCAAGTTACTCAGTGGGACCATTCTGGAATACAGTGCTACTCATTGTGAAGACGGATGCCACTAATTGGTTCCACGTGATGGATCTTGAAAAGCAGCTTATAATGGCTATGCAGAAAGAGACCATGAAGCTGGAAAATTCAGCCTTAACTTTGACATTTTAGTACTTTAGTGAAGACTTAAGTACTAGTTTTTGATAAGCTACATTTAATATATACATTTAAACACCCCCCCACCCCCTTTTTCTACTGTGTAGTTAAACTTGGAAACAGCTGGTATTTCAAGAATAATCTCTAGAATTCAAGCATATTCTTATTTCAGTGTGGGGTCTGGAGTTCTTGGCAATATCAAATGCCTATGTTATTTTTTAAAACTGTCCAGGTCTTATAAAACATTTTTTAAAATAGCATTAGTCCATACAAATACACACAATTTGACAACTGAACTGTTTTTTCCAATGATAAGGCTCTTCAAAATAAGAAGAAATTTATGATCTATTTATATTCTGTAGTGATTTGCTTTCAGGATATGTTTGTAAAAACCAGAACATTTATGCTTGTGGGTCATTCTTTTTCTTTTCATCCTTTATTCTCTGGATCTCTTGCAACAGTACTGCAGTTGAAGTTCCTAATGCTGAAAGAGGTAAATACATTCTTGCAATGCTCAAGGAACAGGGTGAACCTACAGACAGTGGGAGTGACAAGTAGAAAGGAACTGGTTGTTCATCTGATGGATTTCTTGAGTCTTGTGCACGGGTTGAAGGATTGGCAATACTGGCACTCCTATACGAACTGCGCATTTGCACTGCTGCATCATGGCTATCTTTTGCTTTCTCTGTCTTTTTCTAGTCATTCTGATCTCCAGCCCTGTGTGGCTTGTATCTAGACGTCCAGCCAAGCAGTAAGAGAAAGAGTAGCTAAAGCAGTGTGCTGAAGCTAGGATATTTACCACTTGTACTAGTCTGTTACTGCCCAGCTGCAACATAGCTTTGTGGTCCTTCCACTGAGTCCTCAAGCACCGGCATGTTTTCTGTGGTGTGAGAACAAAAACAAACAAAAAATCATGTCTTTCTTCCTTTTGTTTCTATAATCTTGAGTTAGTGCTTGTATTGATAGTAAGAAGAATGTTTTAAAATGAAGGTGAGGTTTTCAAGGTGAGATGCTTTCAGTGAATAATTATTTTTTCTTATTATTTCTGCCCACATGATGGCAGTATATGTTAATCCAAACCAAGAAAATAATAATGATAAAAAATATATCTTTTCAACAACAGACTTCTGTTGCACTCCCCAAAAATCCAAGAAGCTATGAGAAGTTTCCAAAAGGCATTATGACCAGTTATGAAAGGATAACTCCCCCTTATTGTAAAAGCCCCCAAGACTTAAGAGGCAGTAAAGCACTGCTTCATGCAAGAACCACATGTAGCTAACTCTGAATGGGTATGGAATGGTGCTGTGTTATAAATAGAAGTGGTCAGTAAAGCTTTGTCAGTCATGCTTGGCTTAATCATTTGCAGTCAATAAAGTCATTGAAGTATAATTACCACTCCCTGGCATCAGTTTTGCAAGTGCAGAACTGGAGTTCTGAGGCTGCACGGGCAGCTAGATGCTGAGTGTTTAATCTGTGGTAAGAGTACAGAAAGTCTAAACAGACAGACTATTGAGATACTAGCTGCAAAAAAAGTTTAGGCATTACTTCAGAAGGATTATGACCAGGAACAAAATCTATTGAATCTGTCAAACTCTTCATCTATTTGTAAGTTGAATCAAGGCAGTTTGAGTGTGTGTGGGGTCTGCATGTGTTTACTGGGTGGAATCAGAGAACGTTGCCAGTAGTCACAGATACAGATTATAATGTTAAAAAGAAAAAAAAAAAAAAACAAAAACAAAGACCCCAAACCAAAACACTTCTGAGCTTTGACATATCTGTAAGCACATGCTATTTTTTTAATTTTCTCTGTATGGTAATTTAAGAGTCTTGTAGACTTAATTTTAAACCTCAAATTTTTTTGATGCCAAGATTAGATAAGAAACAGACAATAGCAGAACTTTGTGTTTTCAACAGCAAAAATAGGGAACTAGGAACAGATATTCAGTTTAGCCCAAATACATAAAATAAGAGGCATCTGTAAAGCTCAGCAGGTTCCTTTGATTAGGGTCTCAGATCAGTGTCACCTGTGACCAATTTACCTCCTGGATCAGGTTACAGAACATGTGAGCACAGGCACCACTCTTTTTTTCTTTTTCCTTGTTTTTTGTAACTCTGAGTTCAGTCTTAACAGATGTGATTTTTCCCTTCTTTTCCTTGATGTTGTATAAATGAGGAATTGGGGCAGTACTGTTTTGCTTGTGCAGCTTTGTTTTGTGAAAAACTTGGACTTCATATGTCTGGAGATCTGTTCTGTGACATGTACCTGCAGATATGAAGCTGAAAAATGGGAACTAAAGCGGCTAAGATACCAGAGTAAGTAATCCATTGCTACCTTTGCTTATTGTAGTTGAAGTTTATATTTCTCAGATCCTAGGGATTATTACCCTAGGTCCTATATGGTTCATTGTAAGACGTACCATGGCTAATGTATCTTCTTATATCATATCTCTTCTACTTGCTGCTATAAGTAACATGCTCAGTAAGTCCTTGCCCTCATGGTTTATACTCTGCAGGTACGTAGGAACTTATTGTGGCATGCTGTATTCCCATGTGTTTGGAGTTATCACTCAAGCTCTACCTAAAAATAAAACACCAAAAGTCTATTGTGGTAACTCAATCATTCCTGTGTCCACATAGGACTGGTGCTACTAATGGGAGAAGTCCTGATATCTTCAGTGTCTAGGGAGTTTACTGACTGTGTAATTCCTATAGATTTGGGCAAATATTCATTTTGTTTTACCCTTACTCATCTCACATCTGTAATAATCTCCATTTAGAATACCTTGCTTTCTTCTCAGCGGGTAGCCTACAAATACCACTTATTTCTAGAAATTGCCTATCAAAACTGCATAAATGTGTTATTCTTTTCTTCCTACACCCAATCTCATGTATAAGGAAATAATCTCAATCGCCCACTAGTATATTCCTCTGCGTGATCAGATTAGAACTATTTAACTGGCATTCCTCTTGCTCATTTTACGATACTGAGCTATTATTCCATAAGGAAGTTTTCCCATTAATTTAACCCATTTATAAAGTGCTATTTAGTAGAACGCAGGGATTATCCCAGACTAGAATCCCCTGTGCTAGGCCCTGATCATATGAAGAATAGGAGAAAATGTCTGTCTTGAAGAGGTTAAGTTGAAAAAAAACAAAATTCAGGTACGACTCCCACCAAAAAGTAGATAAAAAATATGACTGCTGCAAATAGACATAGTGCCACAGCGTCTTGGGATGGGCTGAGGTAATAGCGGACAAGTGTGTCAGATAAATATGGAGGGAAAGGGGGTGTGTTAGACTGGAGGGAAGGGAGGCTGAAGAGAACAAGCTGGATGTTTATTTCCTACACATTCAAAATATTGCTGAAATTCAGTTTAAAAAATATGTAGAGTTTTCAGAATGTCCAGGGTCCTTGGTTTGTGCTTATTCCTACTGCCTCATTTCTTTCTGTCCCCAGACTGAGGCAGATTTTGTATGCAAACTAATAATAATGTAAGAAAGCATAGGGAGTCCCTGTACCTGTTTGGGCTTGGTGTATGATTGCTGGGCATAGCATGAAATGATGTTTTAAGGTATGGATTCAATTTTTTGAGGAAAAATTACGTAGCTGATGAGACTCTAAGGCATGATTATTAAACTAGTTCCTTGTATTATTTTGAAGGAAGTACATTTTGCTCTAGGCTCTTTAAAATTACTTTAAAGGTGTAAAGCTAGCTTTAATACTTGCAGAATGTAGAACTGGTGCAAAGCAATAGGTACTCCTATAAAACAGCATATTTCGTGCTAAGAAGAGAGGGCTAATCAGTTTACTATGCAATATTTTGATACTAAGACGACTGTAAAGGCAAAAAGTGCTACTGTTATGTTCACTGTGAGTCTATCTTGCCTGAAGTTAAATAGCTGAGGTATTTGGAAACTAGCATGAAGGAAAGATACCAGCTTTAGGTGTGTAACCTCTGGAGTGGTACGTCTGTTAAAAGGTGAGGATGGCATTACCAGATGCACTCTAGATTGCTGGTCTCCTGTTTTTCCAGCATTGGCAAGCAGAAATATATGGGTGAAGATTCATGGTTAAAGACTAACTTATCTTGGATGTCCTAGAGAGAGCCCTCAAGGTTTCTCAGAGGGAGCAGATTGCTGCAGGCCTGGCAGAGAAAGCAGTTGTGCTATCTAGAACTCCTGGGGAGAAGAAGCAGCAGAGGGAAATGAATTGTACCAAGAAGGCATGTGGGCTGGATAGATCTGGGTACAAGCCCGACACAAGCTTTGTCATTGCTACATCTTCATCTCTGATTTGCAATTACGTGCTTTCCAAAATTGTGAAAGACAGGTTCTTAAGGTAGTTTTCTGTTCTGGAATGTGGGAAGAGATACTTCATGGGGCTAGTTTATGAAAAAAATAATTTCTTCAGCAAATGTTTGCATAAGTTATGCTGATATTGAAATCACTATTTATCACCCTCCCTGAAAATAAAATTCTCAAAGTATGTTTCTCATTTTTATAGAATTGCTGAATCAAGTATTTATGCTTATATATTCTACAATGTATATGAAAGTTTCTTTCATATATAATCAAAACCATTCCTTTTTGGTGAAAACCCATTGTTTTGAGGATTGGTTCTCTTAGCACCCTGCTATGCTCTTGTAAATTAACTTGGACATAAAATTGTGAACAAGAAGTCTTTTAAAGGCAAGCCTTTCAAAACTGGAGAAGCACGGGAAAGCTGAAACAGCGCATTTTTGGAAACAATGCGCTTGAAGGTAATTAAGAATGCGGAATTAGTCCTGGTGCTAATATTTCCTAAATATGTCAGTGGAGGCTGGAAAGGATTTATTTATTGAAATAACTTTCTAGCATGTAGGAGGCAGTGCTCCTAGAGAAAATGGTTAGGTATTTGAGCACCTCTGTATCATTTCCATAATTGTAGTCTGATACTCAAGTTGCAGTCTTGTTTTCTTACAACATTTATTCAGGCTGAAGCACTCCTGGATGCTGAGCTCTAAGAGAAATGTTTCTTCCTTTGTGCCAGGTTGTACTTTGTTTTCTTTCTTATTTGTTTTCCTGTATATATATATATATATACTCTTACCATTAATAGTATTTAAGCAAGTGGATTCTATGTTGCATCTGAAATAAATTTCATCCTCTATCTCTCTGATAAACTGTCTGATAAAATTCCTAATTTGTTACAACCTGCTGTAAGAAAACATAGGTGGAGATTACTGGCTGGCCCATGACTTTGACAGTGGGTATAGAACCTTCTAACTGCAAGCTGCTGTTTAAAATTCGATGTAGTACATTGCAACCAAACAGTAATTGGACTGTAACAATTCTGAGAGATTAGTTTGGTCTCTGTCCAGTCCCCAGTGGGTAAAATGCTTGGCTATTGCTGCAGTTGGAGCTAAAGGGTGGCCTGGGGCTCTCTTCTTCCATCCATTGGGATCTCTTTTGTATAGATGCCCCACCCCCCCAAACAAGCTTAGCAAGCCAACAGGATATTTCTTGAAATAAGGAGTAACTTGGACACTGTCCTTTCTCCTGTCGTCCAGTCCATGGGTGTGTCTTGAAAAGAGACTATTAATTGGCTGTTATTTTGCACAAGAGACTCTCAGCTGCAGAAATATCCTTTTATGGGCCTCTTCTTGCTTATGTAATTCAGAGGTGCCTTGGGGCTTCTTTGACCTAGTTCCCTGTATAGATTAATGGGAGTACTGCTCTCAGGCTCAAAGAGTGCCTTTGTTTATAGTTTTCACTAGCACAGTGGAGAGATCTGACTTCGGTGATCTTGGCATGGAGAAAATGACAGATTGGACCATCCTCTTGCTCTCAGTGGTAAGACCTTTAGGATGGAAGTGCTCAATAGTGGAGATGATTGCACAAGTTTTGTTATGCCATCCACTAAATCTATTTAATATGGTGTAGAATGGCAGGATGTCTACAGCACTAAAGCCTTCCCTCCCCCACCCCCGTCAATTCAGATAACACAATACTTATTTGGAGCAGCATTTTTCATATATATAATCTGATAATTGATCAACATGAATTGTTTCTATTTCAGTGTTACATATGCTGAACTCAGCATGGTTCAGAGAATACAGTATTATGTCTAAATTTTATAATTTATAATATAATTTCATGATTAAAAACTCTTGTGCACCTCATACACAAAAAAATTATTAACTCCTGGCTAGGTAGCAGCATAAAGATGATATCTTCATTCTACTGGATGTAAATATTAGCTTTGTATGTTTGTTTTAGTGGTGAAGTGAAGGTGGCTCAGAATAGAAAGTGCAGAGTAAAACCAATTTTGAGTTCCACTGTTCCTGCTCCAACCACTGACTCCTTAAGGTGTATTCGGCACTTGGAGGAGCCTGCCTTAGTGAAGAAAAGCTCATTACTGTGTTCTTAGCTAGTTTAAATTGAACTCACACTTGAACTCAAGCATCAATCTAACTGCAGTTTCACAGAGGAAAACATAGCTAGCTCAGGTTCTCAAGTTGTGACAGGCTAGACAGCCTGTAGTATCCTTGTAGCCAGTTAAAAAGTGACTGTGTGCCCGCAGCCTAACCAGTAGTGTAATTGCCGCAGTGTAATGCACTGTGCAAAACACCAGCAGTGTAGTGGTTTCCATAAAATTGGGCTGAACTACAACTCTGTAAAACTGAAGAGTGTGAAAGTTCTGCTGCATAGTCCATCAATAGTTTCATTCAACTTTAAGGAACAATTTATTTACTTATTAGTAAGAATCTGGAAGAGTTGGGTCCTGTACGTCGGACAGCATGCTGCCTGATTACATGTGGTCTCATCAGAACTGTGCTTCCTGCTTTAGGGAAGAAGTCTTCCTGAGGGACAAAGAAAACTTACTGCGTTCCAGATGAGGGTTAAAGAGAGAGAATTTAGGTTGTTTTCTGCTAGACAAAAGCTCTTTATGGTTAGTTAATAGACAGGTCAACAAAGAACAATCAGTGAGTAGTCAATTATCTGTGTCCAGTTATGAATTAATAAAGAAGTCTCAAACATGTGATATAAATGAAAAGCATCTTTATCCAATGCTGATGATAATGAAAAAGTCTGACTTTTTCTACTTGGTTGTGCTGGCTCCAGCAATACTTCTTGGCCAATGTCTCCAGTGTGTGATGAGAGCATTAGCATTCTTTATGGAAACAGTGAATATTTCCATACAGAAATAATACTGCAGAATTGTGAAACAGTAGAAGCTTGAAGCTTCTCTTGGTTTGGCTGGATGAAACAGTGGTGTGCTCTCAGGTAGAGTATGTAGCATTTTCTTACACAAAGCTTATCACTTTGTGTATGACCTAATATTTCTAAAAGACCACTGTAATGCTAACAGCTAATACCTATTCATCGTTTCTTTAGTATTTCTTCCTTTGTAACAGCATCTTGAATGTAACTTGTGAAACTAGCTCCCAACAATTGAGCATCCCTTATAAACAATACCTGAGTGCATACATAGTGCACATAGTTGTCATTCTCTTGTATTGCCCTAAGAATATAGTGTGGTAATGGTTCCAGAGTTTAAGAATCAACATTTCTTTAAATATTTTCTGCAAATATTAATCTGTATGCCTTCAAGGACACAGAAATATGAGTGGAAGTAGCTGCAAATGTTTGAGACGTGAAGTCACATTGAGGCTTAATGGAAGAGTATGTTTTCTGGGGTAGCTCTTCCCGAACTTACAGGTAAACGGTAGCTGGACTTGCTCAGGCCAAGTAGGAAGCTTCAGTTCTACTCCATTGACATTCATAGAATTGCAATGTTGTAAATTTTTGTTTCCCTTTGGGATGAAGTGAAAATACAGGCCAACTCTAGGATACCAGTGTCCTAAACAGGCAACATGGTTTTACTGCCAAGCAGCATTATTTTGTCATTAATATTTTAATGCTCTAAGTGTTAAAGGGTGTGATGGTCTTAACCATATTATTTCCTTTGCTACCTTTTTGCTTTCACTTTGAGACTTTTCAATATAACTTGTTATACAACAGTCAAATGTGATCAAAAAAAGTAGGAATTTAGAGATCAGCATTGATTTTTAGTGTTTAACTATTGCTCCTGGTGGGTGGAAAATCAATTATATTAAACATCAAGTATTTCAATTTTGTCAACTTGGTCTGAGTATAAGGCAGAGATGAAACCTTCATTATTTTGTCATAGTGAGAATAAAACTTGCAAAACAAAACGATACCATGTTACTCTTGGTGTCTGACCATCATAACAATATGGCTCTATTAAAACTGCAGTGCCTCATAGTTGTAGGAAGACCTTTTTTTTCACTTCAGTATGTCCTTGCACTGATGCTGCGTGAAGCAAGTAGGTGCAATGATTTTTTTCTCATTAAATAGATTTGGCACAGAAGTTCATCAATTGCATGACAATGTTGTAAGGCTGGCCCATGTTTGTCCTTTTAGCAGCATAAACCTGGTATAATTTGAAAGTCAAGGGTGCCACACTGATTTATGCTAGCTGATTGTGTAATCTCCAAACAAGAATTTAATTGGACTAAAACAGTTACATAGAATCTGAAGCAACACGGTACATATTGCCCTCAGCTCCTCAGGTCAATAAGGAGTAGATTGGGACTGGTGTGTGAAGGTATGACTTGGTCCACAGCCTTAATAATGGGAACCTGTGGACAAAAAGCATGCTAGCTCTCTGATGGCAACCCAGCACTGCAGTGGTGTTGGCGTCTGGCAGTTTCTGTGTGTGTAATAAAATATCCTCGTCTTTTCATATAGCAGCACTGCATGAGAAGTAGTTCACTGAATTTACTTTTAACAGTGTTTTGGTTTCACTGTGAAATGCTCCCACACACAGTTTTACGGGAATGTCTGTCTTCCAGTTAGGCAGAGTAGTAACTAAAGAATTCCCCTCTCCCATTACTCCTGCCCAGTGGGGGAGGACAGCATATATACAGCAGGATCTTTTTTATGTTCATCTGTAGGTGGAAGTGCCCTGCAGCCAGACACTGGTTCCATAAGGAAACTTGAGCAATAAAAATATTTTATGCTTTTACCCACCCCATTAATCAACAAAGATATTTCTGCAGGTGTGAAGTGGCTTCTCCAGCAATGCTTCCTTCAGAGGCAGAGTAATAAAAGAGATGTGTGGCACTGTGAAAAGAAGGGGTCAGATGGCTTAGGCTGTCTTTTCAGGTTTGATACATTTTCTGTGCGACTTTGTGGCGATACATGACCTTGCTGTTGTTTCTCCTTCTGTTTCCAGATAAGAGGATAATTGCAGGTTATAAATATTGGAGCTCTGGATCTGAGAATTCACTTGGGTGGTAGCACCTTCAGATTTGGGGCTCTCACTTTGAAAACAGAGGCAAAGCCATGGAAGATAAACAGCCAGTTTGTTACCTGAAGGAATGCTCTTGAGATGTTCAAGATCTAGCCAGTGTCTTATCTGAGATGTTAGTCAAGTAATAAACAGTTATTCCTTATAGTCAACTGGCATGAAATTCAGTCCTATGCAGAAACAAGTCCCTGTGCTTATGAATAGACCTACACAGTGCTAGTTTAAGTGGTTCATAGACTTGCTAGCGAGCCAGAGTTTAGGACTGGATGATGTCAGTTGTATTTATCTCTGTCAAAAGAGAAAAATTGTAAGGCATAAACTCTGTCTACCTCTGTATTAAACCGTACAGATATCTGCCTCTGAAGGGAGGCAGATGCCAAGCTGGCTTAAACCTGATCCTCACAAACCCACACTTTACCCTTAGTATCCAAACTGTCCTATTAATCTCCTCATTTTAAAGAGAGAATTATTTTTCATGCGGCCGTGTGCATAGTGTACAGTCATAACTACTTCTCAATTTTCTGCACTGACTGCAGGGCAGCAAAAAACCCCTCTGTGTAAATGAGTCAGTCTTGGAAAACTTGCTTAGTTATTGACAGTCTTATACCTAGTTTGTTCCCTTTTAATCAGCTCTAGCAGTAACAATGTTTCACCACAGACATGCATATACCATGCTTTAAGCACCTAAGCTAGTGCTCAAATGCCCATTTCTGGAAAAGCTTAAAAGTGGCATGTTGTTCAAAAGTTCTTGGGGTGTCTATTGTTTGTTGAATAGCCACCGACTATAAAGTCTCAGCTCCTCAAACAACAAAGCACTCCTCTGAATTGCTACTTACAGAAGGCTATGGTTGACTAGGGAAGGGGAAAAAGAGGAGAAATCAGCAGTCTCCTGTGACTTCACAGTTATTTGGCCAGGAATGGTGTCCTACACTGACTGCAGTCAATGAATATCAATGAGGCATGTCAGTCAGCTTGCCTTTCATTGCACAGGCTATCCACTAGCCAGATGTTAATGGAGCAATGCCATGAACTGCTCAGGCTCTATCATGGACACTGAAAAGCAAGATTGCCTGGCTTACCCAGGAAACCTCTTGACAGAAGCAGCATGGTGTTTCTGCAACTTCATATATTTACTTTTAAAAAGGCAGAGCTGTCAGCTTGATATTATTTACTCCCCCACCACCACCCCACCCCGAACATCGTACAACAGTTCATAAAATATACAAAATGGGACTTTCTCTGCATTTCCTTCCCTAACTCCGTCCTCCATCCCAGCTGGCTGTTTCATTACAGGAGTATGCAAGGGGAAATGTGAGCTTCAGCACTGCTGGTTTTTCCTCCTAAGTAGATGCCTAGAAGAAAGGGAAGCCACTTCACTGTTGCTTCCTATAAGCGCTATCTGGGATGTCCTATGTCTGCTGCTGCTGGATTGGTTATAGATTCCCACTCACTTGAAGAATTTTTATGCTGGTCTCTGTGGTTTGTAACCTAGCCCAAAGGCATTAGTAGGAAACAAAAGTCTGAACTCTCCTTCACCAACTGTGTGGCCTGGGTAGCCATTTACAGCTGTGCATGCGCCTGCGAGATGCTGCCAGCCATAGGGTGACAAGATCTAGCGATTCATCAGTTGTCTAAATATTATGTAGGTGGAGAAACATTGATGTGGGGGACAAAGCTCTAAGACCGGATTTCTGGGACAAAAACATTTCATCAAAAACTACCCTGCCTTTGTGCTGAGACCTGGTATGATTGCTGTATGCAGCCTATGTAACTGAAACAGTCTTCAGCCACCTGTGTGGTGTAGGTAAGCAAAAAGAATTCACAGAGAAAGGCTGCCTGAACAGAAGAAACAGAAAATGTAGCTGTTTATACTATCATCCAGATGAAGTAGAACACTTAGTACCTAACTGCTGATATATGACAAATTTGAAATGCTTTACTTTTGGACTGGGTCTTTAAATGGAAAAAGTATTCTACCATGGTTGTGGGAAACTTCATGTTATTTTAATTCCCCCTTTCTTTAAAATGATTTATCTTTCTGATTATACAGTCTTTAAAAGATTAATATTTTAGTTATCTAGTTTTATAGTCTTACTAAACTTCAGCTGGTGCAAATCTTTTCTTTGGTGCTTATTGTAGAACTTGTCAAACTAAGAACTATGCCTTTAAAAGTTCTCAACAGTAACATTCCTCAATAAACAACTTCTAAATGATACGGAGAACACAAACAATTGGAACGCTAATAAAATCTTTTCTGCGTGTTAAGGCATTTGAATAAAATTAACTTTATTTTTTTAATTGGGAATTATTTCTAAGTGCTTCCTTTCTGTTAGGGTTGACTTAAATACAAAGTCAAGTTTGTGTTTTAGTTTTTAACAGAACTTAGATAATGACATTTGCTTATCCTCATATGAAATTGAGTTATAAAATACGGAAAAAGTGCATAAAGGCAGTGGGAAGAATCCATAACTTCTTTCAGGAGAAAGAAAATATGATGCATATTGTTTTCACTCCCCCGAGTTTAAAAAAACAAACAAACAAACAAAAAAAACAACCACAAACAAACCAACAAACCAACCCAAACCTTAAAATGAACAGATAATTTGACAGAGCATCCAGACTTTCATTACAATTCATCCCGTGCCTAACGCAAGACAAACCTATGCAGTGATTCAAGCCTGCAGTGCTTCCTTTTACCATTTGTACTTGTATTATTTCCAGTCCCTTAATCTAGACAGAGGGAGAATCTGGTCTTGTTACTTTCAGGTATAATGCTTTTCCACGTTTATTTTAATATAAAAGTTTCCTGAAAAGAGTCTTTCACATATCTTAGTGCTTCTAGTCATTGACTGGGACATGAGAATGCAGAAATCAAGACTTGGGATTTAATTACAACAGCCTTACTGAGCTCTGGGTTATAACTTGTACAGTGCTGTTATGACTTCTGTATTTATTTTCCACTTACAAAGTGTTATCTTGGGGAATTAGGCCATCTACAGAATAAGTACTGTTAAATGGAGTTAGTAGGAATGTTTTTACTCCCATTCTTTTAGGTTCTCACATAATTCTCTTGAATGTTGACTGATCTTTTTCCCTGGCTAATGAGATGTACCACGCTTTTTAAGTCTTCGACCAAAATGTTTCATCCTTGTGACACTTTCAAATCTCTATTACACTATTATTTTGCCAGTTTACAACCTTGTACGTGCCTTAAATTTCTTAAGGAAGATGCCACTTTTTTCTTAGCCAAGCTTGGGGATTTCTGCCTATCTCAAACTTAATCCTGGCCTCTGCCAGAATAAATTCTTGTTCTAGACCTGTGGCCCTTTCAGCACTGTGATATAAATCTAGCTCTTAATCAATGAATTTCACAACCTTGTCTCTATTCCCACCCTAAACTGTACAGCCTAGTAATTTAGGAACTTCTGCCTGCATAGGACATCATCCAAATCCCAAGTGATTTACAGCCTTCATCCTAATCTCTTGACACTTCTAAAATTTATTTGCAGCTATATCTGAACTGAACTTTCATTCTAAGTATTTTCTTATTACCCTTGCTTATCCTGTGGGATTGAGTAGTAAGCAATGCTCTTGTCCATGCATTTTGATTTTTGTTAATTTTAAGCTTCCAAACTCCAGGCCTAACCCTGAAAACTTGCATCAGTTTTAGTCTTCAATCTCCTTTAAGATCCCTGTAGGATGAAGTAATTACTTCAGTTTGAGGATCAAGGTGCTTTATACTCTAACTCTAAAGAAGCCTGAAATCTGGTTTTAACATCTCCAAATACCAGACTATACCATGAACCATGTTCTATTTCTAGTATCTATTTAAGCTGCCCAGGGCCTCCAAGCAACTCAACTCCCCTCTCATCCTGTGATCTCCTAAACAGCAAATCTTATCCATACTTCTTGCCTGTCTCTATACTGTGTCTTAACTCACTCGTCTACTGTACATGGCCTTTGCAGTGACTCAAAAGACTTTGCTATAAACACAGTCCTTCAGCTGATCCTAACCCTGCCCTTACCTTTAGCTTTAACTTCTGATTGTACCAGCTTTTCCTCTTTAAGACCTCTAAACTTAAAGTGAGGATGACAAGGTAAATCTAACTGGTGTTAGATATGCAGTTGTATTCTTGTTCACCTATCCCTCACTGCAGATTTTCTAGGCCTTGGTACATCTTCAGTGCATCACATTCTGAATCTCTGATGCCTTGAAACCCGGGAGTGCTTTAACTGTTACATCAGGCTTAATCATCAATCATTTATTTCCATCTTTACCACCTCTTCTTTCAGACTTTCTTGCTCTAAGCAAGCAGACAAGTGTTCAGCTATATATAAACCATGATGTTAAAGCTCAGTGTTAATCCTTGGACTTTTACCCAAATCATATGTGCAACGTTGACTTTTAAAGAAAAAAATGATCTATTGCTCAAAGGAGGCCATTACAAGGTACTTAAGTTAGAAAAAGTCTTATGAAAGAGAATTATAGACCCAAAGCAAGAGGTACAAAAATGTTTAATACTTTTCCAGTTACTTCATCTCTTTAATTACACAAAAAAACCCGTGCATGATGGGATAGTGCTGGGCTTGAAATGGACTATTGAATTCTAACTCTGGGAACAGAATAGGCATTTTTGCCAAATGTCTTTTGGGTAAACTTTCATAACTTATCCAGCTTTACTGATGCTTTTCAGTTATCTCTTGGGTTGTTGATTTGTTCCATACTCTTTTGTTATCCTTGATCTGTTGAAACCAGATAAATGATTTCCATGAGTATTAGTTAAGATCTTAAACAGTGATTTAAACGACTTTATCCTTCAGACTGTGTCTGAGTTAGTGTTTCTCTTTGTGTAGAAGGCTGTGAATAATTATGGGTCATTTGAACCTTCAGAGAAAGATTTACAGGGCAAAAAAAGTAATACGCAAAACTTTGACACAGTATGAAATTAATTTGTAAAGAAGCACAGAGTAACCAGAATTCTTTTTTTTTTTTTTTTTTTTTTTTCCTATTGGCTGTATTTTTTCTGCTTGGAGGAATAACACTACTGCTCTCTTAATGAGGAAGTTCTAAACTAGCTCTTCCTTGCTTTCTGAGGCAGCTGATAATTTATTTTTATTACCATTTTTGCCTTTGGGTTTTCTGAGCCTGGGCTCTATGGAAGATAACAACTAAAAGGCAGTTCACATCCTGGAAGTTCAGAAGAAAACTTCATGGTCAAGAGTTCACTAATCCCTTCCTTTGACAAAAGGATTCAGCTTCTCTTCTGCATAACATGTATCATGCTTCCCAAACTTAGAGCACAATCTGTGTTTAAAAATAAGTTTAATAACAACTCCTTGGATAATTGCTTATGAGTTGAAATTATTTGATCTTCTAGGCATTTCAGTGACTCACCTCTTACACACTTGAGGGACTGGGGAGGTTTTGGGGGGTTCTCAGAGAGGGGGAGCAGTTGTTTTTGCTAAAACTCTAGACTATAGATGTACCCATTAGTCTGACAGCCTTTTGTTCCCTGAAACAAAAGCTGCTGTTTTGTTCTGCCTGGTGCCTAGGCAGACTGTGGCCTTTAGGTGCTAACAGCTGAATCCCCAAATGTATTTGTGTACTTTTCAGACACATTAAAGGAAAAATATTTAGGGTTAGGTGGTTTCCTTTTGCATGAAGAAAACTATTTTGTGGATCCAACTATTAAGCAGCCACTTAGTTCCTGAGGATTTCAGTGTTGAACATCACTTATTTAAGATTGGGTTTGGGTTTTTCTTGTGTTTGGGTTTGTTTTTTTTTTTTTTTTTCTCCTCAAAACAAATAAAACCTCTTGTATGCATTATTTAAACATGCACATCCATTATTTAAAAATTTCTTCTTCTTAATTCCAAATGTACATGTTGTGGGTTAGGACAGAAAAGTCTTACTTCAGTAGCAAATTTGGAGACTACCTTTTCCAACATGCTGTTAAAATGATTACTATGGCCCTTCATCCTGTGAGAAGAGAAGCTTAGGTTGTCCTTAGGCAAGATGGTCACTTTCTTGCATTGTTCCCTGAAGGAACAAAGAGAAGCTTGTGCAAGGAAACATGGCCACAATTTGTGATAGCGGGAGAAGGTTAATGCACAGGGGATGTGTGTAGGAATGCACATTGAGAGCAAAGAATGTCAGTGATTGTGAGCAAGGTCATGGAAAGACACAATTGCAGTAAGACATAGAAGCAGAGATGTTGGTTGGATGGGAGTGAAGGAAGACAGCTGATGGAAGAAAGAAAGTAATGAAGAGAAATGGAGATTTGTGGGAAGCTTGCAAAATTATAAATGATGGAAAACTCATGGAATTTTTTGAAAAAAGAATTTTTTTTTAATCCGCTTTATCCAACTTTATTATTTTTCTGAAGTATGTCTTTCTCTGGATTATAAAGTGTTGAGATTCTTGGGACTCTAGAAAAGGGGATGCTTTTCATCTCCAGTGTTCTAAAATATTATCTGAGGAAAAAGTTGTCCCCAAATACACAAATCTGTGTATACTTGCATCTTTCTTGCCTGCACTCAGATGATTCACTATACTTCTCTGGTTTTATCCTTTGCAAAACCATAACAAAGTTGGTAGTGTTTATATCTCACAGCTGCTTTTTCTGTTTCTCTCTCAGCTCTAAATCAGGTAGCCAATCTAGAAAACACCTTCTCCCCCCCCCCCTTTTTTTTTTACCCTCCGCCTCCCTTGGCAAAGAACTGTTGCTAGTTTTTTTTCTTGATCCCTAGACAGCCTCCCAGTTTGCTACTTTTTCTGTCAGCAAAGAAACAAGCAGTCTCTTTTTATCTTGTTTGCCTTTTATCTGTTCTCAGTTCTCTAAGTTATGACCTAGAAGAAAAAACAGGCAACACCTAAATTCACACCGAGGTGAAAGATCAGACGTTCCCTGTGCTAGCGGTCCGTCTTTGATACAAACTCGTGACAGTATGAAGGTACAGCCTTCAGAGCTGTTGCTGGGAGGGTTGTCATTAATGAAATCAAAAAGTCATTACAGGAACTTCTTTGCTGGAAGAGTGATGGTTCCTTCATTTGTTGACAAGCATTTGAGAAATGAACAGAAAAATCTTTACTGATTAAAAATCACTACCTGGGGTACTTCTCATATACAACTGTAAACTCTTGTATGTGACCCTGACACAGAAGAGTATTCTGTGATAGCGCAACTATATAAAAGGATGCAGTTAATTAAAATTATTTTAATGTAGTAATGGACCTGCATTAAAAGGACTCAATCCTGCAACGTGCTGCAGACTTCAGTAAGCTCCAGGGAAAAGCTGGGGGTTCTCGCTCTTTGCAGGATCAGTCATTTAGCTCCTTTACTGGAATCCCAGAAGTTGGGAACTTGAAAGTTTCTGCTTCTGCTTGGGATTAAAATGTTAAAATTCCTCTTTTTGCTCTGGTCCAAATTTTCTCCAATGACCTCAACAAATTGTTCCCTGAGGCTTAATTAGCACTAACAGAATAATTGCCTTTGCTGTGTAATGAGGCCGTCCAGCAGTTACAACCCCCCAGCCCAAAACAAAACCTTTCTACCATCCCATGCAATCATGCATATTACCCTCCTACTCTGCAGCGCACCTGTACACATGTATCAAGCACACGTCTAACATTGTCTTGTGTATGTAACCATGAATCACTAAAGGTACTTGTTTATTTTAATGTGTGATTTTCTTTAAACCTTCACAGATTCTTGGGCTTCTACAATGATCCAACTTGAAGGATTTTAAATGTCTCCCACGCCCTTTAATTTTAGCAAACAACTTTGTGTCACTAACCTGCTATTAACGGTGACTTAAACGCTAGGTCTATGGTTGCAGTATGAAAAGACCTAAGAGTGGAAATAGTGAAACAGCATCAAAACAGGAAATCAAGTTAGAGCAAAGGCATTTCATTAAATAAAACAAGGAAAATATTTGGGAGACTTTCTTGTGAACAAACATTGGGAATGCTGCATTGTTTTGTCAACTCAAAGATGCACAGAGTCATCCAACAGAAGTTACGTTGTCTTTCATCAATTTTAATGCAGCTTCTAGCTGTAAAACTCTGCCAGCATACAGATGAAGGTGTCTGGGCGTATTGGTATGCTAAATCATAAGCTGTCTATTCCCATTCTGCATCATTTGGTTAAACTTAAAGTCCCAGAACAACCTGCAGAATGTGAACAATGTGAAATTTATTGATGTCTGGATACTTTGATCAAGTTCTTCCTTGTCTGTTTGAATCAGTTAATAAATGTCCTAGTAGTTGTGGTTGAAAAATATTACTGAAAATAACACCTGGTCAATTATTGATTGTTTTGGACCAGTTTGGATCTGTTCAGTAACTATCAGGAAAAAATGAACACACAGTCCTGAATTTTTTTGTTTTTAAACTTCAACGTTTTTAGAAACTTCATGAAAAATGACAGTAATGTAGGATGCTGCTTCTTTTAATAGCAAAATAGTTTTCTAACTCCCAATCATGAAGTTAAAGGCTCACGTTATTAACGTTGCCTCAGATAAGAATTTCAACCCAAAAAACCACTGGCAAATTTTACCTTCCCTAGTTAGGGATTATCAGATACAAATGAAAGAAGACCGTAGTCACTGGACCTCTACAGATTTGCTGCAAAATTTGTATCGTTTGGTGAGTCACCTAATGCAAATACATATCTGGTAAAGAATCTAAAAATATAGATTTTTCATTTTTAATGTCACTGTTATCAGTATATGGACCACTTGCTTGGTTTTTCTGAAGGACCCTTTAAGAGAAATTTAGTGCAGATCATCTTTGATTCTTGCACTCATTCTACTTGTACCGGTCTTCTTAGGTTTTACTTATAACTAAAGAAAATTATTAAATCAGGCTTTTAAAATACGTATTTACTCTTAATTGATTTTAATCTAAAGCCCACTGACTTCAACTAATTTGGGGTCAGGTTAAAACATGTAAAGTACGTCTCTGTATTTTAAATTAGCCTTAAATCAGAGTCTGTATTTTAGGTCATAGTTTCATAATTAACACTTGCTAAATTTTGATAATGATATTCTCCTGTGAAACACTTATTTGAAACCTTCATATTAACTTTTCTTTGTTAATCTATACTATGAATGTATTTAAGTCCTTCTGTTCTTTTCTCCGCTTAATTTGTGAAATAAAAATCTGGTCTTGCCAAAAATAAGGTCAGGTTTTTGTGGAGAAGCAAATAGGTACTGACTTCAGAACAGTCTGGCTAGGTTGCTGTGTTGTCACACACGTGTTCTGACAGTCATCTTCTAAATTCAAGTGACTTCAGTGGGAAGAGGTTTGAGCAATAGTGGACATTTATGCTTTTGGAAGTTGAGGAAGAAATACTGAGAGCTTTGAAGCCTTAAGAAAGCAATAGTAGACAGTGTTATAGATCTGTAGATGGACCATGTATCATAATGTTTCTGAAAGACCAAGTTTGACACAGAAAAGCTGCCTGTTAAATCAGAGCCATCAGTTAACAGATTTTTTTTCCCCTGCTTTTTTTTAACACTGCAAGTGTTACTATCAACTAACTGTGTGCTGATAGCAAGTGTTTAGCTGAACTAATAAATATGAAGAACCTGAAGAATGATAATTTTAATTTAGCCTAAAGGCACATAATGACCAAAATATCAGCATACAAATGCAGCTTGTGTGGTTCTTGACACTGTAAAAAAGCAAACAAACATTTCCTCTTCTGCCTCCCACAACAACCCACAAACACACACCCTCCCACCCCCACTTCACAAAACAAACAAAAATATTGCTTATTGCTAATTTTAGGCTCTGTTTTTGGTGTTGTCCATATACGGTCTTTTTTTTTTTCTTCAGTTCAGGAACCAATGTACAAGCTGCTGTCTGCCAGTGATCTCAGTAGTACTTTACAGTTCTTTTGTCTTTAGTTGATTTGCTTAAGTTGGCAGTGAGGATAAGTCACCGAAAGTAAAATTTATCCTTTGAGCGTGCGTTGTCTGCAAGGAAGGAAAACATTTTTAACACAAAGACTGCATGTGTTCATCTATGATGTCATCTTGGGTTCATTAATTTGACTACTCTGTACTCAAATAGGTGGCCAGGAGCACATATCTATAGGGTATGAGAGTTAGGGTTTAATCTTTGATAGGAAAAGCTGAACTGAAACTGGCTAGACAAAGTAAGGTAATGCTTGATTCAGATGCTGCTGAGATCAGAAACTTTTGAAATTCCAGAAATATTTTTAAAATATCTGTAGGCTATACCTGGGTGTAGGTCTTCTGTGAAAACATATTTTGGATCATAAATCATTGACTATTCCCCAATATTTATATCTCTTGTTATTTTTGATATGAAGATTGCAAATCATTGAGTGGAAATGCTGATGTCTCTCTGTGGTCTTGACGAGATATGTGCACATTCGTTATTTGTTGAGGTTTGTCTTGTGACTGGTTTGGGGCATGATGTCGAATAGATCTTTGTGCAAAAGTGCAATGATAATACCAATGTGTATCTCCAGAGTACTACAAGAATAAAATAGATTTATTTTTAGGTTAATGAGTGCTATATTCTGGTTTCTCCAAGACGCTTAATTCTGAAAATGAGAGAGATGTTTGTTTTGCACTGATGCTTGCTTGGGCAGAATTTAACCCTGTTATATCAACAGATCATGCATTCTGTTTTATTATTTCAGTGCTAATGTACTGTATCGGGTTTGCGTGGCAAAGTTTTGGTAGCAGAGGGGCTACAGGAGTGGCTTCTGTGAGAAGCTGCTAGAAGTTTCCCCTATGTCTGACAGAGCCCATGCCAGCCAGCTCCAAGATGGATCCGCCACTGGCCAAGGCCAAGCCCATCAGCGATGGTGGTAGCACCTCTGGGATAACGTATCTAAGAAGGGGAAAAAATAAACCTGTGCAATTGCAGCTGGAGACAGGAGTGAGAATATGTGAGAGAAATAACCCTGCAGACACCAAGGTCAGTGAAGAAGGAGGGGGAGGAGGTGCTCCAGGTGCCACAGCAGATTCCCCTGCAGTCCACAGCGAAGACCATGGTGAGGCAGGCTGTCCCCCTGCAGCCCATGGAGGTCCATGGTGGAGCAGATCTCCACCTGCAGCCCATGGAGGACCCCACGCCAGAGCAGGGGGATGTCTGAAGAAGGCTGTGACCCCGTGGGAAGCCCGTGCTGGAGCAGGGATCTGGCAGGACCCGTGGAGAGAGGAGCCCATGCTGGAGCAGTCTGTTCCTTAAGGACTGCACCCCATGGAAGGGACCCATGCTGGAGCAGTTTGTGGAGAACTGCAGCTCATGGGAGGGACCCCATGCTGGAGCAGGGGAAGAGTGTGAGGAGTCCTCCCCCTGCGGAGGAAGGAGAGGCAGAGACAACATGTGATGAACAGACCACAACCCCCATTCCCTGTCCCCCTGCGCCGCTGCGGGGAGGAGGTAGAGAAATTAGGAGTGAAGTTGAGCCTGGGAAGAAGGGAGGGGTGGGGGGAAGGTGTTTTTAAGATTTGGTTTTATTTCTCATTACCCCACTCTGATTTGATTGGTAATAAACTAAACTAATTTCCCCCAGTCAAGTCTGTTTTGCCTATGACAGTGATTGGTGAGCGATCTCTCCCTGTCCTTATCTCGACCCACGAGCCTTTTGTTATATTTTCTCTCCCCTGTCCAGTTGAGGAGAGGGAGTAATAGAATGGCTTTGGTGGGCACTTGGCATCCAGCCAGGGTCAACCCACCACACATGCCAAAGACCAAAGGTCAAAAAATTCATTCTTCATCCCTAAGTCAATAGCAGGTTTCCTGGGTGCTTCCACATTTTACAGTGTTATCTAAAGTACTACTCTCACGTGACAGTGATAAAACCTCACCTGTCCCTTTAGGTTGTTGTGTTGATGTACAGGCATAGGAGCCTGGACAGTTCTAGTGTCATCTCAGCCATAGCTCATCCAGTCATCCCTTCCAGCAACCATGGGCTTCAAACTTCAGGCCTGACATCCTATTTTCTGCATTAAAAGTGCCCTCTTATTGTGACAGATGGAGAAGCCTCAGTCACTAGTGGCAAAGGGACTTCGCTTAGACAGTTAAAGTAGTTTTGATGGGACAATATTACAGTTGGTCCAAGTCTGGTGGATTTTGGAAGGGAACCAAAAGGCCAAACCGCAGACCCTTGTATGCCATTGTAATGCTTAATTGAAACAGACTGTGAGTCTGCTGTTCTGTTAAAGTATCTTGCTGCTAAGCTGCTGTTTCAAGAATAATGAGTTAAATGAGCTTATAAATGAGGTCTACCAACAAATTAGACATGTCAAGTCTCTGTCCTTCTTTACTAGAGCACTGTGCAGAATTTGGTTTCTTTTTCAGTAGTCCAGCTTTGTGGTTCTTATTAAAACTGATAATTTTTTTCCCTTTATCTTGAAAGCTCCCTGAAAGATTAAATTATGTGCTATGTCTGAAAGAAAGAGTAAGGCAATATACTCCCAAATCCCAGAATAATGCTCTAGCTTTCACATTTTGCTGTGCTCTTTGTGGCCATGTTCCTCCCCTGTTCGTACTGGAGGTGTTTATTGTGTTTGGGAAGGAAAAAAAAATAGGGTCTGTTGGTAAAGGCATCATGATTTATGTCAGTGGGTAGCATTTGGGCAAGCATGAGTCTTTATTTTTAAGTTAGCTTTGAACCAAATGTTGCCTGCTGCAGATTTAAAAATGGTAAAATGATAGCTTTCCTTCAGTGAATCTGCTGATCATGGCTGGTAATGTCAGGAGTGACTTGTATCCGCTTCTCTGTTGTTTAGCTTTCTTTGAAAATATAGTTAGACTGTGGTTTTTAAACTGGAGCTCCACATGTTTGCTAGTTTTTCAGTGAAAGTTAGTGGTAGGGGTAGGCAGAAGGGTGGTCAGCACAGAGAGACAATCTGCTTTCACAAGGTAGTGCAGACTGGAAAGCTAAGAATATCAGCACAGGTGCTCACTTCTACCTTAACCATTCTAGCGTGCTATATGTGCAAATTGCTAGCCCCTAAAGAGTTAAAAGTGTTTGTTTCACAGGAAATTGGAAGAAATTTATGTGCGCAAGTGAAACTGAAAGGTCGAATGTGTGACTCATATCTATTGACAGATGGAATGAGCATAACATAAGAAGACAGTGACTAGAAAACAAGCAGGTTGTGTGAAAGTATTTTTAGAGACTAATTTCTACCCAGCTGTGTCTTCTATGAATGGAAGAAGTTTGTCAAAGTTACCTAGAAGTTGCCTAATAGCTACCTAGTAAAAATTAATTACATTGGTATGGTTTAAATGGATATTTCATCCCTTGGGGTGAAAACAGAGCTAGCAGTTTTTAAGAGCTCTATCTGAGATTTTTAAAAAAAATAGGAAAACAAGAATTAAGGGAACATCTAAGTCCTATTAGTGCTCCTAAACTTTTACATACCCACTTACTTTACCTCAGTTCCCCTGTTGACTCCCACTTCTGTGCTCTCTTCCCCTCTCAACCTATCTCTTCTTCAGCTTAAAATATCAGAACATACCCAACTTGCTTGTTATATAATAATGACTCATACTTCCATTGGCTTAAACTTTACCCAATCTTTCTTTCGTGTCTTTTCATGTTCTTTAAATTGAGATTTAGCCTCTTCAGTTTTGGGTACTACATTGTGGGATTTTTAGTAAGTTCCACTGATGAAACTTGGAAAGAATAATGCTGAAAGCAAGTATATAAAATTTATTTAGCAATACGAGGATAAAGAGTTAGCAGTGTTTTATATGATACATTCATTTTCCTGGACAAGCAATGAAGCATAATGTATAGAAACCCGTAATGGTATATGGTATTCGATAACCATAAAGTCTTCACCAAGATTTGACCCAAAATACAGACATGAGCCACACAGTAAAGTACGTGTGAATGCTTACTTGCCTGTTGCCTGGAAGAGCAACTTGGGCATATATTGCAATATAACATATATATTATTTGCCTTGTTTATTTTGTAGACC
This sequence comes from Nipponia nippon, assembly GCF_047370975.1. Taxonomy (NCBI): domain Eukaryota; kingdom Metazoa; phylum Chordata; class Aves; order Pelecaniformes; family Threskiornithidae; genus Nipponia; species Nipponia nippon. Next base: position 7,740,344 of record NW_028262291.1, on the reverse strand, counting down.
ATAGGGTTACGTTCTGAGGCAATAAACTCAAAGGTTAACAGTTGCAGTTTCTTCTATTGTTGCCCTGATTATACTTTTGTGGCCAGATGATCACAATCAAATATATGACGTGTATCTGAAAAACTACATATTCCATTAATGAGTGAAAAACTTATGACATAAGGCAACCTGCGACTTTCTGGGCCTCTGTTCCTACCAGGTGAACAGAACTGGGGGGCAGAACTTGCATCTCCACGAAACTCGTGGAACACTGCGAGTAGGTTAGGGGCTTTTTACCCAGGTTGTGGAACTCTCCCTCACCCCAAACTGTTGGGTTTATTTTCATTTATTTATTTTTTTTTTATTCAAAGGCATCTACACTTCATAGGCTATTAAATGCTTTCCCTCGCATCCTGACTATGAGTTGGGCTCGACCTCTCAGACCTCCTGCTCTATAGCCGGGTGGAAGAGTATAAATACCAAGCACTGCAAGCTGATTAATTTTGTTAAAGAGAGCGAAATGGAAAAGAGGAGAGAGAACCATTCATTTACCCCAAACTGGGGTATTTCAGCAATGTCAAAATCTGGTTTTCTTTTTTAGCTAAGTTGTCCATCCCTATAGACATAAACTGCTGCTAGTGTATTCTGTGTTATTTACAAGGTTCTCACATGAGCTAGCAGGACAAGTGTAGCCTACTGGAATGAGGAAAACATCTGATGTTCTCTTTTACAAGAAATGAAATCTGCAGTAAGTTAAATCTACAAATTCACTGGCGTGCTAAATCACTGAGTAACTGTAAGTAGGGGTATGAATAAATCCTTCTGTTAGTATAGCATGTTGCTGCAATTAATATTTTCACCACACAATTCTGTTATAAGACAAGTTCTATAAAGGTGAAGAGCATAACTTGTTCATTAGAGTGGGCAGCAGGGAGCAACAATAAAAATGTGGGTATTGCAAGAGCAGGATATCTTTTTTGAAGTAAGCATATGCATATAGTGTGTTCCATCGTCTATAATCCTTTCTCATCCAGCACATGTGCTATTAGTCTACTCCTCTTCCTGGAGCTAATCCAAATACTAGCAGCATCATTTCCTGCTTAGAATGGAAAACGCAAGGGGAGAGGAAAAAAAAGAGTCTTTTGCAAATAATCCTATAACATTCCTACAGGAATTATGTATTAGTGAAAATCTTTGATATGAAAATAAAGTATTGAATGATAAAAATTAAATGATGGAACTCATGGGGCAAATTTTATAATTCTGGGTCTGGTGGAAATACAATAGCAAGTATATGAATGAAAATGTCTCTTTTCAAGTACTGCTTGTCATTTGTCTCTATTTGTTTTAGATTATTGTTCTCCCAGCACTAAAAAAAAAAAAAAAACAAACAAAAAAACCACAAAAAGAAAGATTTTCTACCTCTTCACTTGCATTCTTAAAAAATAGTGTTTTCTCAGCTTTCCTTGAAAAACCTGTAGGAGAATACTGTTTCATATTACAAATATAAACTGAGACCTAAAATCCCATGTACAATTAGAACTTACTTTAAATAAAAGCAGAAGCTGGCAGGTTACTATAAATGTAAAGATTACAGTAGTGGGTGCCTAAGATCTTTTTTAAGATGAAGGGAATGTTCCAAATGCTGCCAGTAAATGGTAGAATACATACCCTCACCTCATACCTCATGCGTGGATGAGTGGTCCAATGTGGACCACAGAGAGGGGTCCCATATTTGATGTAAATCAGTGCTATTCCTCTGCTGTAAGGAGATTTATGCTGATTTGTGCCACTGATGGGAGGCAGACTATTAGTGCTAGCATACTTCATTTCTCTCCACAGTTGTGTAATCGTTAATGGTGCGTACCTTAAAAATGTTTAAAAGAACCCCTGCCTGTGGTAGTCTTTTCTGTGATCCACCAAGGCTTTCACAGTTCTCTCTATTTTGAAATCTTGTCTGCATGAAGTATTGTGAAATTCAAAATCCTCCATTTGTTTTCATTTCATTGAGCAATAGGTGACTCTGCAAAACACTTGAAGTAGGTTTTGGCATTGTGGCATAATGGCAGTGTCCCACAGTCAATGGAAAAGTTGCAGGTCATTAGTAAGTAGTTTTTACACATCATGAAAAACATACACGATATCTCTTAAGCGAACAACAAGAAAATACAGTTATGACTTTGCAGATCTCTAAGTTTAGGAGAACCTATGGCTGGAAGAAAACCTTGGCTATTTCATTAGCACTAAATTCACTCCAAGCCTATTTCTTTTTTGCTTTAGATTCTCACTCTCTTCATTTTTGCAAAATTTGGAAAACTGTTCTCGATACTACTATCTATACCTTTAATATGTCATTAAAATCTGTGTCAGAGGACATCCTGACCTAAACTAAAACCACCACTAATAAGGTGATTAAAACTGAACTGCATCACTGTATAACAGCACAGGATCTAATCTGCAGCATTTATGTTCTGATTCTGCTTTTACTGAAGCCAGCAGCCATACTTACTGGATGCTTTGGTATTGTGTCTTATTTTGAAAACCAGATCTTCTGTGGATATGATTGTGCAATTCATGCATGTACCTTTGAGATGAAAAGCAAATAAATATGTTATTTGGAGAGGAATAAAATCATGCAGTGAAAAGCCTTATGTAGCACCAAATCTAATGAAATACCCAACTTTGGTCCATGCACATGTTGTGGTATGATCACTGAAATGGAAAAGGAAGAAACTGAGGTAAACAAAGTTAACCTCCATTTGAAAAGGATTAAATCTAATAACCAGAGAGAAATATACACAGGTTTATACAGCCATATGCACAGTTGCTGACAAAGTTGGCCATCTTGCAATAGTAATTTCTCAGATCTTGTAGAATTCTCCTTTGCCCTTTTCACCTTCTTCTCCCCAGTCTGATGCATAAAATTGTTAAGTAAGAATTTTTACTCTTCTAGCTAAAAGTCTGATAGTCTCGCATATATGCCAGGAAACGTATACAGCATTGCAGGTTTTTGGAAACAACAGGAGACATATTGTAATTAAATTTTAATAGGTGCTCTCACTTTGTACAATGACTTGTCTTCAGTATTCCATTATAGGTATTGAAAACTTCACAATCAGAGTATTATTACACAGGTAACACAAGCTCCCACACATTCCTTTGGGAATTTTTAGACTGCTGCAGCTCTCATGAATGCAAAAAAAAAAAGAAAAAGGTTTTCTTGAAAGGTTGTGCAGAGAAATTGACGGAATTTGTATTCAGTTAATGGGGTAGCCAGGCATTCTTGTGTACATGGACACATAGCTATATGTAAAGGTACCCTGCTACTTAGATAAAGGTCACCAATGCATAGGTCATATGATTGCAAGTGAAATTGTGTGGATTCCCTTTTCCCCTTGCTTATCAAAGATGACGGTACAATGCGTGGATGGACATCATTACGCTGAAGATTTTTCTGTGTCTAATTAGTTTATTTATGCTTTTCTGAGGGCTTACCAGCTGTTGGTGTAGGAGTAGCACTGCATGTTAATAATATTTCTCTTTTAACCTCTGTTGCTGACTTCAGTGAGTATAATCTGAATGTTTTTTTAGCTGTACATACAACAGTATTTTTGGAGATAGTGTTGGGCAGCAGGGTGGGGGAGAGAAGATCCTTCAGGTACCTACACACCCAACACCAAACTGTGATGAATTTGAATTTACATGGTGTTGAACAGGACTGTAGTCTTCCCACAAGTTTGTTCAGGAACACCTGTTGTTGCTCTAATGCCTTGTTGGCATAGTAACTGCTAGCCCTCCATGCTTTGTGGGTCCACTGAATTAAAAAATAAAATAAAAATCTGTTTGTCAGGAAAAACCTCCCCTGTGTTGGCTTAATAAGTCAGTTTAGAGTTTGATTCTGTTTTTATTTGGTAGGCTGGAATTTACACTCCATATATCACAAAACTCAGCATGTTCAGAGAATATTTTGAATAAGTATCAAGAGGTGAGGAACAGAAAGGGGGAGCAGTGAGGAAGGAAGGCATCTCGCTGCTCTCTGTAGAGTGACCTCCATCTACGGTGGAGGGGCTGTTAACACAGATATTTCCAGTCTAGGAAATCTCCATTCCTTGTCCATGGTGTTTTATTTTACAGCAATAATTTTGCTCTCCTTCCTGCAGCAGGACTGATGATTTGAACAAGGCCAAGTGGAAGAACTGTAAGGGCCTTACTTAGGAATACTGCAATAAGAGTAAAAAGAAGCAGGCTTCCTCAAAGGAGTGATTCAAAATGTTAGTTCTTCCATTGGAAATACTTTGTAGTTATGTTTTAATTCTCCCAGTTCTTCCAGGCCTTTTTTGTTGTTTTTACGGAGTTTGTTTCACCCTTAAAGGGGTGGGGTGGGGGTGGTGGGGAGATGACATACAGACATTCACAAGGAAAGCTTTTAGTGCTTATAGTATCATTCAGAATACACTTTGAGTATGTTGATCTCTTCAACTTAATAGCAGCTACCAGTGGCATATGACTAGCATGCACTTCGTATCTTTGGAAAAAATGGCAAGTATCAAGGGGAGCTGAATTTATTCCAAAGCTGTGCTACTGTAATTGATGATACCTTCATAGGTAAATTATGCGGTGGAGTGACCTCGGCTAGCCGCCAGGTCCCCAACAAGAAGCTCTATCACTCAGCAAAACCCCGGGGAGAAAATATGACGAAAGGTTCATGGGTTGCGATAAAGACAGGGAGATCACTCAGTAATTACCATCATGGGCAAAACAGCCTTGACTGGGGAAAATTAATTTATTACCAATCAAATCAGAGTAGGATAATGAGAAATAAAACCAAATCTTAAAAACACCTTCCCCCCACCCCTCCCTTCTTCCTGGGCTTAATTTCACTCCTAATTTCTATACCTCCTCGTCCCCAGCAATGCAGGAGGACGAGGAATGGGGGTTGTGGGCAGTTTATCACACCTTGTCTCTGCCAATCTTTCCTCCTCACACTCTTCCCCTGCTCCAGCATGAGTCCCTCCCACAGGAGATACCCCTCCACGAATTTTTCCAATGTGAGTCCTTCCCATGGGCTGCAGTTCTTCATGAACTGCTCCAGCATGGGTCCCTTCCATGGGGTGCAGTCCTTCAGGAACAGATTGCTCCAGCGTGGGTCTCCCGCGGGGTCATGAGTCCTGACAGCAAACCTGCTCCAGCGCCGGCTTCCTACGGGGTCACAGTCTTCTTCGGGCATCCCCCTGCTCTGGCGTGGGGTCCTCCATGGGCTGCAGGTGGATCTCTGCTCCATCGTTAACCTCCATGTGCTGCAGGGGGACAGCCTGCCTCACCGTGGTCTTCAATGTGGGCTGCAAGGAAGACTCTGCTCTGGTGTCTGGTCACTTCTTCCCCCTCCTTCTTCACTGACCTTGGTGTCTGCAGGGTTATTTCTCTCACATATTCTCACTCCAGTCTCCGGCTGCAATTGTGCAGGGTTTTCTTTCCCCTTCTTAAATACGTTGCCACAGAGGCACTACCACTGTCATTGATGGACTCAGCCTTGGTCAACGGCGGGTCCCTCTTGGAGCCGGCTGGAACTGGCAGTGTCAGATATGGTGGCAGCTTCTGGCGCTTCTCACAGAAGCCACCCCTGTAGTCTCCCTGTTACCAAAACCTTGCCACACAAAGCCAACGAATGATCATTTTAATTATCCAAGTATTTCCAAATATTCAATAGAAGGGGAAAAAACTCATAGGCTATAGTACTGTGAATGCAATATTCAGAACCAGTAATAATTGCTGTCATCATGTACACAAAAATACTTATCCTGAACCATCCTAGTAGTTGTTACTTCACGCTTCAACACCTTTTAGACAGAAAAAGATGTGTGAAGAAGCTTAAAGGGTTTCCTTGTTGTCAATTTAGAACATGTCTGAGAGATGCAAGAAACAATAGTAGAAAATGACTGAATATAAACATGGGTGTGCTTCGTGATCCTGCTGAAAGGTTGAGGTCTAGCTGATAGGAGGCTGATCATGTTACTATGTGACCTGACCACAGATATACCTAACTACTAGTCTGCTAGCTCATAGTTGTGCAGCACTCTGCATTGTACTACTCTCCATTGGTGCTTCTGATAGCTCATGAATTAGTAGCTGAATAAAAAAATGGGAGTTATTTCACATACTCATAAAAGAGAGAGAGGGTTCAAATAGTTTTTCTATACAGAAATAGCAGAGCCAGGAATTTGATCTTGAGATTTCCATAATTAGTTTATTCTGCTGGGCCATTCTCAGATAAAGATGCATTGAATTTATAATCAGCCAGAAAAAAAACATTACATGCTTTCTGTGAAGATAAGTAATAATTTGGAAATCAGAAGAATGAGGTCGATAGATTCTAACAGCTTGTAAACAGAGGGGCAAACCCATTCTCCTGTACTTTTGCACACCTGCTATTTCAGACCTGCTCCCTTCCTTCCACCTCCTGCTTTGGGAATACTCCCTTTTCCCACCTTCCCTCAGAGGCCAAGCATCTCTGCTCTGCTGCGCTCCAGAGTAGTGCTAGCCTGAAAGATGAGCCATACCTGACTGTAACCAGAGATGGGAAGGAAAGGAACAATTTTCCTGTTAACAGCAATTCTTGGTGTGCTGTTCTTTCATATCAGTCGTTGCATCAGTTTCCCATCTTTGCTGAGCTGACACCTGCAGGTTTACCTTCAGCACACAGCGCAAGACATCTCATGTGCAATTCACAGCTGACCTGTCAGACCTTCTTATGTTTAGTAGTTGCAGTGTCCGCAGCTCCTCTGAAAGAGCTCTCAGACTTCATCTGTTGAGCTGCAGCACCTTATTTCAGTGGCTCTGCCTTGAAAATCAATTGTCATGAGGCAAGTTAAGGCTTTTAATGGGTGGTAGCAAGAAATAGCAATGGCTTTTGCGAATAGTATGGAGAAAGGCTGAAAAGAAAACTTGTGGAGTCCGTATTACTGGTTTCTATACTATGAAGAAACATGAAATCCAGGCACACACGTGCAATATTCACTGACCACAGCTGAAATAATAACTCAAAGGTTATTAATCTCTGAGCTGGAGCCTTCCTCTGCTTTTAATAAAAGACACTGAAAGAAATTAATTCTGTCTAAAATCACTGTGTGCGCTATGTGAATGAAAGCAGGCATCGGTGGTTTCTTATAACATCAAAAGTCCCTCGGTTATGGCAATAAGCATGCTGCTTGCCCATTAAGTCTGTATGTCTGCTATTGTTTTTTCTGTACTATTTATTTTAAGTGAGCATATTCATTTAACTGAAAATGCCAAGTGACTAATGTGTAACTACATGAAGAAATACAAAAATTGATCATTCTGTTAAAGGAATGATTTATTCTTTGTGCATAAATTCTAATGTTCAAGTGTAACTAAGAAATAAACATAACTTACTGCTGATAATTATGAGTGTTTCAGAGATCCAGAGCTTGTCAGAAAATCAGCTGTCTTCTAGGTATTAATGAAAAACAAAAAATATAAGGGTGCATTTACTAATAGATGATACACAGAGTCTGAAACTAAGTGGTTTGGAAAAGTACTACATTGTTTATAGTAATAAGGGCAAAGAAACACCAGAGGAAACATCCCTGTGGCTTAATCAATGATCAGCACATGAACATAAGTCAAAGATTGTTTAAAATTGTTCCAAATGAGGAATAACTGACGTCAAGAGCTTGCTTGACTTCTTACCAGCTTCACACTCTGCCTGCAGTGACAAAAGTACTAATAGAACACTTACAACCAGTCTTTCGCAAACTGGTTCAGTTGTTTTTATTATTTGCATTTCCCTTAATTTATTTACAGAACAGCCACAGATACCCTTAGAGGGCAGAACAGTGATACACCAGTCAATCTATATATTGTTAGCTTCAACAGATAATAAAGCCAGGAACAAGTAATCCTGTATTGTTCACATGGAACTGCTCTTAACACACTGCAAGCCACAAATGCCGTTTGGTCAGTAACATGTTTTTTTGTGTTGGTAGAATGACACAGGTACAGGGCCAAATTCGTTGTGCTCCCACAGCCAAAAATATGCTGCAAAATTCATTCTGCCTCTCAGCGTTTCAGGGGAGGAAATGTTGAGGTAGGGTGGAAAAGGGATTCTCAGAGTAAAGGTGCATCATGCATTTGCACAGGTGCTGTGTAGATGCTGTAAGGTGCCCCAAATCGTAGGTGCCTGGTGACTGCTCTAAACCACAGTGGGTAAGGATATTCCTCAGAATTGCAGAGCCAGTATTCATTTCTGAATGTGTTGCTGTACTCGCCTTCCACAGACACGTTAATTTCAGCTCTGGGTCAGGAAACAGTTCAGATCATGAAATTTTCCTGGCTACTTCTAATCATGTGACTAAACATTCCTGATGTTTCAAGAGTGTCCTTTCACTGTTTTTCAGAGATCCTGAAAGGAAGTCTGAAGTCCATCTTCTAGAAACTTTATGCACAATAGGGAAAAAATTTGTCTTGAGGGAAAAATAAATGTGACATGTCTGTGACTGTTTAAAAGTATTGTTTATACAAGACTTATGTAGTTTTCCATTGAATCTATTAAATGGAAATTGAATGCATTTAAAGAGACTAATCTGAGAAAAGGAAGAGTGGATTGTATCACCCGTGCAAAGGGTGGAAGTGTAATCGGCTTTGTTCCAACAGCTGGTCTGTTTTCATGACTGATTTTTCCCATTAGCAGTGTGGAAGCCCAGGGCAGAGCAGTGAGCCCACAGCACTGCACAGACAAAAAGCTGGGCTGTAAGGACAAACCAAATATTTCTTCATAGTACATGAACAGCTTTTTTCCATGCTGCCTGTTATTAGAAAAGGAGACCAAAAAGAGAGTCTTCCGCCTGTGCCAGGAGCTTGTTGTATGTGACCTTGAAAGTTACCTACTCCTGCTATCCTTCAGTTTTCCACTCTTCTGCAATTTCTTCCATTTTCAGCCTGCATATTTCCTTTTTGTTTCAAATAAAGCAGGATTGCAATGGACAACAGCCTCGTTCACTGTACAGACATAATACATACCCTGGAAGCTGCCTATTCTTTGTCAGAAACATGCCATAGTCATCTGAAAAATAGCTTATGATCATGCTTAGGTGTTTTGTTTTTTTTTCTTTTCTTCTTTTAGTGCAGTCACCTGTTACTTCAGTTGGATTAAAAATTGTTTCAAAAACATTAAACATAAATAAATAGGGCTGCCTGGACTATTTTCTTCCAAAAATATGGAACATATGGCAGAATAATTTGCTCCAAAACCATGTTCTGGATAGTTCAAGTAAACTTTCTCTGTCTCTGTGACACTGATTTGAAATGGAGCACTATTGGGAATAATCAGCTAGCATTTGGGCCTGCAAGGGTATTAAATGAGTAAACACCTAAAAAAAACCTGCATGCAAGATTTGTAGCTTACTTAATTTTGTTTTCATTGTGTCAGCCTTTATCATTGTGTATAGTAAGAACCATAGTTGAGAGCAGACGAACTACAGCTACAAATCCTCCAGGTTTCAGCAAATTATCAAAAGAATGTGCTGTCTTCCGGTGTAGATGTTCTGGTAGGTCTGCCACACACATCCTTCTTGTTTTGTTGGAATGGAGCTGAATCTGTTACTTAGTTTTGCAAATGTTTGAATATCTCCCAAATGAGTTTTCCATCTGTCCCTCTGGCCTTCATTCTTTCCATCATATTAACTGTTAGAGATAGAGAAGTGTCTAACTTCCCTAGCTTGTGACCTGGAATTATAATGGGCCTGGCAAGATTTTTAGTATATTTCTAATGGCTTGGGAGTTCTGGGTGCTTGGGTGTTTTGCTTGTGGTTTTTTTTTTTTGTTTGGTTGGTTTTGGGGTTTTTTTGGTTTGTTTTTTTTGACAGGCACATTGATAAGATACATCTCTTTAATAGGTAAAATTGCAGTGGCTGGCATTCCCAATTAGACATACCTGAGCATTCTAAAATTCAACTGTATCCTATTCTGTGCACAGATGATTTACAGGATTTCAAAAAAAAAAAACCAAGACAGCTGTACATACTGAAGTGAAATAGAGATGGCTTCCTTATTTTACTGTGTGATAGTCAAGAGTTCATAATGATCAGTAACCCCTTGGAAGTAGTGGCATTCACAGGTGTTTGCTCCCCCTAAGGACTGAGGCTTCCGTGCCTTTCAGTCACTATAGTTTGTTTTAGTGTTTAATAGAAAACACTTCACAGAAAGGAAGACTGAACAGAGTTCTGTGAATATTCTTTCTCCATGGAACAAGCCAGAATTCTTTTTTGTTTATCTGTATGAGAGGGAATATGTGAATGGCTCTCTTTTTTCCACCAGAAAACCATGTGGTTATAAAATGGCCCTGAAACTTTATTTCTAGAGAAATGTTGGCATCTGGAGTCTGTTTGTGAAGGGAGACTGTGGAGAAAGCTTGTGAAAATGAGTCCTCACACTTTTCAGCAGAAATTAGATAGGATTGCAGTCATCCTGACAGCTATGTCTCTTGCCTTCTCTAGGCAAGGCAGAGCTGAATGGTCTAAGAAGAGATTTGATTTGTTTGTTTACATGTCCATTACAATAGGAAAAATGTTTTCAATGGTTTTTCTTTACGCTTATCTGATGAGATCACAAGATCCGTATTTTTGTGACAATATAAACATTTACAAAACCTCTATATTTAATACAAAACACGGTGGGTAAAGGAGTGCATGTAACAGCTGAAGAGGTCTGTGTGTATCTATTAAGCTGTAGGATGATGGTATGAGGACTTGGCTCACAATTGTAGATGAACTAGAAAGCATTGTTAGTGCTGGAACTATAAAAATATCACTGGAGAGCTGCGATGCTGTGTGTCTGGGAATCCATACGTAGGCTGTTTTAGTCATTGGTCAAAATTTTGCATTTATTTCGAATAACTAATTTAAAGTATGAAACAGTCTAACTGAGTTGTCCATGTGTTGCTAACTTGCCAATAGTGAAAACTGTAAGCCTGATTTTTGTTGACTGTTATATCTTTCTTTCTTGCTGGTTTAACGATAATGCTATGTGACTTCTCTGTCTGGAGAGATCACGTTTGCCTTTCCTCCTTCAAGAAGGAAATCTTAAAGGCACAGGAGAAGGCCGTCCTCCTGTGTCAAAAGACAAGCTGGCGGGGAAGAAGACCGGCCTGGCTGAACAGAGAGCTTTGGCTGAAACTCTGGAAAAAAAAGAGTTTATGTCCTTTGGAATAAGGGGCAGGGAACTCAGGAGGACTACAAGGATGTCATGAGGTTATGGAGGGAGAAAATTAGAAGGGCCAAAGCCCAACTAGAACTTAAGCTGGCTGAGCAACAGAAGGAGAGCTAAGGAGAATCTCCATCCTTTATTGGATGCAGGGGGAAACATAGTGACAAAGGATGAGGAAAAGGCTGAGGTACTTAATGCCTTCTTTGCCTCAGTCTTTAATAGCCAGACCAGTTGTTCTCCAGGAACCCAGCCCCCTGAGCTGGAAGACAGGGACAAGGAGCAGAATGAAGCCCCCATAATCCAAAAGGAAATGGTTAGTGACCTGCTACACCGCTTAGACACACACAAGTCTACAGGGCTGGGTGGAATCCACCCAAGGGTACTGAGGGAGCTGGCAGATGTGCTCACCAAGCCACTTTCAATCCTTCATCAGCAGTCCTGGCTAACTGGGGAGGTCCCAGATTGACTGGAGGTTAGCAAATGTGATGCCCATCTACAGGAAGGGCCGGAAGGAGGATCTGGGGAACTACAAGCCTGTCAGTCTGACCTCGGTGCCATGGAAGGTTATGGAGCAGGTCATCTTGAGTGCCATCACACGGCATGTACAGGATAACAAGGCGATCAGGCCCAGTCAGCATGGGTTTATGAAAGAGACAGGTCCTGCTTGACTAACTTGATCTCTTTCCATGACAAGATGACCTGCATAGTGGATGAGGGAAAGGCTGTGGATGTTGTCTGCCTAGACTTTAGTAAAGCCTTTGACACTGTTTCCCACACCATTCTGCTGGAGAAATTGGCTGCTCGTGGATTGGATGAGTGTACTCTTCTCTGGGTAAAAAACTGGCTGGGTGGCTGGGCCCAAAGAGTTGTGGTGAATGGAGTTAAATCCAGTTGGTGACCGGTCACAAGCGGTGTTCCCCAAGGCTTATTATTGGAGCCAGTTCTGTTTAATATCTTTATCAATGATCTGGATGAGGGGATTGAATGCACCCTCAGTAAGTTTGCAGATGACACCAAGTTGGGTGGGAGTGTTGATCTGCTGGAGGGTAGGAAGGCCCTACAGAGGGATCTGGACAGGCTGGACCGATGGATTGAGGCCAATTGTACAAGGTTCAACAAGGCTCGGTGCCGGGTCCCGCACTTGGGTCACAACAACCCTGTGCAATGCTACAGGCTTGGGGAAGAGTGGCTGGAGAGCTGCCTGGTGGAAAAGGACCTGGGGGTGTTGGTCGACAACTGGCTGACTATGAGCCAGCAGTGTGCCCAGGTGGCCAGGAGGGCCAATGGCATCCTGGCTTGTATGAGAAATAGTGTGGCCAGCAGGACTAGGGCAGTGATCGTGCCCCTGTACTCAGCACTGGTGAGGCCACACCTTGAATACTGCGTTCAGTTTTGGGCCCCTCACTACAAGAAGGACACTGAGGTGCTGGAGCGTGTCCAGAGAAGGGCAACAAAGCTGGTGAAGGGTCTGGAGCACAAGTCTTATGAGGAGCGGCTGAGGGAGCTGGGGCTGTTTAGCCTGGAGAAAAGGAAGCTGAGGGGGGACTTTATTGCTCTCTACAACTACCTGAAAGGAGGTTGTAGCAAGGTGGGGATCGGTCTCTTCTCCCAAGTAACAAAGGATAGGACAAGAGGAAACATCCTCAAGTTGCAGCCGGGGAGGTTTACATTGGATATTAGGAAAAATTTCTTCACTGACAGGGTAGTCAGGCCCTGGCACAGGCTGCCCAGGGAGGTGGTTGAGTCCCCATCCCTGCAGGTATTTAAAAGATGGGTAGATGTGGTGCTTAGGGACATGGTTTAGTGGTGGATTTGGCAGTGTTAGGATAACAGGTTGGATTTGATGATCTTAAAGGTCCTTTCCAACTTAAATGATTCTATGATTCTATAATTCTATGAATCACAAGGGCACCCTAAAATCATACAAATAGAACTTTTCTACAGGTATTTGAATAAAGTATCGTTATTTTTCCTGCATATAGGTTAATTTGTTCTTGAAAATTCTTTATTTGCTAGCGTAGGCTTCTTCCTGCAAAAATGTGTCTGAATATAAGCTTAACATAAAAAATACTTCAGAGTAATGCCTACATCATATGAAGTTTATCCCTAATGAACTTCTGCTTGATAAGTCCTACAGAAATAGATTAAATATTCACAGTACTAAGAACAATACTTGATATCAAAATATGCATTTTCATACTATACCTTCATTTTTCAATGTTATATATGGGGGATAAGGTTAAGAGGAAAAAAAAAAAAGGAAGAGTGCAGGGTATATTTTTCAAAAGCAGACTTTCATGGGTTTTTTCCTACTGTGATATGAATTGCGAGACTCTCAAAAATCTCCTTGTGCTAATTTCTCTTATTAACATGTCTAAATTGAGCCATAAGGGTTTTGCTTATGGTTTTAGAGCAAGCTGGTGTCAGAGCTGAGAACTGAACTCTTGTTCTCTGAGTTTCAGGTCTGTTTCTTCCTTTAAATCTTCATTTAAATGATTTTTATTACGCACTTTTGGGCAGAGCAATAGCATATAAGCAAGAATCTTCAGAGTGCTTGGAGAAAAGAGGGCTTACAATGGTGCTGGCTCCTGGAAGAGTTTCTATGGTGAGAATGTCCCTTTCCTGTTTCATCCTTTGCACAATACCCGCCCACTGTATCCCTGCAAATACTTCAGCCTGTGTGACAAATAAATTATTAAAAGTGAAATCAAGCCCCACTGATATCAGACAAAACTCCCTCTGACTTTGGTGGAAGCAACATGCATCACCCCATGACTTGTAAACACGCAGATGCAGTGCCAGTATGTAAACATTTGTTTGCTTTATAAAATATGCCTGAAACCAGTTACCGTCACTGTGGCTAAAGACATCTGTTTTTAACTTTTCAGCTTTATTCTAACACATGAAAACCAAACACTGAATCTTATGATCTCTGTATTGCTAAGTGTCTTTAACATTCCAAAATAAAAAGGAGACGTTACGTAGGCATAGTTTATGATTTAGCCAAATAATACACAGAGACAGTGAAACAGGTTTATTAGCAGTCTGTCTCACACTGTATGTTGCTTGGGTTAGGGGAGTTAACAGCAAAGATGGTGTAATCTTACAAGCTGAGTAGGGAAAATTACAGAATCCCTTTTGAATAAACAACATTAGAAATGCATTTTTTTTCCATATACTCTTTTGTCCTTACTAAAAAGGTTTAAGTTAATCAAAACCTTGGAGATTAAATAATTAAACCTGTAGATAACCACAGTTTTTTATTGTTAATTAGTCATAGAGAGGTGCCATTTTCATAGGATGCAGAGTCCCTAAATTTAGCTGTGGAATATTACATTGATCACACACAAAAAAACATCATTGATTCTCTGGGGAAGGGTTGGACGTCAGTATGTGCGTTTTGGCTCAGACCACCTTTCACCTATTAAAGGGGGTTCCAGTAGATTTTTATCCTTGCTGCACATAGCAACAAAATGTGATTTGCCATCCTTAACCCTTTGAACATTTTTGGCATCTTAGCAGGATGATTCACACTTACTCAGTTACTTTGCTTTCATGCCCTGTATTGTATCTGAAATCTTTATACCAAAAGTGCTGCAGTTTTATCCTCTGCTGCTCTGACAATTTTTTAATGTATGGTATACATGTTTAAATATTTAATATACACTGAAGCCATTACACCATGGCTGTAAAAAAAAATCTGTAATACTACACCTTCCTACCATGACAATTATTCCTCTCTTTAAATGACTTGTAGCATTTGTAAATAAAACTCTAAAATGAAACCCTGACATAATGCAAAATACCGTATTTTACTTCACCTGTTTAAGTTTACCAAAGACAGTGAATCGAATTAAAACACTGTGCAGAATATTTTTATTGCTGTGTAGATCTTTGCCATTATGCAGTATGATAATTCTCAGATCGTTTTTTCAGCCATCACTAATTAAGTGTAACAGGCATGCATCCAGACACTCCTGAATTTTAATCTTCATGTTTCTTAATGAGTTGATCAAATATTGCACAGAATGTAGAAAAAATAAGGGGCTCATTTAAAATACAAATATATAATTTGTGTAATTGTCCAGCTAATAAATTATGTCCAAATATTATGATTGTTCTTGCAAACACTTAGGGATGCGTACATGCAAATGGTGGAAATTATCTATGTGCATACGTGCAATTAAATATTCTATACATGTAATTCTCCATAATGATTTTCATAAGCATACATAAAACTGCATTTTCAGAATACCTTTTAATATAAATACAAGTCTTGCTTAAAAAAAAGAACAGAAGCTAGTTATATTAAAAGACATTAGTGATATATAATCAAATTTGATAGAAGGAAAATTTAGATAAAACAACATCCAATACCACTAACTGTCACCTGACTGTAGCACCAGCCTTTCCTGGGTTCTGAAAGGATGGAAGAGCTTTTGGCCTCTCTTTTTGCTGATGGGAAATTCCTGGCAGCTGAAGTGCCTAATATTTAACCTGCTTTAAAATGTATTGCATGATTTTGCAAAGTCAAGGAGCTTCCAGTAGTTCAGATAAGCTTTCAGCAAGGACCTAAACATCCTGCTGCTTAGCTAAAGTGATGTTTTGATGTTCAATACCACTTAATTTTGCTTCATTCTTCTCCGTCTTAGAAAGCCTCTACACTAACTCGGTATTATTTATTGAAAGAAAAACGAAAGTAAAAAATTGCCAGTTGAGAGAAGCATTTATTTTTCCACGTATCAGCAGTATAAGCAGGGTTCTGTGTTTCTGAACGGTGAGGGCCAGCCAGGGTTCTGTCTCTGCTTTGTTCTGTACAATATGATTTAGCTGGGTTTAGTTGATAGTTTTATTTTCCAAATCCTTGGGCTCATAAAGGCTGGGAAGACCACAGAGACAGATTGCTCAGGCACTGAAGAGAGAGAATGTCTTGTGCTATTTAGCAGCAACCTCTCTGCCTGATTTTGTGAGAGAGAGACAAACAGAAAGAATAAGCATATGCAAGAAATGCTAGTCATGGTGCTTAACATACAGTTGGCAGGCAATTGAGCTACTTCTGCGTTAGCAGGTGTATAAATAGGAATGGATCTGCAGAGTAAAACAGCTGGTACTGAGGACCCGACATCCCCATTACGCCTGTGTCGGAGTGGTTTTCCTTCAGCCTAGCTCTAGTCTAGTCCCATGGGCTCCTGCCTGCCCCTCTGCAGCTGGCGTGTGGTAAGGGAGCTCTGCAGTGTATGCTCCAGACAGAATCCAGTTCATGGGCAGTGAGACCACTCCACAGTGCGAACCAAAGCACAGTAACAGGGATGGTCAGAGACTAGCCTCAGAAGGGTTTTTCTAACGTGTGCTGGAACACTGAGACCTTCAGTCTCACTTTCTGTGTATCGGACACGATATGTGAACCTCAACGCTGCAGAAAAAGCTTTTAGGAAAAGAATGTTTAAAACTAGATTATTCTTTGGCTCTTACATGTAGCTATGAAAGCAAAAGAGCACAGGAGAATCTCTATGCTGAGGTATTGCCCTTTTCTTTTTATGAATTCCCCTCCACAAAATGGTCATGGAGGTATTTATCTGCTTACTGTAAAATACTTTACAGTGGTGGCTGCATATATATTCTGAAACTTTGGGATTAAGATTTATTTTTTATATATTGTGGACTATCTCCTGAATCAATTCAACTTTTCAGGGGATACAAAATAGATGTGTTCTTTTAAGTGACAATTTATTTTAGCAGATTAATTAAAAATAATAACATGAAGTATAAATGGGAACAGCATTTCCTTTTGCAATTGGAATATCCCAAGAACAAAAATGTCCAGCAAAGACTGTTCACTGAGAAGAGGCAGAGTTTGAGAAATTAAAAGATGGATCGGGCAAAAATAAAAATACTTTATTTTCACTGTTGCCTCACCTGTAGCAATGAATTGTGTATCTTGCAAGACTGACAAATCTTCCCCTCCTGCTCCTCTACCCCACCAAAGTCTCCTAATGCATGCCGATGCTTGAGCATTTTCCATAGGCTTTCCAGTTTTCTTCACTGTTCTTTTATGCTGTAAGCAAGGTAAAGGACGTAAGAGCCTTTAGAAATTACAAATGCTGTAGCTAAAAGTTGTAACCTCTATGAAGGGTCTCATACTCCTGCTTTTTTCTTCTCTCCCTGTGAATATTATATGCTTCCTTACATAATGGCACAGTTTCATAGTAAGAGCCATAAAGGGTATCCCTATCCAGCCTATCGTTGTCTGATCAGAATATTTTCCTGGGAATTTGGACCTATGAATTCAAACTCCCTTAAATTAAGGAGGGGGCTAAGGTAATCAGTAAGGAAAAACATGACTCAGGTTTTAGATGCAAAGCTCTTCCCTCAATTATCAGTAGTATTTTTATGTGAACTAGAAAGCAGCTGTTAGAAATAAAATTCAGTGAAAAGCAGAAGGGCAGACTAAACATTTACTTCATAGAGCTGTTTTTATCTGGAGGATGGGTATGCATCCATTACATGTGGCTACAAAGGCTAAACTGTCCTTTTTAAAGCACTCCATCTGCAGTGTGTCAAAAATAGTAATGTCCTGTGCACATTTAAATTTTTGGCAGCAAAGTAACACCTTAATTTCTTTTACAGTAAATATATAGATACATTATATAGTGACATGTAGAGCAGATGTTTCTAAAAATGCAAAGAAATTCCAGTCTGTTCATGTTGATGTAGTAGCTTTAGTCTTTCAAAACACAACTAGTTAGGCAATGCAGTCATGGTGGAAGTATGAATATTTGAAGAGTCTATGTACGAAGTTAACACCTTGTATCAAGGGGTATGGCCATGACATCTACAAATAAAAGGAGAGCATATTTCAAATGCCCCTATAGAAACAATAAAGCATTCCTTTTAAAAGTTTTCAAAGTGAGGGACCATTCTTGTATTCAGAGTTCCAGCATAACAGGCTTGACTCATCAACAGATGACACATCAAGCACAGGGAATTTGAAAAAGCACTGCTTAACCTCACTAAAAAAAAATCATACTTTTGAGAACAGGAAAGAAGGAAAATTGCTTTCTGATCCTTGACTCCACTATGTTCAAAAAGGGTAATGAATGTTCTGATAAAACATACTTCATTGGACAAGTAAGTCTGGTTCAAACTGACAATGTTATGTAAAGGGATGTCCAAGTCTGTTTAAAAATCATTTTGAAGCAGAATAAAAGCATAAAAACCAAAAGTCTAGCAGGAAGCAATAAATTAAATTTGCCTGTGCATTAATTTTTTGTTTGTTTCTCTTGTAAAAACTTTCAGTCTTTATTTAAAAAATATTCTACATAACGATGTCTGACACAATTGGGCATCTCCTGTTGTGGCAATTTATTATAAATATGAAAAGAAGTGTTTTAATTACAAGAAATGGAGTAGAATTGCTTTTTGTTTTCCTAAAATGTTTTCTATCCGTTAATAAGTTTAGATAGATGTTTGGAAACTTTTGGTGGCATCAGAGGCTGCTGCATGCTCTCTCTGTACTAAATCCTGCAGGAGTTACTAGTCTGCTCCCAGTTTAGTTGCCATCAACCTGGGTAAGTGGCCTGGAAGTAGATTGCTACAGATATTTTTTATTTCCCTCTCCCCACCAGGTTATTCTAGTATGCGGCTGAAGGGTTTCATTTGAGTTGTAGGAATGG
The DNA here is from genome assembly GCF_047370975.1 of Nipponia nippon. NCBI lineage: Eukaryota > Metazoa > Chordata > Aves > Pelecaniformes > Threskiornithidae > Nipponia > Nipponia nippon. Next base: position 7,721,472 of record NW_028262291.1, on the reverse strand, counting down.
CAGTGGGTTCTTGGCTTTGGAATTAGTTCCTTCAGGAAAAGAAATTTATCACTAAGTCACAGTAGTGTTCTGAGACCTCAGCCAAGATTGAATTAGTGCTTACCTGAGGTACATTGTAATTTGGAGGCTTGGTTTTGATACCCTTGCTTATTTTCTATATTTTTCTACTGTTGGATTAGTCTCTGTTCAGTCAAGGAGGTAACTAGGAGCAGTTTATTACATAGTTAAAGTAATAAAATTCTGTGTGTCCCTAAGTAATTGAGAGGTTTTTAATCAGAGTTAATGACAGGTGTTTTTTCTAGAACATGTTGCAATCGCCTGTTTTTGTCCAATGTTTTAGCTAGCATTGATTTGTTACTTCTCTCAGATACGTTTTCTTCGTTTCTCTCCCTGTCCTGCAGAGACCGTGTTTGTTGTCTTTAGTCTGGTGAAACAAATTTCTCGTGATGCAAATAATGTAAAAGTTTCACCAGAAATAAACTGATGTATAAAACATAGTTGCATATAAAACATACATGGCAATGGTAAAAACGTTTTAAAAATAAAGTATCTAGGATGAGGGACTTTCTTTAAACCTCCCCAGTCAGTCTTTTCTTAAGTTTATTGTCCTACATTCAAAAAGTGTCAAATCTGAGCTAAACAGAGTGTATCCACTAGAGCTGTTCTTGTTTCTCAGGAAGGGATTCCTGGGTGATGCACTCAAGTGTGAGTTAAAATTCCAGATGCTCTTCATTTCTGGTTTTTAGATTAAAGGGCACATGTGATAAAATCTGTGTTACTCCATGATTCAAAACAGCAAAGGAGTTATTGAAATTTTTTGTCAAAATAATCTGTATTGTACATGTAATTTAGTAATATAGGTAATAAAACCTGCATCCAGGATTAGGTGGCTCCTAAGAAAAGGTCCTTTCTTAATTTTCTAGTCATGTCCCTGTTACATCCTAAGTAAGATTAAGCAGCTTATGAAGACAACTTTTTTTTTACCTGACTTTTTTCATACCTTTTGCCTTTTCTGCATGGGTAGAATACTGTTTAGTTGCTAACTGATACCAACAACAACTTATTTGCCTCTCCACTGTCTCTTCCTGCCAACAGCTCAATAACGGAGCATGGAGCGCTGTCCCCTCCAGCACTCTGCTCCTCGTCCCCTCCAAGCCCACTTTTATCTGTTACAGGATAAAATATTAGAACATTTGTGATGTGTTGTGAATTAATTTCATAAAGTGAAATGTAAACAGTGTTAATCTATAGCTAAAATAGAAGGCAGCTTAAATGTTTTAATTTAAGGTACTTGTAAGAAAATCAATAGCTAGTTAAAAAAGAGTGAATTATATAGGATTTTAAGCCCCATCTCCTGCTTCTGATATAAATGTGCTGTAACAATTGGCCCATTGTCCTGATTATGCTGCCTTGAATGTTAGCATAGCATTATGAAGGGTGTTGTAGACTTTTGGTGACAATTTTCTGAGCAGTTCAGGGGAGAGGGTTGTGTATGTGCTTTTTTTTAAGTACAGTTCTGACCACATCTACAATACTTTTGATTGGACTACACCAGTGCAATATGTGACGAATTATTCAAAGAATCCAAACAAACAGACTTCAAAAAAAGAACAAATGACAACCCCCACACCCCCCGCCCAAGGCCCAAACATTACACTCAGCCATTCACAGGTGGACAACCCCAAGAATGAGCATTCCTTTTATCTATCATACTAAATAGAGCAACATAGTATCTTGCATCTTATTTACAGCTTTAAATTAGTTAGAAGGTAAGAGATGTATCAGATCATTATTAGTAGTTGATTGAGTAGCTTAAAAATAACCATCTCTTGCCATTTGAGATGCAATGGAGTATCTGAGACAGCTGGGTGGGGCTTGCAGATTATGATGTATGGAAACCCATAGCCTTCTGAATTAGCAGCTAGAAGCCAGCGTGAAAATCATAGGCCTTGTCAAAAAGCACTAGATACCTGTTAAATACATTGAACTTTATGTTTTCAAGGTTTTAATGCACCTCAAACACCTTTGAAATCAAATGGACAGTAAGCTTCAGGATTATTACTTTGAGTACTTTGTATAAACCCCTGAAATTTTGTCAGTCTGCATAGTAGGAATTGTGCATATCAACTTTTCCTAAGGTTACCCACATTTCTTAAAGATAATATAAATTATTGCAATTGGATATTGTATCTGTTATTAATGATTTATCTGACACAGATAGCTCTTTCTTTTTTTAAGAGTGATATATGAATAGAACCAATGAAAGAAAAAAAAAATGTATATTTTGCAAACATTTCATTCTGGTATAGTTTTTCATCCCCCCTCGAAAAAGGACTTAATATATGAAGTGGTGAAAGATATAAATATTGGTGAAAAATTTAGGTTTTGAAAAGCATATCTACTTGGGTAGATAATGTAGAGATTTTTATATCAAAATATAAAATAAAGCATGTGTGTAGGAACCTATGCATAGAAATATCTAGGAAGCCATTCACAGAAATGTAAGGCAAGCCCTTCTGGGGAGCAAGACTGTTGTAGCTAAGATATATGTCCATAGCCTATAAGCTTCTTATGCAGAAAAACGTTTACTCGTTCCAGGTGGAAAAAAAAGGTTTTACTAACCAGGTATTGCCTGTTTTACAAATCACACGAGTTTCAACTCTTAATTTTTCAGCAAATGATCTAAATGCAGCATACAAGACCATCCATTTGGGAGATCTCCTCGACTTACTGAAGTCTGACAGCATGAAAAAAGGCTTGGAAGTGTTTGCATTTTCTTCACACTTGCTGAGCAAACTGACAAAACATTAAGCATCACAAGTGTTAACACTATTTGTTTACGATGAAATACTAGGTTTTGCTGCAAGGGTAGAAAATAGCAGTAGTGAAATATCACATGGTACAGCTAAAGAAACTCTTGGGAGACTTACAAAAAAGCTAACAAGACAAGATTCAGCAGAGAAAACATTTGTCAGCCAGCTGCTTACTTCTAAATTTGTGATGTACATTTAATCTCTCTCTCCCTTTTACAAAAGTAGGGACTTGTGCATGTCTGCTAAAATGTGTTCTAATGTTGTTGTCCAAAACATCATTGTATATAAGTAAAACAGTTTAATATAAAAATCAAGACCATTGCTTCCAGCTGTCTGGGTGATAATTCTAATACTACCTGGATCTGCATGGATGGAAACAAAACAGAAAAATGAGAATGCCTACTTTGTGTAGGAGAAGTAGGGAAGAACAAACTTTCTTATATCCTTAGCACTTTGTATAAGAAAAGATAGTTTGAAACAAATGAATTTTTTTTATATATATGCCAAGCCTACTTTTCCTAATATCTTACCCACCATCCATAAAACCTAACTTTCTGGTCGTCTCTTTAATATATTTATTTCTCAGCAATTCTCAATCATTTGTTGTCTTCTCCCTTGTGAAGCATAGAAGGATGTAAACTGGTACAAAGCTAGTCAAGAGTTATTTACTATCTATGGTCAAGTAGGGAATTTATCTGGAGAAGGAGGGTTCTCTTGGAATCCTTCCCCTCAAAACCTGAAGCCTCACAGATGTTGGCACTACATACACACACAATATATAGAAAATCTTGTTTGGGAGTCATGAGATTTTCACTGGAAAGTTAAAATTACACAGATGTAGAGTTGAAAATTACGCCTTATTTAATTGTGTGCCTGGAGATTCATTTTTGGGTACTGACATTTGAAAATGTTAGCCTTTGCCTAGAAATTATTCCATGATAAATCTGTTCAACTAACAAAATATTCTGTTCAAATATCCGTCAGAGTTAACAGAACCAACATTGATGTAGTGTCTTATATTCAAGTTATTTCTTCTATTTTGTGAATTTCTTTGTGTTTTGATTTTCTTTGCCAGCAATCAAGGTGGGTAGGAGAACTGTACAAAAGTTTTTTCCCCAGTACTTCTGACCAAATCAATGAACAAGGGTCCTAAAAGTTCCAAGGAATTGTGCAGATGCAAGAAAATTCTTGGATAAGACAGAGGCTTTGTAAACATATTTGTGGAACTTATAACTTTTTCTTCTTGATAAATTTAGTAGTAATGAAAAGTTTGAACTATATTAGTATTGAAAAATATTGAAGATACAAAAAATATTCTGAAGTTGTATTTCAATTTTTCAAATGGAAATCCCAAACTTTTGAGGTATTTTGATTTATTTTTACTTCTAATTATTCTTCTCTTCCTATTTTTTTTTCTTTTCTTTCAGTGAGAGTGTTGTAAGGCTAGAAAAGCATATATGAGAGGTGGGAATGGAAATAGCGAACAGAGAACAATGGGTTGTTTAATTTTTCTATTATTTTTATTAAATGAACTACTAATGAAACTACTTGTAAGAATCTGCACCTTAAAATACAACCATATTTTCTGTACTTTCACTTGAAGTATTTCACTTCAGCACAACTATTGTGTCAGTGCTGGAAAACAGTATCCTCCTCCTACTTTTACATAGTCCAGCATGAGGGAAGCCATGCATGCTCTAGGAGGGCAAGAGACAACAGATATAAATTGAAACGTGAGAGGTTCCAACTTTGGTTCAAGGAAAGCCTTTTTCACCTTAGGGCATGGGAACAGTGGAACAGGTTGTCCAGAGGAATTGTGTATTCTCCATCTTTAGTGATTTTTCAAGACCTGACTGGTTCAAGTGTGGAGCAACTGTGTCTATTTGTATGGCTGACCCTGCTCTGGCAGAAGGTTGGACTAGATGAGCTGCCAATCGCCCCTCCAGACAGGGTCATTCCGTGTCTTTAAGATCTGTGTTCAAGCTTTTGTTGTCTGAATATCCACAATCCTTTTAAGACCCTTTTTTTTTCTCTCAGATTGTCAAGAAGTATGCCACTTACAGTGTTTGGTTTGACAATGTGTATGCACAAGAATTGAGAACTAAATGGAAATGACTGATACCTAAGAAAACAGAAATTTAAACATAGGTCTTAGAACACAGGTTGTAGTGTGTTGTAGTAACAAACTGAATACCTGAACCTATGTTCCAGGAGCATGGTGATCCATGTCCGTGGTACTGCTGCCACTTGCCTAAATCATACAGGGACAGTAAATATTTAGAAAGGAAAACTTTAGCTAAGTGATGGTCATCTCTGATTCCATCTACTGTCAATGAGAGAGTCCTGCTTTCTGGCGGAGACTCGTACATGGGGAGTACTGAAGTCAGACATGTTAAGATAAAGCTAGTCTTTATGATTATTTCTCAAGTCTCCATCTCTGGATTTCTTGATACTTGGACATCAGTAAGACACTTGTCTCTTTTATCTCATTCTTTATTTTCTTTATAGAGCAAGCTATATGTGGAATGACACTAAATGCAGGTAAAGATAAAATTACACAGATATAAATAGTTTACAGTTAAGCGACAAGTTTGTCTTGACCCTTCAAGAATATTTAATGGAGATAACGTGCCACATTAATACAATTCAGGCCTCAGAGTTGCGAAAATGATTTTGTAATTCTCCACGGAAAAAGTATTGATTGTTTTTTGTCCATTTATTACACTGACTTCTGATAAAATACAGAGATGTTTTCAAGAAATCCAAGAAGAAGAAAAAACTTCCAGGAGCAAAATATATTAAGATGATATGTCACTGAAAACAATTCTGTTTTCAGAGATAAAGTAATAATTTTGGCTGTCACAACTATGAAATATCTCTGTGGCTGTGTATGCACAAGAGTTAAGGTCAGCAAAGAAAGTTAAGTCTATACTCTTCTGATTAATCCTTATATTTGTGGTGTTCTGTAAATGAAACTCCTGCAGAAGATACATTCAAGACAGTAGTTGATTTTATGCCTACATTTTTAATCTATTTCTTCTGTGAACTTTTGCAGAGTTGTTGCAGTTATTTTCTTTTAAATGAGAAGGGGATCCCATATTTAATTTCCTCCTGTCTACAGATCAATAATTTGATATTCTTTTTGACATTGGGTAGGGTAGGTTTTTTCATGCCTCCCACACTCTTAATTTTAAGTCACTTTCATGGTAATAAAAGAAAATTTAAAAGCATAAAACAGTGCATTTCAAAAATAAATGTATGAAAAATATTATTAAATGGTTAACCGCCTGTTCTGATCATGTAAAGAAACACTCGTAATAAAGGTGAAATTGAAGTCATTAAATTTTTTTCATATTGCAAAGTTCAGTTCTGTATCCCAAAACCAAAATAAGCCACCTACACTGGTACATGTTTGTATTGCACTACACAACTTTAAAAATAGAGAAAATTTAATTATGTAGGTATTTGTTATGGAAATGCAGATTTGATTCTTTTCTTTTGGGGCTCTATATCTTCTGGGAAATATCCTTTGTGTTTGGTGATAGATGGAAGAATTGTTGTCTTGTATGAAGAGAAATAAGATTTAGCTGAGTTATTAAAATTCTCTGAAGCTAAAGGCCTAGAAATAATGCAGAAAGGCCTCCTTCCATCTCAAGTCTATAGCAATTTCCCAAACTTTGATGTGGAGCAAAATATTTACCTGCAGAGGTGAGGAAGGGGTTGAGGGTTAAATATTCTGTTCAAATATATTGAACTGTTTAGTTAGGTTTTGAATATTTTATCAAATCTAAAAGAAACTCTTTCTCTCTTTTTTTTTTTCCTTCTTCCCATGGACACCACTAACCAATAATTTTATTTTCAATCAATATTGTTATATCTATATTTTAAGTCCCATTATGTTTATGAGTTAGTAATATAGATGTTTTACTCAGTTTTGCACTGATTTTAGTTATTTCATCCCAGTAATTCCACCGTAAGGGCATAAACTGGATTTTACAGATGGGAGACAGTTTTTCCCTATCCGTCTCACACTATCACCAAAAAAAAGCCTGAAAGAATTGAGCTCACATCATCAGAGTTGAAGAACACCACACATCTTATTTGTCCTCTTATTCTGTCAGTACTTCACAGTACTGATTGCTCTTTGCATTGAGACTGTTTCTCATCTTGCTGTATGGAAAAGGCAGCTGTTCTTTTCACTGTCTGAATCATGAGCTTTTACAAAGGATCACTGGTGTGGGGTAAGCAGGGATGCATGCTCTGCAATCAGCAATTTTGGTGAATTGGGTAAGCTGAAAGAATTCTGCATGGAACTGAAGAGGAAATGGTGGGAAAGTACAGCCAAAACAATTCATTTTTTTTATGCACAGAACATTGTAAAGGTTTCTTTCTTACCTTTCTATTTCTGTCATGTATCAAAAGATTCTTTCTTTGCCTTCTCTGGAAACATTTAATTTTGGTAGGTTTGGATGTGCTTCACATGGTTTGCTTGCTTCCCTATCATGTTAATGTTTTTAAAATAAACTCAGATGAAAGTAAACAGTAAATTGCTTGAATTCATCCTGTGCAGAGAGCAGTATGGTGTACCTTATGTGAGAAACTTCTGGCATTGTGATCTCATCTTTGACATTTCCAGAGCTAGACGTAATCTCCATCCTATCCTTGGACATAGAGGATCCCAAAAGAAATAGAATTCAGATTCCATACCTCAGGGAACTGATGCCCAGGGATCTTCACTGTTCTGTTCTTTCCTGACGGGAGGTGAAAATACAGCTAAAAGGAAGCAGACATAAAGGAAGCTTCACTGTCTATTCATTCTTCCCACTTTCACCTCCTGAATTAGTGGAAATGATGAAACCCTACAACCTGTTGTTCGGTCTGAAACTGGGGTAAATTCTTTCCTGAATCACATCTGTCACAGCTTGACTTTCCTGCATTTAAATCCAAGCTTTGATGCCATATCTGTGTTGTAATGAAATATCTTTGTGTCGGACACCAGCTTCTCACCTAAACAAGGATAACCTGCATGAGATGGACAAAGGCAAGGAACTGTGAAGCCAAGGCCAGAAATGGAACACAGTATCATGAAAAATCTAGGCCATCAAATCCAAATCCTTCTTATTGTAGGTGCTTACATCATCTGGCTCCATTAAGTTAGTGAAACCCTATCTTAAAATAAATATTTTTGTTCCCACTGAGGATCTTTTCCAGACCCTCGCTCCTTTGATGCATAGGAGACTTCTTTTAAACTTACTTACAGACAGCTCATGCGTACTTGTTCTGTTGACACATTAACCTTTCACATAGCCTTTTTCCTGACTCCTTTCTGTTCTCTGGTATGTTTCTAGGGAGGAAGTTTATCTCCTTCCTTTGCGTCTCCCTCTTCCCAAAGCTTTCATTCTGTTGAGCAAAGCAAGCCAAGATCATTTTGATCTCACCTTTCTCCTAATTATTCTATCAATTCTTCTGTGTCCTTGCTCTGGTAAAGTTGTTCTTATTATTGATGGATAAATGTATGGAGTATTCCAGGTAAGACTTTATCTTTTGAGAATCTCATGCTCAAAATTCAGCCAGTGCTCATATGATATGGAATTGATTTCCTTCTTATTTTCAGAGAGATTAAACCAAACATCTGTGGATATTTAGCAAATAAAAGGTCTGCTTTTGCAAACACTGATGCTTAATTTGGCATGCATAATGATATCCTCTGTTGTCAGTCAAAATTATTTCCACTCCCTAAAACAAGGCATATTTTTAAGTCTTTGCTTGGGGAGGAATGTCTTGATCCTGGTACTTGGCCATCTTCAGCAAGTTGTGTATATAAACACATATAAATGCTTTCTAGTCCAAGATTATGGACCTGATTCTCCCTCCAAACCAAGTTCAAAACTATGCATAAAATGCTCCCAATTCTGTTTTGGAGTAGTTCAAGAGGAGAGTCAGTCCACTTATATCAGCTGATCGCAGAATTTGAATGGGGTGTAAGTTGTAATTTGAACAGGGAGTTGTATTTTTCTCTAATCATTTTACGGACATAACAGTATAGCTTCAAAATATCTTCATAGGTCATGTCCCTGTAATTTTGCTTTCCTCACAGATATTATCTGTTGGTTGGTGTCCATCTCAAGAAGGATTTTATAACGAGAGAGAATCTAATACTAGTAAGATGGAGGATAGAGTTTCTCAATATAATATCTGTATATATATAAAACTCTGTAATGAGAACCCTATATAATTGTTAAAGCAGAATGACCTGAAAGGGGATGGTGAGTCTGATCTACAAAAAGTTTAGAAGGAGTTAACTCATGACATAAAAAAAGCAAAATTTCATGGTTTGACAGTGGGCAATTCAACCCAATTAAAAAGGTTTTGATTCCTGGCTCCAATTATTACTCTTCTTCTTTTCTACTTACCAATGCCAGGAGAACTCCAAAAGTAGACTGTAAAGTGGAATGGTAAAAAGGAGGTGTTGGACTTGTAGAGAGTAGTTTTATCAAACATAGATAAAGTTAAAAAAGAAATGTGAAGGGAACAGTGCCAGTCTCACATCAGGATTTAAGCTAGCCTTTTATCTTTCCAGAGGCAAATCTGATGCAGAACAGTTTGGAAACTAATGTTGCTGTTGAGACTGCTGGAAATGATTTAACAGTCAAATAATTCATGTCCTTGAAAACTCAAATGCTGTCTCTTTGCCTAATACGCCATTCGGACATGGCAGTACACAGTATCTTGTACAAGACTTCATTGGAACACAATATTTTCTCTGTGAATTTTACCTGCTCTGTCTAGACATGCTGATTATGTTTCCCTTTCTCTGAGGTATTTTTGACTGCTAGTGTTGTAATGCAAACAATCAGTAATACTTATATACCTCCATGAACCAAGGGCAGTAGTTGCGTTATAGCCGATGCTCATCAGAAATAGAAAAAAGTCTGACTGAAGTTCATGCACCTACGTCATCTTCTGAGACTTACTAGCTAAGGGAGAATATTTTTATCTGGAATGAAATTTAAGGCCTCTTAATGCCTCATTTGTCATTTCCTTGAAGAGCATTGCTGACTTAGAGGGTGGTGTTAAGCCTTTGATGTTTTTAGGATCAACAGTTCTTTCAACAGCTTCCTTAAAACCTAGTCAAATACAGCTTAGTTTAGTAACTTGCTTTGCAGAAGTATAGGTTTAAGTCATATGTCAAAGAAGTAATATTTTCATATCTGTCTAGTTATAATGTATTCTAGTAGAGGGAAAGACTAGCACCTCAGCTTGTACAGGTTAGCAAACCTCTGCTGGTTCAACCTGCTTTTATGATGCCTTTGGAGGAGATGATCTGTCAGCTGCAGAAAATCGTGAAGAACAGACTGGTGCAGACATATAGTGACTGCAGCTTCTCAGAGGAGCATAAGGACAACAGTTTTCACTTGTGAGCAGTTCTGTTTAGCAAATGTCAAGAGAATGGATTATTTATGTAAGTAAATTTTGAAGGATTAAGCAGAAAATTAATTGCTGGTATAGCATCAAACTCAACAGTTACTCATTTGATACACTTTTGTTTGATTTGTGTAGGTCTGTATGCAGTATGTATTGTTCACTGACCAACTGTTTAGTCTTTCTTGCAGTGTAAGTTTAATACATCAATAATTTTCTTCTAATTCATTTGCAATACTCAATTGCTTTTAGAAGATGTTGCCATCGATACTTGAAAGGAGTAGCTGGGGACCGTGTTATTTTCCATCGCAAAATTCCATTTTGGAGGTTTAACGTACCATCCTGTTCGCCTTCAGACTTTTTATAACAGTGCCTTCCATGCTGTCCCATCCTAGAAGTCAAAATCTTTTTATTATAATATGAATTTTATCTGTTAGACATCACTTACAGGTTTTCACCCGTGTAATGGGCTGAATTCACATGAGAAAACTGGAAAAGCTGCACTCTATTTCCCGCCTGTGTGGTCTGTTTCTGCTTTCTACTTTCCCTGGTTGATATTAGGACATGCAGTTCATTACACATTTTCAGAATTATAATGGGATAATTTTGGTCTCCTACTCTGTCCCTGTTCAATAGAAGTATGTTAATTAGACCAACAGAAGATATATAGGCACCGAAAGAACAGGTGTAACACAGCTACTTCATTCTGCTATAACGGGAAGTAAATTTACCTGGTCAACTAACGTAGTATCTTTGTTATGAAAGAAAGGTTCATTGTGCAGGTATATCAGTATGAGTGAAACGTGTCAGCTGGATGGCAAGAGAGATTATGCAACTGTTGGTCAGAAAGGAAAAGAAAGGGGAGATACTCTGAGGATATGCCCTTCTGAGCCCGGAGCTGAAGGTTTTATCGTCATAGCTTTCTACAGGCAGGCACCCCGCTGTACGTAGTGTGCACCATACTCAATAGGAAAGAGTTGGGTCCTACCCTTCTGAAATCTGTGTCCTGAGGCAGTCTTATTAGTCGTGTTTTCAACTGTTATTTGGTCTCTTGTTAGAAGATAGTTAACAAATTATAAGATTAATTTTTCATGTCTGAACTGAAATACTGACCACCAAAAAAAAAAAAAATGGAAAGGAGTAAATTAGCTGGTCAGTGAAAAGGACATATCAGCCCAAAGCAGCACAGTCTGACACTTTTTGGCTCTTTAAACAAAGAGAAGCAAAAGCTCTATGATAGAAAAGCATGAGGTTCCTTTCTTGGGGAACAGAAGAACAAAATAACCTAGACCTTGCTTATTTCATTTATTTGAATACTAAAGTTTCTCTAATATCCAGAAGTGCATATCCAGAATGTTGATATTCTGTTTGGAAATGGTTATTCTGGTGTATGTGTGGTATTACATTGTTCTGAAGATGTTAATTTTGCACAGATTAATTTTGTGAAAATGTAGATGCTTTGCAAGATGTGTACTGGGTAAATGATTAGCTTGACTTCTAGTAAATTGAAGGTTCAGCAAAAAGTTTAGGAAGGCTTCTATGTCCGCGATGTTCAGGGGCAGTAGTCTGCTCACTGTCCTGTCTGTAACTCATAAAATGGGATTCGTAGAATCATAGAATCGTTAAGGTTGGAAAGGACCTTTAAGATCATCAAGTCCAACCGTTAACCTAACTGCCTGGTCCACCTCTAAACCATGTCCCTAAGCACCGCATCCACATGTTTTTTGAACACTTTGGTTGTTGCGCATTGCAGGAAGACATAGGAGAACAGCATATTGGGCTGGATCTGACCACCTGAAGAAAGTAATTTTATTACCGCTGAAGCGGTACCTGTCTTCAAGTGAGGGGCTTTTTTTGGACGTAGCCTAAGATGAGACAGAATTGTTGACTTTTATAGCGTGCTGACTCCTAGAGATTAAAACAAACAGCAGGGCCTTCCTTACTCTGGGTGTTTGTGTGATGTTTTCTTTATCAACTTAGAACAGAAAAAGCTCAGCTTCCTCCTTCCTTTTATGGTTTGCTTTGTCTTTGCTCATTAGAATACATTCATATGTAAATGAGTATTTTTCAATTTCACCTACATTCTTGTATCAAAAGTCAGATTGTGCTATGAAGGGGTTTATTTCATTTTCTTCTGTAGCCTGTACCTTCATTAATTCTTGTCTATAGGCCTACCTCCCTAAAATCTCTAAGACAGTCTTATGAGTGATGCTTTCAAATGTTATTTGATGTCTTGCTAGAGGACTATTGGAAAATTACAAGATTAATTTTTCATGTCTAAAAGTTGTTGTCCTTAGTCACAGCCTCTTACCTGCTGCTCCTCTGTTAGGAATGATAACTTTTTTCTTTTTTGTTATACCTTCTTGAGAAGTCTGTTCTGCTAAGCAGCTTTACCAAGATAGTCAAGATGGAAATACTGGTTCTAGTCTACTTTTGAATATTAGAAAGATCAGAACATTGTCAGAGTATTCAATTTTACAGAACTTTAAAGACCGTATTAGTTTTTATGATAGAGTATTTTGACCACAGAATATCAAGATTTATATTAAATAAGTTGATCCAGTTTCAATTTAATTCAATTATTTTGGTTGTTATGAACAATTAAGAGGGTTTTAACTTCAGTCTAACCTGTGCTTAGCAAATAAGTTAATTCTAAAATTTATACATGTAAAATTTATTAATTCTGAAAATAACATCATTAATCAATTCATTCATTCATTCCTGTATAAGGCAAAGTAATAAATACTGCTATCCCTAGTAGAATATTCAGAAGAAAAGTCCAATATGTTGGTGGTCTGTGTTACTTCTGGGTTTATGTTTCTTTCTTTTTTCTGGTATGTCAAATTTGTGCTTACTAGTATTCCTTTTTGGGGGCCTCAATTTGCATTGATTATACTAGTTTGCTGCTTCTGTGTTGCAGCTATATTGTATGCAGGCATGTTATTTTTAGGACATTTTGTCCTTAAATCAAATCTGGTGCCTGTTCCCTTTATGACCCCTTTTTGAGATCTTTTTTCAGCAGCAGCAGTCATTCTGCAGTCTGTAGTACTTGTGCTGATATTTAGCAAAGAAATGTGAGCCATATCTCCTCTGAATGCATCAAAGTGCCTCTCCTCAAAGTATATACTGATACTTTTAAAAAAACTAACTAGATTCTCTCACTAAATCTAACTAGTTTCTCTGACTGAGATCTAAATGAGGTCCATTTATTTACATCTTAGATATATTTTAAGTTGTAAAAGAATACATTTTGTTCATGTTTGGCCAAGTTTCGTTTTTTTGGGGGGGTGGTGTGGTGGTGGTTCTTCTTCCATGTAATTAAAAAATTATAATGCATCATTTTCAACAGCATTCCATGAAATCTCACTGCTGTGAGAACAATACTGTCCTCCTTCAAAACAGTGATGCATATAAAGCAGTTTTATTTCCTTCAGTGGAATTAATTAAGTTCTTAATTATACATGTGTTCAAGGGCTTTGCGAGAATAGGTCACAAATCATACTGGCATTGTAGAATCTTGAATAAAGTTGTTTTCTTTTGTTTCAGTCTAGTTTTCTTGTCTCCTGAAGTTTACTGGGAGAACTGGAAATGATTTCTCATGAGAAAGTTAAGGAAGTGGATGTACATCCCCTATCATGACCACAGTTGCTAAGAACAGATTATAGTGATTATTCAGGATCATACACTAAAGTGGTAAAGTGAGTAGAAATTCACATCACATGTCTGACATTTACAAAGTGGCGGAAATCGTTAAGAAGTACATCCAGATCACAACCCCCGCCATTTACCATACATGCATGATAATCCTCTGTACTGCCCGCAGAACTGACAGCGTCATCTGTAGTTAAGCTTTACTGACACTTGCACTTGCCAGGCCCTTTTCATTTGCTTTATTTTAGTTCAGTCCTAAAGCTGATATTTTTAACTTGAGATGAGTTGCCTGAAACTGACATTTTTGGGGAGTTTAAGATGAAACATTTCAGCCACACCTGAGAGAAATACTGGCATAAAACCTACTACTTTTTCTTAAAATAAAATAAAGTTGTTCTGCCCATTTTATTGGCATCAGCTCCATACTTAGGAACAAAGTTTAAAAATGAATGAAAAGCCTCTGAAAGTTCTGTTCAGCATCCTTTGACATGGGTTTTTGAATACTATTTTCATGAATGAGTCTGCATGGCACTGAAGTGGTACAGTAATAAAACTCAGAAGCTGACGAGGATCTTTTCCGTGAAACTGCAGTAATGGATCCGTACTTCATTCAGGCGTCATAGTTCATTTATGCTATTTGGGGTCAGAAATAGATTCATTTTAATACAGCCGGTGCCATGACATCCTAGCAAACTGTGAGCAAGTGACTTTACTTCCACAACAGAAATCTGTAAATCAGAGAATTATAATGTTTAGTACTTAAAGAATTTCGTAGAATAACTGCCTTGGTGAACCAGTAGATGTGAATTAGCATTTTCTGCCCTTACATCACGTTAAGTCATATAGAGTATAGATATATTTTTTGTATGTTTAATGATTTTGCACCATTCCTTTGCATAAATACCACACTACTTTCTATAAGTAGTTTTCCAACTTTTAATGCAGTTCATCAAATATAATAACTATCATACACAGAAGTTTGTCCTCAGCTGAGACATGTATTGCCTTAGCACAGAAAGAACTCTCTGGTTGCTTTTCTCGTCATTGTTTTGTAAGTGAAGTATGTCGTTGAGGTCCATCCAGAAGAAAAGCAAAACTGTTGCCTCAGAATTAGAAAAAGGACTGTTCAGCAGTTTTTACGTCTTTGAAAGAAACACAACCTGGTCTAGATAACTTAGTAGGTGATTAAGATATAGGAAGAAAATCTGCCATAATTACCACTCTTCAACAAATATTTTCAATAACGATGGAAGAAGAAATCATGATGTAGTTCTTGGCATAAATAAGGTACAGTGAGGATTTTACTGAGAAACAGAAGACTGTGTTTTGTTTTCTAGAACTCAATTTTTCAGAGTTAATTTTTATGACAATAACTCCTTATTTTTGCAATGGGAAGTAGACAAAGCTGTTTAATATTTGTCGTTTTGTTTCTGTCTGATCTTGTTATCCTTGGGAGAAAGAAGAAGTTGCAAGAGTTGCAAAGTTCTGATTGGAAACTTATTATGCACTGTGTGAAAGAAGGTATTGCACAAACTAAGGGGAGGACAAAAGAGGAGGACAAAAACCTTTTTTCTTGATCTTGACCTTAAGCAGTCTTTTGTACAAGGATGTGGGAGTACATGGTTTTTTTCCTTTCTTTTTTTTTTTTTTTCTTTTTCCCCAAGGCTGGAAAGTGAGAACATTTGCGTGCTGACCTGAACAAATGTGTAGAAAATGCCTTGCGCTGAGAGGTATTACGGATAAGTTTGGTTTGTGAAATGTCAGTGTGGGTGGATGTGAGATGATTGAAGGGAGGTATGTCATGAATTCTTTACAAAGATAAACTTGTCCCAAACTCCATAACATTTGTGAGAGTTGTTCATAGATGGTATGAATAATTATCTTTGGAATTGGTATCTGTGGTATGTCCTAGTATTGTAGCTCTGCAAACTCAGAGAGAAATGAATGCTCCATTTCTTTGTTAAGCGTTAACCTGCTGTTGAGCTCTGGAGTTCTGTCGTTCTTGCAGGTTCTTCGTGGTGTCGCGGAAAGGAAACATTACTATATTTATGCACTGAAATTCTATTTGAAGTGTTATTTTAACAGAAATTGAGCCATAATGAAATATCAGAAGTAGTAAAATGAAGGAATCTGCATTTCTAAGACTATTGTCAAGAAAACAAAAAGATTCTGTACAAGAAAAAACTCCCACTGAACAGACACGAGAAACACATGGTCTGTCCTTTCTGGCACATTGAAAGTACTGCCCAAAGTAAGTGATAGAGTTGAGTTGAGTTGCCTTCCATCTTTCTTGTGCTATACACCCCCTGCTCAGTGAAAGCGTTCATCTTTGGTGACCCAATGGATGCATATTTCTCTCTGGATTTCTGCATTGCCCTAACAAGCAACAGTACCTGAACATTTATGAACATTTGGGCAGACAAACACGGAGGAATACTGCCTCAGGAATGATGACCCTGGCCGTTCTATAGTATGAAAATGAGCACGATAGAAAGACGTGCTGCGGAGATTAGGGATGGAAGTCTTCTGCGAGGACCGCTGGAGGACTGCGCAGTGCTGCAGCAGCGTCAGGGGAGTGTGCCTCTGCACAGGGAGGAGGAAGCCAAACCTAGTGCAGCCTCATCCAAGCTGCTGTTTAGGAGCGGGCCCTGAAATGAGACATTACCTCTATTTTAGCCTTGGATAACTAATTGAAACAAACCAAAACAGAAACAGGGAACAAGCTGAAAATTAAGAAGAGTGAATACTTTATACTGAATATATATTAAAATAAGGTTCAGGGAAAACTGAGTTTTGCACCACTATAATATTCCAGACTGAGTTTAAAATGGTATCTGGGAGCAGTATCTGTGATAGTGAGTTAATTTTCAGTTATCATGATGTATTGCATATTTTTGTCAGCTCAGCATCACTATGGAAATATGGCTTTCAGAAGGAACCAAAAATACTTGCTCTTTTAGTGAGTAACAATTTGAAACATAACTATATATAGGACAAACAGCTCCTTAAAAAAAAGGAAAACTCATATTACATGTCCTAGGAGATAGTATATGCCAAAAAGGAGATCAGAGTTAATTTTCAATTCACTAGCTTTGGGATCAGTTAAGGACCTGAGTTAAAGCCGTGCTTTTAACAGTTATCAGAATGTTTTGTTTTCAAAGATAACGTATGCTAATGTAAGGTATAACACCATATATTAAGAAGGTATGCTGAAGCATGATAAGAGATCTGTGACTTCAGGAGCCACTAGGACAGATAAATGTTTCTGTGGGTTTTGTATAGGCCTCGGGGTTCAGCTTTTTGGCACTGGTTGGCTGAGCCCTTCAGGTTTCTATAGAAACCTTTTGTATGAGACTTTAAATAGAGGCTCTGCAGGTACCCAGAAAGTAAGAATTCTCTGGTGTCTTTGGTTACAAGGTTCGTCTTTTGCCCAAAAGTCAAGTCTGATAATATTGAAAAGATCAGAGATACTGGAAAGAAAAATGCTGTACAGATGATAAATACACGTATTATTTATATCTCTTTGTGATCTTACAGTTTATCTTATGCTTTATATAAATAAGCTGTCCAAAGCATGTACTGCTCCCGAAAGTTTGTATGCCCCATCTATTAACACATGAACATTAACTACTTTGTCATTTCTTTAGAAAACATAACTATTTCTTGTAGTTCTGAATGTTCATGAATAAATGTCTTCTATAAAAAAATCATCCTTATTGGTAGAATTGCACTCAGAGACCGTGAGGCAAATTCTGCCATCATCTGGGAAGACAAGACTAACAGTGAAGACAGATACTTGTGCCTGCTATACGTCATCTATGTCTTTCCAAAAAATTCCGTGTCTATTCTAAGATGTATTTTGTATAGCATTTTGCCCAGAAGGATGTAACTGTGCTAAGCACAAACAACCCATCCCAAATAAGCTCATTCTAAAAAAAAAAAATAATAATACTGAGCCACGGTTCTTTGATCCCAGACAGTTTTCCTTTTTTAAGTCTTTCCACCCAAGTAAGTTCAGTCACATCCAGCTCAACAAAATATTTCATCTCAGAAATAGCGAAGTGTCTTCCACAGTTCTTCTCATTGGCGAGATTTTTCTCTTGGGATGTTTTTTCCTCAAATGGTCCATTTTTTTGTGCAGCAGCTGAGGACAGTTTTTTCTCTTGATATGCTAACTTTGCTAAAAAGTAAGTTCAATTCAAGATTTTTTTTTTCCCAGACACTTTGAAGTTTTGCTTTAAAAAAAAAAAAAAATAAAATTTAAAACTTCTATATTCTGATTGCTACTTTACGTTTTCATTATTTTCAGGAAGAAAAAAAAGCATCCAAACTTCTGTTGCGAAATAGTCAGGACAGCCACAGAGACAGTGAAAAGCGATTATTTGTGGTTCACTAACTCACTACACTAGCTTTTGGCTACAGAATTGTTGTCTTCTAGAAATATGTTTTGAAAGGATGAGTTCTTTATCAATCAATAAACTGTTCATTTTCCTGTTATTTCCTATAGAACTGTAAAATTATATTTGTTTTTTTCTGGGGTAAATCCTGTGTCTATTTGAGTGATGAGTAAAATGCACAATTATAATAACTGGACTGGGATTTTAAAGGAAAATTAAGCTATTAGATGTCCTGTAAAGTAAACCTAGGCTCTTCATTCACTTTGGTTTTGTTCTTCCAGAACGTCCGATTTGTTCACACAGGCAATTTACATTTTTCTGCTTGGGAAGTCTTAGTGATTAAAATGAATGCGAAGAGTGGATATTGTACTTGGAGCTAGGAACTTCATGTACTGCTTTAAGGTAAGACTTGATGTAAGGAAAACTACTTTTTTTTCAACACTGCAGTTGTAGTGTCAGTGAAACTGGCCAAAACAGCCATCTTTCTAGATAAGGACACGTCAGTTATTTCCTACAACTCCATAAGTTATTTAAATAGAATAGAATAGTTCCGGTTGGAAGGGACCTTCAACAATCATCTAGTCCAACTGCAAGCGGTGGTGAACAGGTAAATCTTAGGGTTTTTTTGGATGAAGTTGACTGTATGATTCCCTGTGAGTGTACTAACAGTAGGGGAAAAAAAAGTCATTAAAATCTGCCTAGTGGAAAAACAGATGCAAACCCAAAACACCTGATGTCAGACAACTTGGTACATATAGCAGCTGAGCCCTCTGGAGCAAATCTAGAACTACTTGTAAACTCTGAGCAGTTAATAATAAGAAGTATATTTACATAACTCACGATGCTTTATAGATGTAAAATTGCAATCACTGTACAAGTGAGCGGCCTAATACTGGAACCATTCCATAGTCCATGGAATTATAATTCATGATTCCATAGATGAGGTCTGTTTAAAATAAAACCACTAAATAATGGAGAGATTAGCCACTTAATTGCCATGTGTATTAGAGAGAGATTACCATGTATTAAAGGGGAAAAAACCAAAAAGAATATAAATTTTTCTTTTATGAGTAGGTTTTTAATTTTTGGTATTGTTTTCTTGTTTAAAAAAAATCCCGAGTCAAAATATTTTATAGTTGTATATTGAAACACCTAATAAAACACTCCTAAAACACTAACATTTTCAAATACTAATTACTCGGTCGGTCTTGTGCATGACTTTGCATGCTTCTCAGCTCAAAGATCCATGAGTATAAATCTTTCAAACCTTGCCTGCTTCGCTCATCCTCATTTAAAGACAAGATTGTATCTTGTTAAAATACAGAGAAACTGTTTGTAGATTAAAGGACCATGACAATGTCAAAGAAAGGTGCAAGTTAATTTGGATGAAGGTTCAACAGCAGGTTGTGAGACAGAACAGAGGAGTAATATGTTGAATTATGCTAGTTAACTTGTGTGACATGTTACAGTCAAAATGATTTTCAGTAATATGATTTAGAGGATTCTATTGCTATATGACTGTACTTCCTATTTATTTCAGATGATCTCAGGAAGATTTTTGCCTTAATATGTCACGTGCCAAATTTCTCATACATTCTTTGGTAGGACTTTCTGTTGTTCTTTGTGTAAGCTGAGCACTGATCGGGTAGAAGAATGTGTGAGTGTACTGCAAAGCCTGAAATGCCACAATCCCAGAAAGATGCATTAATTCTCTCTTCCATATGGTGTTATTTCTTGGGACCCGAGTACCTAGACAGGGGCTCTATGGCCCAGGTTTTAAAAAAGGAGTTTATTGTGTTTCACAAGAAAGCCCTGGGTAAACAGTTCTGATTACGGTTCTGATAGCCTCTTAGCATAATAGTCACTTCTCAGAAAACCAAGTTTCCTTTGGTTAAGTCAAGTCCCAGCTGGCATATTTTAGATGAATGCACTGAAGTAAGTTCTGCGTTCAGAAAAAAAACTTACCAGCAACAGCTGCTTTCCACTTAAGCTCCTCTGGACTTAGTTAATTAATATGGGGTTTTTTAGCTTTATATGTTCTTGGTCAACACTAGTAGAACTTTTGTCTGTGTAAATTTTCAGAATTTGTTTGAAAGTTACATATAGAATGTAAGTGAAAATCTCAATCAATCATTTATTTTTTCTATTTGACCTTCAGGATACATCTTTGCAGTGCCTGGAAAAAGCGGCAAGCTTTGAAACAGCATTTGCCATCTGTAAAAAAGGTGTGTTTGTCTACGAGAGAGAAGTACATGCGATTCTAATAAAAAGGTCTAGAGCCCACCCCAATTCTAAGAATTTGTCTGTCATTCACAGTTCCTTATTAGTAAATGTTATATTCCCAGTGAACTATAATTGAGTTATGAAGCAGTCCTTTGCAGAATCAGAGTACCTTATATGAGAGCCAGACAATTACAAGCTTTCCAGACATGTCCTGTCAAACACAAGCCCGTCGACAAGGGCTCTGCAACTAAGAAATCTTAGGTCTTGATGGAAATTTTTCTTTACTGTTCTCTCCACATAGAGTCAGATTCCAGGATGTTTCCTGCATCTTTTATGACACAGATCAACTTGCCACATTCACTAGAGACAGTACATTGGATATGACTCGAATCATCACATATTCCTGCTAAAAATGGTGTTGATAGCTCATCCAAGGATAATACGAAACAAAGCTTTTAACTGAGCTGGCTTTTTTTGCAGTGTTAGTGTTTTTCCTTTTGCTGTAGAGTGTCTTTCAACATTGTTTTTCAGTCTTTTTTTTTTTTTTTTTTTACTGTTACTGTCTATTTGCTACCTACTGCCTTGGCATCTATTGAGGTGATTCAGAATAATATTTTATTTACTGCTGATTGCTTTGAGCAATTAATAGAAAGAATAATCTTATCACTGTGACCTTAATGACTTTGTCTACCAGGGAAAGGAGTACGTGTATGAAAGCAGTTATGGAACTAATTTTTCAGTAGATTGTTTTGTTAACTATCTCTTATTTGAATTTATTTTTTAAAAAAAGAGAAAGGAAGTTTCTGTCAAAGCATTGTTTAATTCTGTTAGGAGGTTCTTTATTAGCAGTACTTTTGGGTTTTATAATTATTTTTCAAAATGGATGCAGAGAAGGGCCAAGCACCGAAGCTATGCAATATATTCATCTTCCGAGTGATTCATAACTCCAAACCATACCAAAAAGCTGAAAACTCAACTAAATATCTAGTAAGCATTAGAAAGATTATATTGCAAACATGCACATGCAAGGCCAGTGGCAAATTTGATGATGTAAATAGCATAATAATACAACAGTTTAGATCAAAAAGTCATAAAAAATAAAATACGTATTAACTTCAATTAACGAGAGCTCAAACTATGTATTATTTAAAAATTGCATAACCAGCTGGGCTATAACGAGCCATGCTGGTTAATCAGATTAATGAGTCTACAGTTCAGCACTGTTCATGACTCAGAATAAAGTCTTTCCCTACAGCACAACTTCCTAACAGCCCTTCATGTATCATTCATTAAACACAGACTAGCAATACTATGTAAGGCATAAGGACGTACGGGACAACCAATTTAATGTATTTGGTTTGTCAACCTAAATAGCTGTTTCTCTTCAAAGTTAGCAAGACAACATACAGCAGTCTCTTTGAAAATACCACCATGCTAACAGGTACTCCAGCAAACTAGCGTTCACGTCATTTCTGATGCTTGAGGTACTTCCTCCAAGAGGCAGTATTCATGGGAATGGTAAGCAGCATTTACAACTTTGCAACATTATTCCCGAAAGTACTGCCTGACTCACGTTCATCTGAAAGTTTCAGCTCTAGGGAAAATTACAGAATGTACTCTGTTGTTGTAAAGGACTCTGCTAACATTGTCAGTATACAGCCAAAGACGGTTATGTTTCTTACAGAATATTACAGAAATATAACATTTTCCATACAGGAAGACTGAAAATTTTGTATGTGACATTTACATAGACCTGTAACATGCCATGGTCTTCAGAATTGTGCAGGTATGAAAAATTTTTTTAATTAAATTTTATTATATAAATCTCATGGTACAATTTATAAGAAGAGAACAGTAGATTTTTACGGTGATATAAAATAGTGTTCCTCTTCTTCATCTTCTGCAAGCATGAAATTTTAGGCTTGGATTTTTGATAGCATTGCAATGGTATGACAATGATACTTTTAATGTTTTGTTGTGTGTTTTTGTTTTTTTTTTTTTTTAACTAGTGAAAATTTACGATAATTTGAATGTGTCAAGTAATGCTTGTTTAATTTTGAAGGAAATAAATATTCCTTAAATGGGAATGGAATACTTTTCACAGTGATACAAATGCCGGTTTATAATTCTGTTGGTGGGTTTGTGTTGGTTGACTAGTCATCTTTTTGCTCTGGCAAAATATTTTCATTTTAGTATGTTCTGAGCTTCAGATTAGAAGTCTGGGAGTCTAGATCCTTAATTTCATTTCCAGCTCGTTTACCATATAAAGGTAAATTTATTTATTTATTTGTTTATTTAAAAAAACAACAACAAAACTCCCTAATATTTTCTCCATTTCAGCAATATTTGTCTGTTCAAGGTTATATTTGTCATCTTGAACCCAACTTAACCAAATTCATGACCAACACGTTAGACTCTGAATTCTGTATGCATATATTAGTAAATATTTTTTCTTTCCCTAGCAAGCTGAGAGATATCTTTCTTAATATGGGAATGCAGTTAAGTATTTGTGCCCTACTCATATCAACAACTGTAGACAGGACAACTCATCTTATGCTTTACAGACTTGGAGAAATAAACATGGCAGACAGCGATGCCTGTAGAAATGGCACTGTTGCACTGAAATCGCAGTGCTGTATTCTGACGTGTTCTCCACTGAAGATTTGACTAAATGTTTTCAGCAGGCGATTTTTACAAACTACCACAGGAGGCCAGCATCTTGAAACTTGCTTAGCTTTTACAGAACAGTTTGGGTGACATAAGTGCAGATAAGCAGTATGGATGTTTGGATGCACCAATGTTAATTCCAGTGGAAATCAATGGAGCGAGCTATCTTAAGGAAAAGTAAGAAAGAGACTAATAATAACAATTCTTCCATCTCCTCATCCAGTATATTCCTATCATAATCAGTAAACTGAAACTTGTGGTTAAAATGACAGAAAAAGGAATGTACTGTACTTTCACAGGTAAAGTTTCTAGTGATGTAATTGAAACAATGATAATTTCCTTCATGGGAAATATATTGGAGTTCTCCCTTTGTTACAGGTAAATAGATTCTTCTGGGTTTGGGTTCTGGATATCATTATTCTTGGCTAGCAAGATTTTTTTCTGTATGTTAGAAGGGATTACCTCTCTTTTATCTCATAGGCATTTTATTGTCTCTCTGTCAATGTCACCTTCAGGAAAGTAACGACGACTGTCTTATCCCAAATTCTAACTGTAAAATGTAATGACTGTAGGCAGATAAAGACAGCTGAACAGTATACAACTCAGAGGAAACTATTGTGAAATGAGAAATTACTGTTCTGTTGTGAGGAAAATAAATCAGTCATTCTGTATTTAATGTAGGAATTTCCGAGAACTTGATCTCCCCTTTTCTATGGCAAAGAAGAAAAATGTTATGAAATATTCAGTATATTTTTATTTTTTACGTTTCTGAATGAAAAAAAATCTGTGAGCGTAAGCCCCCGTGTCTCACACCACTATCCGGCTATTTTGTGGTTGTGGTGTTGTGGGTTCTTGTTTGTTTGTTTGTTTGTTTGTTTGTTTTTAATATAAAATACATGATGTTCTTCTGTATTTTATTATGAATTATCTTTTCTGAATGGAACTTCATCCTAATTCAAGTGCCACTAAAATAAAGGTTAGCTTCTCTGACTGCATATAACTTCAGTGGAAAAGCTTTTATAAATTACTTTATTGTTTCACAGGCCTTGGAGAGCGCTGTTGTGGATGGCAATGAGTGTGACTCATCTGGCTATAGAGCTGGAAGTGTAATATTAAAGAAAATAAATAACAAGACTGAAAAGAGCATTAAATGAGGAAATGAGGCATGAATGCGTGAGACAGAGGTTAGTCTACTGCATGTAAGTAGATACCACCTAATTACTTGGGAAGCAGAACTTGGGAAGGAAAGTGCAAGATCATGAATGAACTAGAAGCACTCTAGGATATGCCTGACTTCTCAAATCTAGTAATTTCACTTCCAACAGCAGGTGGCTGCCTTACTGCCATTCTGCCGTATATGGGGGAATAGTTTGAAAATCACAGTCTGTGAAGGAAGTGCATTATGACTGTTGAAGGAGTGATTTGTATCGCTTGTATATTTGTTATTATGAAGAGTTTTTTGCGTTGCCCATAAGCAGCTCATCATATTCGGTTTTCAAAACTCATGCTTTTTTATTATTAAAAAAAAAGAAAAAAAAAAACCAAAACCACATCCTTAGTTTAGGATTTTACTACGCCAACTTTTAACACACTAGAGCTAGACATTGCAACGTAAATGTTGTTGCATGAAGAACTGAACTGAGAGGTAGCAATGCAAATAGGGCAGTGCCCATTGTGCCTCACTTAGTAGAAGACAGAGATTCCCCGTTCTTATCCAGGAAGAGCCTCACTGTTCTCCTTTTTACCCCAACAGTTTTACTTTAGAGGATCCCGTGCTCTTACCATGCATATTTTTTCTGGAACTTTCATTCTTTTACAGAAGAGAAGAGTAACTCTTCCTGATCTGCAAAGGCAGCTAAGAGTGAATTCAGTGCACAAACTTGGTTTTTTTTAATCAGTTGACAACTGACTGTAGCCTTGACTGGGGCAGAAACACTTTTCCTTTCCTATAGCAATCACTCAAATGTGTTTATATTATTAGGTTAAAAAACAGAAAGACCACCACCCCATTTTATGCAAAAATTGCTCAGACAGAATGAGTGTATTAAACAATACCTCCAGTAAATGTATTGAACTATACCTGCAGTAAACAAATAATTAGGGTATCTGGGCATTCTGTTAATGTGTAATTCTGCTAATAGTTATGAAAACACTGGTATGGCCAAACCTCTAAGAGAGGTTACATAAAGACGACTTAAATAAGTGGCATTTATGTCTTTCAAAATTCAGTGCTTACATATCCAAGAAAGCTAAGGACATAGAATAAAATTGCTCAATAATTTTCATGTGAAACCTTGTTAACAAGTTCTGTCACCAAAAGACAGGGAGATTAATAGGGGTGTGGTCATTAACATTTTGCTGTTTGAGCACATAGTTCTTAGTCATACAGCCAAACCAGATTTTTGCAGTTCACTTTCTGAGACTGTGAAAGGGTCATTACCATAGCCTGTTGGGAAGACTAAGAATAAAAATTGCATGATAAGCCCATTGACTGAACATATTAATGTATTAAATATATATTAAAACATTTAAAGTCCAATTGTTTCTTATCAAAATAGATTATATAGAGAGAGCTTTTTATTCCACCAGTTGGATTTTGGATTTTGAAAGAAGTGAGAAAGATATAATTCTAAGGGTTATGAGAATCTTTATCTAAATATTATATCTCAGATTTTAGGATAGTCTTCAGGGCAAGGCAGAGGTCTGTAGGCCCTCCCATAGATGAATAACAGGAAGTTGTAAGGTCTCTTCTTTCCTAAGTTCAGACTCACACCGGTCATGCCCCACACATCCAAATATATACATGAGGTCAAATAATTAGTCTGCTTCCTCAGAGACTTGCCAATGCCGTCGGTGATACTGATCTGTCTAGCTTCAGCCTTGTGGAAGGCACAAATACCATAGCTGACACTAAAGCACAAAGGTCCTGGTAGCTGGAAGGAGAGGGTTATGTCTTTTCTTAATCCTGTGTGGGCTTCTTTCCCACTTCATTTTTTTACAAGATGAGCTGTGTGGCAATTAATGCACTTTCCAAAGCTCCTTCATACAAGCTACTGGAATACTACTAAATTTGGGCTTTTGACACATAAAAAGGCTAAGATCTGATAGTGTTTGTTACTTGTCTTACACAAGCCAGTTAATTTCCTGTACATGTAAAATACAAATGAAGCAAAATAATGTTTTGATTCAATACTTTTTAAAGGAAATGGACCATTTGAAAACTTAAGAACTAAATAAATCAGATTTCCCAATGTCTGGTCAAGCACTGTAAGCTAGAAACTAAATTTAGAGATGCCAAAGGAAAAGACATTTTATATTAAAAGTATTGATAGTGGTTTAGAAAACAATTTTCGTTGTAAAGCAAAGTGACATATTTATAGTCTAGATATGGATATTCCCAGAAAAAAAAAAAAAACCAAAACAAAACACTGCCTATTGAGCTTGGATCATCTCAGGCTTGGATAGAGCAAGAATATAGTGGTTGCCCTTTCAAATATGCCCACTGTTCAAACTAGGGTGGCATCTGAATGGGGAATATAAAGAAGTCTTTACAGCTACAGCTGTGGAGGAGAATTCAGGTTTCACACTCCCTACTGAAATTTAGGATGGCTGGTGGCAGTTCTACATGCTTAGGACAAATTTTTAAAAGTAGGGATATTCAGGTGAAAGGATGGTTTAAGCACAGCACTCACATTAATGAGGGTTCTTCTGTCATCTGGCATCTTTACCCTTTCCCTCTGGCGCAGGAATTTCCCACCATCTTGAACTTCCAGGTGGGAATCTACTGTACGGTGGGAAGGAAGAACATTTATTCCATTTATGTAAATATAAAACTTTTTTTCTCTTTTCTTTTTTTTAACTCCTACTGAGATACTGGCATCAAACTACAGTTGTCCACAGGTAATCTACTGTACATCTTCAGCAAAATATTGACAGTCAAATGCAGATTTAAGAGTCCTGATTTGCCTGGTTACAAAAGTGTCAGAAAGAACTCAAATAAGAAGTAATAGATGTAAATGAGCAAATTATTCATACAAAAATGGTAGGTGTAGATCCAACATATCTTTCTACTTGGGAAAATGAAGAATCAATAACCATTTTAAAACCATGGAACTCCCAGTTTTGAAAGGCGCTATGAAATTTCACTAAGCTATTTCTTACAAACTCCTTTGATCATGAAGCACCAGTCCTTGTTAAGCTGCCATAGTACACAATGAGTAAAATCAGAGATGTAAAAGTTTGTGCGTTTTCATGCACATTACCTGCCGTTTTTCATTTCACCCTATCCTTCCTGAGCTACAAAACAGAAAGCAAAGACCTTCTGACCACCCTAGACTCAATCTCTCTTCTCAGAAGCAGTATAGGTTACAGGTAGGTACCTTTTTTTTCCCCCTTAGAAATGTCAGCTACATTAAAAAATCAAACTTGAATGCATTGCCTTTATTGTAAAAAAAAAAAAAAAGACCATATTTATTCTTATGGATTTGGCTGGAAGTGTTTTCATTTATAAAAGTATAGTAGTCTGGTAGAATGGTAGGTCCCGACTCTCATTCCTAACTGTGTTCATGCTTGAAGTCTTCTCCCTCAGCAAATATTCACCAAATACAGAAAATGTTCTCTCTTGTGTTTAGTAAGAAAAAAGCATCTGTCTTATTAGTGGTAAACAAACCTTCTGATAGAAAGTAGTGTGTACAAATCAGAAGTGATCCAAATATTGACATTTGAAAGTTGCAGTTAGTCTCTTCCAACAAAAGATGGCAGTGCTCAGTTTTCTTCAAAACTGTAATGTCCATTCAATGAAATTAAATGCTCCTAAAACAGTTCCCTTGTCTTTGTCTAGAATCTGCGCATTGAGATCAGTGTTTGTTATTACTGATTAGCTAACAAGTTGGCCTTAGATATTTAAAATAATATGTATGTTTCCACAAGAAATCCCAACTGCAAAAAGACTAAGTAAGTGCCAATAATTCACAAAATACTCTTGCAAATTTAGCAGTGTGAAAAACCTCTTGGAGTCCAATTTAGAATTAATCATTATTTTATGGAAGCAGTTTTTCAACAAATAGGAAATGGAAGGAAAATAGTTTCCAAGATTCTCTCAGATCTATCTATTTGTATGCAATATACATTAACCATTTAGATAGATAGTAATTCAAATGCCTATTGATCAAAGTATGTCTTTTCTTTGAAAGTTTCTGCTTATATTATACCTGTGCCCAAAAGCAGAGATTTTACATAAATTTGAACTTTTCCATCTCCTCATATCAAATTAGATAACTCTGTACTTCAGGGCTTTGCTAAATTTAGGTATGAGTAATAATCCCATGACTAGCATAAATTAAAAATTAGGAAGACAATAAGAAATTAATAGGATTTATTTAGTGTAACATACAATACAGACCGCCCCAAAAAAATTGCAAAATAAATTTGCAATAGGTCTGTGATCCAGATTAGAACTTCTACCTGTTACCATGACTAAAATGTAAAAAGAAAACAAAAGCCAAACCTGAAACAGTAATAATCATAGTAATAATAATATGTAAATGTCAGAAACCAATTTAGATAACACTAAGGACAAAAAATTAAAATACCTCAGCATAATGTAAAAATACAGAAAATCATGCATTTTTGGTCATCATCATTTTATTCTAATATAATCTGAAGTGTCTAATATATAATGAGAACTGAAATTTCCCAAGGTACCCAGAGTGCTTTATGTTAAGTGGAACCAAAGAGGTTCAGATGGGTTTGGATAAAGAGTACAATTTACGTTCATTTGGAAGGGATTTCTTTCCTGTCATTTTTTTGTGAATCAGTGGTGGGGAAATTTCTGTATTTCAGAAGCTGCATTTCAGGTACTTTTTCAGCCTTCTTTCTGGGTTTATTTTATAAAAATTCTGTCATGTTGTGCTTTTAGAACACCTTTCTTGCTCTTTTTTAATCCTTTCCATCCCTCCCCCCAAAACAAAGATTTTATATTTTTAACGATTCTACATTTTCTAAGAAGCTTCTTCAACACAAGAGCAATGGTTTTCAGAAAGGAGGAGTACAATTTTGGTCTGACCATGACAAACCGTTCAGAGCATGGTGAAAGCCAACAAAATCCCCCGCAGTTCTGATGGGTGCCATTTTGAATGTGATCAGCAGCAGTAACAGGGAAGCCTAAGTTAAAAAAAAAAAAAAAAAAAAAAAAAAGTCATGGCAAATTCAAGCAAAAGCTGTAATTCAAATAAACAAGATTGTGGAAGTTTATGACATTGACATTATAACAATTCAAACAATGAAACAATGTCATTTCAGAGCAGCAATACTGACCTTTGTATTGGCAGAGGAGTCCCTAGTTCTTATATGTAGCTCACTAGGTCAGTCGTACCAGCAAATGGGACAATGATACATTGATAAACACTCATCATTATCCTCACTGGGTAGAAAGAAAATGGTGTTTTTACAGGTCTAGGCACATTTGCACAGCAAGAAATCACCTTACCTCATTAAAAATACATTACCACTTTGTTTATCTGTTCAGAAAGAGGGTTTTTAATGAGATTCATCTTAAATTACTGTTTTGAGAGAAGCAGCACATTAGATAGTACACATGTATTTCAGTCATATGTTCAATGCAGTAAATCAAAAAAAAAAAAAGAAAAAAAAAAGCTTGAGCCAAAGAAAAAACCACACAGTACACTAAAAATTAAGATTTAAAAATCACTATCATGTGGCTTTTATTCCCCATTGTGCATATAGACCTTGTTCTAATATGCCAGTCTTGGAGTTGGGAATTCCTCCAAATTTATACACGTTGTTAAATTGTCCATTTTTACCCTAGTCTTTGCCTTGTCTTATGCTCCACAGTGAATTACACAACAGCTTACCCCCCTTCCTGTCTCAGAGCTATTTGCCCTTGTTGTGTTCTGCCTGCATCACTAGAGGGTCGTCTCTCTCTGAACACTCCTGTCATGGCTGCGTTCATTAGAGCTGGAAGTGAAAAGAAGGTGAGTACTGAAGGGACAGGGCAGGAAACAGTCTTCTCAAGGAGCTGAACTTTCTGCTCCCTCCTTGCTCATGGAGAACTCTGCTGGCTCCTGTCACAAATCCGACTGGCAGATCTTCCGCAGAGGTAGCCAAACAGGGGCTCAACTCAGGAAATTCCTGTAATTGCATTATACTGCAGTTGCCGAAGTTCTTTTGGAAGAAAAGCCAAAGTAATATAGAGTAACAGAACAGAGCATGGGGGAGAGGGATTGAATTTGACGCTCAAGATCAATGCAAAAGTTTAACGAAAAAATGAATCCTGTTTAGACAGTGAATGGTAGTAAACCAAAATGCAAACTTCCCCACAATGACTTAAAAATGCATTTGGCTCTTTACTAGAGGGACATGTTTTTTGTGGTGTACTGCTGTTTCACGATGCTGCATCAGCAGGTAACACGGTAGGTCAATTTTATGAGATTCATGGGTTGCAGATGTCTTCTCAAAGATTGACATTTTTTCACAATTGGTATCACAACAGACAATGATACGCAGAGTTAAAGAACAGTCAAAATTTCCCACAGGGTCAACTTTTTTAACATGGTAATTTAGATGTGCGGAAAATGAAGAACTACTGTTAAATTTTCATTCGTAAAGGACATTTTAACAGAATGTGGGGATCGTTAAGGTATTTCATGTAAAGGATGTTATGTTTTTATACTTTCTGCAAAAATACCATATATTAGATTTTGTGAAAATCTTTGAGACCAATTTAATTTCAGAATATCCAATTATCAGTGAAGTTACCTCACCATGTCTAAAAATATAATTATGTGTTCCTTAAGATCTCACCAAAATCCATATGCTAAAAGGCCAAGCACAATAAAATGTAATAGAAAGCAGATTTCAGAGTATAGTACCACTGTTATATGGCCAAATTCCTTAAAATAAAACTATGATCTCTTACCTTCAAATTCAGTCGTATGTTATGGTATTGTTTTCAGAACCTACTGTAGATAATTAAGAATCTTGAATAAGTGATAGTTAGAAACTCTGGTTTGGGCAATTTGAAGACCGCTGCTGCTTGTTACAAGATTCATGACCCTGTTAATGAAAAATTACTTACTTGAAACATGAGCTATGCCTTCTTTTATGCTGACACAACATCAAGCATGTGGGCAGAATAGGGAAAAAAGTAATTATTCTTAAGAAACACTGAGTAGTAGTGTGATCTTCCAATAATCCCCTTCTCTCTGAGAAAGATCTATCATAAATATTTCTTAAACCATCACAGAAACACTCATTTTAGCTCTTCTCCCATCCACTGCTGCTCCTTAAACTCAGGAGCAGTGCCTCTTTATATTCGGCTTGGGAAGCAGCTCCTCCTCTTCCTCCCACCATACGTTTTGGCTTGAATACAATAGTTTCTTGTTTCTCTCATCGGGAAAGAGCTTGGTACACAGTCTGCCCTGCCCTGATGCTTCCTGACCCTACCACTGGAATCAATTTCTATTTGTTTTACTCTTCCCTGTTTCTCAGCCCTGTTGAATTCAACCTTTACGCACATGATCTAGGTACTTAGAGTAAAACTGGGTAAAGGGCTCACCTCTCTAGGACATAAACAAGATTTTAGATACCCAAGCCTAAAACCACTGCTTATTTGCTGGCATCAGCTCCTGGAAGTGTTTAAACTCATAAGGTTCAAAGATCACGAGATGCTCATTGTATTGTGGCTCACGGCAAATCTGAAAGGAAATAAACTTTGACTCTACTGTGTATTCCTAAGTTTGTATATGCATTTTGCGTTATAGAGTCATTGGAGAAATGATGAAATCAAGGATAAAAATCCAAGACTCCCACTGTCAGGAGAATGTCCTGACCACTAGCTATTGTAATATTATTAAATAAATGAGTAAACCCCGCTACCAGTCTCTGGCAAATGAAAGTTGTAGGCACTTGGCTACACCTGAATATGTAGGTTCGGGACCATCTTGTGAAAATGTCAAGAGTCTAATAAACAGACTGTTAAAAAAAAAAAAAAAAAAAAAGGTTTTTAAGTTCAAGAAAAAAATTTCATTTGGTTTGTTCCAAAATTAGACATTCTGACAATTTTCTACAAGAATATTTGACAATTCTGTATTTCTACTAGAAATAGAAAAAAGAAATGTTAAAAAATTTCTGAAGCAAAACATGTTTCTTATCCCTTCAACCTGCCTAATGAAACCAAAGTTTTCCTTGGGTTGCTAAAAATTAAAGTCAACACTGTTTAATTTCAAGCATATTAGTATTGTATTAAAGCTTTGTTTCACTACAAAGCTCCTGAGCACTTGAAACTGTTCATAAATAGAGGAGAATAGAATATTCTTTCAAGTTTAGATTAATTTAATGGAGTTAAGAGTTTCTTTGGCAATACAATTTTAAATGTTTCAGCATTTGTTTCAAACAGCATGTTTTTTAATGTTCTTGGACACAAATCAGAAATGCTCACTTTTATTAATAGTGTAATACTATTTTAAAATAGTATGAAAAAATAAATATAGTTGTCTTTCATCTGTTTTTTTTTAATAAATGGTAATAAAATTAATATAGAAGTACAGTATTTAGATTACAGTATGTAAAAAAAGTTTTGTTTTAATTTCTGGTGGTCACTTGCAACAGGGGCAATTAGGAGTCAATCTCCATCTTCATCAAATGCAATTTCCATGTGGTAAATTCATAACTGTTTTTCTTGTAAAATAGGGCAGCTTTAATAGCTTGGGAGTCTCAACAAACTACTTGATTCTGATTTCTATGAGGTCAAAGAGAACTATGACTTTAATTCTCACATTTCCTCGAGATTTAAATCATTGTAATTAAAAAGTAATAGTATTTCCTAACCTTATACTTTTCAAATGTTTTAAAATCTGTCTTCCTTTATTTAGTTTTATGTTATAATTTCTCTTACATCCCTAAATTCAAAGTCTTTAGTTCTATCATCTGACTAGAAGACCTTGAGAGAAAGGAAATACGAAACATCTAGTTCATACTTTGGGGTTTCACAAAGTTATTCCTGCAGTTTTGAAGCTGTTTGACAGACCGTGACTTTCAAGCTCTATGAATGTAAAGGATCCATTGGAAAGCAAAACAGCTATCAAATGCTCTATTAGTTGTGACAGTATCATTTCCCCTAACATTCTGCTATAAACCTGGCTCTTTCCTAGCAAGAAAAAGATCAGTTTTTATTATTCCAGCAAAACCTTAAAATGAATGACCTGCTATGTAGGTTCTCTCCTACCCAACCTGTCTTTTTGGAGCCTAATTATTGTAAGGAACTGGATGGTCCCCTTTATCTGAACAAATTGTATCTCTAATACAGCCTTTTAAAAATTAAGTAATCCTCTATACGTTTACTTTTACAGGTATTATTTTAATAACTTCCTGCCAACAAATTCTAGCTAATAAGATATTCCATAACTTGTGTGAAAACAGCCACATTTGTACCATTTCAAATCTGGTCCTCCCTTCTCCAGATCTAGTCAGTCCAGTTGCCTATTTAAAATTTTAGTGCTCTCTCTACCTTTTGATCATCTTTTTAGATGTTCTTCAGTGTTGGTAGTTTGCTTATCTGCTCACATGATTATTTTGTATAGTAGGCACCAATGTATGGTCAGTTGTTCTCTCATGGAGAGAACAGGTCTCTCATGGAGAAAGGGGAAAAAAAAAACAAAACCAAAACCCCAAAGTCAAATGCATCCAGAATAAAGGCCAGATTAGAAAACTGTCAAGGATGTTCTTACCTCAGATTCCTTGATACAGGTATAAATGATGGAGAAGCAGTGATGTTGTTGGCCATGCAACTTCTTTCATATATTAACGTGTAAGGATTAAATAATGTTAAAGATCCTATCTTATATGCATGATAATTTTTTTTTATTTGGGTTCCTTGGTTCTCTGATTGTATGACTTGAAACAATCTTTTTCTCCTCTTTCTTACACTTCCCCCATTTTATGGAAAACATATTGTGTAGGGTTTTTTACATTGGCTTTTCATTTAACTGGCACCTGTTTCTAATTTCAGTGGTTGGGATTATAAATTACTAAAAACTTAAGCAGATGTGAATTTCGTTTTCATGATGAGAAGGCAAACCTGGCCCAGACACGGAATAACAAAATTCCAAGTTTTGCAATGGCCATTATTTTCTAACTGGTTCAGCTGATGTTTAAAAGGAATGTTTTGGGGTTTTGTTTTTACATTCTCTTTTAAACTCATTCAAAGTATATGTTTTTGAAGAAGCATAGACTAATTTGTTCCAATCCATGTTAAGATGTTTCTTTGTATAGGGATAGGTAATGAATAAAATGCAAAAAATACTTTAGTTGATGGTATATGACATAAAATGGGGTTTTAAAGGTCTGTGGAGTATCTTTGAACAGTTCAGTTAAGTAGAACTCATTCTTTAATATTTCTTATTTTTTTCTTTCTCTGCTTTTTCCCTTTTTTCTGATGATAGAGTAAGCAATTTTTTTTTGTTTTCCACGTTACTTTATATGTTATTCTGTAATGTCTGTTTAGAAATACATTTTAGAAAGGAGATAAGGATGAAAAGATAAAAACAGAGACGTAACTCATTAGTCCTCTTAATTGCACTAATGTTAAGCTACTCAGTTATGCAAGGATATGGTCAATCTGAATCTATCTAAACCATATATGCAAGTTGTCAATTTCATACCTGGCATCTAATTTAGACGTTTTGGTGAAGTAAATTTTCATTACAATTAGTTTGTGGAGGAGAAAAAAGCTTAATTACCTGGTATTCAGAAATCAAAAAATGCTTCAAACAGAACTGAAGAGTTGACCAGGGCTATCCAGCTGAACAGCTGATTAGTGCAATGTAAAGTCATCAATGTGCAGCATCTTCCATAGGAATATTTGCTATCTTAAAGGCAGAATACCAAACCAGATACCATGTTGATTAGCACCAAATAAGTGTTTCCAATTCTGGTGTTTATTTAATCATATGACAAAAAAAGAATGGTTATATTTATTATTCTTAGTAAATTCAAATGGTTTTCATAAAGTTTGAATATGTCCATTTCCCTATGATAGCTCTTTTAGCCAGCAGTGGGAAAATGATACTGAAAATCCAAGCCTGGAAGGAAATTTGGGTTAATTTTTTTCTTTTTCCCTGTGACAACAGAATGAAACAAAATAAGTAGAGAGGCATAAAAAGTCTATGCATTTAAGGACAAAGAATTCAATTCCTTGTTCAATAACATGTGTTTCATCTAGTACAGTCAAAGTCATGTTTACTTAAGAAAATCAGGCCTAATGTTTTTAGTGAGGTTTCAATTTTATAATCCCATCCTTGGGGATGTCCTATGACTACTCTGGGAATTTAAAGAACAGCAGTCTTACGGTTAACTCTGATCTGGATCCAAGTTCAGTTTGTGTCTTTTCCATAGAATTCCCATGTCTGACAAACCTCAGACAAACCCTTCTGTCTGGTTCAGAACTCTCCATCTAAAAAAGACAGAAATGATACTTTGACATAGCTGGTTTTGGTTTGTTCTTTAACCGTGCCACACTGGGAATGTTTTGTATTGGAATTATGACAGATTTCTCTCCTGGTGATTAATCTATGATGGTAAGACACATTTTGGGGTAAATATAAAGACGATATGGCGTAAATACCATGAAAGAATGGGGTTTAGGGTTGTTTGCCTCCCTCACCATCCCCAACGCCCCCCAAAAATATCCAAGAGATACCAGTTGGTAATTATGGAGTTACTCGCTTTCATAATTCTACATTCCAGCATTTTTCTAGTTATCTCCCTTCTACCTTGCCATTATTCATCTGCACATACATCAAAATGATAAAAAGAGTCCTCACAATACAGATTTTCTTTCTGCCTTTAAACATTAGGCTTGCTCACATCTGCAATGCTGTAATGATCAGCCAATATAATTAAAAATTCTTGAGGGGTGAAACTGCTTTTCATGAACAAAATACAAATGTCAGTTATAGGAGTTTTGCCTATCTATCTCAAGATGTTATGTGATTCATCCTCAAACTTATAATTTAAAGCAAAAGAAGTACCTTTTTATAATTCATAAGAATTTATTTTCAAAGTATATTCTTATTTCAAAAGCTCACAGTCTAATTCGGATTTCAGTTTCCTCTTCTGGGGCGGGGCGGGGGGGGGGCATATAACCCTTAAACAGCACACGCTTCAAATGAAAACTGGGCCCAAGCCAGCTTAAATAATATACAGTTATCTGTGTACAGAGCTTAAAGGACTGAACTTTTGGCTAATGGCCATTTCATGAGTATGGTTGATAACAACAGTGGGGGGGCATAGGGGGCAGTGGTGAGCAGCCCCTTTTAGCGGAGAATTGCAAGAGACAGAAGCGTGTAGAAATAGGTGAAAACAAAACCTAGCTCACTCTGGGCTTTCTTCACTGTCTTGTTCCATGGAGGTAATTAACGATAGTTAATGATCATTGTCTGAACCACAGTGAGATATTTCTGGGTGTGCTGCCAGGATAAGGGTGGTATGTATAAGCGAATAAAATGCCCCATGAACAGCTGAAATAACTCTATATACTTGATTTCACAGAAATATGGGAAAAAAAGCAGAGATTCAGTGCAACAATACCTCACAAGGAAATACACATTGCTGTTGAAAAGGTAGGTCTAGAGCTCACAATATCAATTGCATCTTTGGACTAAAGTTTATAAATAAAATTGCAGAAAAGATCTACAATGGAAGAAGACGCACAGGATATGGATGAAGGTGATATGCTCATGAAGCTCAGGGAAGAATGGAGGGAGTGACTGAGCATAGCTGTTACAAAGGAAATTGAACTTAGCCCAACACAAAGGGGACCGGATGGTGGCCTTAGATCAATTGAGTGGATGAACTGGTTGTGTAAATGTTTCTGCCCTAGTTAGTCAAAAGAGCGCGAATGTCTTCCTGAGTTAGCCAGGCTAACATGGGGGAGTGTATACGTGGCTCAATCCAACACAGAGTATAAAGGCTGAAAAACCAACAAAATGAACTTTGAAAAGAGCAATAGACTCGAGCTAGTTTCAAATCATGTATACCTTCCTGGCAACTGGGGATGCCCAGTGTCTTGACAGTGAGCATATTAAAAAGACCAGTAATGAGAATCACACTTATGTTGTGGATCAACTGTATACCGAAATTCCTGTATTCTGTGAAGTGTAATTTGCACATGTATTGTGATTTCAGTACCTTGCGATATCACTCTGCTAATTCAAAATCCTGTATAATGTCAAGTATCTACAAATAAGTAAATATGGTATTAAACATTAAAACTTCCATGTGTGAAATATCTAGAAGAAGAACCTGGTTAGAGAGTATTGGAGTCTGACGGAGTTAAAATGGTTATTCACCCTTTGATAGTAAGACTCAGAGTGTCTATTACCTGAAAATGACGTTTTTTTGCTCAACTTGATTCATTCCACAGAGAACTTTCCTGTTCCCCGTTTTGGTTAGGTGCTACCGCACTGATCTCTGTTTAGCTGGAGTTAGCCTTCAAGTTGTGTGCAGAAGACAGGTAGATCATTCTAGGTGCTACATGAATCACAGTCCTTCATTTGACCGCAACATTTTTAGGCATACTATTAAAAAATGTCAGATTTGGAAATCTTTCATTTGACATTTATCTGAAAAACCATAATGTAACTGTATATAAATGTCAAATGAGAATAAAGCTGTATTCTTATCTGTATAAATACCAAATGAATGGTTGTTTCCTCTGATATTTAGGGTTCTGAAAGGGTAGAGGTCAAGTGAGGTGCCTCCCCCGACAAAGGTTAATGGGCGGTGATGAACCAGGATATTGCAGAATTCCAAAGCAAGAGCTCACACCCGTACCCTGGGGTTTGGTGCCCTGAGCAGCTCACGTTAGGGAGTTAGGAGCAGGACTCTTCTAAGGCAGCTGTACCCTTAGCCAACACAACACTTAATTCCCATCTCCTTCCCCAAATGCTGCTTGTACATGACATGATTTGGAGAAGGGAGATGAACTCAGGTATTGCACTTTCCAGGTGAGCACTCAAATCACTAAATTATTAGTTATTTTATAGGATGTCTCATTTTCACTTGCTGAAATAGATCTGCAAAACACAGTTAAAAATGAAGTATATTGAATAGGGACAGTAGAGACACAAATAACAACATCCAGATTGTGTATGCCCATCAGACTAAGGACCATGTGTACTTTGTGAAACCCATCTGCTTTTTCTCAGGTATCAGCAGAACAGAATTACTACCCAAGTAAATTTTTGGTTAGCCACCCCATACGTAAGAACGTTGACTGCCTTATGAGTAAGCTAAAATTATTACATTAATAACTATAAGGATGTAAAAAAAATTGACAATTCATTCTTCAATATCTAAATAGCTCCAAAAGTCAGTTTGTCCATGAATAACACCAAACAGCACTAGATCTCTCAGCTTGGGAACCAAAAGATTACCATACAGGTCAATAAACCAAGCAAACAAATTCTTCCTCTAAAACATAAAAGAATACTTAATTTTGGTATCCGTTTCTAAGTGTCCACAACATAAATATTTCCTAACCATATCCATAACTAAAATGCTAAGTAGAAAACAAATCAAAAGGATCATTGTCTAGAAATGCGTATAGCATTCCCATGTAAGATCCTAAATATATTGGTGGAATGCTTAACGCTACTATAAATCTGGAAATGTTGAGATTCACAATTCCAAGTGCTGATTCTTTTATACGTTGTAAGTGCAGACTGTAAAATTTAAACATAATAAGAAATGCTATTTTACAACACCTGTTTTAAGTACATTAGCATACTGTAATTATATAATTATGGTCTTAAAAGAAACCAGAATTTAGGAAAAGCATTGCTATATCCTCTCATTTCTACTGGGGGAAAAAAAAAATTCCTTACAATTCCTTCCTCAGCTACCTGGCAGGTAAATCACAGTATGCCTCTCCCCTCCAAAATAATAAAAAGAATCCCAGACTTCAACAACACTTCCAGGAAAAAAAACTTAAAATCCCAGGGGAACATCTGTTGCATGTCCTGTGTAGCATTCATTTCACCTATCCATTGCAATATCCTAGAACAACACTTCAAACGTGAAAAGTCCTCCATAGGCAGTTCCTTAGGAGATTTAAAGCTAGGAAACAATGACCTCAAGCCTTTCCTTTCTGTTCTATTTTGTTTGCCATTCACTCATTAGAAGCAGGATTCCTTTTATATTGCTGCGACTTCATTGTCTGGAAAACCATGATACCCTCTTTGGAGTCTAAAACGTATGTCTAGGTCTCTTGTCTTGAGCATGCTGAGCTGCAGCAGGGCTCTCCCTGCAGCCTGCAGGCAGCGAGCTACATCCTCGCTCTAGGCTGTGCCGGGAGGTTGGCCTCTGAGGATCCCTCCTCAGGCAACTACCTGTCCCCAGGATAACCTGGGCGTTAAACTGAGCAAGGGATTCCACTAGGTGACAGGGAATATAAATTCGATTTTCTAATGCTGCCTAGAGATACCCAAATCTGCTTGCAATTTCTTCTCTTGATGCTTTACATAAAATAATTGTTTTTCTTAATTTGACTGAAATTCTACTCCTGCACAAGCAAGGGAGTTTAGATTGGATTCATATAGTCAGTGAATATCTTATGTTATTCTTTTCAAGCAAGCAGCGAGTAAGGATGACATAGAAGGGCCTAGATA
Source organism: Nipponia nippon (assembly GCF_047370975.1). NCBI lineage: Eukaryota > Metazoa > Chordata > Aves > Pelecaniformes > Threskiornithidae > Nipponia > Nipponia nippon. The sequence goes on along the minus strand of NW_028262291.1, from coordinate 7,681,614 downwards.
TGGGCTGGAGTCTCTTCTTCCCCATAAGATATATAGTCAATTCAACTTCTTTATTCCACTCTGCAAACATAGGAAGATGTGTGAAATGAACAAAGTATGTGTATATAAGCGTGATGGGTAAAGAGTGTTGATGTTGAACCTGAAATGAAACTAAGGAAAGCATATGATGTGTGAAACATATGGCAATGCATATGTATGAAGTTTGGATCAGGATATGCATCACAAAATAGTAATAGTTTTTTATTCTGGGAGAAGAGAGTGATAAAGCAAAGGGGAATAAGAACCTCACACTAAAAACAAGAGAAGTTGGAATCTCCTTCCTCTTTGCTATTTGGCATTTCCTCTTGAAAGAAGCGGAGGAAGTATTTAAATATTTTATAACCTTCATTATTGGAACATACATCTCTTTATTACATTTTTGGAAGCATGTGTTCTATTTGAAATCAGCATGGATGTATAAATATTTTTAGGAGATGATTATTCTCTGTATGTAGGTGGAGAAGAACATCGAATTAGTGAGATCTTGCTTTCGTGAGTAACAGAGCAGCTGGCATTATCCCTCCTTTCCCTCCGCCTCCCTGGCCAAGGGAAAACACCTCTTATCCTCAACTTTAATTCCCAAAATAAAACAAGAAATGGTTTTGGCTTGCCTCTTTCCATCTGCTTCTCCAGGTAATTGAAATCACCTCTGCCATGTTTGCAATTCTTTTACCAGGTCATTGTGGAAGTGTAGGGAAAGTGAAAAGGAATGGCATGGGGATATCACAGAACTGCAGAAAACAGAGGTAAAGATCTTTTAGTCTACTTCCCTACCTAAATGTCTGTCTGATTTGTTCTCAAAGACATTTAGTCATGGAGACTCGAAAATGTTACCTAATCTTCTGTACCCTTTACACGTAAGCATCCAAGTTCAGATGCTTAACAGGAGGACCAGCTCCTCTTTATCTAACACGTGAAGCGTAGACCACACAATCATGAAGATTAAGTACAACTGCCAATTGGTGGCAATTCAGTGCCCTATGGTCTTCCCCTTCTGTATTCAGACAGTGCTGGTGAAAACAAAAATGTCCACTGGTGGTGCTGAAAAAAGAATATGCTCCCCAGTTTTGGTAGGAAAAAAACTTCTTTGAAAGGGTTCAAGTCCAAGAAAGCTACTCAAGAACATTATTTGGAAAAGGTTTCAAAGACTTCTTTATCCCTTCTTTATACAGAGATGTGGCAATGGAGCAACAAACAGCAGCAGATCCTATGGCTCTAGTTTATCCAACTGAAGCTTTGAAGTCTTTAAATCTCTTTTTTCATCAATTTATTTTCATTCAATGAAGTTCAAACTTCCTGTGGCTCAGAGGCCTATTCTGTTCACCTCTCCTGCGTACTGTCTTCCTGACTGCGTATTTTGTTTGCTTATATTAAAAGAACCAGATTTGATGGGGCAGCACTGAACTGTTACACCAGAAAATTTGGCCCAACATCTTCTCTAAGAAACCACTGCAGAAACATAACAACTTCATCTTTTCAGAAAAGTATGAACTCTTTCTCTCATTGTTACTCATGGATAACAGAAAAGGACAAGTGTTTAAATCTCACCAGAAAAAAGAAATTGTCCTGATTCAGAAAGGGTTTGAGACAGGACGAAGGTGAAAGTAGAATATAATATCAAGCAATAAAAGGAATATCATCATTCTATTATGTTCAGCAAACTCATTTTACTAGAAAATTGTGACTACTGAAGTATCCATGTTAAAACTGATCATGGTTGACACTGCAGTGTATTTTCTAAATTCTCTTGTTATCACATAATTCAAAACATTTGGATTTTCTTCTGAAGGCTAACTCAACATAATTCAGGCAAGTACAGATAGCCATGAAACCCTCAAGATAGTTGAGTACTTCATTCTAAACCAGCAAAATAGATTTATCTGTAATTTGACATACTGGAAACTATTTTGCTGTTTTCTTACTCGTTTGCCATCAAAGCCTAACATTAAATATAAACATAAATGAAATTTAAAACTGGATTCAACCATTAGAAAAATGTGTAAAATAAAATTTTTGCTTTACTCATCTAGTCTGTTTTTTAAAAAATATTGTCCAGCTTCATTCAGAAGGCTGAATCTCCATTTTGAACAGCCTGTATGCTTTGGAGTTCTGATGCACTTTTTGCTTTGGCTCCTTATAAAAATTGGGGCAATATACAAATTTTTAATCTAGAATAATGTCTGGAATTTTGAATGATGTCATATTTACTGCTCTTTGAATTACATGCTTGGATAGTAGCCATGGCAATCTGCAGATAGCAAACTGCTTTAATAAGTGCTCTGAAGAGTCTCTAACACTTGTGTGTCTGCCTGTTCTCAGTTAACGAACAATAAAACTGAGGGATTCAGACTGAATAATCATTTCAGACTTGCTTTACTCTTCTTAGTAACTTACTGGGAAAATATGTAGTCCTCACTTTTTATGCCTTTCTGGCTTTTTTGCAGTAACTAATCTGGCTATTCCTACTGTCTCCTCTTTCTATTATGTCTTCTCCCAGATAAAAAAAGAAACTAAAAACAACAAAAACCAAACAAACAGACAAAACGTAAAACCCCAGCTACAATACATAACTAACAAAACTATGTTAATTGTACTTTTTTCATTTGTTTGCATGATGCATCACTTTGCCAAGCCTATTATTTGCATTTGTAATCTTAAGACATCTGGAGGTAAGGAACATGTCTTTTTCTACATTTGTACAGCTCCCAGCACAACAGGAATTAACGCTGATTAAGCCCTAATGTCATATAACTACTTTATCATTGTCATCCATACTAACCAAATACATTTGCTTCAAACTAAGCATGTTGAATGAGCAACAAGACTTAATAAATCCTTTTACTTCACTAATAAAAGGCATGTTAAAACAAAATGACACTGATGTAAATCTGGAATGATCCTCTTTTTTTTAGTGGAGTTAATCCAGACTGATATAGGTGTTAACTGAGAACAAAAAAGTCCAGAATCCACAGAGACAACAATAGAATAAATAGGTTTTAGATACGCACGTTTATTTTGCCCAGGTTACGAAACAGACTCGAGGCAATTCTCTAGAATGCAAAGCCCGCTGATAATCCCGTACCACAATTTACTTCAATTTTAGAATAGTTATTTACTGCTTTCCTGCAGATGCACATGTTAATTAAGTTGATTTTGATGAATATATTATTTATAAACCCACACTACTAAAAGGTCATGAACTGCAAAGTCTTAATTTCTTGAGATTTTGATTACGAACTATTTATCAGATTTGGCTACAAGAAAGAACTGGCTGCTTGTGGGAGAAGTGTCACTTTCTGGTCATTGGAATCCAATTATGAAATACATGCACGCAGAACATTCCAAAATAGCATCGCTGTCGCTATGACTGCATGTCACTTTTGTCTCCATATTGTTGGTTTTAGAAACATTACACAGAATGAATTGCATCAACCTTTTGTTTCTTTTTTTATCCTTTTTTAAGGCAGCCTAGGAATTTCCTGATAGAGTTGAGATGGAGCAATAAGTACAGATTTTCCTGAGTGTCCCACAGACACGTAAGTCATTTGGTTCATATGTGGGTGGTCTTTGACTTATTCAGCTAGCTCTGTTATAGACTCTCTAACACATCCAACCCAATTAGATAGATGCACAGTATGGTCTTTACAAAATATCACTCAGCCACGTATCCTGCAACAAGCAATTACAAGTCATCTTCAGGGCATTGATTTATTTCTCATTGCCCTACCAATTTAATGACCTTATGATTTATTCTGATTATGGAAGTCTCTCCTTGGCAAGCAAAGTAATTATCCATCAATCTTAAATTCTTTAAGGGAAGAAAATGTTTATTTTCTGTCTGCATAATAAGTTTTATGTCATTTTTAATGTCATGACTCCCACATGCACTGAAGATATATGTAGTGACTTCTAATGTCTCACAGAATGTCAATTGGAAATGCAGTTTGACAACAGGCTTAGCTTCTATTGTCTGAATATTTGGCATTATATAATGAAGACGGTAAGTCCTCTGCCTGGAAATGCGTACATTATCCTAGGATAAAACAATGGACAAGTTCTGTGGTTCAGTCATGAGGCCCTACAGAAAATTCTCAGTGAGAAAAATAGCAGATTTTAAGTGCATTTAAATATCAACTGTACAAATAGAGGTTCAGGAGCAACAGGATGGATCACACTTCAGCACAAAGGGGTGAAGCACATGACCCCTTGTTGCCCCCTCTGCTACTCTTTTTCTAGAACTGTTTGATTTAGAGTAAGGATTCCAGCACTGCGTGCGAGTGTGTGAGTTTATTTTGAAAGGCAATAGGTTTTATTTGAGTGTAAATAGGAAAAATCTATGTTGCATTATTTGCCAGACTAAAACGTCCTATGTGGTCTTCTGGAAAGCTTGTATTATTTTGGATATTTTTTTTTTTTTTACTGCAGAACTCACAAATTGAAAGTTTCTTAAAACCTGTAGACCAAGGAGAGGCTACCTGAGTTTTACAGATGTGCCAGTGAGTTACCTAAACTTGGCTCCTTCTCAGCCCTGCTCCTCAAAGGTTATTCACACACAGTAGATCCAATCACTGCTGGTGCCACCTTACTGTTTATTTCCATCTTTTTCATTATCTCCTCCCAGTCTCTGCAGATGTATTGACATGTATCCTCTATTAATAATCTTTGCATTCGAAGACCCACAGCATAGCAGCTATGTAAGATGATGAAGTCCCTTCCACACATTTTGAGTTTGATGGGAAGATTCACTATTCGCAAGAGTTAGTATGGATGGAAGTGATGGCTCAAGTTGGGTACAGAAATGAAGATAGTGAGGTTCCAGTGTGTCCAGCATACAGCATCAGTGATACAGACAAGATACTAGAATTATCCCTGTCCATACATTAAAATTACTGGAAATGATAGAAGAAAACTTGTTCACTATATGCCAAGAGATTTTAGATTTTACAGCCAAGCCTCTGCACTTTACCCATGGAAAATACCCATTAATTGGGCATGGATATGGTTTTCCTACAGTTCGAGAGTTTATTTCTGAGTCCTTACTTCCCTACCATAACAGCTCAAAACAAAGATCCATCAGAGATAAAAATTGCATAAAGAACAAGATCCTGTGAAAATTTACCAAATAGGAAACACCACCTTCTACAACTCAGGAGCTATTGCCAACCCAGTGTTACAAGGGCTGATTTAACTTTTTACGTTAGACTAATATTGAAGTGAAGAAAGAAAATCTAGACAAGTGTGCTGGTTTTGGCTGGGGTAGAGTTAATTTTCTACATAGTAGCTAGTATGGGGCTATGTTTTGGGTTTGTGCTGAAAACAGAGTTGATTGATTGATAACACAGGGATGTTTTCATTATTGCTGAGCAGCGCTTACACAGAGTCAAGGCCTTTTCTGCTTCTCACCCCACCCCACCAGCGAGGAGGCTGGGGGGGCACAAGAAGCTGGGAGGGGGCACAGCCAGGACCCCAACTGACCAAAGGGGTATTCCGTACCATATGATGTCATGCTCAGCATATAAAGCTGAGGGAAGAAGAAGGAAGGGGGGGGTGTTTTGTGTTAAGGCATTTGTCTTCCCAAGTAACTGTTACGCGTGATGGAGCCCTGCTTTCCCAGAGATGGCTGGACACCAGCCTGCCAATGGGAAGTAGTGAATGAATTCCTTGTTTTGCTTTGCTTACGTGTGCGGCTTTTGCTTTGCCTGTTAAACTGTCTTTATCTCAACCCACGAGTTTTCTCACTTTGACTCTTCTGATTCTCTCCCCCATCCCACTGTGGGGGGAGTGAGCAAGCAGCTGTGTGGGGCTTAGGTGCTGGCTGGGGTTAAACCATGACGACAAGCCAACAAATACTCTTTCTCCCTGAAATCTGCAATTACATATTTTTCTTAAAGTTAATGTCACCAGAAATGACACGTCACATACACCTTTTAAATCCTGAAAAGGAAAACCTTCATGCTATCTTAATGCAACAATACCTGTCATTTGACTGGCCTGATACAGAGATGACACATGACTAGGTCCTATCATACCTTTCATTACAGAAAAAAACCTTCTTTTTCTTCCCAAGGGCTTCAGGAGAATACATTTTTTTCTTTATCTAAAAAAAAAAATCGTTCTTAAATAAGAATGAGACCAAAACAAAATTTCTAATTTAAACTACTTCCTCCCATGCAAAGTCATTTAGGTAGAGGAGAAAACCAACCTTGAATGTTTTTTCTCACATTCTCAACACTACCAGTTTCAAATACCTAAGCAACTCCAACACCAAGTGGAGTGGATTGATTAGTATCCGCACTGCTTAAGGATAGCCTCTTTTGGGGTAGATTGCCCACATCCAGGGTACCTAGCCTTTGGATCTCACTATCTTCTGGTCCTCATGCGGTGCTCTGTTGCCCTAATGCGTTATCATTATTGTACACTTTTAAAATTTCAAAGTGTCTGTAATAATGCAATGGCTTCATTGCAGCCTGCCCGAGAGGCTGATTTTATAGCACAAAACTGAGGTGACAGAAAGGACCGAGGGAGTGGCATGAGGGTGCATTTGAGGGTGCTAAACATTCTGAGATAGTTTTTTAAAAGACTGCGTAGGTAGAGGAAGCTAAATTTGGCGCACCGATTTGATTCATCCTGCTTTTTGGGAGCACTCCAAATGTAAACCAAGGAGCTGAGTGGATGATCAGGGATCCAGTGCTTAAGCCTGCTTCCCAGCCATCGTTACCAGTTTAGATATGCCCTGTGTAATGGGATCTAAAGCACAAATAACACGTATTTCAATTCAGCAATTTTTACTTCCTACTTATATCCTTAGCATACACTGTGAAAGAATATCTGGAAAGAAAAAATTGCAGTATTAAGAGCAACAGCTTTGAATCAAGCCCAGAGAAAGTATAGAAACAGAGACTACAAGATGAAAAACAAATGGGGACTGAAACACAAAAAAACCCGAGCATTGCAAATCAGTTCCAATTTTATGGAATTAAATGTCATCAAACAAACTATGTAGAAATTTTGAGTAGATTAGTTTGTTGCTCACGTAAAATTTCTAGATTTTAGACATTTCATTTACCATTGAAGAATACGTATAGAAAAATCAATATAAAACAGAGGATGCTGACAGATAGCAAGCCACTGTGTTAATGGGGAACCTTATTAATTGGAGTTTTTCCAGTGGAGTCCCATGACTTCATTTCAATGTTTATCTCATTGGCCCAGTTTAAAATTGAAGACTTCCATGGCTGTTTAACAAACTTGCGTCTTAACACAACTGAATGCAAGAGGATGCATGCAGGAGCTACTATTGTGCACCTTATTCAAAGAATGCAGGCAGATGTCTTTTCAAGGTGTGAGTCTGTATATAAACACACCTGGGGTTATCATTACTCCCAAAGTGACGCTTTGCTAAGGTATCTAATTTAATACTGGCATTCATAATATGAAGACAACTGATCAGGATCAATGATGTAGTATCTTGTGAGATTAGCGGATTACTGCATTTAATTTTGATGGTCAGTTTTCAAATGAATTACAAATTAAAAAGAAACCACAAGAATGATATTACAGTTTAAAAATGTGGCCTTCCAACACCGATTAAAGGCACTACACTGGGAAGAAAGAGTGGAGACCTTCATCCTAGTTCATAAGTACTCCTATTCTTAAGACTGCTAATGTGGCAGACAAGATACTGATAAACGAACTCAGAAATTTTACTATAATTTATTTTTTTGTCGCACCCCTGTTGTTCTGCTTCAGGTTATTTCCCTGCAGTGGAGCCTGTAGAACACAATGTCTGCTACTGTCTCTGCAGTTTCAGTTCATAATTCAGAATCTTAGGTTAAAAACTACTTTTATGAGTTGCTCAAGTTAAAATGCCAGTTCAGACTAGACTGGCTAAAATGGGGATGCACATTCTGTTAACCGACTCTGTAGTTGAGAGCAAAGCCCTCAAAGAAAGGATCAGGGTGAATAGCTGGCACTTGTAATGGCTTGAAGATCTGAGGCAAGATTTGTCAGTTACTCTGGTATGATCCCTAACGTGTCATGGAAGCAGTAAGTAAGTAAAGGTATTCTGTTGTGATACTGTAGAGCATCTTAAAAGCAAACTCTATTGTAGGTCTGTGAAAACAACTGCTAGGTAGACTGAAAGTAGCTGGGAATTACTCATTTTTGCATGCGAGACAGCACAGTCTTCTTGGAAAACAAAAATTGTGTCATGCAAAGATTTCATTCTGAGATTAATTTTTTTTTGTAGATTCCAATTAGTTTTTACCCCTTTTAAATTAAATTCAGGCACATTTTATAACAAACTACAAGGTTATTATGTTTAGAATATATATAAAAATATTTCACACACATATTTTTGTATTTTTCAGATCAGAGTATTTGTGGAATAGGATGTATTCATTATAATATTTTTTGACAGTGTGAAAAGCAGTTATTTTCCAACTATTTTAATACATCTTTAACAATCAGTATGTTCTAATATGAGACTTAAAATAATGAAATGTCTTTTAAGTGTGTGGTTAGTGCATTATCAGAGTTTGGGGTGTTGGGTCATATCTCGAATTGTGAATTTCTACACCCTATAGATTTATAAGATTTCATAGACACAGCTAATCTTGTATCTACCATGCATATGATCTATAAAATTTACAATATTAATCTAACAATTTTGTCATTAATTATTAAAATGCATTCTAAATCTGAATTCCATCTTTAATGCATACTGTACCGTTCTTGAAATACATGAATATAATGCAATTTACAGCATCCTGAAATAGTTATTTCTGTCTACATTTCTGTATTTGTAATCCTCCTTCAAAAATTATTTCCTACACCATAGATAAATTCCACTGAACATTATTGAGGTCCTGATTTTAGGTAAGTTTCTCTGAAAGACAAGCACATAACCATATTTGCAAGACTATCCAGCCTGCTTACCTTTCCCGCTTACCTTCCTAGCTAGCTGTCTCACTTTAGGTATTTCTAGGGACCCGTCACTCGACATCTAGAAGCATCGACTTGCAAATACAATTTTTCAGGACATTGAATTTTACTATAAAACAAGTCTTTGCCCTGTAGGACTTTTTCCCTTTTTCTGTGATTCACTCAGACCTCCTGTATGGCACGTGGACTTAGGCAGATTCCCTCACACTTTATCACAGCAGTTCATCATTATATGTATAACCCCAGTTATACAAGACCTAAAAATGGATTGTTTTTGTAGATGCACCAAAGAGAGAAAGGAAAACACAACGGAATTTAAAAACATGCTTGAGATCTGCACAGTGATTCACCAGTTATTTTTATATTGGAAACAGAATTGATCTGAAAGTTAAGTATGTCTCATAGATCACAGGTACGTGTTCTTTGCAAACATTCATGAGGACAGGACAAAAGCAGAAAAAAATACTGACATCTTAATCTACTATTTCCCCCATCCTTCATCTTTGCATTTTGTAGCGTACAATCAAGTAGAATATGGGAGGCAAGAAAACTATGAGAACAACTTGTGATATGTTTTTCCTGTGAATCCTGTCTTTGCTTTTGTGTGTGTGGTCTTTTTAATACTCATAACTTTCCTACTATTGACTGCTTCAAACTATTTTATCACGAAAAATATAAGAAGGTTTGGTTACGTTGGAAATGTCAGGGCCTTTGGGAAGAAAACATGGAAAACAGATGTTTGTTGCTTAAGGTTACAATGTAATTAAACCAATGGGACTAATATTACTTATATGTCATTACTTAAGAAGCAGCTGTTCCTCCCACCTCCAGCTTCACTGATTGGATCACGTATATTTTCCACCCCCATAATACTGTCTCCTTGTCAGCATAAGTTTCCCCTTTCTAGTAAATTGGAAAGCAATGTTAACATAAATTTAAAGGAACCACCCTCAAACCCTTAATGAACAGAAGTTGCTAAAGACATTGTTATTCTTTACACTTCTAAGCAATATTAGGAATTTGGCTGCATTCCATTGGTTTTGCCTGCTCAGAAATTTAGCCCATCTTATAATTAGAATGAAAACATAGTCGTGTATAACAGGTTCATATTGTTTTACAGGAACTCACATTAGCTCCTTGAAAAAGTGAAATGTAGCACTGGTAGAATCCAAGCTAAGTTACAGGTTAACAATTCTAGGAAATTTATGAGGAGGAAATATAGAGTAATGCCATATCTTGAGAAGAACTGGAGAAAATAGAGCATTTGTATAGATGCCAGTAGCATCAGAGAAAGGGTAGTGGCCTATTAACCTTTATGCTTCTAGGACAAGGCTAGCTTGAAGAACGTAAAGACCACCAAACTGTACCGAATTTATCATTTGCCAAGTACAGTTTCATAACTTTCATAATCACCAACATCTGATAAATGTAAATCCTGCACTATAAGAGATTTATGCGCTCTTTATAATTTTTTTCTCCTTATGAATTCCAAGACTTGTTTACAGTGGGAAATTAATGTGGAGTAAGCTACAACAGAATGGTTAAGCAGGCTGCTTTATTAATATATCACTCTTAGATGATACTATGGTACAAAAAGATTAAGCAATGTCTTACTTTATCCAGGGAGTTAGTGTATTGTTGCTGGCTCATAACAAATTCTGTTCTTAGCCCTCTGTGAAACAGTTTGCCTGTATAGAGCAGTCCAAAGCCTGTCCTACAGTTCAAGATAAAATATAAGTGGTGTCCGTATCCATTAAGCAGCTGATGTTTTTTAGTTGCCATGAAGTCCTTGATATGTGTGAACTGCCAGTATAGAGGCTGTTTAATCTCTATACAGGCCTCTAGAGAGGCCTATTAGTTATGATATAAACATTTTCATTACCTTAAAACTCCAACCATATAATGAGATGAGTCCTGCTTGAGTTTAAAAATAGGTTGGATAAAAGTTGTGAATCTTTGGGTCCTTCAATGTTTTGTATACCATTAGATATATATATTATATATATATACACACCATTAAATATATTATATATTATGTATATTATATATATTATACCCCTTCTTAGACATCACCTAAGTTACTCAACATATTCTGTTTCTCTGCATGTAGAATATTTTATGTTTGCACTTATTTTTACTGTTAAGATCTGAACATCCCCCTGTTTCTGCTCTTCGTGTACCTCAGTGCCATTATTGACTCATATTTGAAGGTGCCTCTGCAAATAAGTAGCTAAATACTGTGTGTCCTAAAAATTGTCCTGTGATGAATTTTTCTATAGTTAAAATTGTCATATGCAATTAGCAAGCTAATCAAGGCAGCTAGATACCTGACTAATCCATCTGTGGGATTTAGAAACCTTAGGCTAAAAATGAATTGAGTGCATGTAATGATTTTCTACAAAGACACTACTAAAATGCATGAAAACAAACTGTTTTGTTTTCTGTTTTAATAGTAGTAAAACTTCTAATCAAAAAAGTTTGGTATTTTATTTTAGTATCTATATGGTCACTTTTCCATGGTAAAGCAAAATAATTTACTGTTATTACAACAGTAATTGACACTGTTAACCATATTCCAAACCAAATGAAAACCTTCTTTTTTATGGTGACAAAATTTTGTAAAAGACTAAGGAGAGCTTTATGCACATTTGTATAATGCTTTTTAAGGAGATTCCAAATAATCTAAATTTTCCCGGAGAGTTAAACAAAGCCTGAATAAGTGGATGTCAGATTATCACCTTTTACAAACAGCATTGGCCCATGTTTAAAACCAAATATTTTGATGTACACGAATGCCTTGATGGGACTATGCATATGTGTGTGTGAGGGAATATTATAAGATGAATCATAAGCTTTTTAAACATCATGACACTGGTCATACAGTGCTATGATCCATCATGGCATTACCGGGCAAAATATTCGAAGCATCTAATTCCCAATTCTAAAATATATTTAGGCACTGTTGTGGCTTTGGACTTTAAAATTTGATCCCTGATCCTCCAAGACACTTAAACTCAAGTTATGTGAAATTCAGCTTTTGTGAAGGAAATTTCACTTTGGATTTTTGCTTCAGAAAATGGATTTTAAATGTTTGATAACATTTTTACAAAAATACATAACTAATAAATGGTATGGACTGTAACATTCTTTTGGACCTTTTCTGTGGTGTTTTAAAGCAGGTAATATGTCTACTAGCTTGCTACCGACTTAGTCTGTCAGCCTACGAAGATGTGGCAAGTTAGAGCCCCTACTTATTTTGGTCATACAACTGGCCTATAGAACATGAATTTCACTTTCCAAGGCCAAGTAAATGTTCTTATTATTAACATTGACCATCCCTTTAAGTGTATCAGCAAGGTCTCTCTGAAGGGGCCTCATTTTTCATCTCTTTGATGAATTTGGAGTATACAAGTAAAAATGTTTTAATAGAGTTGTCATTCTTTCTGTAAAGTGAAGGGATGCCACGATTATTAAAGCAGAGTTATGATACTTGGACTGAAAATTAGGAAAAGGTTTATAATCATCAGGGTTTCTGGAACAGTTTCAGTAAAAGTCCTTGGCCCAGAAGATGCCTGATGATGACGCTTGAGCAGGGTATATAACAAACTGTATGGCATAGCTGCTGGCTGCGCTAGGGGACTGGACACAGGGATCTCACAGAAATTCCTTTGCTGCTATGGAGACAAACTTGAAACTAGGACTGCTTCATCACTTAAAAAGAGAACCAAGGATAATTCAGACGTATTTAACTAATTCAAGTATTTCTATATTTTGAAGTATATGTAGATAATATATAAAAATCACATAAAAAGTTAGAAGGTGGACTACAAGGTACAGACAAAATTTCCCTGACCACAGCTGACAGAAGAAAGAGATCTCTTTTTTTGGGATAAGGAGTGTATTCATAGAATCATAGAATCATTTAGGTTGGGAAAGGCCTTTAAGATCATCAAGTCCAACCGTTAACCTAGCACCGCCAAGTCCACCACTAAACCATGTCCCTCAGCACCACATCTCCGCATCTTTTAAATACCTCCAGGGGTAGGGACTCAACCACATCCCTGGGCAGCCTGTTCCAGTGCCTGACTACCCTTTTGGTGAAGAAGTTTTTCCTAATCTCCAACCTAAACCTCCCCTGGTGCAGCTTGAGGCCATTTCTTCTCGTCCTATTGCTTGTTACTTGGGAAAAGAGACCGACCCCCACCTCGCTACAACCTCCTTTCAGGTAGTTGTAGAGAGCGATAAGGTCTCCCCTCAGCCTCCTCTTCTCCAGACTAAACAACCCCAGCTCCCTCAGCCACTCCTCCTAAGATTTGTGCTCCAGACACTTCACCAGCTTCGTTGCTCATTTGATTTATCTCTTTTAGGCTTTTATATTGCTGTCTGTCATCACAGAATCTAAATGGCTGGATAGGAGGGGATTTTCCAATGAACGAATGAAGTGCAAGCCAGGTACAGTGTACTCCAGCAGTCCTCCACAGGAAAGTCGGGCCAAAATAATGGTCAAGAGCTTTTTAGGAAGTGTTTTAAGTAGTGTTGAATGTACAAAGATCAGAGGAGGAAGCAAGGAGCATGTTTGTCTTTACTTTCTGACCTTCATCAGTGCCGAGAAAGTTGCGGAGCGTCAGTTACTCTCATGTTGTGTTTGAGTTACGTACTCAAAATATGAGATAATTCTTTACACAGAGGAAACTACTATATCAGAAAATGTTACTCTTTGTGCTGAATATGGGGTAATGGAGTTGCAACTGAGGTCAGAATCTGGTACTCAGAATAAAAATTTACGGAAGAAACTGCAGATAGTTCATATGTAAATGCTTTGAATTTGCAAGTACAGTCTGTTCTTTCAACTCATTAGCTCAGACTTTATGCTCTGCCAAATTGCCAATTATAATACTCAAAAAAATATAATATTAAGCAAATTGTAGAGAACAGTGATATTCATAACAATACATATTAATGTATTTCAGTATCATGCATTTTGGAGTTCCACTCATGGAACTCCAATTTTTGTCATCAGCTTGAGGCACATAACACACAATTTGCAAAGATGCTGAGGGCCCTTGGTTTCCCATGCTTTCAATGAAAGTGTCAGGTTTCTGCATTTCTTTTGTACCTTTTTCACATCAACAAGAATCTGAGTATGTGCCCTCATATCTCATTAAAGTAAAACTGAAGATACATCTCACCATTTGAAACTGGACACTAAAAAAAACCACGCAGCCTCAGAACCCTAGGCCTATCTCATGCTTTCATCAAATTACAAAATACTGACTGATCTCAGTATTAATTTAGCTACTGATTCCTGGATTTTGATTTTGTTATAAAAAAAATAAAAGAACATGCAATGGCAGCTATGCAACCTTACACGAACATATATATTTTTGGTTCACGAGAAACAGTCCTTTGTAATACAAAATACTATAGTGCTTGACTACCACAATTGACAAGAATTTGCTCTACGGGTACTTTGTAAGCATTTCTATCAATCTGTTTATGTTAATGCATGTTTAGAGGCTTACAATCTCATCAAAACACAATCAAACCACCTCAGCTGCAAAATTCCACTCAAGTTAACAAAGTTATGCGTATTTATACTTGCTACAGATCTGGCCTAAGGGTTTTTGCTAGTAAGGCCTGATGCAATGCCCGCTGAAGTCAGTTTGGTGACCGGAAGAAAATACCCGGAAGGCAGAATTACACAAAATACAAACTATATGTAGGGAGGAAAAGGATATTTTTCTTTCCAGGCATCAGAAAAACACTAGATGAGAGATATTTCCAGTTGCACGAAAAGGTTTGGAGAAGTTTCTCTTTTACCCACACCACTGAATCACCCTTATGTCAGCCTCCATCTGCAGAATCCTTACTCATGTAAATAGTATAGGGCTTCATGTTTTCTTCAGTGATTTTTAAACCTTTGCATTTCTCTTGAAAGTAGAACAGGAAAAGGTAATCTCAGGAGCCTGATTTTGCCCTGTTTCTACCAAAGCGTGTTTTTTATTTGTGGAAAGGGGCAGAAAAAGGAGGAGAATTGTTTTTAAATGAAAAAAAAAATGTAAGGTTATAATGAGTTGACATGAATTTCAGATTTGCTTTTATCAGTAAAATTAAATGTGTAATATTGAACATTTCCTGTGAAATCAGTGTAAGGAAAAATTTAAAGTCATGTTTCCCATCAGAACATTGGATATCCAAGAGATTTGTCAAATTTATAATAATATAACTGCCATAAATCAGACCATACTTTAAAAATCTTATATTGTAAATTATCTGTTTCTAAGTTAATAAGCCTATTGGAATAATGAATCTGTTTCTCATAAAAATTTCTCATATTGAAGCAAAACAACGGACTGCTCTTTGTGCAGGGAGATACAAACCACAGTAGGCTGTAACTTTTGTAATATAACCAAGTAGGGAAGAAACAGTTATTGAAATAGAGAAAATGCTACATAATGTGAAATATTTGTATTGCACTTATTTCACGTTCATCCTATTGAAAAGCCTGAACGGTCACTGTATACATCCAGACTACGGCATATGGAATGACAGAAGTAAGGGAAAGGCAGTAACAAAAACTTTAAAAGTGGTGGTTGTGATGGATAGGGCATGTTTTGAGATCCTTCAGTCAGTTCAAGGGAGCAACAGATAGTGCCGCTGGGTACTATGTAAGCTCCTCCAGTCCAGCAGTGTAGTATCAATACAATCTAGCTGAGCACCTGTACCATCATCACAGCTCATACAATCCATGAGCCTTACCAAGTAGTAGAATGGTTTTGCAGAGCAAAGGATTCAAAACAGAATAAAACTTTTGCTTAACATACCATCACATCAATGTTTCCTATTTAAGTTTGTCAATTTTCAGTGACAACAAATGAACATATTTATTAATAGTACTGAGCCATCTTTCTTATCACCTGAAAGTTGGTGATGATTTTGCCAAACATTAGCCAGTTATGCCTGGAAGCAGTCCTGTGAGATACTATTATTACGTCTCTATACCAGGAGAGACAGTAATATAGTCTTAAGTGTACGCCATTTCTGCAGGTTCTCTGGGAGAGCTAAGAATAATAAATCGGCATAAGAATTTATTTTTCTTGGTGATTGGCTATTTAAAGAAAAATCTATGTTATATATGGTAAAACAAATTAGGTTCTTTGCTTGGCATATGGATTTAGGTTTCCCCTTCATCTAAATTCTGATCAATTTATAATTCCTGTTTATTTTAAATCTAACCAGAGAGCTGCTTCTAGACTATATATCACACAAAGCCTATTCATCTCCTCACAGTCTCTACAGTTCATAATTGAGGAATGAATAGCTAAACCATACAGTTATTTGAATTTCATTATATAGGAAAAGATGAAAGATGGAAGAATAGGTTACCGGAAAACCAATGAATTAAAAAAAAAAAAAATCAGACCATGTTAAATTAAAAGTAAAAGACATCACAGAGAAAATGTCAAACTCTGAAATAAAAATGATTGATGATGATTAGGAAAGCTGTCATACGAGTATCTTAATAAGACATGTAACTGAAAAGAAAATGATAAAGAGCTAGAGGAAAAAGTCTGAGATTAAATAATAGAAAGTAATGTAATGAGAGAGAAACCTGCTACACTTCCAAAAGGTGCAGGTGAAAGCTAAAGAAATAACTAGTTATTTTAAGTATCAGAGAATAGTCACTGGAAATATTAAGGGTGTGAAGACACTGTACTGATGTGGAAATAAATTTGGGGAAAACATTTCTGAAAATATTAAAGCAAGGGGTTTTTTGTGACTATGAAAAAAAAAAAAAATCCTTGTCCTTATTTCAAAGTGTAAAGAGAGCAGTTACCTGCAAGGATGTACAACTGGCCATCACACAACGCAAAATTACTCATGAAAAATGTAAATCTTTTTGGAGGGAGAGGAGGGATTTGTATATAGTCACTGATTCTAGTAGGTCCTCTCCCATCTCTCACACTTAGCAGCAGACAGGGAAGTAGAAAATGTAGTTATGTGACAGCTCTTAGCTATTGAGCTCTACAGCCCAGGCAATCACTATCACTTAATACTATACAATGCCGAGCATTTTTAAAGAACAATTTAATAAGCAGCATAACCATGAGAAAAAATATGGTGTCTCATAAACCTCCAGCCCCCAATGGGCCAAGAGCAAGGGACCAAGTCCAGATTCCACATGTGGAATTTTCTGTGGCAGAAAGTTCCTCTCTGTCTAGTGCACAAATAGGACTGTAGCTCTCCTTGAAGTGATGTGATCCTTCTTCTGTTTGTCACAGATTATTTCGTCATCTTTTGCCAATGCAAGTTTCATCTTATTTTGGTAATTTTCATTAGTGGATGGAGGAAGGATGACCCAGCAGCTTCACACTATCTCACAAATTAGGAAAATCTCAGATTATTCCCAGATATTCTACAGATATTTTGTGTGTTTTGAAAGAGCTATCCTTTCTGTACTGCAGTTTGCCACCTTTTAGGCAGAAAAAATAGCTCACTTACTTCACAGGTCTGCAGAAGAAGAATGAGTATGATGCTGTGATGATGAGAAGCTAATGCACACTCAAGACAGATGCTAATTTAAATGTCTTTGAGCATGAATTTATAACCTCCAGGGGTTCCACATGTGGAAGTCTTGGAGAACTGAATTATTAGATTATTTCATTTAAGAGAGCTATTTCAGGCATGTGTTATCCATACGAAACAAATTCTTTGGTGACGGGACTGTTATTTTACATGTTTTATCTGTTGGGTTTTTGTTATTATTATTCCAGCTACCAAATTAATGATCTCTAGAAACAGCAAACAATGCAACGGAAATTGTGACCCAGGCCATCGACAACAGAGAAACAAACTTTTCCAGATAATAAGCATCATCAAAAGCTAAAGAAATTGGATAGAGCGGAGAAGCAAACCTGAGTAGGTGTTTCACTTCTGCATGCAACAGAAATAATAGGAATAAAATTATTAAGTGTATGTCTAAAAGTGTGTAGTGCTGAAAAAGGGCACCAATGACTACAAAACATTTTTTTCCTGACTTTTGCAACATGGTTTTAAATTTTCATCTCCTCAAGAAGAAAAACAACTTTATTAAAAATATCATATTAATCATACACTATATGAAAAAATACCCTCCTGCATTTCATATATCACTCTTCACAATTACTAATGTTTCCTGCCCTTGTGACAAAATTTATTGTCACTTGAGTTGTGGCAATCCAAAGCACGTATGGAAATATGCTGTAGATTCATTCAATTAAATTTTTCACGTTAAATAACAAACCAGAAGACCCTGGAAGATTTTTTCTAACCCAGGTAACTCCATGTGCAGGAGTGTTGGCACAACCAAAACTGCAGCCCAGGGTCAGGAACAAGTGCTTGGGAATAGAAACCTCTAAAATTGGCTGTCTGGCTTAAAAGAATAGAGTCATATCTGAGTGTGCAGGTAGGAAGGCTGTATTAAACAGAGATGTTGAAAAAGCACTATGATGCTCATACTCTAATACAATCTGTAAGTGGGCCTAAAATGCCAGCATAACTCACTCAGCTGAAATAAAAAAAAAAGAATCTGTGGCATGTCACAGAAATACTGCGGAAATAAAGAAAAAATGTCTTCTTTTATAATATCACCAGTGAACACCAGTATGGCTCTTAAAATCCCTTTCGTATGCATAGAAGTGAATAAACGAAAGAAAGAATGACCTTCAGTTCTTAGAATTTATTTGCCTTGAACATCACTCAGAGAGCAGAGATAATAGACTTTTTCCCCCCCTCTCCCCTTTTTTTGCATGAAAGGACATCTGTGAAGTTATATTTATAGAAAAAAAAAAAATAATGCACTATGGAAGGAAAAAACCTCTCTCTATATATGTATGGTAGAAAAAGCAATGTGTGAACTGAAGTTACACTGACAAAATAAAGTCAGCTCTTCTGAAAGGATGATTTATGATTTGCTACGTCTGGTTTGATTAGTTCACTCCCTCACAATCTCTTAAAATATAAATACATAATAAAGAGTTCTTGATGTACACATAAGGGAAAATATGGATTCTTTGAGCTTTACCAACATGGGCAGGTGTGAAAGGTTTCTTTACTGTCTCTAAAACTTTTGACAACCTTTGGCCAGTTAAAGCATCCTGGCTTCTCATCCCTGCCATTTTATTCTCTCTTCTGTTATCCTGGCATAAGTGTTTACTCACCCACACTGTGAACCAGGGTGGGGACCTGATCTCACTGACAAGTAACCCAGCAGCGAAAATACTGCTTTTGTGTTGGTTGAGCTTCACAGCTGCACAACTAGCTGCCCCAGCACACTGAAAGGAAAGGGGAGGAATTAGCAGCTGGAGGTGCAGACTAATGAAACCAGCACTGCTGCTGAAAAATGTGTACATTCCAGTACAGCCTCAGTCATCTTGAATGCTGATTTAATGTTAATCGATACCAGAGTGATGTAGCTTACTTTGTCTGATTTAATTTTTTTTTTTAGCAGATAGCTTGATTCCAATGTACATCTTTCAACACTGTTTTCAGGTTGTGGACAGTGGTGAACCTTGTAATTTTTACAGTGTTATGGTATTTGCCATAGGATTATATAGTCCTTAAATTAATAATTTAGATGTTAATGTTTTAACAGGCAAACTATTTAAATGTCTGCATGGTCTAAACAAAACTGGGTTGGGTTTGTTTTCTGTGCAGCTGCTCAGTAAACTGAGAAAGAGAAACTAAAAGGCACCCAAAACCTGCGTAGTCCTTTGATGACATGTGGAACTGATAACTGTACTGAGAGCAAAGCTGAGAATGCCTCAGGATGCATGAAGTAGAAGATTCTTATACAGACCAGCTGAGCCAAGGAAGTGAACTATATAATCCTTGAAAAAAAAAAAAAATTGGCCTAACAAGGATATATAGTGTCCTGATTTGACTAAAGGTAACTAAAAGCTTACATTTTCAGGGACTTAGGATGAAACCATTAGAACTCTTTTCCCTGTTGATGCTGGGACTTGTAACACTTGCATGAGACCTCATATATTTTATGACATGAAATGCCTTGACCCAGAGTTATTACATTTTTTAATCTTTTCCTTTTAAAGCTCAAAGGCAAGATGCAATAAATCTTGCAGACTTTTTTTCCACAAAATGGTATGTATGTGTGGGTGTGCGTGCCTGAACCAAGAAGCATAGTTTTACTGATCAGGGTTAGCAAGTAATGATACCTATTAACTACTAAATAATGGTACACGTTCTTCTTTCATTGAGCCCTTATTTATCCTTAAGAAATCTGCCTAAAAGGAATCTTAAACATTCTGCTGCTAATTTTGTTGTCTTTATGTATGTTTATAGAAAATAATAATGTGCTTTACGTAATGTTATAACAGACATTTTCATAAAACCTACCAACATGGCAACTTTCTACTCTGTGTAAAGTTAAAATAAATATTGTAATTTTATACCATAATAGTGATTTAATTAACATGTGAAAGGATTAGCTGCTATGGCATTGGATGCTATAGAAACCTCAGGTTATACAGATAATTAGACACTGAAGAGGACTCTACCACATGATCCTCCAGGGCATGAATAAGAACAGCTATGCTAGGCTTCTGCTCTGAACTGTCCCTTGGAGAAGCTCATCTCTCTTCACTGACTACAGTGAGAAGTTAGGGAGGTTTAGCCCAAGCTATAATCAGCCGGTGTATATTCCTCCTAAGTGCCAATGCAGAGACTTCCATCAACTTCAGCGGAACTTCATTCAAATTTCTAGTCCATTCTCTGCCAATCCAGTATAATTTGTGAAACTATCTCACATTAAGAATTCTGTTATATTGCTTGCTTGGTAGAAAAAGAGATTCATAGCTTCAATTAATAATTCCCATTTAAAATTTAATTTTTAGTTTTTAATATTAAATATGTACATCTGCTACCCATAAATAATTCTAAAATGTTAATAAAATAATGTAATCTCCAAAGTAAAACAGAGACATAAAATGTGTTTGTATCTGGTTTTGGAGGGTGAAATTTGTTTGAATACTCACAGTATCTGTATATAAAAGTATATAATTATTATTTCAAACATCCTGGAAAAATATCTAATTGGCCACAATGTAGTATTGAAACTAATGGAAAAATATTCGAGTGATATTCCTTTTGAAACTAAAATAACTTTCTTGTTACACCTGAAACATCAGACAAGAAAATCAATACACAGAAGCAGACTAAAGAATAGTCTAAAATGTTTCATATAAAGCAAAACAAATCAATGCAACCATCTAAAATCTGAAAAGGAAATATTAAGAAATCTTGGGAAAACAGCTGAGATGAGAAATCAATATTGAACACAGACTGTCAAACAGAGAATATAGAGCCTATGTGTAGCAAAACACCTGAGCTGAATTCTGAGATAAAGCTTTTTGCTTAGACACACTCTGACTCAGATAAGAGGCAGCAACATCATAGAATCATCTAGGTTGGAAAAGACCTTCAAGATCATCGAGTCCACCACTAAACCATGTCCCTAAGCACCACATCTACACATCTTTTAAATACCTCCAGGGATGGGGACTCAACCACCTCCCAAGATCATCCTAGCAAGGACAGTTTTGAAGTCACGATTCCACAGACATTCCTCTTAGCTCAATACCATCTTCTCCCACGTACCCTTCTCTCCTTGCTTCCCCCTGCATTGCTCTCATGCAGCTGCTTATGAAGCCATGTAAACTGTATCAGGGAACTCATCCAGCCTAAAAGTAAGCCTGCAAAAAATAACTACACAGGACAGGAATGAACTGTGGACAATGTGGCAAGAGCAGCCTGACCTGGCAGTCTTGCTGAAACAGCTGAAAAAACGTGGCCTAAATGAGCAAATAATTGTTTAACGTGCTATTCAAATAAAAGTGCTCAGTCCTCAATGAACAGTTCCTATACAAAGCAAACAGAAAAAACCATTTAGTTTGGTTTAGTTTCCTTGCAAGAGATCTCATTTATCAGACTACAAATGTGGCGCATACTTACACCTCTTGTTCTAAAAGAGGAAATATTGGGTTTGTGCCAATACTGTATGTTTCCTACATTTTTCATTGGGGAAACTAATGCCAATTTTTGCATTGGCCTTCCAGGTCTGTAATAAGCTGGTCTGGCACAAAGCAGATATTTGAAATGGATGAGTACTTTCTCCTGAGCTAAATCTGAATGTTAATAGGAACAAAACAGGTTCATTTTGGTTGCTAAACCACACACCTATTAGTTCTTCAACCCTGAGGGGAAAAAACAGGGTGAAAATACAATGAAAATTATTCAACCTTGATGGCTGATCCTCAGAACCTGTAGAAACTAGTCTTTAAACCTACCTTGTGGCAATGAAAGTCTAAAGAGTAAGCGCAAGTGAAAAAGGACAATCAATAAGCAACATATAGGTCCTCCAGACAGACACCAGAAAAGTTTGTGCTTACCTCAAACGGGTTTGTAATTCATAGAGATGGAGCACTAAATTACCTGAACCTTCCCTTCCCTCTTCCCCCAGGATGCTCAAGTATTTTCCCTTTACACAGAATGTTTGAGTGTTCCTCTTGTTTTCTACTTACCAGGGGAAGGGGGAGAAAAACAAATGAGGTACATTTTCACTATAGTTCTTTTTTCTTACCCATTTCTAAAGGCTTTCTTCTAAAATATTTTAAGTTATGTGGAAATAATACCAATATAGATGAAAATAGGATAAGTACAAGAGATAATTCGGATAACTAGGCTACAGAAATTGTATGGGAAAAAGACAGGAACTCAGTCAGTGATCCTTACCCATCCCTCTAGACAGTGAGGAGTGATAAAGAACACATTTATTACTTTGGCTTTCATTCTATCACAGATTTTCTTATATTTGAAATACATTTGTTAAGTGTCCATGTGTTTTTAAGAAGGATATTACATAAGAACTAAGAAAAAGGGGAAAATTCTTAGGAAATTTTTAAAAGGCCTAATATTTACCTCTTATCTTTCAGTTGGGACTGGGACACTTCACTTGCTCAGGAGGGTGCCCTGCTCTCCCCACCTGAAATCATGACAACAAAGGTATAACTAAATGCCAAGGAACCTACTCCTCTCTTAGGACAGCATTTCAGGGGCATTCCTGCAGTCTTGAAAAACCTTGTGAAGGAAAGTGATGGCTGAGATGCCACAAGCTATACTAACCTGATCACGCATTACCACAAGCTACTACACACCCAGATGTGCCATTACTAGGTATCTTAAATTACAATGCTAACTAAAACTCAAACACTGAAGAGATTTTCTTTTTTCCCCGCCATCATTTCTTTGTCCCTAAGTGTTAGCACATGATTATTTGAGTTTAGAGCAAATACTTCTTACAATCGCTGTATGCAATCCAAGGTTATATGAGTGTATTTCCATATTCAGGCAGAATAGGAAATAAACAAACAAACAAAAAGATTCAATTAACAGCAGCTTATGAGGGCCCAGTTCCCATCTTGGAAGGCTGAGGATGAGACTACGAACCTTACATTTCATAATTTTTATGATTTTGTCCTCCTTTATGTGAAGGATAAGACAACTGAGATATGCCTGCTTGTACTTAGCCTGAAGTAATATTACTGCCAAACAAGTACTACCCAAAACAGAGGTTTATGCAGCAGAGTTGTATACCAGGACAGAGACCAAGAACACATTATATGTCAAGTGCTCTACAACTACGTGCTACATGTTTATTTTCCCAGGAACACATATTTAGTAACTACAGCATAACAGTACCTAATGATGGCTCGTCCCTTGTCACCATCGGTGTTGTGAAGGCAGAGAGCTGCCTGCCAGCAAAGAAATTCTCATACCGGAGGGATTCTCTAATGTCAGAACTCAGTTGCTTTGCCAGCTCATGCAGCTAAACAGAACGTCTGAACACAAGTGAAAACTAATAATGTACAAAAAGGCCTTAGTTAAGCATGTTGAAACAAGCAGCAGCTCTGTGTCATGCTCTGTATCATTGCTAGCATGCAGCCTTACAGAAAAGGAAAGGCAGCAAAAAACTGAGACAGTAAGACCTCAGCTAAAAGTGGGTTGGAGGCCCACTGTCCTCTACCAGACGTAGCTCAGATGCCTATTTTCACCGTTCTGAAATGGTGGGACCTGAGGATGTCCTCCTGCATTACGCTTTGGCAGCCAAAAAGCTGCCCTTTGAAATGGTTGTCACCAAGTTAACTAACTGAGTTGCTAAATTATTAGAGTGAAAATAACAACTATTTGGATTTTGGTAAGTGTATTAATTATCAAGGCAAAAAAAGGTCTGAGAAAACAATCTTTTTCTCAGGAGTTACTGTATATTGGTTTGTGAGGGTGTGAAGAAGAAAAGCAGCTGTTTGTATGATCATATAGTTTCTAAGTTATGCAAAGGAAATAGGATGCATGCGCGTAATCACAGAAGAGCTGCATCTTTGCACTATATTTGGAGGGCTTGGCATAGGACTACAGAAGAGAGTACCAAAGGAAATTGCAACTACAACAATTCATAGGAGCTAACTATAATCCTCATAAACCAGCCTGTGCCCCAGGCACACAGGATGAAAATCTCACCTATCGCTCCCGGGAAGCAGGCTCACCCATCTGCAGGTTCCTCCCTCACAGCACAGCTATTCCCCTTGTAACACAAGGACGGAAATTCTGCTTCATTTCACTGGGGTGATGCTTGAAGTTAGTAGCAGTTTGTTCTCCCCATGTTTGTGCAACTGAGCTGACCTAATCTTGTCCCCAGCAAACTTTCAGGAGTACGTGTGGATATTTTACGTATGAATTTAATAAATGGATTTCCATCAAATATAAACCATCCAACAGAGGAACAGCTTGTATAAAGCTATGCACATATCTGCCGTCATCACAGACCACTCGGGCTTTGCTCTCATGGTTACCATGATATCATCACAATCCCTCAGAGTGCGTACTGCCTTCTCTCTCACCATGAATGTCAATTATTAATGCCTGTTCATCATAACAACACATCATCTAGAAATGCTTTCTGTTTCTCTCCATATGTTTTTTTAAAAAAAGATCCTCTCTCATAATTTCTAATACAAAAGTGCTTGTAGGAAAAAAAAAAAAAAAAGTGTTTGCAGATGTCCGAAAGAAAGTATTTGCCTCTCCTGGATTAACTGGCCTGCTAATTACCCACAGCAAGTGTAGTGGGTATTTATCACTGGAAGAGAGATAAGCAAGGCAGGTGGGAAATGTTTATACAGGCTAGACAACTAACTGTTCCTGGTGCCAAAACAAACAGGTGCAGATTTTATTGATGCAACAAACATGGAAACAAAACCAAACAAATACACAGTTGATGGGGTATATTTCTGTACCACAAAAACAGTACCTACAAAGTAAAACAAAAGATGTTCTGTTTCCTGGTGGAGACACTTTCAAAGTTAGGACTTCTCCTCTACCTTCTGAATTCCAACATGAAGGATTATACCTGGGGGATTTTAAGAAAGTTGTCCCACAACAGGTGTTCCAGTATACCTGAAGGAAATTATTTGGCATATTTAGATCACCATTTTTCTTGGTGGTCTGACCTCAGATAGCAGCCTGAGATGTGTGCTAGTAGTACAGCCAATGGAAAAGCTACCTTAGCAGCATCTTCCCACTCATCCAATGGTTAGAGTACACTGGATTATTGGGGGGGGGGGGCAGCTAGTGGGCACCCCTCCGTTAGATCCAGAATCACACATCAAACTAAAACACTAACATAGATGCAACCTGGAAGCTTTTTTCTTTTCTGTGAAGTGAATCCTTTCAACTGTCCCCATGTAACCAATGTGGCTCACATAGGAGAGCAATGTTAGGGTGTGCAAAGTGAAGCTAAACCAGAAGACGCACACCAGCTTCTAGGGGTCTTCTGTCTACAAAACCAGCATAGAGCTCATCTGGAGCAACCCACCCCACCCCTGAAAGGGCACAGCACGAACTCTGGATCCTCAGCACCAACTGCTTTACTCAACAAACTCATTTTATTAAGTAATAACTCCTACCGACTCCACTGAGAAACTCTAACCTAAATTTTTACCATCTATTTTGGACCAAATTAATTTCATCTCCTTTTCACTGTTTTCAAACAACTTAGACTAATAATTTACCTTCCCGCTAAACTGTTTGTTCCATAAAGGTCAATGTAAAATATTTGTTTGTTAAGCTTATTTAAGAACAAAATACAGCTAAGAGTAATGAAAGCTATGAAAGTTTTGTGGCAAAACATGCATACTACCAAAAAAGAGATGCAATGAACTCTGCTTTTTAAGGCTATGCAAAGACCTTAGCTGCTTTCTAAATCAGCCATTTGATATGTCTCATCAGAGCAGCTTGAAATTGGCTGTGAAGGTACCCATAAAAATCATTGAGCAATATTCCATGTTCAAACCTTATGCATGTTTTAAAAAGTCTTGTAAACTTACACGGAGAAGTATTTCAGCAATTCTTCTAGCTGAAAGTCTGGGGTGGACAGAGAGGGGCAGCTGTTTCACACTTGAATAATGATGCGATGCAGGGGTGTCAGTTCTGGGGAGCTGGGGTTACATTATTTCACTGTAAATTACTGTCCAGTTGCATTTCCTGGCCAAAGACAGACAATGAGATTATCCCAGATATCCAGCCTCGGAGCTAAAGCTCTCATCCTGATGAGACCACTAACAAATGAATAATTAATGGAGACAGCTGAAGCAATATCATCCCATATACCCATTACCATGATGATTATTACCCACAGCATATTTACCAGGCTCTTCATTTCACTAGTCTGGGGTACGGATAGGCCCAGACTGAGTAAACTGGGGCAACCTGCTTACACTACTGCGTAGCCTTGGGCATCCACTCAGTAACAGACCCTTTATGGTGCCTGGCTATAGAGCAGGTTAGATGGCACAAACAGCTTTCGTTTACACTTGGGGAGGTACACACCAATTACCTTTGAATAGCAGAATCACTTTTGAAAACAGTCAAAGCTCCCTTATTGTATCTCTGTGTCTGAAAAGCACGTGGCTGTAGATGTAACATAGGGTAGCTGGTGCAGTGTGCTTTGACTCCCTAGCTTCCTGCGCACTAACTTCTGCAATTAATCCTTGAACTCATTACCTGACCTGAACTGTGAAGTACTCTCTGGTTCTGATCTCCCTGCTGCCCAGAAAAGTAATCTTCCCACCCCTAGAGAAGGCAAGGCAGAAAAGATAACAGGATAAAAACTAACACTTCATTAAGCAACATCAGGTTCTACAAGGATTTCCTGCGCTATCGCAGCACCTGGCTATGGAACACTACGGTACAACACAGCTGCTGCCCATTTCCAGGACATTCGTGTGATGGGCAGCAGTGGTTATAGGCCCCCACACTCCTCCCCCCAGTGCAGCTTCTTATGAAACTTATTTTCTCCTGACTACACTGTCTATAGTGAAGGAGAGGAATGCATTCTACAGAAAAAATAATATGCTCAGTGCAGCAGGTAATTGCTACTTTGTGACCACCTTTTATTTGAAATATTGAACATTGCATAGGATGAACTCTATGAGACACTTGATGCTCTCAGCTCTCAATAATGTCAAAGTTATGTTTAGATATTTGGCTCTCAAGAAAGCGTCTTAGAACCCTGAATGTTTTCATATACTTGTAATTGCTCTTCCTCATCTTTACTGCTTCTTTATTGTCCTTTTTGCTAGAAATACCTGCAAATTTGTCAAGAGTTATTTGCTATTTTTTTGAACGTGCATGCTGATCCGAGAAGTAGCAGATAACTGGTTTATTTAGTGATCTTAGTGACAATCATTTTTAAGAGCTTTTATATGCTAGGTTATTGCATTTTCTTTTAAGAAGTTTTGCTTGAATCCAAGTCTTATCCACTATATCCTATCATCTTTGGGCATTTTCTAAGTTATATGAATAAAATTCTCTATTTTCTTTCCCGTTTTCTTTCAATTGTTGCCTGTAGACTAAGTAATTTTCAAAACTATTCCCAGATTCTTTTTCCTGTTACTTTCTTGTTGTCCATTTTAGTGATTAGTACCTGACATCTTCTAGTGTACTGGCCTCACTCTATTCCAACTATTTACCATAATCATTCATTTAACACACTTCTTTAGCAACCACCTAAAAATGAAAATGAGAAATCCATATTTCAGAGTATGCTATCAGCATATAACAGTAGACTTGCAAGTGTTAGTTTCTCAGCCACTAAGCAAAACAGGAAGAAACTGTTACATTAGAAAGAAAACAGAGTATCTATACATGATATACTTTATTCATACCAGCCAGCTCATTTTTTTATCAGTAGTTCTTAGAAAACGCTTAATTATGATGCCTTTAATTTCTTTATGCAAAACAGAAAACCTGTAGCTCTGTGAATATTCCTTCAGATTCCTCTCTGCATAGTTAATGCCACAGAAGGAATCCCTTTGTTGTCCTGTGCCAACTAGTGACTATGACAATGGTAGTTGTTTAAAGAACAGACAATTAGGGTATTTATTCAGTGCAGATTAACTAAAGAATTAGTAGACACATGAGCATGAGGAATAATAATTCGTAATATTTTAGAAAATATTTTGCTGAAGTTGATCTACAGAAAGTTTGGGGAGATCAGAACTACTATTAAAAACAGATGGCATGACGCATTTGTTAAACTATCAGGAAGAATCAGGTTGATCTTTCTTTTCTTGTGAAGTAACTCAAAGTACTCTACCTGCATGATGAGTCAAAGTTCTTCTCTATACTTCAATTACCTGCCTGAAAGAGCTGTGATATTTAACTCAAGCTCTAGATGAAGGCACTGTAACTCTTTGCAACTTCTCCTTTGATAGCCCTGAAGAGCCTTTTCAACTTAACTATTGTGTCTATAAAATCTTGCCAGAGTACCTGCAATAATAGCCTGCAAGTCAAATTCATGGGCTGTGCATGCTGTCTTGCTGCAGAAGCACACGAGGACATGGTTGAACCTGGAAGACCTGCTTGAAAGTCCTTTTCCATGGCCAAGTATCAGAACACTCCCTCAGGAAATTGTACATGAAATGGGAATGACAAGTCTTGGAGACTGCTTCCATCTAGACAGAAGCAGGTCTGAAACATATTTCACCATACCTCATTCTATGATCTGTACAAGGATGCCCTCATGCCACATGCAGATGTCAGCAATATCTATCTCCCTGTAAGTTCTTCAGAACTCACTGGGGCCTCTGTCATTTACTACTTTGGCCACATCACAGAAATGCAAGTTACCTGCAAAGAAAATGCCCATCTTTTCCATAGGCACTTATGTATTAAAAACATCATCCAGTTTTCATGAGATGCCCTAGGGAACATAGTTTCTCTCTGGAGTAAGACAGACACAGAGGGAGAAGAATAGTCCAGGGGGAAAGATAATACTCTGTGAAGAGGCACTTTCTCCCTTGTTGACCAGGATATGTTCACATGATGTAAAGTATAGCACTTCACGCATGGGAAACATGGTTTTTATTCATGTTACAGAAACTGACAGTTTGTTCAGTGTGATTACAAGTCCTAAAACATTGTGCAAGTAGCCAGAGTGACTGGCCTGATTATCAGGCTGACACTTAAAAATCAA
The DNA here is from genome assembly GCF_047370975.1 of Nipponia nippon. NCBI lineage: Eukaryota > Metazoa > Chordata > Aves > Pelecaniformes > Threskiornithidae > Nipponia > Nipponia nippon. The sequence goes on along the minus strand of NW_028262291.1, from coordinate 7,652,051 downwards.
AAAGTTATGGCATCCACTGAAGCTGTCTCTGTTGTCAGGCAGGGTGGATAAAACTAAGATGCTGTGGAAACAACTCAGGAGCATGTAAATTATGTGAGGACATTCCTAGCTGGATTGCCATCTTGGGATCAAATTTTGGAAACACTGTTGGGGCAAAGAAGTAAATCTGTCCTCTGCTATGCCAGTTATGGGAATGAAATTTTGAGTTTCTCATCTAAAGTTTTCAAAACTAACTTCATAAGAAGAATTACCACCTTCGGGGAGATATCTTTGCACGTTATCCCACACATTACTACATGTCTTTGTCAGATCAAGGGTTCTGTAAGCATTGTCACTTGTGACCAATGTGTGGGTTCAGGCACTTACAGATTTATTGGGTTTTTTGTTTCATATTTTCTAAATCCAATCAGCTCTCAAGATTGTTTAAAGGCAATATCATAGCTGTCTTGGTGGTTTGATTTTTTTTTCTTTCTTTTAGTTAAAGCTTGTGGCTATCTTTCTAGAAAAAAACAACAAATTACTTTTGTTTTGGATCACAGGTATCACTGGCTGTAATTGAAAGCTCAGCACTTTCAAGAACAAGGTTATTATTCAGGCATCTTAAAGATGAATATGAGCACAGATTTAGGCAGGTGTTTGACATTATGTGTATTTCCTATTATTGTAGAATGAAAACATTCTGAATGGGGATTTATTTTACATCTTCTATAGAATGAGGCATATTAATAAGATAAGTAGCCTCGTTTACCTCCTGTTTTCACAGCTTTTCCCATATTGCCTCATCTATAGCTTTTCATAATAATCTGTGTCTTTTCTTACATTAGAGATAGAAAATATTCAGAATCACTTCAGAAAGTCTTTTCTGTCTGCTGATCTTGTACTCAATGATAATTTAATCCTAACCAAAGCTCTCAGTCAGTACTATAATTATTATACAGTAGTATTTAATAATAGTATAAAGGCTCTAAGAATTCTATTCTCAATACTACCATTGACTTTCTGCATAAAAATTTCCAATCTCTTCACGCATTTTTTCATTCCCTATTCTTTGATCTAGTCTATTTAGATGGTAATGTCTTTCATCCTATGCTTCTATAATACCTAGGAGTTGGTGCTTTAGATATTTTCCTAAAATAATCTAGCCACAATGTTTTAGAAAGCTCATTGTTCTGCTGTAGCTCAAGCATGATGTTTCTAGCTGCTGTCAGTACTGTTTAGTATTCAGATAAAGTAATATTTATACTATTATATATTAAAATAGCAATAGTAACTAGAGATACAGGTATTTAAAAAAACCACTAAATAGACAGACACAGTGTATACATAACGCCTATGGCTCTATTTATAGGACTGGGGATTTCTCTACAATCTTGTGGTGACAAATGACTCATCCTAGCTATACTACAACATCCTTGAAATTTTCCTAAAATTATATTGCACAATTAGCAAACAGCTTTAGGAAATTCACTGCAGTTTATAAAATATTTAAAATAATTATATATGATTGTGTCATTAGTTCCTAAAGCACAGAGCAAAATGCTAAAGTTACTGTATGAGTCACTCAAACACCAAGTCTCAATTTTTGGTGTCAATTGATTGCTGCTCAGTGATTACAAGTTTTTATTAAATTTGATGAATATAATTGCTCTTAGTTTGGTGGCTAGTGATACAACAGGTGTGTTTTTCACTTCATAATTAACTTCTGGATCAATTTAGACAGCAGCTTATCAGTTTAATAAGACACCAAAATGTCTACAGCTCACCAGCTCTGGGATCTTCCAGGGTACGTAGCCAGGCTCTCAAAGGAGCATTGGGTTGCGTGCAGTTTGGTTTCCTAGACTGATTATGAAAAGCTCAGCTTTTGAAGTAAGTGATCATCATCTCTCCAATGAAGTGAGTTGGTTTTAGAGAGTGCTTTGTGGAAGATGCTTACCCTGCTAATTAACTGAAAACACTAGCCTGAGCAGAACCCTTGCTACTGCAACTGGACTGCAACCTGCACCCTAGCTAGCTGGCTAGCTTCCTTACATTTGCATATCTCTGCATTAAAATTCTGTCTCCCTGTGCACTGACCTTATGCTGCTCACGTGTTCCTGTCCTTTTGCTCTAGTGCTAGCAGAAGAATGAATGAGAGTCCTGTGATAAAGCACTCACCTAGAATAAGACAACAGGTGTAGGTCCGTTCTCCAAGGTATTTCTGGTTATTTATTTAAAGTGGAAAAGCTTCAAAGGAGGCTAGAAGACAGCCTAAATCCTAAATCCTTAGGAAATAAAAATAGTATAGGAATCGGGACTCAAAACTTTCTCCAACTGGAGCAGAGTACTTGACTACTTTCAAGTATATGGAAATCATTCTACCTCCTGGCTAGGCACCTTCACTGAGCTATTAGTTTCAGTAGGGTAAGAATATGAGTATCTATAGTTGAGAGGAAAGTTACATGGCTTCGTTGCCTAACTTACATGAGAATTCATGGTTGTTTCCTTGTCATCCAGAGCTAGACATCCAGCCCACTCCCATTTTCACTTTCCCACAGATGAGTTTGGGAAGTTATTTATTAAGTTTATGAACTTCTGTGAATCCCATTCTTCAATATTTACTTTCTCAGTACACTTTATAGAAAATTTAGACATGTAGTACAGAATGACGAGCTCCTTATGTGGTAGAAAGACTGAAAGCCAAATGATATGACACTGAGAGATCAATAAAATGGAGAAAAACATGAATTTGTTCCTCACTTGTGTTGGAGCTAGCATGTCGGAGTTAGTATCCTTCACATTTTATGATCTTTAAAAAGCCAATGCGAATTTAGATGGGTTTATCTGAGGGAAAAAAATGGAAGAAGCCCAGCATGTCAGAAGCATCTACCCAAAGCTGGCCAGCTCTCCACACATACCCTGAACTCTAACAAATCAAGAGACTCACGTACACAACAGATACAATGGGGCTCAGAAACAATGTATTTCATGATTAATCACACATTATTGCTCCTGTTTGTTGTTTTCAGCAGCAGTAGTCCCTTCTCAAAGGAAGAATAAGCTACCCTACAATTCTCAAAGACATTCAGTTGCTGCAGTTAATAGGCTATCTCAGGAATCTCTTGTTATTTAAAAGCCACAGAAAGCTGAAAAATAATCTTGCAGCCTGCAATTCCACAAATCTAGCACGTGCAATGATCCCTCCCTTGAAGCCTCTGCTGTCAAATACAGATCCATGTCAAGTGTAAGAGTTCACTCTAGATGTGTAAATATACAACAATACACAAGTAAACTTCAACAAGTAATACAGAAGTCAACATCAGAGTCTCTTAACTTATCATTACCTGACTACTAAGTATTATGACCTTTTCACTAATGGTCCACGAGGTTGTCACACACATAGACACACAGAAAATCACCTAGTCTTATAAAAAATAAAGAGAACTGATATCTTGATAGCTAGTTCCATTCATTAACCAACTTTATAATTAAATCCTTGTGTATATTATTTGAATTTATCTTGCTCCATCCATTAGATCCCATAATATTTTTTGTATCATGTTACATAATCCCACCAAGTTTAACACCATTATTTAGAACGAAGCACAAAGTGAACTGTAATTTAGAAGTTAACATTTCAACAAGTTTTCAACTTGTTAGTTTGCTCCTAGTAATAGATGCATGCCTGCAACCATTTTGCTTTATATTGGTGCAAGTACTAAGACTTAAATATTAAGTTTAATATACATATTTAAATTTTGCTTTTCCTGCTGCTGCTTCTTGAAGACTAAAAATTGTTGTCAAACTAAAACTATAAAAATATATTTGTTCTATGGTTTTCATAGATTAGGGCTTGCTACTGCTGCATCTACTACAACTTTGAAAGCATACTGCAGCATGACAGAACTTTAATATTTTAATATGTAAGGATGAACTGCCTTACTTTGTATATGCACATTTAAATGTTGTGACACATGATAATATGAAACAGCAATTGTTTTTGAAAATTATCATTTAAAGCTGTGACACTTAACATGTTCACTGTGCACAAGAGAGTAATATGTCATGACTGGTACTTTGAAACCATAACCATAATATTTAGAAATTTGCAAATGATTGCTGTAAATTTGAAATTTCAAAAAAAAAAAATCAACACAGAACTTCAACAAAACTCTTAAAATACAGTTTATGTAACTGGTTTCCATTCTTGACAACTATTTCAGATTTGGATGGTAATAAAAATAACAAGTCACAATAGCACAAGTGGAGGCTTTCTGTTGGTGGCAGCAGTGGTTTTGCTGCAAAATATTTACAAACCAGGTAGAGTCATGAACTCTTCCACTATCATGAGATCTTGAAATAAAGTGTGAGCTTCCCTAACAACGGGACAAACTTGCACGGATAAAATTTGTAGGCGTACATTTCTAAAGAACAGAGTACTGGCCTCACTGTATTCTTAAAACTAACAGGGTCATAGTTTGCCAGCACTGAATACTTCAGAAAAATCTAATAGAAATCTAATAATCTCATGATCCTATTGGGACTGTTACAAATATATTTTTTTTATTCACACTATAGGTATTTTTACTTCTCTACTTCATGGATACTGAAATAATCTTCACCCTTCTATTTCTTAATTAAGGGAAGGATAATTTTTAAGTATCTCATTAGTTTTCAAGATGTATCTTTCATTTCTTCTATAATACATCCTTTGTCAAAGAATATTCCCAGCAGCAAGCAGTATCTGATGTCAAATAAAACCACATAATAAACTGATTTATTTTGTGTCTTTGTGTCTTAAGTTTTACGGTAGTTCTGTATTTGTCTTTTGAAGAGTTGGAGGGGGAGAATATATTTGTTTATTTTATTTTCTTAAAAAATATGTACACATATGAATTTTGAATGACTACAGCAATAACAGCTCAGTTGCTACGAAAGGGTGCGTTCATGTGGCATATCACACTGATTGTGGACATATTTGGTACCATGGTCTTTCCTAAAAAATTTGACTGACAGTTATGAAATACCATGACAGTTATGAAACACATCCTGGTAAGGTCTTTGGTCTATTCACATTTTCTCCCATGGATTTATCTTCTATTTCTTCAACCAATGTCTTACTGGCTTAGTCAGAGAAATATTCAGGATGCAATTTTGTATCACCTTTACTGTAGTTTTCTGTTTGTCTGCCCAGCTTCACTGGCTTTCTGTATATATATACACATATATATACACATACATATCAAATATATGTATTTTTTCTAAATTTCTAGATGTCACTAAGTATATTTTACTAGGAATCCTTTTTGCATAGCCAAACCAAGAATAACAGTCCTGTCTGCTTTCTGTAATGCTCTTCACAATGTTGCCAGTTTTTACTAAAAGGCACAGTACTGCATGTATATGCCTTGGGGGCAACACTACTCTGAACACCTCTAATGCTTACTACTGCATTAAAGTAAGGCTGGCTATATTTTCTGCAGCATGCTATTTATTTTACTCTAGTTATACAATCTCTGCAATTGCTAGCCTAACTGCATTGTTTCATTCAATAAGGAGCTGACATTTTCCCTGGTTAACATCAATCTATGCTATTGACTTTTTTGTAGTGCTTTAATTAATCTGTGCATTGCAAACTCTGATCCCATAAAATATTTGTACAGACATACAAAACAGCAGTGCTTAACAGATGGCCTTGCCTGCCACTCCCATTTTCTGCAAGGGTGTCGGTGAAAGCACCTCTAATACAGAAAGCATAGGTGCATATTTAAATATTGGGAAATTCCTGGTCTGCACATAAAAGTGAGCAAAGTTGGCTGTGTTACAAAGACAAAAAAGTCAAATCAGACTTACTATCAAAGGTAACCATTCTTGTACATAGATTCAGTCTGAAATTTGGAGAGAAGAGCAAAACTAAATCTAGTCTAAGTTCAGAATAGTGACTTCCACAACTTTAGGATAACTAATATCAGGTATAAGTTTTCTTTTCAGATCCTTGAAGAGCAGGCCATAATAAAGCCAGAAGAACACACAGTTTCCCCTGGACTCTTCCCTGAAAAATATCAGCCAGGCAGACTCACTGATGTGACAGCAGAATGGAGAGATCTGTGGGTGAAAAAGTTACTTTTATGGGGATTTCAAGGCAAAACGTTGAAGGCTTCAAAAGAGATTCAAACCTGGAAGTTTTATGGTGTTCCCTGGCCACTATGCCAAGCCTTTCCACATAAAAGTCGAATGTGTTCCACATCATTCTTCCTACCTACTGTGTAACAGTTGAGTAAGACTGTGAACATGACCCTAGGGGCTGGTGAGTAGGATGTTTTCAGAAAAAAACTTAATCTGTTTTGGAACCAAAATCCCTCAATATACATATGAGAAGGACCTGAGTTTGTTTGCTAACTCATAGTGCAGGACAATCTATTTTCACTGTCCTTTGGTACAAAGTTACTCAGAAGTAAGGAGGCAATTACTGTGGGATAAAAGTAATCTGAAGGAGAAGACTGTAGAAAACTTGGTGCAGCATTGTACATTTTGGACAACTCATAAAGGCTTCACACTGGGACAGCTCATCTTTACAACAACAAAACATATATGTCTTCCTGTTAAAAATATTGAGAGAAAAGTTTAATTTTCTTTGGAGCATTTTAGAATTTCTCTCAGTTGTCTGCACTCCCCCAGTCCATGTCAGGTAAGAGGAGTGTGTGGGGGGAGAAGAGTATCCACTTGCTGGAAGCTGGGTAAGTGAGAGCGAAAGCAAAAAATACCAATTACAATGCAATTACTCCTCAGGCATGACTGTACTGGAGTGCTACCCACTCACCAACTGCCCATATCTGTGGGTTGTCTCTAGTTTAGCTTTACTATAGTTGAGGAAATGTTGCATTACTTGTCGTTTAGATAGACATAGTGAATTTAAGTACTGTACTGGTTCTCCTTGTTATTTTAAAAGATGTGTTGCTTTTAAAGCTTTTTTTCCTTGGAAGACAGACAAGTACAGCTAGTTTGACTGACAAGCACAAGACAGATTTATCACTATAGACCCATTTGGTTTGTTATTTTTATACCTAAATAGCCGTATAGATAATTTCAACATGGATAACGTGCTGTCTTACAAAGCATGTTACGCTAGGCCGAAATGAATCCAGAACTTCTCCCCATCTCCAGTTATGTTTATTAGGGCTTGTGCATCCATGAGTTATTTGAATTGGAATAAGCTCAGCCTAAATGAAAGAGCTTTGCAGAATAAGATTTAAATTAATTAGAGAGTCCTGGGAACATAGTAAAAGCCAAAGGGTCACTCTTAGGCAACTGAGCTAAATTTTGAACTAAGAAACATAGGAATTTCTCTAATGTTGCGGAGCACTAGAGCACAAGAATAGAAGAGATAGGATTAGAGAACATTAATTTTTCAAATCTTGTCTCAACCACATAGAGACAGAAAATAGAGGCCATTAAAAAAAAAAAATGCACAGTGAAAAGAGACCAGTGGCAGGTTACTTTCTTCCAGGAACAAAGAAAGGCAGGAAACAACAGCTTTCATTTTTGGTCATTTATCTGCATGCTCATCTTTCTGTGCGAAGAACAGCACCCCCTTCCTTCCTCTACTCAAGAAATCCTGTAATTTTTTTTCTTGTTTGATCCCCTCTATTACTTCATAAGGAGAAGTTATACTAGGCTTTCAGAAGAAGAGTAAAAAATGTTTCTACCCCAATAATACTTGGTGTCTGACAAGGCGCTTATAAAAAGGAAAGGGCAGCATCTATCTACTAGACAACAATGTAATCTGCTTAGGTGTGAGGATTAGAAAATTCATGTGCTATGAACATAATGAGCAGGCAGTCATTTCAGTAGAACTTGGTGACGTCAAATATGGTCTTTTGAAGGTCAGCAGTTGAGATTATCTACATTATTACAAGTTTAGAAAAGGACCAAAAGTTCTTTGATCTGCATAAAATGTCCCATAAATTATTTTGTTGACCTTTGCAAATAATTCATTTTAAAACACTATATGTTTTGGTGATCTACCTCAAGGAAAGAGAGGTCCATGATTCAGCACTAGGCTGCAGTCATTATTCACTGTGTTCTAATTATTTATAATTGTATATCTACAGTGAAATCTACTTTTTTTTTTCCACATAGGTTGTTAAAGCAGATACATAATCGTCCTCTTAAAAGATATGTCTCCGATATAGATATATAAAACCTAAGTGTCATTGTTATATAAAAATGTCTGTAGTTTTACACATCACGTAGTTCTGTGATTTTTTTTTTTTTTAATCAAGCTTTATCAAACCAACTAGTCCTAAGATTGGGGATTCCATGAAAATGTTATTATGACAGACATATTTTGGGATTTTTAGCGTTTAGCATAACAAGCAAACATGATAAAATGCAACGCAGCTTTGGAACAGAGACTCTGTAATGGACCCAGAAATAAGCATGAAGTCTCTGAGGATTTCTAGATATTTTCACTTCTGCAAGAGGCAAGAAGAAGATAGGTCAAGTGGGGAGAAATAAAAGGAGAGAGAAATGGCAAAATGTTTATATACGTTAATAGGAAACAAAAACAGGATAGAGTATAAAATGGAAGTTAACACAAAAAGAACTAAGAAATAAAGAGGAGGTACTTAATTGTATGAAGAGAAGAGAGAGGAAAATTGGTAGGAAAAGAAGCACAAAAGAGAAAACAAGTCACAATGGGTGGACTTGATTCCCTTTTAATCAACATACTGAAAGCAGCCTTAACAGCTGATCAGAGTGGAGATTTGTCGTAAGTAAAGGTTATCTTAAAAAGCAAAGCTGAATCACTTTTGGTTCCACTTAATTATCAAAATAAAAGAGAAAAGAAAGGAAAAAAAAAGTGCATACCATGACAGAATTCCATTTCAAACTAAGCAAGAGGAAGAAGTTATACTGGTATGTCAGCGTGTCCAGTTCATGCAGCAAAAAGGTTATATTTTGGTACTAGCACTAATCTTCTCAACTGCTCTTTCCATCATATGAGTCATCAGTGACATAGATCTGTATTTTAAAGGAGTTATAAAAACATATTCACAAAATGACCATCTCTGAATGATCATGTTACCTATTGATGAAGACATTCAGACATGATTAATATCCTGACCTAGCACAGTTTTTAGTCGCATTCTTAAATGAAACTTAACAAATCTGAAATAATTTCTGTAAGATTATTCATATGCTTGAACTTAAGCAAGTGCTTCATTATAGAGAAGCCTAGACCCCTATGTAATTCTCTGCCTCACATCACTATTTGTGCACACTGTAAAGCATCAGCCACTTTGCTATTGTTATTTTGACTATTTGCAGCAATTCATCAGGTTCTTTGTTCATTTCAAGTATTGCTCCTTTGTCCTGTAAATTTGGGGAAAGAATTTTGACTTGGACTTATACTAGCCAATATTCTAGGGGAAGGTGGCAAAGAAGGGTTGGCCAAAATGTTCAGTTAAATGACTGAACAGTACTCTGGAGGCCTGAATGTGTTTTGTGTTCTATCCCAAACTCACAGTGCAACTTCAAGGAGTTAAATATTTCAGCCTTTACCTTTTAGATACCTTGCTATATGGTAGGATAACGAAATTATACCTAATTAATAGCTAAATTACTTAACTTCCTATATGATACACAAGAATAATTAACAACGCTAGCAAAATTAATAAAATATGAAATGCTGAATGAGGAGGCACCTAAGCCATCCAGTAGAAAATCCTGTTGTCCAGAGCACATGTGAAGGGTATGCGAAGCAGGTGTGGACTTACATATGTCCCCCTTGATCTGTGGTGTAACTAACAGCTATTTCTTCCCACTACAGAATCTACATCTGCAAAACCTCTCCTGGAGGCAGGTACTCACAATGACAACTCTTCAGAAATCAAGCAGCGTTACAATGCATCTCTAATTTTTCTGATAGTATAATGGTTACGAATCTCACTCACCATTTGACACACCCAGGTCCACTTGTGTTCTGTGAGCAGTTGCATCAGGTCAATAAGAGACTTTCAGTTTCAATGACCTTGCAATTATTCACAGAGAAGTTATCTGTGCCTTGGTGAGACAAACAGCGGGTAGTTACTTGCGCATGTAATTGTTGAGAAGCATTTAGGCAATGACTAAAGCCAAGCTCTTGTTAACAGAGAAAAACACTGACAAAACAGTGCTTTTAGTATTATTCCATGTTATTGAATAAAAATAATTTTAAATCAATAGCCATTTTGAGTTGTACTTACCAGCAAGAAAAATATTGAAGAAACGTATTTCCTGATTAACATTTGTTTGCTGCCCAGAGGCTGATACTCTGAGTAAATCTGAAAGTCCTCTAGTTATTTTCATCATCATCACATATCATAATTTACTCTATTTCTGAGCTTTAAAACTATACAATTATGAATATTGTAGATGTTAATACATATATATAGATATGTACATGGAAAACTATGATTTCTGTTACCTACAGATATTCTTATAATTTAAAAGTATAAAAGCTGATCTGTTGTTTTTCGTATCACACAGGGCTTTAGGGTTTAAAATAATTTAATAAAGATTTCAGATGAAGCTGGAATAGTTGGTGACTCATAGGTCATCAGTGGGTGGCAGGTGAGAGAAGGGAAAGCCTAAAGCAGTTAAGGTTTTAATGAGACTCAGAGCTAGTTTTCAATTCAGAACATTATTAGTTAGTATTTTTTCCTGTTATTTTAACCAATACACAATGTTAAATATATTCTCTTTTCTCAGCTTCTGTTTAGTCTAATTTGTTCTTTTCCTTTTCTCCAGAGGTTTTCTAAAAAGCAAAAAGATTCTATCAGAGTTTCAAAAAACTAAAGTGTTAGTAAATACAATGAATTTTTAGCCAAAATGTTATTCTTAAAAGGGAGGACTTAGGGGAAAGAAAGGGAAAAAAAAAAAAAAAAAAAAAAAAAAGAGAACAGTTTCAGTTATCAATTTTGATTCTTAAAACTTCACAAGCTTTGAGTAAAATTACTATTACTATAATAATTTTAGTGATGCATCTTATCTTACACAGCATGTATTTATTTCAAATGGAACTTGTGAAGAGAAGCCAGAATTTGACAAGCTTCTACAATTTCTCAAGTAAATGCAGTTGAATATGTTAACCATTTCTTATTTCAAGGAAGCTGTCTGCCCCAGTTTAGCTGAGATTTCATGACAGAGGTAGGATCCAAACTTTTGGAGACCCGTTTTAACATACCAGACAGTTCTACCTGAATTACCCAAAGTGCATCCCCAGTTGAATTGCTGAAGCTGATCCTTTTTTTATCATTGGTTTCAGCCCTAATCTTATAATGGGGAATCTCTTTTTCTCTCACCCTGTAGATGGGAGGCAGCCATGCCTATAGCAACGGTTCCTTCAGAGAGGTTAATGAATGTATGAGTCACCTGGACTGGCTGAATAACAAGATAGTGAAAGGAACATGCAGCATTGTCCCTAATGTCAAATAGAAGCCAAAGATAAAGTTCAGAGAGTTTTTAACTACATGAACTTCTTTGAATAGCTTCTGGTCCTCACTTTTCATAGGCCTATATCGTTCCATAAAGAAAAAAGCCTGGCTTCACATTTTTTCCCCTAGGAATCTATATCATTGCTGTACACTAGCATGACATCCGATTAATTTACATCTCATTTAAAAAACAGAAATAACATGGTTCTGGTAGGCTCCATTCTTCTTCCACTCTCTCCAGCTTCTCCAATCTATTCTGTTATTCTTCACCAACAACTTTAAGGAGCAAACATGACCTCTCCTCTTCACACACAGGAGCAACAGAACCTCTTGTGCTAAGCAGAAGGACTGGAGGACAAATAAGGAATATGGCTCACAGTCTGCCAAAATCAAAACAGTTTCACAGAGCTTTTCATTATCACAGAAACTGAGAGACAAGTCAAAAGAAAGGCTGAAGATCTGTTCATACACACCTCTGCACCCCTTTTATTTTCACAAAATGAATCAAGTGCTGAGATTGAAATCTCTTTGGCTCAACTCCCTGCCTGACAGTCTGGAAAGACAGTGTTCTCTCCCTTTCCAGTTGCATAGGACTGTGACTTACCTGAAATCCTCAGCTTTTGTCTACATTTAGAAGATATGTTTTATTATACATGCTCTGAATAAGGGAATAAATAGTGTTTCTTACTACAGTAAAAGAAACAAACAAACCAACCAACCAACCACCAACACAGTAGCACCACAGAACTGTGCTACCTCCCCCAGAACGTTTTGTGCAGACCCGACAGCATAATATGCACAAGTTTGTTACCCTGTTCCTACTAATTCACAAGGGAACCCCCTGATTCTGCAGCAAAATGACAGTTTGATGCTGAACTCGCCTGCAACCTCAACTTCTATTAAAGAATCTCCACAGCATGTTGAATATCACCCCCAAACTGAATAGAGGCAGAGGATTATTACAAACTACAAGACAAATCTAATGACTAAATCTAACTCAAGTCTTGAAAAAGTCCAGGATTTAAAAGTAACGGGACATAATTCTTATTCTACTAATAACAGTCATATGAAGATTCTGGTCCAGCAACCTCACTATGACTGCATATTGTTAAATTGGTGCATTGAGAGAAACAAGACTGCTAGATTGTAGCCAAAGACAAGAATGTGCAAACATATTCATCCTCCCTGTGCTTCCACATTAGTATCTATGGTGTCTCATACACAGACTCTGAAGGCAAGCATTAATGAACTTCATATTTTAAAATCTCTAATGTGAAAGCTGTCCTTGGTCAATTAGAATGACCCCAAGGCTATACCTGCTATTGACATCAGTTTAATAATCTTTGTGCACAATATTTCATAAAGACCTTCGAGGCAGTGAAAGTGACTATGTTTCTTGATTTTTTATTTTCTTTTTCTGCAGAGCTTACATTCAGTCATTTTAAAGAACATGTTTTCCACATAGCTGTTTCTATGCATGTACAAGTGTCTTATGCAGGAAACACAAAGAGCTGTTCTCCAGCATAACAAGGTAGGACTAGGGATTGCTTTGACCTGGATTTCATTAACAAAACCTACAAAAAAATCACTGACTATTAGTATAGATTTTTTTTTTTTAATGTTATTAACAAATGATTTGTTATTCTTACTGTCACTCTACCTAGGCCAGGAAATGAAGATACCATTTTGCTATGTATTGTACAAAGGAAGAGAGTTCCTTCTCTTTTAAAAAATAAGGTATTTGAAATTTTAAAGAGAAACAAAGGGATTAAATAGAACAAGGGGCGGGGGGAAGAGTGCAACAAAGCGATTCGTCATAACAGGTGGCTATCTCGGAACAGAGGGACTTTCTTTTTGTGTGCATGACAGTGAAGAAACTCACTGAATCACAAGTGCTTTACAGTGATTTTATGTGAGATTAGAATGAGGCCCTTCAAAAATATGCATGCTGTTTAATTTCTAGGAGACACTGGTAAAAAGGTAGTTTTGCATGCAAAGTCTCAAACAATTTGTAGTCCAGCTGAGATCAAAAGAAAAATCCTAATGAAGAGAAGCAAAAAAGCCAAGCTATAATCTATATCATGGTTTCTAGACAAAATTTGCATAGTTCTCTCCCTAAGATTACAAAGATCAAATTTAAAACTAACCAGAAAATGTTGTTGTTGTGAAATTATCAAAGTTGTAGCAAATTAAGGATTAATTTGTAATAATAAACTACATCTTGTAACTTGTAATTCTTTTAGTTTTCAAATACAGAATTCCCAGAGAGCCTGCTGTTACTATGGAACTTGATATAGCACTTTCATGATCTTGTATATAATGACACCCAGCCATCAAAAGAAAGAATAATGTAATATACAAACTAGGAAGGTAATTTTAGAGAGTTAATTAACGATATGCCCTATAGCACTGAATTTTGTGCATTTGTTTTAAAATATCCAGAATCTATGCACATAATTCTCTCACTATCTTGGCACTGCACTTTTTAATCAATATTATTTTTCTTTTACTAGAAAACAAAAAACTTTTTCCTCTCTTTTTCACCATTACTCTATGGTCGTGGCAAACTTCCCCACCTCCAGCACCCCTTAATGATCCTAACATGCTATACACCAGCCTAACGGGAAACGTGCTCAGGATTCTGATCTACGCAATCAGAGAATGGTATCCCTAATGACTACACCACTCTGCTTTCCCTCAGGCACAAGTTGAACACTGGGGAAAGGGTAAGGACTCTCCCTGGCTCCTGCTAAGGAGGTCTCTGCGTGGGACCGTTCCAGCCCTCTGGAATGAGAAGTCCTCTGTTACCACCCCAGCCCTTCTGTCACCGTTGGCTGGGCTGTATAGCACAGACCACAACACAGCTACTAACACTGGGGAAACAGGACTGTAGAAAAACTGAAAAGACTGCTTAACCTCCAAGCTTAAGTTTTCTTCTAGTTGTGTTCCCCTTTGCCCTATAACTCTCATACTAAGTTCTGCAAGTAGCACAGGTTTAACATGATGATGAAGAATTATCCAACTGGGGCAATTCAGCTGCCAGCTAGCAAAAACACTCTACAGGAAAGTAAAAAATAAAAAATAAATATCATTCTTGTATTATCCCAGGGCAATGAGGAAACTGAATTTAGGCTTTCTAAGCTGTCCTTCAAAACAGGATCGGATCAGCCCTCTTGTCTGAGTTTCTGAGAAAAGGTAGCTAAACTTGAACACTGAACTCGATTTTCTGGTGCATATCAAATATGTTCAGGACCCTTTGGAGACTTAAAAAATGTGGAAATGAAACCATAAGTGCTTAATAGGAAACAGGCCTGCACGATACTTGGCTCAGCTGAAATAGTGATACCTCCTGGCATGTGGACTTCGGGCATCCCAGCTGATACGTGTGGTAGAAATCTAGTACTTTAGCCTCTCTGGCCAGCCTATTCAGATATATAAATTGTGCTTAGTTTGTATTTTGGACACTTGCATTACACACTACGTCTCCAAAATCATCGATTTAGGCACCTAGAAGAACAATTCAAACATTGCTCTTATTTGCACAATTTTACGAAGTGAACAAGACCGTTTTTTACCTTTGTGAAAAACGATGTTATCCTGACACCTAGGAAACATACATGAGGAAATGTTCTGAGGATCAAGCCAAGTGGCAGCAGGCCTATTGAACAGTCGAGAAGGAAGAAACATCAGATTTCTGAAGGGTAGATCAAGCCCAATGGGTTTGACCCACTTGATCATCACTGAAACAATATCCAAACTGGATTGCACTGAAATTGCTCTTTCTCTTCTGGTAGGACATATAATGCTAGACTTCTTCCAGAGAATCAGCATGGCTTCTTTCATATATTGCAAATAAAGTCATCTCCTGAGATGCAGTTCCTTTGGAAGAATCTATGTCAGTAAACTTGAGAACTAATCTATCTGAATGCCATAAGTATGCAAAAGGAAAATGCAGAATTCTCCATTCTGCTAAGCAAAAATCACAAGATGAGCATTCATATGCTAGTAAAAAGTTTTCTGAATAGCCTCTGTTGTACTTGACAATTTCCTTACTTTTTCTTTGACTTTGCTCAATTTCTAAATTTCTCATTAAACAAATACATATTTATATTGATCCATAATAAAAACTAGGGCCATGTACTCCTAAACTTCATTGCAAATTGATTGTAAAGGATTCACTATTTACTAGGGAACGGTGTTTCAGGTTTCATTTTTAAATTCTTCATTGCTTCAAATTCTTACTATATTTTTAAAAGTTTCAGGTTTCTATTGTGTAAAGAGTACTTTGAAAATGAGAGAATACAATACTGAGGCAGTTGCTCTTGTCTGCAATGAGCCTAAAACAGCAGGTAAAGGAAAACACTGTGAACTTCCTTATTGTTAAAGTTGTCTACTTAGGTAATAGACAACTGCTGTCTGTAGAACCTGCTAAATGCATCTGGTAAAATGTAAGTTGCAACTTCAGTACAGTATAAAAACTTTTTCCTTCTTCTGTTCCTCCTGGGAAATGCCTACAGTGACCTCTGACTTTATGGAATCTTCATTATAATCTTATCTTCATGTACAGGGGAGGTAAAAGTGGAAGACAGAAATTTATCAAAACCAATAGACTCATACCCCAGTACTCAGACCTTTTCAACTTTCAGCTGCAGACTTAGCAGCTTAAAGACTAAACTTTCTGCTGCCAGGCTATGCAGAGCAAAAAGAGAAGGCAGCAAAGTAGTTCACAGCTCTCTGATCCTTTTTCCCAACCTCACTGTAGGGAGCCAAGGTTTAATTTATTGCTGTGTAAGAAAGGTTCTGTCAGTTGAGAAAAATCCCAAAACAACCACTCCCTCTTCTCTCTCTCCTGGATATGTCCCAGCCTACTCCCTGCCTCCCATTTTCAGCATAGTTTTAACAGGTCTGGGCAGTAGAGCCGGTACAGGAGGCAAAACACTATCCCAGGTACTCTCCAATGCATATTGTGTTTTATGGTGTCTTATGAACTCAGGGAGATCATTTTTCTCTTCAGTGTTTCTGCGCACTGTACTAGGGGAACAAGTGATCATAATGAAGTGAGAGTCAGATCCTGAGATGGTATGAATCAGTATACAACTCATAGCAGTGAATAAACCAAGGGAAGAATACAGTTCTCCATTTTATATTGCATCAAACATTCTTCTGCTGATTTCATTGCTGAGCATCCCTTGCTCATAAAATGATCAAGCTAGGAAATTTAATAAAAATTCTTTAAAAAGGCTACTTTAAAGCTAATAGGAATCTTGTTTACTGGTCTCTTTTCCCAGGCTCAGTCAGTTCTACAAAACTATTGCAGAAATCTCAAAATGAGACTGCTTTTATTTGAACCTAGTTTCCTCTTTCCCCTTTCCTATCCGTGTCACAAACACATGTGCAAAATAAAACTCCTAAAGTCTTTCTCATACCTTCTGATGGAGCTGGTGATAAGTTTATCACATAGAGCTGAAGCCACGTTTTCTAGTTCTGAATCATACTACTAGGTTTTACAGTAACAGTTATAGTATCCCTTTCTCTCTTACTGGAAAAAGTATGAGATTCAAACATATTGAATTTATCTCATTTCCAAGAATCTGACTAGATTTCAGCCTGTAGTTTCTACCATAGTAAGTCTCTCCGTATCAGTTGCCAAAACTGCAGCATTTGCTTGCACCTTTCTCTTAAGCTGGAAATGAATCCTGAGCATGCAGCATCACCTTAAAATATGTTTCTGAGGTGTGGGAGGAATTTTAAGATCTGAAAATGAACAAACTATGGAAAATGTCTTGAAGCCAAAATATGATGATAGAATGACATAGTGATTGCGTCATGTTGTTTTGGGTTTTTTTTCTTTTTTTTTTGGAGCTGCCAGTGTTCACTCTTCTAGAGATTTGGTATGTGTTAAATAGAGCAAAACCATAAAGCTTCAGTGAAGTTTTACAAAGGATGTAATTTTCTCTTAAGAATTAATCATTCACACTTTACCTTGAAACAAACCAGATTTTGATACAAAGTACAAATATAGCAAAATTCTTTCAGTCCTAGCTTTCAATAGTTACAAGAAAACTTCTTTGAAATGGTCTACTTTTAATTCCCAGTCTGTAACATGGAAGTTAGGGTAAATGTCAAGCTTCATGCTTGTAGTAGGTTGGCTCGAGCCAGCAATTAGGCACACACCAGCCGTTCGTTCACTTCCCCCCAGCAGAAGAGGGAAGGCAATTGGAAGAGCAAAAGTGAGAAAAAAACTCATGGGTCAATAAAGACACTGTAATAAGTGAAAGAAAAAAGGAACAAACAAACCAACCCACCCCAAGTGATGCAAAGGAAATCACTCACCACCTCCCACCATCAGACTGATGCCCAGCCAGTCCCTGAGCAACAGCTACCTTGGAAAAACTGCCCCCCAGTTTTATTACTAAGCATGACACTATATGGCATGGAATATTCCTCTGGTCACTTGGGGTCAGCTGCCCCAGCTATGTCCCTTCCCATCCTCTTGCCCACCCCCAGCCAACCCACTGCAGGGGCAGAATGAGAAACAGAGAAGGCCTTTATGCTGTGCAAGCACTGTTTAGCAATAGCTAAAACACTGGTGTGTTACCAACACTGGTTTGGTCACAAATTTAAAACACCATGCAGGCTGCTATGAAGAAAATTAACTCCATCCAAGCCAAACCCAGTACAATGTTTAAGGCGCTGCAAACACAAAGAGTGACTTCTCAACTTCTGATAGTGTTTTCCTGCATTTTTAGTGCAATTACCTAACAACAACAAACTCAAAAAACTCTGTAGTTATTTATACGATTTGTGTAGACAACTGCACTCCTGAACAACTATGTTTTATCTGTTGACAGAAATATTTCACTTGAAAAACTGCATGTCTAGTATTATAAACTACTGCTCATCTAAGGACTTGCCATTGCAAGCAATTCAGGTACCACTCCTTGATGAACAGGGGGACAACAACCTTAACAATAACTCATGCCTTCAGGATGGTAAGGCCAGGCTTGTGCAGTAGGTCTTGGCAAAGGCTGTTCACTCTGAAGTTTCAACTCTGATGCAGTCCAGCTGTTCAGTGAGGTTCACACTAGAACCATATTATAACTTCACTATGTATTCAGAAGTATTTCATTTGCAGATAAAATTTCATTCAAGTCAGTACAAAAGCTTTTATTTGCCTCAGTGGAGCCAGGACTTTACCACAAGTTCTGGTAAAATCCTACCTGGCCTAAGCCCAACATTTCTCATTTTAACCTTCATTTCCCCGTATCATTTGTTAGCATTCATAGTGTGGTAACTGTTGTCTCTATGCTTCACTTCTCCCCCTCAGAAGTAGGCTGTCTGTTCAATCAGTGGAGCTCCAGACAGCAGAGAGATTGCCTGTAAAAACTGTATTTGCAAAGAAAAGACTAGAGATTTCATGACTTCGTAATTTGGAAAGAAACTAGGAAACATATAGATAAAGAATCACTAGTATATCATCACTGAACATTGGTACTGTATCAGTAAAAAGTGACATTATCTACTGATTTCAAGACTATTCTAATTTTCTTTCCTAAATACTGATTTTGGAATTTAGAGCAAAAGTACTGCAGGAAAAAAAAAAGAAAAAAAAAAAAAAGACCCTTTCAGCTAACACCAAGCCTGGACTATATCAAAGTTTTAAAGCTGCTTACAAGCACAAGATATATTGTCTGAAACACTTAAGGATCTATTGAATAATTGATGTGCACTATAACGACAAGCCAAGTTGGAAGAGAGTAAGGAGGTAACAGGACATTGCCCACCTAAAACTGAACTGAGCATAGAGTCAAGGATGTTGCTGGGAACAATACTAAACACTGGGTATCTATTCTCTTCGGGTGACGTTTACTCCATATATTGGTGTTGGCATAATTCAGGGGTGAATTTTGCTCTTTATATAATTGCCTAAGCAATAGAAGACATTGTAAGGGATTCTCCAATCCCTTAAAAGGAAGGGGAGTGGGGGGATGGGTGTTGGTGTTACTTGAAAGTGTTTTCAGCTGGCAAAAGCAACATATTTGTAGAACCCAATCCCAGTATTTCTATTCAGATTAAACTTGGGCTTGGGGAAGAAGTTCTACTAAATAATTATTTTTATAGGCTTTTATATGAAGAGACAACCATATACAAGGACAAAATTGAGCAATTTTGATTGTTTTCCTTTTTTTCATTCTAAGTAAGCAAAATTCTAAAAGTCAGGAGAACTTTTTGATTCGACAACGTTCTCAGAATTTAGTCATATCCAAACCTCAAGCAAGCTGGTACTTTACATATGGACTACAGGGAAACGAATAATTAGCAATAGTTAGAGCGCTGTGCTGGGCACTTTTTTAATGAGAAAAAAAAAAAAAAAAAAAAAAAAAAGTGTTTTGTTCCTAAGAGCAAGGCAACAATCTTTCAAAATCTCTGCCTGAACTGACACAAAGAAAACTACGGTGAAAAGTCTCTATCCTCTACCTTAGTTTCATCACACTCAGGTTTTTTGCTTTCTTCTATTCTGGCTCTTTCCTTTTCTTCCTCCTACCTCATCTTTGATTTTCTCTCTCTCTTGCCTATAGCCACTATTTTTTGGCTCAAATTCTCATGGCAGGGGATAAGAACCCAAGTGCAATTCAAAGCATGAATTCAGAGTCTGATCTCATAGGATCTTGGCAGCCCTCAGCTAGCCACGGTGCATTAACATTCAAACTAATATGTAAACAGTTACAGAAAAAATAAAAAAATGGCCCACAATATCGTCTTGTCTTGAAGACCAATAAAGCTTAGTTAAGTCTGACAAAAGATAGAGTACCACAGCAACATCAGGGAGAATAGTTATTTTATCAACTGTTGATAGACAGCTAGTCTAAAAAAACCACAAATTAACAACAAAAAAAAACCAAAAAAACAAACACAAAAGAAAGAGGGGTGGAGAGAGGGAAAGCTCAGATACAAAAATGAGACGGGGAAAGGAGGTAGCAGGAACACATAGGTTGTAACACATTCTTTGGAAAAGTTACATATACTTCAATCCTGGCAACAAAGCCATCTTAAGGAGTCCTTGTCATCACAGTTAGCTGCTCTTTTTATCCGTTCTCCTCAGCTGACACAACTGTTAATGGAGCATGGCTGCAAGTCACTGGACTAAACACATTGTGGTTAAAAATGGCCTTGCCAAAACAACCTCTTAAAAGACCCCTTTAAACTGAATCATTTAATCATTGATCCTGTTACCTGAATGCCTTTCTAAACTATTGCCTCACTTAGACTGAGGGGAAGTAGAAAATTATCAGGTGAGAGCATGTACAAGCAGCTAACAGGTAGAGGATATGGCCTCTTGAAAACCACGCTTCAGTCAAATTCCTTGCACTGTGGCATTACGTTTCAGAACTCAGCATTCTTAGAGACAATCTTGTCTTCACAGAAAAGCAACTACACTAAATAAAACATCATTAATACAGATCTTTTTTTTATATTTAAACAGTAAAATATAAGTTACACCCAATAAATAGTCATATCCAATAAATACTAATTTTCATACACTCTGAAGTCAAGCATCATGAAAATTTCCATCTAAATTAAGAACTTTAACAATCTCTGAATTACATGTTCTTTGTAGCTCTAAAAAGACATTATTCTTAAAGGTGAAGCTGATGTTTTTCTTTTAATATAGATTTTTTTCTATCTCTATATAGAAGCTTTTTTTCATACTTCAGAATAAAATTTAATCAGGCTATTACAGATATATGTTTTCCTTCAGTGTTTTCTTAAAGATCACAGTTATGAACTATATATCTGTATGTGCAGTATAGCACGTATAGGAGAGACAGAAAGTCAAGAGTTCTTTCGTATGATTCTTTACCAGACACCCCTTTTCTATTCCTTAAAAATAATTAGAATACCTTGTCTACTGGGAAAAGCACTAATTGGACATATCTGCCATCACTGTGCCATGTCACAAAGTGAAAAATCCTCACTAATGGTTCCTGAAACGCCAATCTGAGGTAGGTGGCATTAGATGATTCACAGAAGACAACAATCTCTGTAGATTAATTATTTTTATTTTGCTTAGACTTTGCTGATTTATTTTGAACTAGTCATGGGGTAGTTAATAAATGTCATACACTTCATTAAAAACCAAAGTTCTCATCTGTTGTAAATAGTAATCAAAGTACATGTAAGAGAGCAAAAAATTTGCTGTTTTATAATGCCCTCTGCTTAGGATTACAAACCACTATGAAATCAAGCTTTAAAATGGTAGATGGACTTTTCAAGGACTTATGCTGAACTACACTTTTCTGATAATATGGAAAAATTTGCATTCATATAGCAAAATAAAAACACCCTTGATCCTCATATGCCAGGTGACTGTAGTAAACAGACAGTCACCCAGCAGAGGTGGGCCATCACCACTTCCAGACTGAGGACTGAGACAGAAATAAGTGGAAGAATTATTAGTCTGGGAATGGCACCCAGGCTCAGACATTGAGCTACACGGGAAACCATATGCAGACACAGCATTAATAGGGTTTGGGGTTCAGAGAGAAGAACTCAGGCCTCTCTAGAAGGTATTTGCGTACTAGGTTAGCAGCAACTACACAGTTTTCAAGAACCTGACTGTTCCATTTAGACGCTTAATTTAAGTACGTATCCCCCTTTTACAGTCATCTATAAACACCTTCACTGATCAGGCAGCTGAAGCTTTGAGAAATTTAAGGCCCAACACACAAATCAGAAGTCATATGCAAGACAGAAGTATACTGAGAGAATTGGACTCTTAGGCTTTATTTGATGACTTGCACACAGAAGACAATTCCACAATACATGGCTTCAAAAGCTAAACCGGTTTATGAATTTTCAGCTCTCTTATCTTCACAATACTAATTTTATCCCTGCAAACATTTCTGCCTCCTCACTTCTGCCAAAACAGTTGTTTTAGACCACACAATTCACTATAAGCAAGTGTGCTTATAGCCAGGGTAAAAAAAAAAAAAAAAAAAAAATTAAAGTTTTTTTTTTAAATTGAGCTCCATCTGACTAACTTGGGAGAGGGCGACTATCACACACTGGATTTTGATTACTCCAGAGTAATCACTACAGAATAGTTCTACCTCCCTGTGCAAATCAGAACACTTCCCAAGTCTAATCTAACCCCAGCGGAAAGGGAGAACTAAGAAAAAAATAAATTGTTCTTAGCATATAGTCTTTTTCTTTGCTGTCTAGAAGTGCCTAGCCTGTTAAAAAAACATCACAGTTTGTTGACCTTTGTTCCTGTGCATCACAGTTTTGTCTTGCTGAACGACCTGCTACTGGCTGCATACGTTGTATACACTGAAGGCTCCCAATTCCATTAAACGTGAGACCTGGCTATCCATTGTATCCCCTGGGGAGGAATACAGGTACACGCACCACAGGGCAGCAGTGGTTCCCTGCTGCCAGGAGTTCAGCTAGCCCCTGGGGCGCCCACATCCAAGCTAGCTAAGCCAGTCAAGGATCAGCCAAAACTACACTCCTCGTCCTCTTTTCATTGCAGTACAGCAAGCCAAGTCACATGGAAAAAGGTAGGACTCCAGTTCCAAAGCCATGGGACATAATTCAGAGACAATCTTCAACTCATTTCCTATTTTGTCTTAATGCAATTTCTGTTAAAAGATGCAGTTTAACCCTCAGGGTTTAAATGTGTTTTACTGTAACCAAAATCCAAGATAAATCACTTTCAACAGCAAATGACTGGCAAAAAATTTCTAACTCTTATGACTAATTTAAATTATTTCTCAAAGCAAGGGACACTTCACGGAAAAATTTCTCAGTTACATTAGCATAAGTGAACAGTAAATTCATTGTTTTCCTTTGCCAAAGACAGCATATTACCTGAGACTGGGCAGGACAACAGAATTATCCTCTCATTTTAAGTGCAATAATAGTTTGAGACTGTTTTTCTCCAGCCTCTGAATAAACTCTACTGAAATTTTTCCCCTCTACTTTAGGTTCCCTCTTGGCACTGAAAAATCCACTTACGATTACAGTGTTCCATTTTGGCAAGATTATTTCATATACATAAAGTATTTGTAATGGATTTTTTGAATGTAGAACAATATTAGTAAGAAAAAGTATTATTAAATATGAATAAACTTGTTCTTACCTCTTTGCTCAAGGCTGCCCTCGTACCTTAAATGCTCGTTTATCAGACTCTAAAAATAAGAGAGAGAGAGAACACTTTAACAAAACAATTAAAAAATGTGTCTACCATTTGATGAGCAAAATTTACCATAATCTAAAAGGGAAAATAGAATCTATATGACATTCTTACAGTGAATTTCTATATCACTGGCTTCTGTATATGAAAAAAGTAAAGGAATTTGCTTTAGAGAAATCAATCATCTCAAAGGACTGATGTTAAAATACTAAACCATGTAATACAAGAAGTAAAATAATTCAATACAAAAACAATGTACTTGCTGTATAACTTCAATAGCCTTAAGAAAGGAATCTTAATACTGACATTTTATTAGTTCTGCTTAACATCTCGGGATTTACAGGTAGCCAGCTTAGAAAGAATGTGTCTTATTCAAGGTCTAGATATTAAATCAGAAAGAAACAAAATTCTTCTTGCATCAGTGAGCATGATCCCCACATGAACATGAGGTTAACAACAGTTGCATACTATCTTTGGGACGAGCCTATCTTTCATCAGCTACTCACTAATATAAATGTCTATTAATACAAATATGGCACACAGCTTTTCCCCTAATTTTGTTACCTTAAACATAACTAAATGAGTCTAACTCTCTGCCCTCTTGTAAATTCTGCCTCAGAGTTGAAAAGTTAACTACTTCTTAAGGTTCTCTTCTATGACTACCTCTTTTTATTCTTCTGTATTTGACAGTTTTATTTTGTTCTAAACCAGGCTACAGCATTATGAAGCATAACTTATAAAGTATAAAATTTGTATTTCAATAAGACCTAATATAAAATATAAAACGAGTCTATTAGCATTTCTACATCCACCAGCTTTCTTTGCAGGCACTACTTGGTCTCTACACAACGTGTTTGTACAACACAATATATTGGTGCCATGGGCCATAACTACCAGTCTAAGTTTGGTGCCTGTTTTCTGGATTCTGTACCTGACATTAGTTTCGTCTTCCATTAATAAGAGTTTAATTCTTGCTTGTGCCTTTACAGTACCATCACTTCCTTTGTAGATGAAGCATCATAAAACCCAGAAAGAGCTTCAATTTAATTACAATTGGTGCAGCAACAGAAATTTGATCCTGCAACACTTTAAGTAACTACGAAGTAAGATAACAGTAATTTCTTTTCCTGCTCTAAAGAAAAATAAAAGGGGGGTGAGGCACAAAAAAGAAAAAAAGGGGAGGGAAAGAGTAAGGGGAAAAAGGGAAAAAAAGGAAAGTGATACCTTTTCTGTTTCAGGTTTCTGATAAAAGAAATAAGGGAAACTAACTCAGAATCTATATGTGACTTTCAAGATCACCTATGATGCTAATCCTGTTCTGGATGAAACCAAACCAAACCAAACAAACAACACTCCCCACCCCCCACCCCCCCAACAAAAAAAAAACACACCCCAAACCAAAGAAACAAACAAAACCCCACCGCACAAACTGGAATTTTACAAGAGGAGGCTATCAACAGACAGCCTAAAGCGTAACATGCTGCTTAGAGTTAAAGAATATCTCACTCAGCAGTAAGAGACCAAGAACCATCTGTTATCAAACCTTTTCTTCTAAACGCTAGCAAGACCACTCACCAGAGTGAAGGGAGAGCCTCCACTCTCTAACATCTCTCCCAACCAACTTGGAGGCCACAGCATGCTTCAGAGGCAGTATTTGGCTCAGAGCACTTCTTTTGTCCATAGACAAAAGGAAGTAGATCCATGCCCAGTTTAATTTGTCTCAAAGTATCACTCCAAGAAAAACCTCCGTAATACTGTAGGTTCATTTGGAAAGTTTAATTAGACTTGTGAGGAATGAAATGAAGAGATAAACAAAATAGATGGCTAATTTTATATGGAGGCTGCATAGGATTAGATAGAAAGAAAAAAAGAGATTAGGACAACAAAATCTTTTTTTTCCCCCAAAAGGCAGCAAGAGTGAAGAACACAGTCAATAACATTCCAGAGTTATATATATTCAAGTGAAATAAAAAAATATCTATTTTGCATATGCTGGTTTTACTCTGAAACTATACTTTGAAATAAAAGCAAAGTAAAACTTAAGTATGAGGTAGAAAGAATAAGGGGGATTTGAAGCATGTTTAACATCTTATTATCACCTCATTTTTCTTTTGCCTTTTAGTGATATCTATCTTTAAAAAAAAAAAAAATCTAGCTTTTGAGAACTAGTAGCTATGTGGTCTGAAATCATGTTTCTTTCTGCTGTAACTCCCCATGTCCACTAAGCCACTAATCACAAACTAAATCAAACATGACAGCCACCTCCATTTCTCAGGTCTTCATGATTCTTCCTGCCCCCAGAAGGCATTTAACAGTGTACAAAGGTAAGAAAGAAAACGCATTTTGATAGGACTTCAGTGTTCTTAGCCCTGAAGGAAAAATTAGGATTAGATACCTAGAAAACAGAATATCTCCCTAGAGCTACCTTTATATTTCTTTGACTTTATAGATTTACTGACTGGATGCTGAAGACAAAGTTAATTTATCTTCCAGTTTTTAACTGACAGCCCAGAAAGGGGGGTTGGTGTGGGAATCAAAGGTATTATAAGAATATTCTTAAGAGTATGACTCACATTATAAAGTGAATGGAGGCTGAGCAAAGAACATTAAAACGAGCAAAAGCCAGGCCCTATAAAAATGTGAGTGCTCTCACCTCTTGTTAGCTTCAACAAGAATTGAGGGGGCCTAGGCTCTAGAAGACTGCATCAGCTGTCTTTAGGACCTAGAGAACAAAGCAGTACCAGAAAAACGGTAAAACAGAGGAAGAAAATCATTCCTTCTCCATAAAAACTGTCTTGTATTAAAACAAACAAAGAAAAAATCCCCAAAATCCAAAACCCACAGATCTATCATAATAATTTAATATTAAGGATATACTGAAAATTACTACTATATATCAACCTCTGGGCATCTTTTGACACAATGGACAAAAAAAAGGAAAAAAAAAAAAAGAAAAAGAAAAAGAAAAAAAAAAAAAGCCTTTGGTTATTTACAGATAGACCTGAAAAGGTCTCAGAAAGTCTTCAGGTTTGTTTTCAAAGTACAAGGATTTTTCTTGGTGTAAATTCGCTCTACATAATTCCCTATTGAACCATACCTATCTATCAATCACTGAAAAAACAGCTAAGTCAAATCCCTTAGTATTACTGCTGTCTACGTCAAATGGACCACTGGACCATTTGAAAAGTCTTTCACTCAGATCTGATTTTCTTTTATATTTTTTGAGACTTAGAGGGCCTACCATGTTTGTGTAAAATAGAGGGCCTACCATGTTTTACACTCCTGAGGAATTACCATTACTTAAAAATAATCAAGTCTCATATTTGATCTATGAAACTAATATCTGAGTATCATATCTCTAAAGATACAAATTTATAACCTCATCATAGACATACTAGAGCAGTCATTACTAGCCGATTCAGTTACCAATGAATTTTCTAAATTGTGTGTGTTCATTCCCTAGAGATACATGAGAATAACTCCTTTGTCTTTTCTCGTGGAATTTTATTTATGTAAAGCAAATGTAACTGGCAGGATAATCAAGTCACAGATTTCAATTAACCCTTCCATTTTTTTCAGTGAAAGTAGAGGTACACGTTCCTTTGTTAAATGTCTCAGTTTTTATTTGTGTACCATTTTGTGCTGGTTCATTTGTAAATGAATGCAGCAAAGATTTAACAGCACCTTCAGTTTAGTTGTAGGTGTTATTGCAATCAGAGGTGATAGCTACTCGCGTTCAAGTGATAATTCTGGAGAAAAGTGGATAGCTTAGAAGTTGTTTTTATGGAAACACATTGGAACGCTTCACATGTTCCAGAACAGCTGAAATATCTGCAAGAAATCCACCAGTGCTTGAATGTATCAACAACGTATGGGTCAGAAGGACAGGCGTCAGCCTTCTGGATAGGAAACTTTGTGTGCGTTATGGGAGCAGAAGAGGTGACCCAACCTGTACGTTGCTGGAATAGGGCATCTCACAGGTCACCTACTGTCTTAGGGTCCATCTGCCAGTGTTACATTTCAGGTGAGAGCTTTTTAATTTGGTTTCATTATATATGATTATCTATATATATAAACTTTTATATAAACTTATACACACACACGCACAGAGAAAGACTTAAAAGCAAAATAACCACAAAAAAACCCCACACCCTACCCAAAGCTATCTTTTAATTGGTTGTGTACCAAGAAATCTCTTGGCAAAAAATATTATGTGTGATGCTGGAGTTAATATAAGCAACTGCAAAATTCCAAGAGCTGCATACTAGCACAGTAATACTGCAGATTAAAAAAAAAAAAAAAAAGATTACTGTCTTTGAAATTATTTTCCATATCATTCACAGTAAATGCAAGACATTAGGCAAATTTCAAAGTGATTTAGCATTTAGATTACAACTGCCATGTAATTTGGAAAATGAAAATATCTACCAGTGTACTACTTGTTTTGTGGGGTAGCGATCGCTTTATGAATGAGACTTCAGAAAGATACTAACGCCCATCTAGAAAGGAGCAAGTGGAAGACAGAGATGCTGAGAGTCTGCGTATCCCAATTATCACATCTGCTATGCCAATACACCTCTTACAAGCATCCACGTCATTCTATTTCAAATGTTCAGTGTTGTTCTATAGAAATCAGTAGGGGCTATGACTTTTCTAGCAGCAGGAACAGTGTCCTGAGTAGGAGGAGATGTGGCCTAGAAACAAAGGCCCATGTGACCAAGATCACAGGAAAGCTGATGAGCAACTTTAAATAGGAGCTTCACGAGAAACTGGATTTATGCCCATCAGTACTGCATGTGGCTGAAAAAACACACAAAAATCCAAATGATGGATTTTGCATTTGGTCAATTTTCTTATTTATTTTTAAACTGAACACTTCAGCAGTTCAATAGTTTGGTAATTAAAGAGCCAGGAGTGCTGGGATTTTTCTACCGTAAACAGTTGTTTCCTGTTGGACTAACTTTAATGATAATAAAATCAAGTAGTGCACATTTCATTCAGCTTTAAGGAGAGAAAAGTGTGGGCTAGAATAAAGCCATACTAGTACATAAGTCCCTGTAGTACAGTATATGAAGTGTGCTCATGTTCTCTTGAAATCAAAAGGGGTCAGGAGCCCTTGATCTATTTTTGCCTCAGTTTATCTGTTTGTAAATGGTTGCAATAGATGAGAAGTGTTCTGGAAAATAATACAAAACAAACAAACAAACCAACCTCCCAAAGCATGTAGAGAGTTTTAATAATACCACTAGCAGTGCTCAGTTTTAATTAAAAAACTCCTATTTCTATGATGCTTTAAAGTGGAATTTGG
Source organism: Nipponia nippon (assembly GCF_047370975.1). Lineage (NCBI taxonomy): Eukaryota > Metazoa > Chordata > Aves > Pelecaniformes > Threskiornithidae > Nipponia > Nipponia nippon. Next base: position 7,623,097 of record NW_028262291.1, on the reverse strand, counting down.
TTTTCCTAGTCTCCTTTTTACACACTTCTATTTATGAATTTGATGTGGTAGTTGGTTTGACAGATGATAGGACTGTTTGCAAGTTACTCATGTTTGGATCCCTATGTGGAAACTTCTATCCTTTTTTTAAGCACTAACCTCATCTTTTTTTCCTCTTTTTTTTTTTTTCTTTTAAAAATGAAAGCAGAACAGCCCTAGCTTTTTTTTTTTTTTTAAATTAATTAAGCTCCCTTAAACCTATGGCAGCAGTACAATGATTATAAATGACCTCTAATCTACCTGTATATATTAAGGCCTTAAGCTAATCTTGTGATGTTTTAAATTTAGTTTCATTTTTCCATAAAAAGTCTGACTATTGCAAAATTAGTTTAAATTACTATATGTACTGCTGGAATACTCTGCGTGTGCGTGTGTGCGTGCGCACGTTGGGGCCAAGGAGAGAGAGAGAATTGCATATTTCTCATCCAAAGGAGAATACAGACAGCGAGAAAGATGTAGCACGGTATGTTCTTGTCAGAGATCACACACAAACTGCCTAAAACACAGCTTATGATCCTCCCACAATGCGATATTTTTACTATCCTTAATGAAGCTAGGCAGGTGTTTACAGTTATGATGTATGTCCATCTAAAGTTGGAATTAAGCACAGACACAAAATAGCAATGCTTGACGCACTAGACCATGACATACTGTGTGCACTGTAATTAAAATAAACTTTACTCCTGAATTTTTTTTTTTATGAGGAAACAAGAAAAGCTATGGAGATGCATTCTGGTTTGTGGAAAGCTGAAAACTATTCTGAGAAGTGCAAAAAAAAAATAATTTGCAGAATGAAATAAAATTCTCTAAAACACCTTTTTAGCCTTGGCTCACTCTTTGCCAGGTGATTTGGGGGGAGGAGGAAGGAAGGGAGCTTTCCATCTGTTGAGGTGTTAGGATTCTAAACACGTTCCTGAGTTAATTTTGACTCTTTAAAGTGTGAGATAAGTTAATATACTCTAAACCAATATATCATGTCAATCAACAGTGCTTTTCTCAATATCAGCCCACTCACTTCCGCCTCCTGCTTGCAGGCTCTAGAGGCTTCTTGCTCTAAAACTGTGTTTCCCTTAAGAAATGAAACGTTAGAGTGGTATCAACAAATCATAGATGTCTCTAATAAAATAAACGTGAATAATATGAATGGAAATAGAGAGGCTGACGATTTTTCACTTTGCGCTGATGTGGCATGTAACCTAAATAATTGCAAACAGTCAGAAATACAAAGTAATACCTTTTTTTTTTAAGTTCTTGAAAAGTGGAAGGGAAAAATATTGGAAAGAAACATTAACTATGTTATAAAATAATACTAAAATAGATATGTCCCACAATATCTTTTTTCTGCATCCATTTCCAGTCTTTTCAAACCAGGCATAGAAGTCACTGAAGTATATTAACATTTGCCAGATACTACAAATCCGAAATATTTGGAATATTATATCATCATCTTGTCAGACTGTATGAACAAATTTACTAAGTCTAGGCCTGCCTAGTCCAACATACTTTCCTGAAGGAACGGAAGATCACAGGGTGCATATGATAACTGCCTCTGTGTTATGCTTTAAGGATCTTAGAGACAGAACCTGGAAGTTGTATCTGGACCATCAGGTTTAGCAGGTAATTCAGGAAACATAATCCACAAATTTGCCTAATCTCTTTACATTTTTGGTCTCCACAACATCCTGTGGTAATGGGTTCTACAAGTATAAATTGTGCAAAAAGTAATTTCTTCCATTAGCTATAAATTTATTTACAAGCTAAAAATTTTATTCGGTATATCAGTTTGTATATTTGCATATCCCTCTATCTTCTCCTCTTCCTCTTATCTCTTCTCTAAGCTGCGAAATTGTAATTTATTATAATTCATTTTATAATCCATATGAAAGACACTCCATGCTTTTGATCAGTCAAGGACTTTCTAGTACTACTAGGTCTTTTTTGAAATTAATCAAGCAAAATTGCATGAAGTATTCAAAATTTAAATTTACAAAATTACACAACTTTACAAATAGATTTATCCAGCAGCACAAATTAGTTTGCTGATTTGCTTTAAATTCCTCTGCTAGTAATGCCTAACATTCTATTTGTTTTTTGACCAGTGATGAATATTGGCCTGCTTTTTCAGAGAACTGTTCATAACTATTCCCAGCAGGAATCACCAAAGTCTTTGGAGGGTGGATAATATGCTTAGAGATCTAAACTATATGCGTAATTCTCATATACTGTAAATAAATAAGATATTTCCTAAAAAAAAAAAAAAAAAGTGAGCATTAGTAACCACAGCATCACACCAGAAAACATCTGGTTTACTAGCTGAAGCATCAACTTAAGTATTTAAATAGATGAAGAAAAAAAAGATATTCTCATGTAAATATTGGTGCCTCACTTCTCCCCTCCCCCTTTGCGATCAAAGAAAAAGAAAAAAGGAAAAACAACACCTTTCCCATCACCCCCCCCAAAACCAAACAACCCTAATGCTAATTTCTACATGAGCCTCTGATGCAGCAACGTCTTGGGGACATGTCTAAATTTCAGGATGAGTCACACCACTGTGACTCAGAATCAATAGTAATTTCAATGTGCAAAAGAATTAAGATGGTCTTCAAGATCCTTACTTGGTTAGCATCCTATTTCAATAGGTATTGCCATATGGTTTTACCAACAGAACGAACAGAAGCTCAGCTGCCTTGATAAAATGGTCATGGGAGAAAACTTTCCCCTGTGGAATTTGTGGATTCTTGAAACAGTGGAGATTTAGCTTAACTGAATGTGCCCAAAGGTCAACAGGTTACATCCTGTTACCAAGAAAATAATGTAGATTCTTTCTTATTTTGATCAAAATTAAACAGTGCCCTAAAATCACTGGAAATAATCATACAAGCTGGCCCTATTTTTTTTTCCTCCACTAAACATACACCTCTAAAATGTCACCTTACCATCTGTTTAACATAATATGTAGATGAGGACAAAGTTTTGGTCAGGTACCCATTCTGTCTCACACTTTTTTTCCCCACTATTATGAGTCCCCTACAAAAAGTCTTATTGTACCGTCTCCAGTGCATTTTGAATCAGGCCCAAAGTTACACAGCAAAGTATGTAATCGCATGTTGTTATTTCCTACTTTGTAGCAAGCAGACTATTACTTGAAGTTGTAAGAATGTCATCATCTTCTGCTGGCACAAATAGAATACAGGAAATTTCACATATTCCCCAGGGACCAGCTTGGATTCATGTTAGAAAGGAAACAATACAAAGTCAATAGAGAGGAGTAGGTAATCCTAGTTAGGGCTAGTAAGAATGAAAGGAAATACAAATCATTGGAACTCACAAAGAAACAGATCCTAACTAATAGCATTTCCAAGGAACTCTGAAAATTGTTAAAATTTTAGAATAGAGACACATTATTTAGAATTTACTTATTCAGCATTTTAGAATTTTATTTAACTTTTATTTATTTAGAATAGAGAAACATATCCAGACATAAATTTATTAATAGGTGAGGGTTTTTTTAATTTTAATAAAGAGAGCTGAGCATGGGCATGTGACCTAAATATAGAAGTTAAAAAAAAAAAAAAAAAATGGTGGGGCTGAGAGAGTGGTTTCCCCACCTCCCCCCAGGGACTAAACAAGATATTTAGATTTCTAAATTCTATGAAAGATCTGGGTGAAAAGTTGTTTTACCAAGTTTCCTTACTAATACCTTTTTAGTAAACTGATTCATTGAGTGGTTCACCTTCCATCCACAGACTACTTGCACCAGGCTCATCAAGCATCTTTAAAGAGATCAAGGAGAACATGGGCCTGCTCAGCTGACTATTTCTTACACACTGGAGAGTTTCCAGCTGTGCAAAAGCTGCTGCATTTTGTCTGTGATAGGAAGGGAATGCCAACGGAGGAAGGAAAGGCTGAGGTGCAACACATACATTACTGGCACACTGATGCACTCATAACTGAGGAGATTCCAGACATTTACACCCAACATTTCATCCCCAACAGCTAATCTAGCCTCAGGAGCAATGTAGGGAGTTGGATTAGCTCCTTCACAGAACTGCAAAAACTTCATGGCCCAGAAAATGGTGGATGACAGAGGAGGGATTTTCATTTCCATAAATAGCACTATAACCATAGGCATTTAGGGATTTGGAGGATTTCAGGTTCTTCCCAGGCATCGTGGACTGACAAGGGAAGCCAAGGGGACCTTTGCCTATTTCAGATGTCAGGATGGGCCAGACCCCTTTGCAAGCAGTCTTCAGGCCAGACTCCACTGCTTTCAGCCTTCTAATTCAGGGAGGCAAAATAAGCATTCGATAAACACAGCAGATGGAAGAGATACAACAATCAAATGATGCATGCTGTCACAACATTGCTTTTGGTTGTATTTTTGTGCTAACCTGTAATATTTCACTGGGAACTCCCATACATGGTTCACCCACAATCCTTGCCCTTTTGTACAATAGTTTCTTAATTTGTCTCGTCTACAACTAGAATAGTATTGACATTATAATACTAACTTGAATCATAAGTTCAATAAGATGTAAACTGAGGCCAAGAAAGGAGAAAGGTCAGCCTGCCAATTACATCTAACAGCCTATCTGTTTGTTAGCTATTTGAATATAGAATATTAGAATAGTTTGGGTTGGAAGGGACCTTTAAAGGTCATCTAGTCCAGCCCCCCTGCAATGAGCAAGGACATCTTTAACTAGATCAAGGTTGCTCAGAGCCCCATCCAACCTGACCTTGAATGTTTCCAGGGATGGAGCACCTATCACCTCCCTGGGCAACATGTTCCAGTGTTTCAGCACCCTCATCGTACAAAATTTCTTCCTTACATCTGGTCTACATCTACCCTCTTTTAGCTTAAAACCATTACCCCTTGTCCTATCGCAACAGGCCCTGCTACACAGTTTGTCCCCATCTTTCTTATAAGCCCTCTTTAAGTACTGAAAGGCAGCAATAAGGTCTCCCTGGAGCCTTCTCTTCTCCAGACTGAACAACCCCAACTGTCTCAGTCTGTCCTCATAGGAGAGGTATTCCAGCCCTCTGATCATTTTTGTGGCGCTCCTCTGGACCCGCTCCAACAGGTCCATGTCCTTCCTCTGCTGAGGACTCCAGAGCTGGACACAGTACTGCAGGTGGGGTCTCACCAGTGCAGAGCAGAGGGGCAGAATCACCTCCCTCAAGCTGCTGGCCACGCTTCTTTTGATGCAGCCCATGATATGGCTGGCTTTCTGGGCTGTGAGAGCACATTGCCGGCTCATGTCCAGCTTTTCATCTGCCAGTACCCCAAAGTCCTTCTCCTCAGGGCCGCTCTCAATCTCTTCATCCCCCAGCATGTCTTGATACTGGGGCTCGCCCTGACCCATGTGCAGGACCTTGCACTTGGCCTTGTTGAACCTCACGAGGTTCACATAGGCCCACTTCTCAAGCTTGTCCAGGTCCCTCTGAATTGCATCCCGTCCCTCAAGCGTATCAACCGCACCACTTAGCTTGGTGTCATCTGCAAATTTGCTGAGGGTGCACTTGATCCCACTGTCGTTGTCACTGATGAAGATACTAAACAGTACTGGTCCCAATATGGACCCCTGTGGGACACCACTTGTCACCGATCTCCATCTGAACATTGAGCCATTGACCACTACCCTCCGGATGCCACCATTCAAGATATTAAAATTATTTTGAGTTATATGTATATATGCATCTCCTATACGTGCTTCTATATTTCCATCACCTCTAATCTACTGTCAATGTCAAGCTGACTGTTAAGCTTGGATCTATTTTGAGGAAGGCTTTGGTTCTCAACCACTCTTAGCTGCCCAATACTGACATTTTTCTGAATAAAAGCAATTCTGATCATTCATGTTCTTAAATTTTTCCCTTGTCATTGAGTTGTGTTTCTCTTGTTAATATTTAAAGATGGTCTCCCACAAGCATTTGGAGCAAACAAAAAACCCTTTAGCCATTTAAATAAAGCCTTGTAAAAATAACTTCAAGTACATTGTATTAGGAAAACACTAACATCCTGATTCTCTCTCTGTCACACACACACACACACAGCGCAAGTCTCTTGAAGAAACATCACACAGAGAAAATTAATTTTTGAAAGGCTAGCAAGGACAAAAAGTATGACCTTCCATAATCAGAAAATTATTTTTAGATGTTTAAAGAATTCTAGTCATAGTCCTCCCTGTACAATTTTAAATTCAAACACTGACGTTACAAAGGTAACTTTTGTTTGTAATGGCATGCTGCAAGAACTCTACAAATGATTCCTCAAAACCTGGAATACTTTCGCATTTGTAAAATTGAATGCAGGACTGGAAAGTAAACAGTAAACTTTTCTATTTATAGAATAGAAAGAAATAAAATTTTATAGAAATAATAGAAAGAAATAAAAAAATTGAAGTTACATTATATGAAATGCACCTTATGCTTATAAACGGAGCTTGCGCTCTCAAGAACTTCAGTATGAACAGTAGCTGTAAGCATACAGTATGAATATATTATCAAATATGGTAAATGAGTGATTCACAGCCTAAATTTCCTCTTACTTGTTTCAAATTAAATGTAGGAAAACTCCACTGAAATGAATAAAAGGGTGATCATAGAAAACAAAAATCTGGCCTACTACATAACAGAAAAAAATGCATGGACATAAGATCACTCTAAAATAAGACAGTTGTCAAGCAAACCAAAGCTAAATTCTAAGTTCAAACACAAATTTCCTCAAATCTAATAGTGTGTCAGGGGCATTCAAATCACCAAAGACAAACCCTGACTTTGACACTCTCTCTCTCTCTCAGAGGAAGTCCAGTTTTTTTGGTTTGTTTTTTTTTTTTTTTAAATAAAAATGTTGTTGCTCAGCTTTGTCTTTGAACCTGGACGTTCACTTAATTTTGTTTCTATTTGTCCATTTTTTAAAATTAACAATAAAAATACTGTAAAGAACTTATAATTTCAAAAGAGCTAGACATTTTTCTTATTTGCCTTTATAATATAATAAATATTTTTTATTCCCTTGATTTCACAGGGTGACAAGTTAAAGATGATTACAGCGACTGACTACTCAGTGTTCACTATTGTTAGTTGCATGTCTATCAGTTGGAAGGCGACAACCTTTGCTTTTTAAATCTAAGCACCTAAGAATTTCTGAAAGAAAATTAGAGTAATTATTACATCACACTATCATCATACTCAGACACAGAAGGAACAGAGTGCAGCAAAAAAAGTGACTGAATATAGTAATTAAATTAATTTTAATTCAGCAATATTCAACACATGCAACACCCACGATTAGAAAATACAGATAACTATCTTCATTTTTTGCTTCTGTCTTACAAAATTTGCATAAACTAATACACAATACAAATCCAGTCTATTAAAGAAACTTAACAGGTTACTTAGTGTGTCTTTCAGATGTATCTGTGGCATAGTTTGTGTGTTTTCATCAAATAATCCACCAACACCTTGAATCAAGAGATAAATATTCCTGCCACCATATGGGATTTAATTCCCAGATTTTTTGATGTGATTAAGGACTAGACCACACGACTCTCAGAGGAAATGAAGCCCAACACACGTTTATTCCCCTTGTCATGTTTACATATGCACTGAACTTCAACTTGCTAGAGCAACCTGAAGGCTCTTTTAAAACTCACACCAGTCATCAACAGACCTTAGGCTTCCCAGTGTAGGCAGAGAATGTAAATAAAGTGCTGGTGGTACCGCTATTTTCCAAAGCACAGCTCTTATGGGCTGACATGTACTTTCTGGCTTCTGTTGATGGTAGGGTAATCCTGACATAATTGACATTAAAGGTTTCCAGCCCAATTTTTGCCAATAGTCAAAGAAAAATTAAAAAAAAGAAAAAGAAAGGGAAAAAAAACCCAAAAAACAAATAACAAAAAACCCCACACAAACCAAACAAAAACATGACAATAATTCTGAAGACTAAATTCACTTCCTAGTTGTCTATCTTGGATAGTACTGTTGTCTTAACATCATATCACCAGAAAGTGTATTTTATAATAAATATATGATGCTATCGAAATGGAGTTTACTTTTTGTTAGCAAAGAAGGAACACACATATGCTCTTTGAGTCAAAATGGGATAAGTATCTCCATTATTAAAAATGCCTTGATTAAAAAAATTACTTTAATGCTCAGGTTAGGAGACTTGAGGTTAATCTAAGGGCTAGTCTATCTGGTAAGGTACAGTTGACACAGCTAGAGAGAATATTCATGGCACTATAGTTATATCTAAATAGCCCTGGAGAACCGACAGGTTATCCCTGTAAAATTAAGGGGGTTTTCAGTCCTCAAATGTATACTCCGGTAAGACTACAGTAGATGCCGGAAAATCCTCACTTGTTCCTTTGGGTAGAATTCAGAATACATGGGACTCATTAATTTCTTTGACAGATTCACTCAAACAAGCAATGCAGCCATCAGCTCACTGCCTATGAACCACCAGCTACTACTACACTATAGAGCACCCACCAAGAAAATATAAATTACATTCCATCAAATACTATAGCTAATCTGAAATTCACACCTATAAAGGGTAGAGCTAGTAGAATAGAGCAGTCGATAAACATTAAGAGGAGAAAGCTGTGTGGCTAGGTCCCAGACTTGGTGCATGTCCTTTTTACTATAGCCCCTTTCACAGGCTCTATGTCTGTAGACATAAGCAATGTAAAACAAAAGGCAACTTAAGATGTGGCTCTCCTGTACTTCAAACGCAGGAAAGGAAAACCTGGAGCTAAGTACAAGCGCAGCTTTTCAATATGATGTACATGAGTCATGGCAAGATACAGCTGGTTAGGAAAAAGCAAGATAGTTTAGTCATTTGTCCCGCACTTTCTGAAGCAAGTCCATTTGACTTAGCTCTAAGACAAGCCAAAAATTAGATGAACAACAGTATGCCTGTGCTATTTTATTAAAGATTTTCTCCAGTGCTTTCTTCCAACTATTAAACGAGGAGACTTCAGGAAACCCATGTCAATGATATTGGACAATCAGCCACCTAAACTAGTTGGGCCTGCACTGTAGTAAAACTTTGCATTTAGTTAAACCACAACTACACACTCTCTAAAGCAGGAAAAACAAACAAACAAACCAACCAACCAGCGAAATTTCACCACTGAAGAGGTAAGACAGACAGACAGCATTTGAAAACTTCAGGGGGCCACGGTCTTGCTTCTGTAACCTGGCAGCGAGGCACCTCCTGTTCTTAGATGGCTCTTAAATCCCACTTGAGTAGGTTTAATTGTTAGAAAGATGTTTCTTTGCTGTAAAATTTGCCATATAAACTGTTGAACATCATTAGTTATTAGTAGATTCAAATAATATAAAAAGCTAGCAGTTAGTTCAATTGCAGTATAGCTATGTGAATAGGTTGTTTATTCAGCCAATTGATAACTAAAACTCTCAAATTATGTCCCTCATTAGCAAGCAGTCCTTGCATGGTAACATCGGTTGATTACTGTTGCAAGCTTGCTTAGATTTAAGTGGCAATCTGAAGAATAACTCTCATTTTCCACTAACTTCCAATTATCCGTTTATGTTAGCCACTTCCATAAAAAAATGTAAATGCCCTTTAACTTTAGCATTTGCCATGCAGAATCATAAAATATTTGATATTTTTTATAGCTGTAATTCTCACAAACTGTTAGGAATGTGGGCACCAAACACTTTTTTAGAAGTTAAGTCCAGTATAGAAGTAACTGATCCATTAACTAATGAAATATTTTCTGTGTTAAAAATACATGTTGAGAAGCCAAAATACTCCTGAAATATAGAGACTTACAGAAAATACATATTGCTACAATAGATAAACTTAGCTTTGCACCTGTGTGACTTGGTTCATATCATCTCAGCACTGATAGGTAACAGACCGTGAGAGAACGCCGAACGAATAACAGCCTGCCAAAAGACCCTTGGGTTTCCCACTATTTTTTCCATTTATCTAGTGAGATTACCTAGCTTCAATACTTAGGATCAATACTGATCTTAACTGCAGCCCTGTGATTTCACAAAGTATCTAATATATGCTGAGGTAAATGGAAAGTATCAAAATTAACTTTAAGTTGTTCATGGTACCATAGCTAAACATATTTTTCTGTTTTGTTTCATTTCTTTTGAGAGGCACGAAGTACTAGACTCTGTAGTGCTTGTTCTACCTATTTCTCTAATAATAGCCACATCTTTGAGGAGAACGCAGCATGCATGTGGAACATCTTATTTATGACAGCTATTCTGCTCTATGATAAACCTGCTGGTGGTTGTATGTTTCCATGCATTGATCATACTTTCTTCTTCACAGTTTTCTTGTTATGTGGTGTGTGTGGATTCATGACATTTTTACCTGTCAGTCATCTTAGTCGAGTAATTTCATTTTTTTCTCAGTTTAAATGAGGGAAGAAACATACTTCAAAAAAGATGCTTGCTTAAAACCTGCATTTGCTTAGCTTTTGGAGAAACAGCACCTATGGACAAAACTACATCTCTTTACACTTCAAAAATAAATAAAAGAGCAAATCTGATCAAGGTAAGGCAAAACTAGTATACTCTGTTTCAAAGACAAAGAGCCAAAGCCAGCTTTAAAAAAGGACAAGAACCCCGTCTCATATTAGAACCCTAAAAAGCACATATAATAATCATGAACAAATATTTGTGAGAAAGACAGTACCTGGAGAATACAAAAAACACAGAGCAGTGCTGTTTCCAAGTAGCTGAATAGTGAACAGATGAATAGTGAATGGGTTGAACAGCAATTCAACCCAATCTGCTGAATTTTTGTCCACTGTCAGGACAAGACTCACTAGATGGCACTGTTATACACACATAGACGGTGGTGGAGGGTTTATTTCCCTTCGTGTACAAGCGAGTTTGTAGTTTTGGGGGAAAGAAAAGCTGCCTTTTGCAGTTGACTGTTGTCATTTGTCCTTCTGGGATGCTCTCTGAACTGTAAATGTTTGAAGGAGTTAATAGTTAAGGCAGATATGCTTTCTGGGAACAGACAGTATAATTTAGGGAAAACATCTGAGTACCAACATTGCCTGTATGTTGTAAACAGGACAAGTGGCATCTAGAATATACCAAACATTATTTTTCATTCAAGTGTAAGGTTGTGATATCTGTTACCGTACATACTATTCCTCTGCAAATTTTTCACATGCTATGTGTCTTAAATTTACTTGCATTCAATTTCAACTATGTTAATAACCACAGATGATTTTTGAGACACTAACTTAGTGGCTTGGGTAATTACAGGGAGTGTCAAGAAATCAGGGATTCAAGCTAAGCAGTTATGACAACAATGTCTTTAGGACAGCCCAGCAGTGTGCTCATCCCCAAGGCTTTCACATTGCACAGCTGTGGGGCCTGATTTTTGTTCAGTGTAACAAGGTGTCCCAGGCGGTCAGCCTCCTCTCCCATGAGACAGTGTAGTGGACAGAAAATGGAGCACATCATGTTTACAATTCTTTGGGACACTGCTTTAGACTGACATAAATACACAGACACAAGCAGGTTTTAAAGGTGCAGACCCACATTATTATGAAAGGAGACAAAAATGATGGTAGCATTCCTGAAAATGAATGGAAGGTGGATAAAGCGTCATAACACAAACTTGTCTAGATTAAGGAGCATCAAATCAGTGTCTGCAAGGCCTGGGAGGGAAGGTATTCTGGCAGAAAGAGCTATTATAAGAAAATAAGCAATGCAATTTAAAGCAGATGTATTTACCTGGTACCAAGTACAGACCATTGCCGAGAATAACAAATCCAGAAATAATTAATAAGCTATTTAAGTTATTTATATGCAACTAAATAGTTTGGGAAAAGAGGAATAGGCTTTGATTCTACTCTTTTTTACTTTGTTTAAATAGATTGATCTGTCGGTATCGGTTCTGTTATTATAAAGCATAAGTAGTTCAAACAGATGAGACCCTTTCTTACTAGAAACTCTAGTCTCCACGATTACATTAAACCCTGGGGAACGGTTACATGTTGACTGAGGAGAACCAGGTCAGGCTGCACACCGCATAATTCCAAATTCTGTTTGCATAGGTAAGACCCCCCAAAATAATAATTTATATAAATCTGAATATGTACATTTTTAATGTATTCACCAGACTTGTCACGGCTCCCGCTTTGAGTGTAAAGTTAACACACTTGCCATCAGCCTCATACCATCTCTGTACCTCACATGAGATCACTTATTTTGGTATAAAGAGAAATCTGCTTGCTCATCTGCCTGCTTACGTCACCAAAGGAAAAGCTTCATTCTTGCTACCTCTTCCATGGTTGCTAGCTGTCAAGAGCAGTAACATTTTCCCTTGATTATGATGGAAATGGAAAGCATTTTCTCACAAGTGATTTAAAAAAAAGAAGATAACAAACCTTCTTCGACTATTACAAATAAAAAGGAGTTTCAAAGCTTAGGTAAATGTTCTGAAAGAAAGAGAAAAGCAAAACAAAATTTGAGGATTATATTAATACTTCCAAGTTTACTGAGAAATTCCTAAATTGATTAGCATCATTTGTTTTCTAACTTCAACTCATAGCAGACTTTCTGATTTTGTAGATCAAGTTTCACCCAGAAAAAAGTAGAAACTTTGAACTAAATTAAAACTGATATTTTGGCGGAAGTGCTGAACAGCACCTCTACTATAAAAAAACAGAAGAAATTTCAAGACATGCATGACAGGAAAAACACCATCATTTTGACATTGTGGTCCAACCACTGCTACTCTAAAATATTATTCTGGCTAAATAAACACACTTTTTTTTTTCAAACCACCCTATCCGCATGCTCCAAATCTTTTTTGCTTTTCTTTCAGATAACCCCATTCTTCAAATAGATACCCCCAAAACTCCTGATTCAATCACTTTCACCACCCAATCATTCTCTTCTCAAACTGAACGCCTTGTTTTCCCTCCTAAACATAAAAAAAAAAAAAACCCACCTTAAATTGCTGAACTTTGCTGCTCCTGCCTCAACAGCATCCCACAGAACATACACACTGGATCAACTGATCTTTGTTGTGGGAAAGAAAGATAATGGCCATAGGAAAACAATGTAATGCAAGTCCTGATGTAACCTGAACAATAATTCTACGGCACAGGCTATAACAATGACAGCTAGCAACACAAATATTGCTTTAGACATGCTTGTGAACTTTGACAAGTACATGGAATTGCTATTATGTGAATTCCTTCAAGAATAAAAATAAGAGCATCTAGGCTCTACATATGAGCACTTTAGTTAGTGTTTTCTCTTTTCCATAGGACAGGTCAGTGAACGTTAAGATCATTAGAGGACATTCAGGTAAGGAAGCTAGATATAAAAGAGATCTTTTATTGTGTGACAGAAGGATCTAACACAACTTTGCAAAATGGAACAAATATAGACATACAAACTTCTTTTAGAAAGTCACAGGTGCTCACAAAATAGCTTGGCTCCAAAGGCAAAAATTCAAGTCAGCACCTTGAAACAAGAAGTTGTGAGGAAAGAAAGACGTAAAAGTTCAGCTGAGTAGGGCATTTGTCAAACTGGTTTACATTTTTGGGCCAGACTGTCTTTTTATTAGAACACTCTGTAAGAAAAAAACATGTAATAAGAGAAATCCACAAGGAAAGTTGCTAGATCTTGATTTGTTAGAATTAGGTACATAATAAAATGTTTACAAAATTATCAAATTTTATTGACTAAAAGCAATGCTACACTTAATAAGAGACAGCGTGGTTTTTTTTCTACCTTGCTTTAAAATGAAGGTAATTTGCCAGTACAGATAATGGTTTTGATCAGTCAGAACACAACACAGTGGTTCAAATATCACAGCAGCCTTTCCTTCTATCACCTATTTATAAACAAAGAGGCAATATTACAGTATATGTCCATGTGTGTAAGGAAACCTTTTGTTCTTCTCAAACTTTGTTAACTTTAACAACCTTACTTCCCTCAGTACAGTTCTTTTAAACTTATACCAGTGTAAGAGAGGAAAACGGTACAAACAGGCATAGCTTGCCTAAAATTGACAGAAGTGAGAGAAGAATGAGGTCTATCGCCTTTGGCTGGCATGAACTGATTTATGCTACTGTCAGTGAAATCAGAACCAGGTTTACCAGATTTATTTTTAATGCCTGTTGAAAAAAAAAAAAAAATTGCTCAAAACACATTGTTCTAACTATGTGCAAGTAAAGGAAGTTAATACTTCAAGAAGAAAATGAATCAAGATCTTCCATAATAAACAGAGGCTTGTGTCTGCACTGCCAAGCAATAGTTTCAAAAGGCTACCTTTTCTTCCTGGACAGGTAACTCTGGCCCATTTTACACCCTTGGGGCATTTCAGCCCCTAACTGATTCATTCTTTGTTTCTCTCCTGGTTTGTTGCAGTAAATACAGTATATGCCAAAAAGATGTATTCGTTGGAATTCCTTGTCGAGAAGGTGTGTGTCAGTACGTGGGGAGAGGAACTATCGAGAAGACGCTTTTCTTTCAGGTAGCGCGCTTAAAGGAGAACGTGCACCAAATTAAATGAATACATAAATTCCTACGCATATTCATTGTGAAGTTCTTGCAACAACTTTTATTTAGTTCATTAAAAAAACACAGAAGAAACAAAGCATCAGGAATTTAAGAAGGGAAATAAAAAAAAAGAGAGAGATGAGGAAAAATTCAGAGATGGAGAATAGTAAAAATGAAGACAAATCTGTTAGTTAATTACCATATCCTGGAGGCTATTCAAAAGAGGAACTATTTCAGTTGTTCAAAGATGACAGATTCCAATCATAAGTGAAATGCAAATAGAACTGAATGACCAAGTCTCTCTATTTTGGGGGTGTGCTAAGGAAGAACATTCAGAAAGGCAATATAGGCAGCTGGTATAAATTGTCATAGCACTCTTAACATCAACTACAATGCAATGTTTTTCCCATATTAATAATCTCATCAATTGATACAATTTAGGTGCTAAAGTGCTGCACTACATTTGAAGTTTGCCAGCTACATTAACATTTTTGCCCCCAACAGGCCCATGCCAGTGGAAGAAAAGTTGTTGTAGTGCAAGATCCATTGGTATGACCTGTGTACTTGCTTCTTCAAATCCAGGCAGATGAGAAATCAAAAAGAATAGCCAAATTCTTCTCCTCACCAATCACCACCAGTCCTGATTTCTGCCCCTCTACACAAAGTGGGCAATGTTTTGCACTGACCGTGGTGGGAATCTGGAGCAGCTCTACTGAAGACACTAGAAGCGGCTGAATAATATTCAGCAAGTCAGTGGACATTGTAACATTTCCCCATTTTGAAGATGCAAATTTCCTGTGACTGATCCTCAAGATAAACTTCTTTGAAAACAGCATAGTAGTATTGTATAAAGCCAATACAACTGGAAGCACAACATGTTTTATGTTTTTGTTAATAAGGTATTTGCATAAAAAAGTATGGTCAGTAGGCTAGAGTCCATCACTACCACATATCCCACATGTAACTATTAAAAAGAGAGGGTACCACTGACTTCACACACTAACAGAACTGGCTTTATATCCTTCCTCCCTTTGACCTTTATAATAAGAGAAGCACACTACTGATAATGAAACCCCTTACCCTCAACTGACAAAGGAAACATTTACAAATGGCAAATTTTAATAGATTGAAAACTGATCACAAAGCTACTGAGGTACCAGCTCTGTCAATGTGGATTTTCTAAATCACATTAAGCCCACAATACTTGAAATTTAATAGTTTTTCAGCAGCTTCACTGCCACAAATGGGATGTGTACAAATACATGATCTCATGATGCATTTATGAACAACTTATTCTGCAATTTATAAACCAGCTCAAAGAGGCTAAAAAGACTCGTGTCAAATGCAGTCATACCTTGTATTTCAATTACTGCATTCATTTGCCAGAGTAAAGCCCTATTGGCCCTAATTAACTTTATATTTAATACACTAAAAGCAGGAAATATTTATGAAAATATTTTTCATTAGTTTTGGCATTCTAATGTCCAAGTTTTCAGCTAGTATAATTTGGCTTAAGAAATCAATGATTCATGACTATTTACACCTGCCAAAATTCAGCCATTTTTCATTTTTTTATGGGAACTGTGAAACCTGACAAAGCAGGGGAAGTTTATAGTCTATAGCACACAAAACAAATATACACTAGTTTGCATGTGAAATTTCTTAACACCTCCCTGCACTTTTCTAAAATGTTTAGGGTTCTGTAGTCAAAAAGCATTGTAAAAAGAGACCTACAGATATCTAGACATGGGCTGTAATCCAAATAAAATATCCAAAACACCTATTTAAAACTGAACTACTTGTATATACAAACAGCAAACATGCCCCAGAATTTTTTATTCCTTATATTTACAGAAGTCATAAACCCCAGTTTCCTAGCAGTCTGATCATGGGAAACACGACTTACACAATCTTACACTAGATATGCAACATAACATTAGCCATCTAAGAGATATCAGAGCTAGGAACGTTAACACGTGTGGATTTATAAAGAATATATTTAGGAACAACAAGTTAAAAGAATTAAAAATGTATGAATAACAAATGGTTCACTGATCCACCTGTAGCTAAGCTTTTCTGTGAATAACTTAAGAGAAAATGAAAGAAAATGACAAACAACAAATCGAGCAACTGTAAAGTGATACTGATTCCTGACTTGTCATAGTAATACTGCACTTGCCTTAAAAATAGCATTAGGAGGGAGAAACCCACCAACTTCAGATAAACAGGAGAATAAAAGAAACAAAGAGGACGTAAAGAAGTTAAATACCTGAACAGGAAAGTATTGAAACACATGAACGTTCATTGAACACATGAAAATGCAAGCCAACATCTGGAGAAGATGTACATGTCTTCAACAGATGAGGAAACCTGAAAGCAAGAGCAAACAAGTGGCTAGACACTGTGATATTCCAGTCAGAGGGAGAGAAGTTCATTTCAAAAATAATTTCATTTGGGAATTGGTAAAGGAGCCATTCCCCATGGATGAAAACAGAAAACCTCACTATAGAGCTCCTCTACAACTTCAGGTGAAATACTAAATTCTAGTCAGAGCACGGAATTTATACACATATGAAGCTGTCAAGGGAAATAGTGAGGGTGAAACAAGTGGAGGAGAAAAAACAGGGGAAGTCTCTATAGTACCGCAATAAATTAAAATTTTGGAATAGTTTCCAAATGAAAAGATGGAAGCCAGTAATGAAATTCAACCTACTTAGAGATGCTGCCATCAGCTACTCTTTAGAAAGATAGTTGGAGATGTAGAATTTAACTGATGTTTAGGAGGCACACTACAGAGGAACACACTACAACACACTACAGAGGAAGTCTCATAAAGGAGAAAAACTGGAATAAAACTTGCTGTCCACCATTTAGTTTTATGGGTTCGTTTTTGTAATTCAGCTACTGTAGTATAGTGATCTGTTTCACTTGAGCATATCTATGCAGGGATAACAATCTGCAATCTCATGAAGGCTTTTAATCTCTTTTTAGCATCAAAGCCTTTGACTCAACATTAGCAGAAAAGCTTTAAAATACTTGTCCTTCATCCCAAAAGTATTTGCAGCTCCAGAGTTATACTTTATTTAGCCCACCATATTGATATTAATTTTCAGTGCTGCAAGTTGGAATGTCAGTGTACATTAACACCTGATCTATAAAGGGAATGCTGAGATCTCACTGGAAGTATTAGTCACCGCGCCCTGGGAATGCAGGGTGTTTGTGTTTGTGTTCTTGGCTCAAATGTCTGAGCCAGACATGCCTCGATTCTTAATGAAACATACACACCATCAGATTCATTATCCAGAAACACTTCAGGATTAGAAACTTTCTCCAACTTATTTAGCAATTACTAACCTCCATGATACAGAAATTCTTTTTGAGGGGCAAGAGGTCAGACCATTCTAACAAATACACAATTCCTTGGAGCATATATTTTTTACCTATAGGCACGTAACCTGTTTCTCGCTTTTTCTCTCTCTTTCCCTGTCCTCCCTCCCCCACCCCCCCTTTATGGAAACCCTTTAGGTATTTTTGCTTTTAACATCCTAAGAAGGTATTTTAGCTCAAGGTTTGCACTGTCACTAAGTTGACAGTTAACTTGAGGTCTTGTTCAGAAACCAGTTTAATCTTGGATTTTTTTTTAGGTTCATAATTACAACATATCACAACAAGGTGATTTCTCAGTCTTATTGATAGTTCCCTGGCTACTCCAGAGGGCATTTCTACCAATCTTACTTCTAGATGCAGCCCTAGGTAGTACTTCATTGCCTGAACTACTCTCTTCCATATGCTCTCACCTACCAGCTACTTGGATCTCTCTATTATAATACAATCATCGGAGCTACACTCAGTTTCCCCTTTTTATCCCGTACTATCTTTTACAACTTCACATCCAACACACTCAAAGATTCTTTGTTTTACAGTGAAAACTTTTACTTTTCTTGGAAATTCCCTCCCCAGAATATATTTCCTCATAAATTCTGTAGGTCTAACTAGAACGGTGTCCTTTTTTGTGCCCCCAGCCCTTTTTTCTTGTTTTGTTGAAGTAGTGGTCAAGCACCACCTCCTCTTCCAAAGAGAGGTTTTGTTGAGACGGAAGAAAAAAAATAGAGCTGGTGTATTCTGTATAGCTGCAGCTAGACAACTGCCACAGTTGGTTTGTCACTAACCTTTTGAGCAAAAAGAGCATTTGTACTTATTTGCTGACGTTTGTTATATACTACTAATTGCATAAGAAGTCACCATACACATGATCATAATGAAAACCAGGAGGAAGGGGAAAGAAACACAGTGTAATTAAAGGCAAGGGAGAGGAAAGATATAACATCAGATACAGTTTCCATGGAAATAAAAAGCTATGAAACCTTTTCTTTAGTGTTTTCAAACAATTCTCTCTAGACACCTGAACCAGGACTTCAGTTACTATACAATTAAAGCATCTATGCCAATTTTTACCCTCTCAAAATACATTCTATTATGTCATGCAGACTTTCTGACCATGGAATTTAAGACAGCTCCTCAAATGAAAGCACCTACACATTCCAGAAACTCTTTAACACCAGGAGACTTTGGAAATTATCAGCGGGGGAAAAGGGAACTTTCAGGAGAAAATAAAATTTAAAGTTGCCATAAATGTACTTGCAATATTACATTGCAAAAAGGTACGAAACTCCAGCTATCCACTATCAGTTAAAAAAGGAGATGCATAACAGACCAGGAAAAATGCCCCTGAAACAATAAACTGTTATATGAACATTCAGTCTCAATCAGCATCCTGTTTGATGATATAATCTACATCTGTTGCTTGTTGAACATGCACTTTGCTGGAATGTAAGAAAGCCCCAGGTACTGTTAGAAGAGGCCTTGTGTTTCATTACCTCATTTGATATGCTGGAGGTTTTATCCCTCTCCATGCTCTCCAGGTGCTAGGAAAAAGTTACATAATAGTCCTAGAAAACCACAAACACGCATCCTAAATTATTAAATCTCACTTTAATCATGCTAAGTCAACATACACTGAAAAATATTTCACTTTCATTTAGTTAGTCTGGAGCACATTACATATTTTCCTAGAAATTAGCTGTGGAGTTCATACGAAGATTCCTGGTAGCTGGAAGTTTAAATGTTCAATTCCCTACCCACAACAGCACAAACTTAACGTTCTCCCTTTTTGCCTTCTTCAAGTAACACTGCAATTACATGTACATACACACACACACACACACAGAGCCCTACCCATTTCATAAACAGTACAATTTTTATAAATTCAGATGCATACACACAATTCTTTATCATATGTGAGTTACCTTAAAAGCATTAAGCCTCTTTCACTTTACACCTATGTTAGTAGTCTGTGTGAAATGATGGAACAGCGCAGTCTCGCTCTTGAACCAGATTCAAAAGCTTAGGCTCCAATAGGTAAGAGAAGCAAAATAAGAAAAATACTCAACAATTATTTTGCAACTAGCTTAAAATGTCTTGGGTTTTAGTTTTCTTTCAGGATGCATTGCTGTTTCCGTTATCCAAGTTTCACAGATATTTTTTATGCAGGTAGTTTTCATAAATAAAAAAAGAAACACCAACATAAAACAGAATTTAGGGACTATAAAGGCTTGTAAGCCTCAAAATTTACAGCGTTTGGAAAGAAGCATATATATTTTGAGCTTCAGCATACATCTTTGAGAGAGCAGTGAAAACAATCAGGTTTTCGTTGATTAATTTGACGTGAATAAGTTACGTGGGATCATTCATGACTATAAGATATGAGACATGGATATTTTCCTTACTGACAGACAGCTTAAGTGGATTTCAGCCTGTATTACAAGCTAGAGAGATCTTGTTTTTCAGTCACGATTAATGACTTGCAAAACTATAACCAAAAGTCTTACTTGCATTACAGAATTTTCCCTGAGTATTTGTCAATATTTGGTACTTTGGGTATCTACAATTTAATCTCTGCAGCTTCAAAGCAGTTTTAGATCCTCACCCCTCGGTTTCCAGACCAACACACATCCCCCACCAAAAATCTCTGGTCTCTGCTATAATTATGAAGAATCTGTTACACAGTATTCAAACTAAAAAATTATTTTCTGTTGGTGTCATAGCAATGCTAAGAATACAACCTATCACATCATTTCTTATATACAAAGTCAAGATGATGTCTCTATGTCTATTTCAACATGTTGCCTATACATCTGTCTTCTGTAAAATAAGTCAGCTCGGGGAAAACTAGGCAATACATCTGGTCCGTGGCACTCACACACCACCTATGAGCAACTTTGGAAGTCTTCAGAGCAGAATCCATGTAACATTTTAATTTGCAAAGAAAACACATTTACACAAAACAAGGAGATCTGCATCAACATAGATACTCTCTGGACTGTGAAGTGTAAGGAGACAGACCTACAAATTCTTGAATCAAGATAAAAAAAGATAAAAATAGACACTTCACCATTTATTTAGGAACTGTAAAAAAATTGGAAGAAGATATATATTAACAGACAGCTGGCTGGACTGTTCAAGGAAGACTTTAAAGCAACAACGTAGAGGGAAAGGTGCAGACATATGAAACATAGAAACACATTTGGAACTATATCTTGGTGGTTACATTACACACAACCAAGGAAGAAATATGGGATACCTCATTTACATTTGCATGCACGTGTTATAAAATAATTGCTTCTTTATTAAATTGAAGCCTCATGGGAAAGACTTTTCTGATTGAAATAGAATTAATCTTTACGCTTTTTCAAGAACAAATGAGTGAGCAAAATGAAAAGCAACATGGCCTCTATATATGTTTCACAGTTGTGACAGGTTGAAAATAAAAGGAATCTTGGACAGTCTAGGATCAACAGCCTGACAGATAAACCAGAAGTAGAATGTTAATTGGTGTTTAATTTGCTTTTGTGCTAAAGAACAGAATGATTGTTTCCATCTATCTAAAGCACATGGGGGGAGGCAATCGTCTGTTCAAGGGATGCTGTGGGTATATTAGGATGTCCAAACTATGTAAATCCTTAATTCAAGAAGCAGTGTGTTTAATTTATTTTGCATAACAAAATTTTGGATATACTGATCTGTTAACAGTTACAGAATAATCTTCAAAATACATATTGCTTTTTTCTTTGTTTTTAACACACAAGCTCCATGTGCTTGTATCTTTTCCAAGAATGTAACCTGTAAGTTACTAGATATTTTCCTCAGCTATCACTGCAGAAATTAGTTTGTGAGAATGAGAACAGAGAAGAATAAAAGGTGCAGATGGACACTCCCTCACATGGCAAACAATTTTGCACAAATGAGCAGATTTGACAAGAATCTTAATTTTGCGTACAGCTGTATCTCTTCTTGAAGGCTAGAGGAACAACACAGAACAGCAGTAAACGACTAACTGGCAAATAGCAATAGCTTGTGCTATAGGACATACACAGAGTACTGCAGTCTTTGACACGATTAAAATTTCTGTGAGATTTCATTTTTTTATGAGATGTGACAGAAAAGAAATTGTAAAACCTGTATTAGAGACTGCTGCTTTTGAAAAGCTTGTGGACTTCTATATTTTAAAACAAAATGGAGATCAGAGACATAAGTCTGTAAAAAAGACACTTATGAGATCCAGAATTAGAGCTAGAAAGAACAACAAACCTGAGATCCAGCAGGGCTGAAACAAATGTGTAAAAAGAAAATACAATAATGATAGTTAGGGGAACTGGCACTATCAGATTCTTTTCCTCGACATTTTGCGTTTCAGCTAGATTTGGAATAGTCCTCAAAACAAATAGTACACAGTAGTGTGCTATTACAAAACACCTTTTGGAAGTAACTATTACTTCGGTTACTTTTCGCGAGCAATGCAGTCCCTAAATTTCTGGAATGGTAAGCAATCACCAAAGCAATCAACTGATTCCACTGAAGTAGTCATTGGGGCAGAACTTCTGTGAAAAGATAGTAATTGTCAGAGTCCTGCAGTACATGCTTTCAGTTGTACACTTTATTCCAGAAGTATGTAGTATATGCTTCCAGAAGATCATAAGAGACCTGCAAATATACTTCCAGGGCCTTAAGTAAAGCTGAGGTTGTCATACAAAAAAGTAGAAAGAAGGACTGACATATACATGGAAATATATCTGGTTTTATTATATACAGAAAACTGGAAAGATGTAGAACTCTGACTACAGCTGTATTGGTCTGTCTGTTAGTCAGGGCCACTATTAAAGATAAACAGTGTGAACACTTTGAAAGAAAGGGGAAAATTTTGAAGTAAAAGTTGCTAAACTGGAGAGATGAAAGGCATAGCAAAGAGAAAGGGATGGATTAAATCTGTATTACATTGCTCTCAAATTAACACTAAATACAGAAAGGAAAAGGGACTACTGAAAGTTCAGGAATTCTCTAACTTAACTTTCTTTCCAGAAATTTTAGGAGGTTAATATAAATGTGTGTATTGTTAAAAAAAAGATACACAGTTTTGAATTATTACTCTTTCCTTTCCTGTACTAATATTACTAGAGAAGACCTATAAAAAAAGGTGTTCTCAGCCATAAATGTGTTACATCACACACTAAATGGGACAACAAAGCATTAAGAGACTTAGAAGTGGGGAAAAAAATAATTGTGAAGATTTAATGGGTAAACAAGAAGTGCTGAATAATATGTCTATTAGACTGTTAGCATGACACTAATCATGGACAAAAAAGGAGAACAATTAAAGAGTAGTATAATTACTTCCTGTTAGTGAGAGTTTATGGAAATGGACCTTGACTAATGTTTGTTAGATATTGTTCTCCAATAATTTCATTATTATCTACTAGGATAACAAATAACAGCATTTATTTTTAACATTGTGTTTAAGTGGAGAGCTCTCAAATCTTAAAGCACAATTGCTGCTAAACGGGTATACATCCACAAAAGTCCATTCTTGTGTATGTGGTCTTTAGTATTTTTATTGATGAGTTGGGGGCGGGGGGACCAACAACAAAATCAGGAGTGATAAAGCTCAAAGGTGAAATAAAGCTTTGGGAAAGAGCTAGAGAATTTAAATCATGTAATTATCAGGGGATGCAACAGCTGGAAAAGTTTTGGGTAATCATTCATTAATATCATCAACTACAACATACAGCTGTGATCAAAAACACAAGTAGGAGCCAAAGATGCCTAAAGTGGAACTCTGAATAAGAGGGGAAAGCTAATATCTGATGACAGCTATACAAATACAATCAAAAAGATCATGTCCTGCTGTAGTATTCCAATAAAAGAAAGCTGCTGAGGAATGAGAAGAGGTTTGGAAAAGAGCCACAAGACCGATTAGAAGATTGGTAAACATGCCTTAGAGAGAGGTTCCAGTATTTAAATCTATTTATCTTAGCAAAGAAAAGGTTAAGAGGTGATTTGATCTAATGTGTTAAGTAGCTACATGGGGATTAGCAATGTAATAAAAGGGAGTTATTCAATCTCTTTTAACAAGCACCAGTAACTGGATCTAGACAAATATAGAATTGACATTTTTAACCATTAGTATAGCTAACTACGTGAAAAACTCCAAAGACTATGGAGAATTCTCTAATTACTGGAAATATTTCAACAGAAAGATTAATTAGTATATATTACCTCTAGCTTATTCCTGAACAGGATAAAACAGCTCTGAGACAGTCAAGAAGAGACTGCCACCTAGCTTTATTGCTGCTTATACAATCGTCTCAGAGGCAATTACTAATTGTTCTTTAAGATTTTTCTATTTTCACCCACTGCAGTCACGATAGCACATTCCTATTAATTATATTTGCCCTCCAATAGCATTTCAGCATTATTCAGTCTATCTCAGAAATTCCATCTGACAAATACACACCTACATATACACACAACACATACATTTTACAGCAAGGGTCAAAGAAAACCAAAAAGCTTTTGTTTCCACAAGAAAAACTTAAGCTTACATTTAGGAAAAAAATTGACTCAAAGAAATATTTTCTCCATGTCTCTCAAAGCACTCATTGCAAGATTATTTTATGAAAGCTGCAAACAAATTCAACAATGGTGCTTTATAAAATAATAAACCCCAACAAAGTACACTTCTATAGTAAACAAAAAGAAAATATTAATTGCATCTAAGTTGAGTATACATGAACTTCAGGGTGCTTGCTTGCATCTTCAAAAGAAAGGGAAAATAAATCCTTTCTCTTAAACCATGAAGAGTTGAAATGCATGCTCACCACAAAAGATCGCTTATTCACATCCCCATTCATCTTGCCAAGATCATGTATCTTCTGTGATATGAGAAACTCACACAAAGGCAGGATTCACTAAACTGTATGCACCTCCCTCATTCAGACTTTTTCCTTATACAATGCAAGAACAGTCTTTCTATTCCTAGCGCGAATAGCACAACTTAGCGTGGAGGTTTCTCCTTCAGCCTAGAAATCAGTTGTTCAGGAGTAAACCAGTCTTTCCAGATCCTTTAAAAAAAAAAAAAAAAAGAAAAAAAAAAAAGAGAGAGAATAAGCACTATCCCCATTTCACATATGGTTTCCACAGCACAGCTCAAAGTCATGTAGAACCTCAGATAAATAACCAAGGCCTCCCAAGTTTCCTTGCATTTTAGCTCTTGGAACACACTGTTTTTACCGTAGCTCTACATCTACTGCTAAGTGAAACACGTGTCCACTTAATGCCAAATTCCAGCAAAACTGTCTCAAATGGTCATGATTACATAGGAAAATAAAACAAAGAGAACAGCAATCTTTTAAAATGCTGGTAGAAGTCTGTTTCCAAATCCCACAAGTACAAGTTTTCGCGTATTGTTTACACTACTTTTGGGGCACCATCCACCTTTAGAATGCAGAAAACATACCCAAAAACTCATTTTACTTAGTCTGAAATCCTGCTTTAAAAGAAGGATTATTAATAATCCATTACTAATAATAATCTTATTATAATAGCCTTATTTATATGACAGATATTACAGGACCCTAGAACAGACCTGAGTTCAATCTTAAGTGTCACTGTACAGATAGTTAACTCAGCTGTACTGCACCAATGCAACACAAAGTCAGCAAAAAAGCAGCGTCGTTATCACATTTACAGACAGGGAACTGAATCACAGACACCAGTAAACAGAAAACTATTGGTTTTGTCTAGATTAAGTCACCAAGAATCCTTATTCAATGAAAAAGCCATATAAGCCTGTACACATCAGCAGACTCAGAAAAATTTAGAATAGATTTTCTCCACCTAAATCTATGCATTGCTAAACCAATTTTGAGTAGGAAGTAGCAAAATACACACTTGAGAAATTACAAGCAGATACTACAACAACTCATGCAGTTCCTGAATTAATCATACTAAATTATACTTAGAATGTATGCTATTGTTTTTCTTCCTTTGCAGTTAATTCCAGAACATAATGTGGTACTCTTGTTAAAGAAAAAGAAAAAGGTGGTCTACAAAGAGCAAACTTATAGTGAAAAAGATGCCTCTAGAGTAGCAAATTTACATAACACCAATGGATTTCCTCAAAATAGATAATGAACTGTTTTCTATGGAAAGGATCCCAATGAACAGGAAAAAGAAGCTCAGATCCTTCATCACATACTCACCTCTTAAACAGATAAAAGTGAAGAAAAAAATCTTAGTTGAGAAATTTAGACAGAACATGCAAGAAAAATGTTTGTTAGAGGTTATTAAGCACTAAGAAAAACTACTCAATAGGTCAAGTGGTTGTGTGCAGTACAGATGTAACTGATAAAAGGAACAAAATGGGCTGCAAAACAAGGAAAAGGGAAACAGGGTGATTCAATGGGAGGGAAAAAACCTACTAATTTTCTAATTACTTATTTGTAATGTGGACCTTTGTTAATTCTCTGAAGTGATGCACTCATCAACCTTTGCCATTTTACAAAAGACGCCTTTATATTCATCATGAGGATTTGTGACATGAGATACTTCCGTATTTCTTTCTAACATTTCAGGATTTAGGTTGAGAGCTTTTTTTTAACGTTTTATTTATAAGCAAATCCTCCCCACTGCCACAAGCTGCACACAAACCTCTCCCACAGTGTGAAATATTGCTTACAACTTAATTCTCCTCCTTTATTCAGTAAAAAAAAGTGAACTTAACACACTATTTTAAGCAAATAATAATAAAACATCAATTTTCAGAACAGCCAATGCAATTCCAGACAGAGAAGAGACTACATCAGGAAAAAGGCCTTTCCTTTCCTTGGGCGAGGGCTGGACTAAAACTACAGTTTTCAATACCGTTAAGTATTCAAGTAGCCATGAACAAATGAGACCTCTGCAAAGTAAAGCACTCCTGTATTATTTCTCAAAATAGAGAAAAACGTATTTATGAACATGTGCTATTTTACAGATGTATATGCAAACACCACAAAAAGACAACAGCAAAATTTGAGAAGTAATGTAAAGAACTTTCACTAAGGTCATGCTGATAATACAATGTGTGAATTTGTCTGATAGCACATGAAGAGAATTTTAAATGAAGAAATGTCACATACTGTCTGCTGCAGAGATAAATGCTGTTTGCTGCATTAAAATTTTGCCAGACAACTAATGCTTTCAACCTGTAAGGAAGTTAAATAAGGGTAAGATTTTAAATGCAGACAATTCAAAGGGTATTTTAAGATTCACTGAATATTTGGGAGGTGAGGAGAAAAAAAATCACTGTAATTTATATTTAATTTCTGTATCTTAATAATTCATTGCCATATCACAATGCAAATGTTATGATAAAAATACTAATCAGTTGACCTCAAAATTCAGCCCAGCAGTTATTATGTATTCAGAACAATATTTAAGCATGCAGTTTAAGGGTACATACAAATCTCTTTCGTGTCAATGGAAAACTAAGGATATGCTTAAGTTCTCTCATATGTTACTTAGCATGAAGTTTTATTTGAGTAGCCTATTCCTATTCTAAATCCAAAAGAAAAAAGGGAAAAATACTAACAAGAAGTTCAAGAATAACGCAAAGAATCCAACTGAAATAAACATGTTCTTACTGCAGTCCTCTAAGTGGGCTAACATGGACCTTGGACGCAAAATCTAGGAAACATCAAGTAGGAGTAGGGAAATGATTTAATGGCAACATCTGGCATTAGTGAGGCTTCTACTGATTCATTTCTCCATGATTCAGAAAGGTTTCTGACAAACTGGAAAGGGTTCAGAAGGAAATTGCAAAAATAGTCTTAAGTCTAGAAAATTACGTGCTGCACAAAATTAAAAGTTAAATCAGTTTATTTCAGAACCAAACAGGTAATGGGATGATTATAGTATCACATAAAAGTAGGTATACAAAGAGATTTGGTAGCACTGTAATTTTATTCTGCCCCCTTCCCCATTGGTGTGAACCAAAGATACGAAGCCAATATACATTGTATGAATATGAAGCCATCTCTATATTGTAGATATATTTAGATTAAAAATAAGGAGCACCATTTTAAACAGTAGGCTAGCTAAACACAACAACTGAGACATTTTCTATAACTGAAGGTTCTAATACCAATGCTAAAAGAAATATACATTAAACAAAATCTAAGGATTTCATGATGCTTCTCTTGGCTAAATCTTCATAGCTTGTATAACAAATTATATCACACTAAGTCTAAACCTGCAATTGACTATGAGAAAGGACCTAACCACCTTATCGGAATGATTTTCCTAGTTATTGGATCTGCAAATTTGAGCAAACATTGTATTACAATATATTGAACTTCCACTTTAAGTTCCAAGATTTCAAAGCTAACATTTACCCTTATAAAGCAGTTAGAAGACTTTTAGTTCCTTTATAGTTTCTGTGACCTATTGGATGTGACCTGACTTGTGGACATTTAAAATCTTTAAACATACTTACATGCATTTATTATCTGCTGCTTTACCACTTACATTTCTTTGTATACTACTTTACATTTACAAACACATACACTAATTTGATTAAATCATGTTTTTCTTTGTGCCTTTGAAAGAAACTTAGATAAAAACTATGCAATCCCATACGTACCATTCTCCTTTGGCAAGTATCTCATGTTTGTCAGCCTTCATGATTATTTTTTTTAAAAAACACATCTGCTGCCCAGAAGGAGAAATAAAAGTACAAAATGTCCCTTCAGATTTGAAAACAAGTTGTTATCGTATATGTCTCTCCTCATGTTATAAATAATGTCTCAAAAATATCTCTACCACAGTCCTCTTAGCCCTAATGTGCCTATGCTAGGTATGTGTTACTACACTTTAGTCCATTTGCGTAATGGTGTTTTTTTACAATTGCTGGCTCCATTAAGAAAAAAATAATTTTGAAAACATTAACAATCTCTTACATGCCTCTGCTGCCACAGCTTCATCCTGATACATTCATGTGTCATCTGCAATGCACTCCGAAAATAAAGGCACAACCAGTCAAAATATTTACATACTTCCTCATTAAATATTTCACACAAAGACTTAACAGGCATAAGTAAGCTATGATGAGTATGCTCACTTATCTACAGAAAAGTACTTTGAGAATTTCCTGGCATGCAGAAATAAGAAAACTAAGCCACACATCAATTTCTGGAATGCAATGTAACCCATTAGCCTTCCTTTTTCTTTTCCCTCTGTCCCTCAGAAAGGATAATGAGCTGATATCAACATTTTTTTTTTTTTTTTTCACAGAAGCAACATACAGTGGCTTGACCCAACTCATCAAATAAGCACAAACCTTAGCAGGACCAAGGACTTTGGGGTTTTTAGTTTGATGAACAATGTTAGTTCACAAAGGTCTTTCCTTCATTCCACTTGCTAGACTGGGATCAGAATCAAATCTAACATCCATGTTAGCTGTTTTAAATTAGATTCACTGCAGGAAATTAATGGTAGAGAAGGGAACCATGATACTCATAGTGGCTCCAGCCATATAAGAAACAGTATGTTTGTTGTAAAATTAAAAAATTCCATATGGGCAGATCCATACTACTAGGCTACTAAATTAATTTCTGCTCCAAGTAAAGTAGAGAGACTGGTACCAGCAAGAATATGTGGGCTTTTGTTTAAAACAAACAAACAAACAAACCAACCAACCAACCCTTGTTTAATGACATTTAACTTAGTGGAACAGTTCAAACAGGAATATTTATTTCCTAATTGCCTTATTCTGCTAAGTGCTCAGCACTCATAACATAGCAAAAATTAGGAGCATTTAGGCACCTTTCAGGATCAAGTTCCATCACAGAATATAGACATCAGTTAGTGTTACAAATGAAGGGCATAAAGCAAACAAATGAATTCATGTACCATCAGAATTGGTGTACAGAGGTTAAAGAAAATCGATTACTAACAAGTGATACATATGACAAAGGCAGAGGAAGACAACCAGCCCAGAAAATTAATCAGCATACAAATTAATCTTCTTACCTAAGAACAAATTGGAGTCTGAAGTATTGCTTTCAATATACCAGAATGCTAAAACTTTCTGCTGGAAGAATACTAACTTGGTATAGCAGAATTTTTGAACTCCGAGGTAGGCAAATATTGGAATAAGAAGGAGGGGAAAAAGTTTCTAATTTTCTCTGATTTTATATACTTAGTTCAACAGGTTTTATTTAGCTCATTAGAGACAGTAACACCTTTGTCTGAACCTTGATTGGCTTGCTCAGAGTGTTAAGACTGAGCTTAAATAGCTGTAAACTTTATAACCATTTATGCACCAAATAAGCTGTTTCCACAATGCTATAAAAGGGGATTTAAAAGGAAGAGAGACACAATTACAAAAAGGGGATAGTGGTATGTATAAATTAATGTCATTAATAACCTAGATTTATTCACTTTCCTTCTTTCTTAAAAGTTCTGTATTTTAGACACTTACTTACACATATTGCAATACTTTCTCCTCATAACTCATCCTGCATTCTATCAGCTTACAAGTCATATCTTTGAATCAACCTGTTTAGACATTCCTTTGGACAAGCACAACTCAGTCATTCATACAGCCAAACATTTGAAGAATGTGATTTTTTTTTTTTTTTTTCATTTCTCTCACTGTTTAATGGACAACTTACTGTATAACCATTTGCTTTGTTGCTATGGAACCTACCACATTCCACCATACCTTATTTAATCTAACAGGAGTAGTAAAGACTAGGAGAGCGGTTCATGTCCCAGCTTGACCAGATGAACTGTTTTGCAAGCAGGTCATTTCCGAACTGCGAACTAGAGATCCTTCCAAAGACTTAGAGAGATCCAGCCTAGTAAATTCAAACAGTGCAGCACAGTCTCAGGTTAATTGCAAAAGGCGCGTAGCCATATTATGAGCACTGTGCCAAAACATAGCAAACCCAGTAAATCAGGTGAAGCGCTAACAGAACTATACAGTGTTAGGACCAAAGCTGTTCAGCTTCCAGCTAAACTCAAGTCTTTGTATCATGCTAGCTTTACTACTGTTTTTCACAATCTTCACCCACCTGGGAGATTAGGTCACCTCTATTTCTTCATTTTTATCAGTAAAATAAGGATGAATATTTCCCCACCTCATGGATGGAGCTGAGGTATTGAGCTTCCTTTAGCCAGCCCTTGTGGCCTCCCACTCGAAACAGAGCCTTAATCTCTATATTCCCTTGCATGTCCTTGTCTCTAGATACTTTTACAAATCTTAAATAAATTGGAAAACATATCTTCAGGAACAGTTTTTAATTACTTTCTTAAGTCCCTAATAAATTTTACAAAATAATGCTTATTGGAGATTTACAGTGGTGTACTTTTATTTGTATTTTATAGACAAGGAAACTGAAGCAAAATATACACTATAAAGCCATAAAGTAAATCACCTATAAACTTAATTTATAGACAATAATGTGCTGTCAACATTAAAAAAACCTTCTCTCTTAAATGGATAGATCTTAACAATGCTGGGATTATTCATGATTAATTTAAAATAGAGCCATGTCGAGTGTATAAAGTTTTAAACAAAAGAAAGATAGCTGAAGCACGATATAAAAATGCTTGGTTTTATTTTTTCCTTATACTTTTCTAGCTATGAATGGTTTCTGGAAAAGATTACCAAATAGAAAACTTCCATTTCACCGTTTTCATCATGCAAGTGAAAATTTGAAATTATAATGTCTCTGAAACTTTGCAAAACATTTAGGTCTTCATCTAGAAAAAGCTGTGAATAGACACTGATAACACTTAGTATCTTACTGGTAAAGGAAAGAGAAAGATACATATCCATCCACATCAGACCATATTGGGAACAGCTATTTTCACACCCTTTTGTAACTACAAATTTGCCTCTTGTTCCTCAGTTAAATGTGTCCTTCACTTTACTTCTTGGGGAAGTCCAAACACTGACCACTACTACTCCTTTGTGTCTTTTAAACCAGGCTAATTTGAGTATCGCATTTGTAATCACAGGTTCATAAAAGTGCTTTGATACAAGTAAATGGGAGCAAGTAGTTAGTACAGGCAAGTTTTGTTTCTGCATTTACATCAGTGATTTCTCACTACTTTTAATTCTTTAACTAAGAAAATTTCCATAGAACACAAAAATGACAATACTTACATTTCAAACTGTTTTGTGTGAGGTAACTGAATAAAGAGATACAGCAGCTGGTACTGAACCGGTTACTTTCTTCCCTAGAAGTCCTTATAGCCCTTCTAATTATATAATAACTTTAAGATATTTTTATAGGCCAACCTGAGAGGTACCCCAACAATGCCTAAAAGGACATTGCTTCCCCAGCTGGGGCTGGGGGGAGAAAGTCTGTATTATTTAAGCTTCTATGCATGACAAAGTGAATTTCCCCAAGAAGAATGATAGATATGTAACCATATTAACCTGGATGAAGTAATTACTTTATTTTGATTTAGAATTAGACTATTGACCACCATGATGAGAATCAAAATATGTTTCTTTCTGCAGCAACTTTTGTTGCATGTTATAACAATTCCACTGAAGATGAAGGGGTTACTTTGCTTCAGCGCAAACCAGAAGCAAGCAAGGTCACAAAGGAACATGTAGCTGCAAGCCTAAGTGTCCTCAGGACAAAGTGCAGAATTGAGGTCATAAGAACTAAGGCCTTGGGTACACTGGCCCCAGGGGACATTGTTTCTCAGTAAGTGAGAACAGCCAGTCCACAGAGCTTTTACCTCCTGGTTGACCATTTCGTTCTTTTGATTGATGTGCGGGTGGGACAGATTTACATGGGAATTTTTTTTCTATATCTATTTCTGCTAATCTGGTGCTCTACTAGTACAATAGTAGCAAAGATAGCACACTAGTGTTGTG
Source organism: Nipponia nippon (assembly GCF_047370975.1). Lineage (NCBI taxonomy): Eukaryota > Metazoa > Chordata > Aves > Pelecaniformes > Threskiornithidae > Nipponia > Nipponia nippon. Next base: position 7,590,258 of record NW_028262291.1, on the reverse strand, counting down.
GCCAAGACAGTAAGGCAGGTCTTAGTTTATGTACAACGGCCAGGAGATGAGAGGTGGTAAAAAGAGTCTTCTCTCTCCCCCAAGCTAGTCCACATACTACTACATTCCATGTCTAAGAGTCTATAATAAACACTGTTGGAATAATTTCATATGATCCAAATAACATGCAACTTCTGTGATTAGCAGCTGTGAGGAATGCTGTTAGAAGCAGTGAAAATGCTATATCCTTAGGGCTTTCCTAGAATGGCTTAGCTTTAGAAGCATCAGAGAGTTCCATAACTCTATTAAGATTTACTAAGATATTTACTCTTCTTTAGCTATTAAAAGGAAAGATCTCCCTTTGACCTTTCCTTTTATTTGCCTGACATTCTCTTACAATACAACACCTCTAAGCCATTCAAAAATAAATGCCAATTTCACGTTTTCTGCTGCCAGACCTCATGATTTACTACAGATATTTGACAGCATGTTACTTAAACATTTCTTCTTTCAAAAGTACCAACACATAACCTTGGAGTTAAAAAGAACGGACATTAAGCAACTACTCTTTGCATAACTCTACAGCCATTACAAAGGCTCCATGAAATGAAATTATAACATTGGTAAAAGAATTTAGCGCTGTACACTGTTTTCAGATCAACAGATTAGTACTTTAAAGCCCTCCATTTATTCAAAGATAAGAAACTGGACATAACTGCCTAAGTTCCTTCTTCCTTAGCCATGTTCTTCAGACCTGCCTAGCCTTGACAAGCCTGGTGTAGAATATAAAAATGAATGTACTGAATCTGACCAAAGATTTGTGTGGTGACTGTGGCCATAGCAGTTCACAATGAAATACATGTATGCACAAAGCAAGCAACGAGGATATTCTTTCTACTATCTTCCCAGCCTCCAGCCACTTTTGCAGGACTTCACAGATCACATATGTTTTCTAGTAGTAGAGAAATGAGGTTCTGAATAAAAAAGTAACCCTTTTTAAAATTAAGGATCTTTCACACTGTCCATCTCTCCTGTGCAGTTGGCTTAAATTTCATCAAGATGTCAATCACCAACATTGTGTTTTGTTACTTTATCGTGTACTCCTACAGGAGCACAATTTTAAAAAATCACATATCTTGAATTCATATATTTTAGATAAAATTTTTATCAAAGCCTTGCATTCCTTTTATTCATTTCATCTGATTAGATTACCTGGATTAGGGTAAAAAAAAAAAAAAAGGAAGAAACATGATTCTTTACATAATCTTTCAGCAGTTTTTATTGTACAGTACAAGTCAACATTTTGTATGTTGCTATAGCTCAAGGAAAATTTAATGTAGTTTGGAGATTTCTGGAAGGAATCTAATCCTGATCATAGCCATATGGAAAAACTAGAGGATGCTCACTTTAGATTTTTTATTAGTCATTATTCTTACATTTGGCTATTACCACCATTTGGGTGTGATGACAAAATTGCCAGAAATAGGCAGCTTCACACATGGTATGAGATGTCTCGCTAGGATATATTCCTTCTTCTGAGTCGACAGTTACTATTTGTAGAGTTTTATATCTTGTTTTTACCATTCAACGCAAATGTTTTAAAACGTGCTTGTAGGAGTCCTTTAGGACATAGTCCTACTCTCACAGAAATTAATAGAAAAACTCCTACTGATTTCAGCCCTGTTACCAGAAGAAATCAACCAAAATAACTCCCTTGCAATTTCCCTTTTTCGCCTTTGGGAGTTTTTTCTTTTTTTTTTTTTCCCCTTTTCTTTTGGCTGTCAGTTACAGCCAAAAATCTATCAAAGAGCAGACACAGACTTCCTGAATCACTCTTTAAAGTTCATACTCCACATCATTCTTACCTTCCTCCCTTCCACCTCCTCTTCCCTTCCATCATCACCATACTGAAGAACCACTTTGATGCCATGAAGCATTTTCAAATATTGAGTTTGATCATAATTTTCTCTTGGATGTGAAAACGACGTCTCTTCCAAAGCCTTTACCCCAACCACCAATTTTTTCTTATCAACCCCGCTTTATATGGAAACTAGGCTTCCTTTCTCTCAGCCCATCTGAAGAGGGCTGTTATGCATCTGGCAACATCAGCAATGAGTTAAGAAACAGACAGGAAAAGTCCATTCCTGCTCAAAGAAACTTAATGTTCAAGGTAGCTTCCTAATTCAAGGCAGGCATGGGTACTGGTTAAATACACCAGGATATAAGAAGAAACACAAAGGATTTTTAATTATTTGCCTGGATAACAGTGTGACCAGACACATTATCCTTCTGGCTGTTAGAAAGGCCATGAAAGGAGGTTGGAACGTTGGTGCCTTCCAGAAGGCCCAGTATTTGTTTAGATAATTGGAGAAACAGATGGTGAAAATAGAGCATAGAATAAATTCAGTTAGAAAGGACCTCAGGAGGTCATCTGGTCCAAAGCCCTGCTTGATGCAGAGCTAGCTTGTTGTATGATGAATTCTGTTGCTGTACAATGAGTTGTATGATGAATATCCAACTGAAGTTGATGACATCAGGTTCCAGTTCTATGGCAAAGAAATAAAAGCTGTCTCCTCAGGATAAAACACACTAAGGAAGTAGAGAGCACTATAATTTTGGCAGGGGAGATTTCATTTCAAGAAGATGAATTATTCTCATAGCCAGAAGAAGGAGGAAATACTTTGGATCCTTGCATTTTCAGACTGAAAGCATTTTATGATCTGTTACCATGGATCCTATACTATTCCTATCCTCGTTTGATATAACGTTAATTTTCAGAATGGAAAGAGATTTTCTGAATGGTTGATTAAGTTTAGACAGTTCACCTTTATACAAGACCCTTCCATGCAATGGACTTTTCCACTGAGAATTCTCTTATTTCTTTAGCTAGATTAAGATAGGCTTTGTCAGGAATAAGGGGGGAATCTCTATGATAGCGAGGGAAGAAACAGGACAAGGCAGGCAATATTCCTCAAAGTTTAGAATGTAAATCTATTCAATAGTTTAGAGCTAGGCTATGTGTTCTTGTGCACCACCAAGAACTTGACCCAGACTCTGGGGTAATTTATAGCTACAGTCTTTTCATACTCATCTAGTTAGTCCTAGCCACCTTACTTCTATCAGACAGCTGGCACAGCCTAAACCAGCAAGTACACAAAGATGTAAGCAACCCTGAGAAGAAGCTGAAATAATTTACTAATGCTTACAAAATTTTTCTCCATTTTGTCAGGGAAACAATGACTGGAATCTTGTCTCCCTCAATAGCATCACATGATAAATACAGTTATCCTTATATGCAAGAGAGCCTGAACCCGCTACTTCAGTGTCCTCCCAGTGTACATCCATGGGGTTGGAATCAAATCCCTGTCCAGAGTGCTGAAATTAAAGAGATTTAGAAATATGTAATGTGCTTCTAGCTTACCAATTGCTTCTAGCTTGAATCTGCCCTTCTTAATAATTAACATGAATTTAAATGCCTAATAAAAAAAGGTGCAATAAAATTTTAGTTTCACAGATGAAAGATTTGGGGTAATTTCTATCTCAGCTTTCTTCCCTTATATGTTCTCCCAGCTATCCGGGCTTTTTGCTCCTTCCTTACAGTTGGCTCTGACTACTTTCTACAGTTTCTCTTCATGTTCAGCTGTAGAACTACCCTCAAATACATCTCAAGGAACTTGGGATCCATGCACCTACTAACCCTTTATACAAAATGCTTACATTTTCAGATCTGCACTGAACTAAGAATAAAATAAAACGTACTACGCAAGTTGCATAATTCAGAAGCTACCCAGGTGGGGAAGATCAGGAGCGACAGACATCTTGCTCCAAAGTAATGACATTTTGGGTGGACTAACTGCCCACAAGAACTGAAGATCCAGATCTTCACTAACTAATCCAGCATCTTTTAGTCATACTGCTTCCAGCTGGAACAAGAAAAGTGCAAGAAACCTTTGTCTCGCTGAAATGTTTTCAGCTAGCTTAGTATTTTGGGGGTTTAATGCAGAAGTAAAAACTCAAACTCAATTCTCAAGATCTGTAACAAAATAATCAAAACATTTTTCGTACATTCTCTTAGTGTTATGGATGAGTTACTTAGTATAAGTATTAATGTGCTCTGTTATGATGACTAATGTTTTCAGTATGTATTGCATGCCTTTGAAAGAATTATTGGTACAAGTACCTTAAGATCTATAATAGAAGATTTATAATACAGGAGCCAGTAGAATTTACTGGTATAGCACTTTTAACACTCCATTCCCTCCCCCAGTTGGGTTGTACATTAACATCAAGATAAGAGAGCCAATTCATCTTTTATGCTCCTCTGTTTCTAACATAGCACATTAATTTGACTTGTTAGCTTTTGTTTCTCTTAACAGGATGTTAACACTTTCTTTTCATGATTTCAGGCAGCTTTTTAATTTGTGCTGACACATCAAAAGAACATGAAAAATATAAAAGCAAATTTAAGAGTCTCTCATCAAGCAAATTAAGAATTACAGAATAATTTAGGTTGGAAGGAACCTCTTGAGATCATCTAGTCTAACCTCCCTGTTCAAGCAGGATCAACCTAGGGCAGGCTGTCCAGGCTTGTCTCCAGTTCGGTTTTGAATACCTCCAGAAATTTCTAGAGCACAGGCCCTTCGTAGCCTAACTGTGTTACACTCATTTGCTCGTTTTCTTCAAAATTAAATAGACGTCAATGGCAAAGAAGAGAGGAGAAAGAATTTGACCTTTGTCTCTAGCATCTATAGAATAACTTTTCCTGACATTGTGCATACAGTATCTCAATTTTTAAAAAGCATACCATGAATCATTCTAGAGTTTACGAAATACTTCCTTGAAATCTAAAAGGAAGTTTGTTTTTTCTGTTTTATTCTTTTTCCTTTTTTTTAGGGCGGTGGGGGATGTTTCTGCCAGATTTAGGCTACTTCTTATATAAACAAAACACTTTCAAAACAGTCAGAAAGCAGCCACCAGCCATTCAGGTGCTTCTCTATATCAGTTCCTACCATAAGCCTTAGTTTTCTAAGAAATCTTCATAAAAACCTACCTTATAATGAAATTTAGGCCTTAAATTTTAATCCCACAACAGCTAAAAACATTAGTAAACAGCATCAATTTCGTTGGTCTCATCTCTTACAGGTTTTCTATACTCGATGAGCTGGAAATTATATCAAAATAAGACCCATGCCATTCCTATTTCCTGTCCTAAAGAAAAATAACAAAAAGATATCCTTTTCTACAGTTAAGTTTTGCTTTTTAAAATGTTTAACCTGGGACTTTTTAGACGACCACAGAACATTGAATTCGATATCATCCAAAAAGACCATGCGAAATCACCACCCCAAACTCACCCATTACTTGTTGATGGCATTTCCATGTACTCACTCTTAATGGAAAAATGGAAACAGACTAAAGAAATCGGGTATTGCAGCATCTAAAATATAGTTTGAAAGGTATGCAAAAGAAATTGACAACAAATGCCTAGTGTTAGCTGGATAATGCAATAGGTGATAATGACATTTCTGGCAAAAGGTCAGCTCATCTCAAACATCTGTTAAGAATGAAACCATTAAAACCAAAGCAGTTTCATATTGTGGGGGTTTATGCAGACATTTGCTTCTGTTTTGATCTGCCATGGTTTAGACTCCTTGAACTTTATCCTTCAGTTGCTTTGCTTTCTGGTTTTTTTTCTTTACAAAACTTTAGAGAGTGTTTAACACCCAAACCCACAGTGACTGGCACTTTCGCAAACGTTGACCAGTTTTCTTTCATTTAAAAGACGTGCTGAATTTGTCTGGTTATTGATTAATAGCAAACCTGGGCTGTGTTTCAAGACTGTAACAATATCCTACCAGAGTATTATGCTGTTTCCTGTTTTGTGAACATTTTGCACAGCTCAATTTACAATTCCTGTCTTCCTGACTGGTGTTTTCCATTGCCTTGCTCATATCTCCTGTAACACTAATTTTCAATTCAGTTCAAGATTCATAACAATTAACCACCCAGAAGCAACTACCCCACCCCAGACTGTAATGTTTAAGTAGAAGAAATAAAATCTGGTTTTATAATTTAGTCAAACATTTTAGAAATATTTCAGTAAGAAACCTCATCAGATGAATTCTAGATTTCAAAATGCCTAAAGTTACCTCTTCCTAAAAATCTCATGAAATTTTTACAAGTTGCTAAATGTCCAGCTCTGATGGCATGCTTGGTACATAGGCTGGAAGCCAGAAGAAAAACAGTTCATGGACTGAATCTTAAAATCCATTTTCTTCATTGATGTAACAGAGGATTTTACAAAGACAGTAAAACTTGACTCCAGATATTCTCTAAAGGCAAGATGAACAAAATTACATCCTTCTGGTCCCCCTGAAAGGAGCGACCTTGGATTCTTATCATCCAAAGAGGGACAGTAACTGCATTTATACAAAATGGTTATCAGTTAAAATTCATTAACAGTACTGGAAGCACAAATTACGGTGCAGAACTCCATCACACATCTTTGGCCTTCACACACATTGCATTTTTTTTACAGTAAACTCAATTCAACTAAAGAGGCCAAGTCTGGGTCCACACCAACCTAATCTATAGTCTGATCACTGGAATACATTGGAATATTCCTGGGCTGCAAGAGCTCTATGCATGAATAGTCTCCGTATGATGGTGGCTAAGAACTCAGGTCTCCTCCTAAATCAACATGATGATTACCAAAATATAACCACTCTTTTTAAATACTTACCTACTTTCAGAAGCAGACATTCACTCTGAATCGCTAATGGCTGCAAGAGGCTAGCACGCAGCCCTGATTTAAGCATCTCTATAGTCCAGAGAGCATTGGATGTTCACAACACTCCCTGTCAGTCACACAGAAATCCTTATTCAGTATGAAATTGCAAAACCCAGCTTTTTCTTCAATAAATCTCTAAAGACCATAAGCCCTTAGCTGGGAAAGTTGGCATACACACAATCAAGCTGTTAACAGAAGAGGCAGGATTGGAAAAAGCAGGAAGGCTGAGATGCTTCATGACGCCATGTGGCAAGAACAGACATAAATGGGCACCACATATTCACATATCATTAACATTGCTTTGTTTCTCCACCACAGCTTCTCTAGGAGTACTAATAGCCTGTGAATCAGCTGGAAGCAAAGGCAAATGGCAGGAGCTAACTACCATCCCAATCCATGCCTCCTCCAACTCATGCTGAACCTTTAACATAACCTAACACTCATGGAATATGCTGAACATGGTGGACTGAATCTGAATCTATCCTGAAATTTTATTGACATGATATTCCTACTACCCAGTGCAGAGCTCCTCAATGGAAATCAATTCATTGAAGTAAGATGAACAATGTCCTTACTGTTAAGGCCCCACTATTAGGGGTCTTAACAGTAAGGACAGTGGAAAAATTTTGGTACTTGCAATGAAATGAAAGTCTTCTGTATATAGTTTTGTCACCTTGTACCTTCTTTTGACACTATCTAGACTTTCTGTGTGAAAAACATTAAAATAATATTCCTTTTAGCAAAATGTGGTTTGTGTACAAGCCTAATCTAATGGAAGGTATTCCTGATCTAGTGGAAGGTGTCCCTGCCCTTGGCAGCAGGGCTGGAACTAGATGATCTTTAAGGTTCCTTCCAACCCAAACCATTCTATGATTCTACGTATGGAAATTTTAATCCTTCTTGAAGTAGTCAAGTGTTAGCTAATAGTCAGGAACTTACAAGAAATACACTATGCCAAACAAAAGATGCAAGTGTACAGAGCCTGAAGACATGACAAAAATTATGTAAATGAACTGTGGCTTTGAACAAAAGACCCTTTAGTAGCAAGCTGAAAAACTATTTTACAGGTGTAACTTTCAGTAAGGGTCAGGAAAATTCATTCATTAGAATTACGGGAGATAAGAGTTTCTTATAAATATTACAGGACCATTAAAAAGTGCCATTGCTTTAAAATGGACTTAAATCATATTCATTAATTATTAAGCATTACTCTAGTTCTTCACTGATGTTTTTAATGGAATGAAGTTTCCTCAACTGCAGTAACGTCACTGCTATCTATTTATAGACAACTCGTCTTTAGGTATAGAAGTGCCTTTTCATGTTGGTATCAAAGCAGGTTTTCACTTTGTAGCAAGACTTCTAATCTTAAATGAAAGTAATCCATTACTTGATGAATGAAAGAGACAGAACTGAGGATACCCATGAATTTAATAGCATCCCAGGTGCTCATTCACAATACTATCAATAAAACAAAGTCAGATTTACAGTTTTTTTTCTTAAAGGGAGAATACATTCTCTTTATTTACATTTAAAAAGGCCTAAGAGACCTGAATAAATGATGTAAAAAAAGCAACCTGTTGCTCACTGACAATCTTTTCTCTTGATTCGTCTAGGCTATTAATATTAAACATTTCCAAGGTCAAGTACAGAGTCCAGCTTCATGAATTTATTAATTTTTTACCTTAAATAAAGGACTATACTACCCACCAGTCAATCTACTGCATTACTGAGGGTTTGTGTCTTTATCAAGAACATTCCATCATACTCCTGATTCCCCCCACAGATACAAAAACACTGATAATGAAAAAAAAAAAAAAAAAGACAGACTTGCCTCTTTAAAGGTCTGCAACAACAACTACTAGACAATCCATAGATAGTTTATACCAATAGATACTAGATGCTAAATAGAAGCGCCATCTGTCTGAGCAAATTATGAGTTCTGTTTATCACTATTCCTATGTGTGCAGAAGCAGAAATCGCAGCCTCATTTACCCCACTGGTACGCATCCACAGCAGCTCAAAACATAGCTTAAAAGTACTACTCTTCAAAAGGGTAGAAAGTCTTCAAAAGGAAATTCTCATCCCAGCATTGCAATTAAAAGAGTGTTTGCTTGAAAGGGTCTCAAAGGCACTGCATCATACTGCCTAAGGTTCTCCTCAACCCCTGACATGTTGCTACTTTCCAGAAAAATCTATTAACAAAGTTGCCATGATGAAAGAGGACAAAATTTAAAATAGACTCTCCAAGATAATGCATTTACCTAAAAAACCCTAGCAGAATATATCTATGGTCCTAGAATGAACAGTTCATTCTTCAGGGAGAATAAATACAGAGATGTTATGTAAGAAAGTACATTAGAACAATTCCTCTGGATTATGTGCGTATCTAGAGGCTGAACTCTTTTTTTTTTTTTTTCTCAATAGAAAACCACAAACAGCAACCTGAAAATGAAAAAAATAAACACATCCACTGCAACATAAGAAGGCAACCACAGCTTCAAAAAAACGGCCGGAGGTAAAGTCTCAGTTCCTTCAGCTTTATGCCATCTTCAGACAAACCAGTTTTCATTCTGACCTCAGCATTTGTGTGCGTCAGCTCTTCCAGTCCTATTTTTGCTTCACTTCTCTCATCTAACAATATCAGTGTCCTAGAGAGTTCTGCCTGTTAAATTTAAGTGTACTCTCCTTAGTGCCTTAGCTTTTTGTAGTGAAGAATCCTCTACATTATACACAGATTATATATAGAGATCCGAGGTGTAACCATGGGTGTCGAATTGTAATAGGACAAGTTTTTAACTAAATGTCTGGCTTTAATATTTTTATTCACACCAATTAAAAATAAAATCACCATAGGATAAAAGGTTTATTGTCTCTATGTAGAGCAGAACAGACCACTGCCCTGAGAGCCGAACGAGGCATTATGTACTTTTGTGAGCCTCAACTAGCTAGTTTTAAGGTGTTCTTTTTTTAACCGAAGTAGACATTTGAAATTACAATCCAATATAGGACAAGAGCACAAAAGCTTGCAAGTGTTTAATTAAGTTAAAATAAAATACTAGCGGAAACTCATGTCCAGACTTACAGTTATTACCAAAACCTAAACAGTACTACACAAGAGAAAGGTCAGCTATTACCAAAAAAAAGAAACAGAAGTAGGCTGCCTGCTGTGAAGCAATAAAATCTCCCTAGATTCCTAATTTATTAATACAGAAATGTTACTAGCAGTTACAAAGACCCCCTGTCCCTTCTCTTCCCAGTGGCTGTAGGAAGCCTCCTACTTTCTCAGATCAGTGCTTGCACCAGGCAACAGAGCTTCCCAAAGGTCCCCTTCAGAAGTACGCTCAGTTTGTCTACTGGAGACCCTAATTCTTCCACAGGTGAACGTATACATGCACTCTCTTTGTAAGTCTTCTGCTGCCAAAAAATATTTCTGCCAGTCCAATAGAAATATGTTTGGAGAACAAAGCCTTAGGCAGAATGAGGACAGCAATATACTTTCAACTTCCTCTTAGCTACCATATTCTTTACTCTAGACCATTCCTACCTTTCAGGCTAGAGATTACTGCAGGCTATCGGTGCCCTAAGAGGCCTCTATCTCCTTGCAAAATACTATCGATCCGACTGAACCCTTTCTTCTTTTAAATGAGGGAACAGCGTCAACCAGGTTTTACATGATCCTAGAATGACTCCTCATCATACAGCTCCTGTATGATTGCAGATGGTACTCAAACTGAAGTCCTGCCACACAGACTCAGAGGCAAGTATTTTCCAGCCAGTTACCAGGCTGATGAGCAGAGATGAGGAGGCAGCCTGGAAATATTCTCCCATCACACATCCAGGAGGAGCTCTTTTCAAGGCCAAAAAGGGACAGCTTTTCCTGCCCTAGAGTGAACACCGTGGTGCTGCAGCTGCACTTTTATGTGCGTTTCAGGGAAGAAAATGGCCCTTTAAAGCTAAGCATTTCTCACTTTTCCTTTTAATTCAGATTCCCTTTGGAAAAAAGATTATGCAGACATTTTCTTTGAAACCAGACAAAAGATAGGAATCTTAATTGGTCCTTTTAGCCTTTCAATGCAAGCCATATTATTTAATATAAGAATACATACAAGCACGAATACATACAAGCAGGAGGCACTGTGTTTTTAACTCTTTAACTGTCATTAAACTCATGAATACCAGTATTTACTCCAACACAATGTTGGAGTAAAGAACAAAGTGAACTTTGCTAATAATGATGATTACTGTAATTCTTTTGCTGTCTCCAAAACACACAGAAGACAGAATCGATATACACATGTAAGCAAGCAAAAATAGTTTATAACAAATATTTTACTCGACAAAGAATTGAGAGATTTTAAATCATTCAACCCACCAGTCACTGAGTTATCTTGAATTCTTGCCAGATGAAATCCATTGCAGAATAGTTCATGAACTCTGGAGGAAGATAACCTTTCCCCAGTGTTAGGATCACAGACAATGGTACTTACTGAAGCTTGGAGTAACCAGTACCTTTCTTCTGTAAATAGCCCTGCCTACCCGGTCCAAGTACAGCATAACCGAGGATGGGCCTAAAACACCTGATATTGAATGCACATTCCTGAAGCTCTTAAATAAAGCAGAATTAAACTCTGCAAAATAATTTTTAGTATCTTGCCACAGTGCTGTTCTTTTTCAAGATAACTCTATTCCTATCTAGCCAGAAGCCAACTTTATTCTTAGTAAACTTTTCTGTAGAAAAGTAAACCAGGCCACTTTCCACACATCAGTGTGGAAGTACACCTGCAAGACAACACTATATATAAATAAGAGAGTGCAAAACATTACGTAGAAATCTCTGACTAAATGAATCAAGTCTCTCTTTCCAACCAGAATATACTCACAGATCACAAAACATTTTAAGCACCTACTGTATAACTTTTGCTAGGGTAAATATCCACTCAGTTTCAAGTAAATTTTGGCTACATCAGGTCACAAAGTCACCAGAAACTCTCAAGTTTCTAAGTTAGTAACTTCTGAAACCTGAAGTTTGACATCCTATTGAACTTCAATATGAAGCCCTAAGACTGAAAACGTACAGTTTTCAAAAATCCTGATTTTTCAGGAAATTCTTTGAAAATAATACTCTGGTTATCACAAAGCAATTCTGAATGATTGTTCATGATGACACCCACCCATGAATCTCACCATTAGCATTACACATATCACAAGTCAGATGGAAATTTTTAAACACTACACAAGTTGCCCCTTTATCAGAGTCCAGTACTGTCTGACCAGGTTCTTCTAGATATTTCACACACGGAGGGTGTAATGTTTAATACAAAATTTACTTATTTGAAGATAGCTGGTGTTACATGGGATTGCTGTTTTAGCAGAGTGATACAAAACATACTGAAACAACAACACAAATGTAAATTACACTCAGCAAAATATATCAATCGCAATATACGGTCCAACCACAATACCAATCTGATTCCCATTACCAGTTTCTATAATGTGCTCGCCATCACGACGCTGGGCATCCCCAGGCGCCAGGAAGGAACACATGGGTTGAAGTCAGCTCAAGCCCATTGCTCTCTTCAAAATACTTTTGCTAGTTTTCTAGGTTTTGTACCCTATGTTGGACTGAGCCACATATTCACTCCCCCCATGCTGGTCTGGCTAACTCAGGCAGACATTTACACTGTTTTAATGAGCTTCTAATGGGAGAAACATTTACAACACCAGTTGATCCACTCAACTGTTGATAGCTGTTTGTCTAACCCAAAGGCCACTCTCCGGTCCCCTTTGTGATGAGATAAAGTCAGCTTCTTTGCAACAACTGTTGTCAGTCACACCCTGACTTATTCCTCGAGTTTCCAAGCTTCCTGGGCACATCGCCCTTGCCCATCTCCTCTGAGCCTTCTTCCATTTTAGGGGTTTATTGCTCAGTCACACCACTTCAGCAAGATATTGATAACAATCATCACAACTACTTCAGTAATTTCTGAGCTAACAACGACAACCGAAAGTGATACTGCTGTTTTAATACAACTATGGGTAAAGCTACAAAGTTGGTGCAACAAATAAAATGTCTGTAATGAGAGAGAAATAGTAAATAAGAGTTTGATGAAGCAAGTGAAACTTGCAGTTTCAAACTGCAGATGTTTCCATTTGTAATTAGAATGTACGTTTATATGGTCTGTCCCAAATAAAAACAACTGGGAAAGCTCCTAGTGGCTCTATGGTAGCTTAACCCAACTGTCCTACCAGAGTATCACTGTATGGTATGAAAACAGAATTAAACATGTTTACAACCGTAAGGCCTAATAGTCTCTTCCCAACGAGAACAAAAATCCCAATTTATCCGTAACTATGCCTTTTTTAGGCAACATGCAAAACGCTAGTAATATTCCTTACCAGGTAGATTCCATTTGGAAATTTACACAATGCAAAATTCACAATGCCATTTTGATAACTATGAGATTGACATAATTAATAAAGCAATAGACTTTGCTTGAAATTTTTTTAAAGAATTTCCAGTTTAACACTATTTCACAATTATTGTGTACTTTTGCTAAAATTACAACACACTGCAACATCTTTTTTTGGTCATAAAATTGAAGCAGGGTGTTCTCAACAGCTTTTAGCAACAATTAAGTCGCTCAAATATTTTTTTTTTATTTTTGTCTTCCATCCCCAACCCCACCAGTTTATTTTACTTTTATTTTGTTTTATTTTATTACATCTCATTTTTAATGGGATATAAGAAAACTCGTATAGAACACTTTCTATAGGAAAATTTCTGAGGAAATTCTGAAAGTCTGATGGAAGATCAGCTTTTCAAGGCTTCATATTTTCAGGCATACAGGTATTGAAGTGTTCCTCACATTGAGGAAATTCTGAGGCAGAAGCTATAAACATGCTGGCACTATTAGAAACATGCATGAAGCAGGTAGGAGAATTGAATTTGAAAGCACACATTTATGAATCTCTAGGGGTGAACACCATTTCATCCCTCTATAATCTGTTTTGAAACAAGCAAGTTTATCTTAAGACAACATTAATTTGCTAATATCAATAGTATCTCAGACTTGTCTTAAGATAACACTTGGAAAAAGCCAAGGTGATTATATCTTTCCCTGCAGCTACAAATATGCTAGCGTACTGGATCCAGCTCTTAATCCCTTTTTCAGTGCAGACAGATCACAAACACCATGCCATGTTTGTTGTACAGTGCTTGCTTCTCTGATTGATGACATCTATTAAGCTATCTGCAGCTCCTCTATTGCCTCTCTACACTTATTCAATTGTTTCTGCTGTCAGATTGCATATTTAGCTCTTTCAGGACATAAACTATTTTGCTTTTAACTACATCTACTGGCAGACTACAAAGAATGGACTTCTCACTAAATTCATCATTAAAACCACCATGCAAGGGAAGGGGACACTCTTAAAAATGATGCAGGTTTCCAGTGACTAGGATAGTTACATTGGTCATATTTGTCCAGGAACTCTACTCAGCATCACAGTTCACCTCTACTTGTGTTATGCTGACTCACCATAAGAATTGTATGAACTACTGTGAAAAGGTGACAAAAAAAATCTCGAAGTGCTGAGGCTTAGGACATCAAAGAGCACCGGACTATGGTAAACTTAATAACACAGTGAGCAAGAAAAGTTATTTCAAAAGCTTTCCAGTGCTCAGAGAGAATTAATATTCTGAGATGTGGAACTTCCTGAAGCAGAATTAAAGTGGAAAATATTAAATTGGGAAATAAAATTTACAATTTTCTGAAAATTACTGGCAAGCAACTCTCCCTCTTCACAAAGGACTAAAGAAGCTCCAATAGCACACGGTATTTTCTCCCTCATTTCTCAGGCATTGGGAACCCCTGGTGAGAAGAAAAACTGCATTTATGCAGTGTTGCTAGCCTACCCCTCCTGACTGCTAGCTGAGTGCTTTGGACAACCAAAGTCTTTTTTATATCTTCATATCTAATTAAAAGTCTAATTTGCTGTCACAGTGTACTTAACTAAACACCAGGCCTGAAGCTCCAGCCAGTGAAAGTGAGCCTGAACAGAAAATATACCAATTACATTCCTACTGAAATGAGGGGTTACACATCAAGTATTGTCAGTTTTGTGGCAACCTTAAAGAGCACATTGTACATTCTATTATAATTATGTCTTGTACCTTAACGGATAACTGTTCTGGTCATGGAGTTGGCAAGCAGCTACTGTATACAGTATTTCAAGTAATGATTCCTATAGTTTAGGAGTTTCTGTAAACTTGAATATTATTTACTGCTACTGAGATGGTTAAAGTTGGTAAAAAAAAAACAAAACAAAACATTATGTTTCAACATTTCTTTTAAATTCAAAACTAAATTTAAGGAATACGATTTTTTTTTTTTTAATTTTCATCTTCAATTTGCAAAAATATATCCATTTCAGAAGCATTCACTTTGGAATTCTAAACTTCCAACAAAAAAAGGACATATTTCTTTTTAGAAAAGATAGCATATCAACCAATATCCAACAACCAGCCTTAGCTTTTTTAAGCTTCAAGAAAAATGAAATATCAACTGTATGAAGAGTCATGGGGAAAAAAACCAAACCACTAAATGTTTAAAAAGTAAAATCCAAGAGAAAGAATACCAAAGTTTCAAAAATTAGAAGTTTCCCAAATATATATTTTTTTACATATATCAAGTCTGTTAAGTCATATACCACTCTGACTCAGTGGCTACAGAGCTTAATCTTGCTTTTATATTCTTTGGCACCTTAAATATTGAATTCTTTCCTAGACAGTGGCATGACTTCAACAGTTGTAGATAAAGCATACAACATGCTATTTTCTTGCAAAGGACAGCCTGGACTCATCTTTCTTTGGTCTTTTTACATCACCTACTCTGCAGGAACAAAAGAGAGAAACTCTCTACGGAGCATACAGCACCAAACTAGCAGCTGCTTCCTGCTTCTTACATACCACAGTGAAAAGCAGCTCCATGCCCACCCACCTTCAGCTGATGTCTTACCAACCATAGCCTAGGCAAGATTTTTTTGCCTGCAGTTTCATGTGAGTTTAGGATTAATCAACATGCTGTCCTTCAATAATATAACATAGTCATTATTTAGAGGTCATTTTTAATGTACAGAACCATAGAGAATATTTATAAGTCTTATTACACAAACACTGAGCACAGGTTAAGAAAATCCACTGAGTTATAAAGAAATTCCAAGGGGGAAAAAAAAAAAAAAAAAGGAGTCAACTTTACGAATTTTAGCTACTAAATCTTTGTTTCAGTTTGGAAACATGCTGTTGCTGAAGGCCAAAATTTAGAAGCACACTTCAGAATTCTGCCTTACTATAACCAAAAAGAAAAACCAGTCTCAGAAAACTGTTTAAATCTCAGTAAAGTAGGATCTCAACTAACAAACCCTTTCTATTACCAGGCACATTTTCTTACCTTCTGACAAAATGCAATGATTGTTATAGCAAAGATTTAATTTTAAATACTCTTTTAAAGAAGTCTCAGGGTTTTTTCTTCTAGGTGAACCACTACTAAACTAAATTGCAGCTTTGCTAGAAAATTACTTTTCCAACAACTCTGCATTACTTAGAGAAAACCTACACTGTACCCTGTACTACAACATAGCTCTAAAATACACACTAAAAAGGCCTATTCACCATAAAAAATGTACTCTACTTACTTATCTCCATTTTGCTGTTGTTCTTTTCCAGTAAGCTACCATTGCGTGCAGACAGAGTGATTTCCCAGTTTCTGTCTTCCACTGGAGACTTCAACCAGGTGCAAGAAATCAATGATGCTTCATGAAAAACACATGTGTGCTATAGATCAGCAATGGGACTTGCAGGTAACTAGAATCTATTGCAACACAGTAACAAGAAGAATAACATGTAAAATTAAAATAATTTCTGTGCTCATATTATCTGTAATTAATATAAACT
Organism: Nipponia nippon; assembly: GCF_047370975.1. Taxonomy (NCBI): domain Eukaryota; kingdom Metazoa; phylum Chordata; class Aves; order Pelecaniformes; family Threskiornithidae; genus Nipponia; species Nipponia nippon. The sequence goes on along the minus strand of NW_028262291.1, from coordinate 7,573,537 downwards.
CTCTACATAAGAACAAAATTTTATTATCACTATCAAGATGAAATTTTTTCGAAGTATTGTTCACAATACATAGAACTACCATTAAATTACTAATCATTTTAAGTGAAAATATTTCTTATGAAGTTGTCTAAATATACATATATATATACACATACAGAGTTCTAAAAACACACAGAAACTTCCTTTTCACAAGAAAGCAACCCTCCCTCAAAAAAAACTAAAACAAAAACTGTGTTTAGAAAAAGGAATTTATAGCTTCTGATTTGTGTTTAATAAAGAGTTTCAAGCAACTCTATTATTAACATTCTTTATCTGATTCTACAAATAAAGGTTCTTTTGTGTTAGCATATTTTGCTAGACTTTAACATTTCAAAGCAGACCAATTTGTGAATTAAGTTCTTGAAACAGATACTTTTCTTGTCTAGGAATAGAACAAAACGAAGAACCGAAGTACCCAATTGCAAAAGATCTGTCAACAATTCTTTTATAAAGCCCCATTCTCAAGAGGTTACAATTATCACAGCATGACATTTTTTCAGGGAAATAATTTTGCCCTAGATGGCTTTCTGGCTTATAGTTTTGAGGTTGTTTTTTTTGCCTCTCTTTAAATGAATAATGACAGTTCCCATATCTGTAAGAGGAAAATTACATGTTACTTTACAACTCGCACTTCTCTCAACAACCTGAAGAGAGAGGAACTTAGACTAGGTCTAGATTTCACTCATTTCAGCTTCTCTGATATTTGAACTGAAAGCTTCATATTAAGACACTATCATAAAATCTAATACTAAAATTTAGAGGTAGACTCTGATATCGTTCTTTGCTTTGAAGATTTATCTGTGGCTTAGATCATGAAAAAAAAAAAAATCTGGCTTTAGAGTAACTCTTCTGAGCTAATTAAAGGAACCTTTTTCTTCCATGCATGCATATACTCTCTCAAAACATAATTGCCAATAATGCAAAACATTCACTGTTTGGGGAAGGAAACAAATACTAGTTCCCCCACTATTTCATGGCTTGAATCAAAATTCCTTCGAGACAAAGGCAAGTCATTTGCACATTAGCATTCTAAATCACCAGGGAGAGCATGGCAAGGCTTTCCTGTTGCACGTTGTGAAAACTATTTTTATAGAATTCTGCAAAGGGCAGAAATAATAATAACTGATTTTAAGTTGCTTGCTATTTTTGGAAACTTGAAATGAACTGACATATTAATGGGGATATGCAACATTTTTGATGTTTCTGAAAGATCCTATTTTGTAATTTTAGTTTATCCTGCTATACCTCAGAGTTTTGTCACACATTCCTTAGAGAAAATAGAGTTTTGAAAGAGTGGCACATAGCAAATGCTAGAAAAACTCTTACTCAGCTATGTTTTTCTTCACATTAGAAAGAAAAAAGGATTCCGAATATTAATTGTTTACATTGCTGAACTGTTGTACTTCTTTGCAAACACAGCTCTTCAGACAATTTGGGGCTGGAGCACGTGACAGGTTTGAAGAACTACCATTTCTAGTAACTTCCTTAAGTCAGATCTTTTCTGTACCCTGCAGACAACTTAATCCTTCCCATACAAAATTCTCAAGGTCTTTTTAATATGCAACAACTATGAAGCCATTTTTCCTTGCTATTTTCTCCTGATTCATAAGTGCACTTGGCAAGAACTCAAAGCATACATGGCTGCTGACGCTTTGTACACTGGCAGAGAAGGTGAGGGTTGAATCACTCTAACACTTAGGAATTGATTTGGAAAAAGCTACTCGCTCTCCCAGCTACCGAAATGTTATACTACATCGTTATAAAGAGATACAGACATACAATTTACGAAGAAAGCTATTATACTTCATCGTACACTCTATTCCCTGAGCCTTGGCAACAAAGAAGGAGTTGAACTTCCTTTGTGGGAGGATGATTATTGAATTGTGCACCTGGCATGCACAAGGCCTTTCTGTCCTTAATTGATTGCTGTGGGCATCAGAAATGAATGAAGTAGGGGAAGACAGATTGTTCTAATACTCTCTTTCCCAGCAGATAAGCACCAAGCTGGGGCACTCTTTCCTGGCTTCAGATAGACCTTCAGGTATCTTTTGAATTCTGGAAACACTTTATTTATACTCAAGCCCCTTAAAATAAATACTACTTCACTTTCAACTGTCTCAGAGTAACTACATCTCTTTTTCTGTAACAAAGCAGTAAGTTCATTGTCTTGCCCAGGGCCATAAACTTCTCCCTCCAGCTCAGGGGCTTTACAAACCTCCTACTTTAACTATTATTTTGAATTACTTCTTCACCCTCCCCCTTCCTCCTCAGAGCTGCTGCAGCCTGGTCTGCAATCCTCTGCTGAGTCCCCACCTCCTCCCTCCTTTCACTGCTCATACCTTTCATCTTTCCCAGGGGCATCTCCTAACACCAAACACCTGGGTCTCAGCCAGCTGGAAGAAGAGCTCTGCCTAGCCCACAGAGCCTTAGGGCCCCTAGTTGCAGGCCTGAAAGAAACAAGCAGTTGAGAATGCTTCCGATTACCTGTGGCAATATTCATCAGATATATCTAAAGATTAAGCAGCTAAGAAACAAAAAGCTCTGGGGATTCACGAGCAGTTCAGAATACTAAAAAAAGGGGCTTCAGCCATACAGAAAAGAAGCTCAGTAAGCAAACAGAGAATTTATAAATGAGTTTTCTCAGATGACAGGAAAAATGGTATTTAGCTTATGGTAGCTACTGCAAGGAACTGATTGATAGATGTTGAGTTTTTTGTTTTATTATTGATTTAAAAATTGCCTTTATTCAGAAAATAAGCTGTTTGCAAAAAAACTTATAACTTCTTGGGTTTTTCCTCTTTTATATACAATAAATTAAAAGTGGTTTTAATCAATGGTTTTCACATTTATTTTCACCAGGTAACCAGTTTTTTCTTTGACTTCTTTCATCTAGCTGTATATCAGTAATTTTGCCCCTGATTATAATGTGAAAAAGGAGCACTTTTCAGGTGTTGCATTTTATTTTCTTTTATAGATTTGGACATGACATCCTGGGGAGGATTTTTTTCTCCCCAAACCACATTCAGAGTGCTCCATGTCAATTTTACTGACTTATGTCTAGCAACATTTATCTGACTCAAGCACCAGAGAAGAACGTCTCCAGAGCATCTAGTTCCATCACAAGATGCATTCATGAGTCAGGTCCTCAGCTGCCATGAATCTGTAATTTAAAAAGGGGGAGTGTCGTGGTTTAACCCCAGCTGGCAAGTAAGCCCCACACAGCTGCTCGCTCACTCCCCCCCACAGTGGGGTGGGGGAGGGAATCAGAAGAGTCAAAGTGAGAAAACTCTCGTTTTCAGCACACATCCAAAACATAGCCCCATACTAGCTACTATGAAGAAAATTAACTCTATTCCAGCCAAAACGAGCACAGGGAGGAACAAGCTTGTCTTCCAGAGCTCCCAAACTAAACTCAATATTTTAACTGATTCAATTACTTTAACTTTTTGCAGCTGATGAGTATTTCCACCATAGAAAATGGAGATATACTAAGGAGATATATATATATATTTTCACTTTTCTTAATTAGATATGGACAGTTTCACTTAAATGTTGCGCTTTGCTCTTCATGATTTACAACTGGTCAGCTAAGTTGCAAAGTATTTAATCTGCCAGTTAAAAACCACTAAATTGTAAAAGAAAAATTTAAAGACACCTTATCTGCATATGACTCCCTTTGTTCATATGCCTAACTACTTATTGTCTGAAGAAAATCCATTCCTCATACTTCAGTCAAAAAAAAGCACTGTTCAGATTGTGAGGAGAGATACATGCTATTACTGTGGTGAGAATACCTAAACTATTCATACTCTGTCTTTGTAAAGTACCTGTCATCATACCCTATTAGCACCTCCATGAAAGGGTTGCCACTAATCTACTTTATAACTAGAATCACAGTCATTTTTTGTGAAGGGTGGTGATATTCAACTACGATATAGACTGACTCACTACCCAGAATTCTCTTGAATGTTTCTCATTTTCTTTAAATATTACCTACTTTGGCTTTGAAAACCATATCAAAACATGCTATTCAACAATTACATTTAAGCACACAGCTGTTGAGCTTTACTACCACTATGGCTATGATGGTGGTAAAGAATATTTTCTAGAAAAAAATGTTAGGTAATGACTAATATCGAGCTGCTAATAATATGGAAGTCAAAATGAGGTCAATTGTCCTGTCACAATCAAGGCTACAAACCCTTTAAATCTCATTTTTTCAATTAATTAAGCCTTTCATTAAAGCCATTTAGCCTTCCCTCTGGTTTTGAGTGTTTTTTAAAAAAATAAAAATCCAAATAAGACACCATTTTTTCAGGACATAATTTTGAACAACATTGTACAAACTGGTCCTGGTACAACATTCCCTTCTAGAAGGTAGGACAAATCTAGCTGACAAGAATGCTTCCTTGCAATCTAGCACAACAAACACAGGACAATTTCAGTTATACCCTTTCATTATGTGATTTTTCAAGTGCTCATAGCATGCAACATAGCAAAAACAGGTTTGTTGAGAGGGCCAAGGATCTGAGTAGCAGTAATACCTTTACGTGTTTTGTTAATCGTGTCTCAGCCATCCCGTGGCTGTTAATTTTGTTTTGATATTTCCTCAATGTCCATAAGCTCTACAGAAGCTTACCAAAAAAAAAAAAAAAAAAAAAAAAAAGATAAAAGAAAAGAAAAAGCCTGTTGCTGCTGTGCTTTCTTCTCTAGCTGGATTTTAGATTATGGCTGTATTGTTAGACAGCTTCTCATTACCTGTCAAATATTTTCTCTATATCCATAAATAATGGGAAGAAAATGAAAATAAGTTCTGCTTACCCCAGAAAATATTGCCTAATTAATTTCACTGCATGCCACACAAGTCTTTGTATCCAGCATGTCTTGCACAGCATAATAAAACCATAGAGTTAATTTATTGCCCAGTGTTTAGCCACAAAAAGAAGAGGTCAAGTGGCTGGGCAGCTCTGAGAGTCACGGTGCAATTTCTGCCTAGACTATTGAGTCCTCTATGCTGACTCAGCAGCTTTGACCAAGGTATTGAAGAAATGGAAATGAAAGTACGTGCGTCAGCCTGACTTCCCATCCAACTACCACCTGCAATACAGACTGACAATGGGACAAGAAGCACTCTTTATCCTTAAATAATCTTCTAGGGATCAGGTATATGAATGTCAAGTGTTGCCCTGGTAGGCACTGAGAGTTACCGCTGTCTGATAGACTACTCAGATCTCCAGTTACTTCTGTCCATACATCTATGACTACATTGACCATCTAATGGACATAGAGGAACTTATACTGGTGGGAAAGGAGCTAGGGAATGTGTTTACTAGCAGGGCGCTCTGAAGCTCCCTAGGTGGCATGCCTCGATGCTGGATGCAACATAACTCTGTCCCGACTGGGGCACAATGCTGCGCATGATGTTAGAGACAGAAATAATTGTGAGAACCTTACTTCGAATAGGTACATCATGGAAAGTGACCTATTCCTTGAAGTCCTTCCTTTTCCTTCTGGTAATCAAAGACATTCTCTTGCATGTCACTCAATCATTTGTTGCTTGTTGTTCATAACTTATATTTTGGCATTCTTAATTATTATAACATACATTTTAATCTTGACATCTAATCGGTTTTTGTTATTACAATATGCAAACAGTTCATACAGTAAATATATCTTATGCAATTACAGAAATTAGGAGCTTTTACTAACTTCCAGTTAATTGTAATTATACTATCATCATTTTACCATCTTACATAAAAATTATTCTGCATCAGAAAACATGGAAAATAATTAAATTTAGACAGGATAAGGGAAGTATACTGTGAGGGTCTTGAAACTATAATATGTTAAACAGAAAAGATATTAAGCTTTGACAATTATATTGAGTGTTTCCCCCTCCCCATACTCAAAGCATGAACTTTACCCAAACCTTACAAAAACTTAACCTGTGATAATTTCCATAATTTTAGTTGATTATTCTGCAATGGCATATAAAATGAACCAGATTGGTGAATAATCCTACAACAAAAGAGTGGAAAGAGCCTTTTAAGTATTATTATAACATTTGACTAATAATGTTTCCATATGGAAAGTGTCTCTGCACTTAGAAAATATTTGAAGACAAATACTGTCAGAGAAACAGTACTTGAGAAAGGAATCCTGACATCTTCCATGGTACCCCACAGAAAAGTCCTGAAAAGCTCATTCCTGAAAACCATTTCAACAGAGCACAAATGTGATAGTGACACCAATTTAGCAAAGACAGCACAAAGAACAAAAACCTGGGTTACTGAAAGGGCTTTGTGAACCTGTATAACACTGCAGATTTAACAGAATCATCTTGAAAAGGTGACGAATACTGAGTCTGTCACCAGGCAAACTCTATGACATATGGCCGATAGATTGTTGGTAAATATTTAATAAAATGAAACATTAGTCTCTGACGTAAAACCTCTACTATTACAAAGAGGCAAAGGTACAGCAACAAAGCACGTGCTCTTTTTTGACAATGGTGCTGTGTTTCAGGTTGCCCATATCTACAGACTAAAATTAAAACTCAGTCTGTTACCACAGTGTAATACAACTCAGCAGAAGAGGCCTCTGTAGATTTTTTTATTTTTTTTTTAGTTAAACCTGGCTTCTATGGTTCAACAGCTTGACAGCATTGTAAAAGCATATTGTTTTTGCTAGAACATCTGTCCTTCAAGTAATTACTGTTCCTACTTTAAAATCCTTACTGTAAAAGCCAGTAGAGTCTGGGTGTTGGGTTTGTTTGTTTTTTCCCTTTGTTAATATCTAATACTTTGTGTCAGGTGTAAGATGCACATGTAGCACAGGATTGGTGCTTCTATATTAACAGAAAATTATAAAACACATGTCAATTTGCTAGTCACAACTGCTTATGTGATAGAAGACTGGATTTTATAGAGGACTAATTAACTTTCTTCCTTTGGAGCTGTGATTTAAAATCAGAATTACTAGTAAAAATAGTTTGGCAGCTTCAATTCCTGTGGAACTCCAGAAAATAACATGTTTGGCAGCTGCATTCAGGACTGGTATGAATTGCCAGAACACAAAATACCCACATTCAGATATGCCATGCCAGAGTTATGTGCAAAATTGCCAATCCAAATCCTAAAATCATGGATGGTTTTAAAAATCTTTATTTTTAAGAATAATGAACATTGAAGTGGTTATTTTTTCTCCAGTTTTCCTATTTTTGCACACTTAGGGTCACACTCATTTCAATATATTCTAATTTTAGACCAAAAGACTATCAGTGTAATTTCTTCAGTGAAAATGAAAACACAAATGCCATTTCATGATTTCTGCAGCTGAGGTTTTAAGCTACCAAGTTGCCTGACAAAAAGTTAAAAAGTGGTACAAGATAAAAAGATCCACGATAGAAGATCCATTATGAAGACTGACAATTGGCAACATTGCACATGGAAAGCACAAACAGTGCTTGCCAAATTTCTGTGATGGAATTAATCAGCCATCAGAAATGTTTGCCTCAGCCCATTTGCTGCAACTACTTTACTTTCCTCTAGAAGCAGTAACTTACTGCTGTACAGAGCTACTACAGACAATTCAGCACTTGAATGGATAAATATGTGAATGGATATGCTGGAAAAATTAGTTTTACTGTCTGGCTCTGAATAGGCAGGACCAGTATATCTGTCCCAAAAGCTGTTATCCAATAACACTTTTTTTTTTTTTTCCTTTGGACAAATTAAATTAATGAAAGAACCTCACGCTTAACTATCAACATTACAGATTAAACGTTTCTGAAATGTTAAAATTCTCCTTGTCCAGCAAAGAGGCAGATGTTTTTTTCTTCCATTAAAAAAATGCAACGGTCTTTTTAAAAATAAATTGAACCTGTAGGGCAACAACATTTCTTCAGGATAGTCAAATCCCACAACTGCAATTATGCCTCTTTGTATAATATTATAATCCTTAAACACTCCACACAGTCTATCTTGCTATAAGTTATTTTCTGGTCAGCTTACTTATTTCAGCACCTCATTATTCATAGTCAAAATTTCAGCCAAACTAAGAACAAACACATATGTAATGCTGAAAAAAATCCTGGCGTCAGTTCAAATTAGTAATAACATTTTGAACATTTGTTATTTAAGTTTGTTTAATTCTTTCCATCTTAAAGTGTGTAACAAGGCAACTCGTCCTATGCATCATCATGAGATCGTCCATTATCCAGTCATGTATCAAGAAAACATGAAAAAGTCATATTAGAATAGCATCTGTTAAAGTGTTTAAAGTTCTGCAGTTACTAAAGCTGATACTGAACACAAACGGAGTCCACTAGATGGCATAAAGCAATAAATATAATGATAAAAAACATAATGAAACCCCTGATTTCTGTTATGGTATTTACTGATTTCTATTATGATAAAAATCACACAGTGAGAGAACAAATTTCTGTTTACTGAAATATTAATAAATAGTAATGCTTTTTTTCTTCTACACACAAAGTACTACAGAGGGGAATGTTGAGGACACAAGCTTACATAAGGAAGTCAGGTAATATTAATACGAAGGTTATAAATACAACTTTAACTCTGCCCTTTGAGATTACGTATTCTAGTACAACATCACTACATAATCACACACTATTTGAAAAATAATACAAGAGAATAATTTAGGTTTTTATATATAGCCATCTTCACAAAACAGAAAGTAGCAACTTTCCTTTTTTTTTTTTTTTTAAATATTCAAAGTGACTATGCCTCATTTTTGTTAACAACTGTTAACAACTGTTAACAAGATCTTTAAGATCGAGACCTGGCCTGTAAAATTTCTCCAGCACTTAGGAACCTCTTCCAGTCACCATGACCTTTCAGAGGTAATTAAGAATGTCCTTACGGGGACATCAGCCTCCTCCTTCAACACTCGTGAGTGCATCCCACCAGGTCCCAAGGACTTGTGTATGCCCATTTTGTTTACATGTCCCTTGATTTGATCCTTCTCTACCAAGGGTAAGTCTTCCTTGCTCAAGACTTTCCTGCTGGTCTCTGGGGGCCTGGGATTCCCAAGGGCAAAACTCTAGCAGTAAAGACCAAGGAGAAGGCGGCACTGAATACCTCAGACTTTTCCATGTCTTTTGTCACCAGGCCTCCTGCCCCATTCCCCAGAGGGCCCAGATTTTCCCTAGTCTTCCTTTCACTGCTAATATATCTAAAGAAGCCCTTCACATCCCTTACCAGATTAAATTCCAAGTGAGCTTTGGCTTTCCTAACCCTGTTCCTGCACACTCAGTGGAATGCAAAAAAGACAAACAATTCTTAATGTAACCAAATTAAACATTGGGTAGTGTGTTAGGGTTTTTTCATTTATTTTACATTTTCTTATAAACTTGTAACTTTGTTTATTCTGAATGTTATGAACAAATGCTTTTATGTGCATTTAATCTTATTCAGGCTCTGTCTAATGTGATTCAAGATGATAACTACATAACAGCACCCCTCACCTGAGGTCATCACAAGTCTATAAAGCAAGATCCTGAGGCACTTTACCAGTAGCCCTAGCTTCCCAGGCCATCCTCCACTGTTTCCGAAAGGTAGGTTTACAGCTGAGCTGCTCAGGCCAAGGAGAGAACAGTCACTGTAGGAGGCAGGAGAAGCAAAACGTTTCAATACTGTTTACACTAAAGTCTCTCTGGCACACAGGAAGGTGTTGGGACACTGCAGAAGTCACAGATATCAGGTGGATATTCCACACTTGTGAGGTATACTCTTTGGCTCACTGAAATTTCTGTTTTCTGTATTTACACACTGCCTTGGTTCACCACGTTTTATGCCTATATAGTATTTTATATTCTGTTGATGCTATCTGCAACAGCGGTAGAGTCAATACAGAGCCTGGTCCAGGAATATGGACCAGGATGCTCATGAAAAAGTTTGCTAACCAGACTGATGCTAAGTGAAAACTTTGTAACATTGGATGATGTTTTTTCAGAGTGTGCAGCTTCATTTCTACATTTAAACGGTTTCTGTAGCTGAACCTGACAGTTTTAAAGCCATGTACTTCCAAAGACAAATTTATTTCCAGGAAGCTGGGCCAGCTTTTTGACCAAAACTAAGTTATTCTTTTCCCTATACATATATGTGTACTCTCTCTCTCTCTCTATATATATATGTACACACATACACACACACATATTCCATATGCTCCATATACATATTATTCAAATATGTATATGTATTAAATTTTGTATGTGTATATTCAAATAAGCTTACATAGACATGTTTACTTATATATCTATTTTCATATCCTCGTGCACAGGAGGGATGAAAGATCAGGAACTCCAAGTAAATTTATTTAAATTCCAAGAAAATGTCCTTTGCAGACAGTGGGAAAAAGCCTTTTGCATAAAGGAATAATGTGAAGCAGACCATTTCTCCTCAGTGTAGTGTTTCCTGGTAGTTATAAGTTCTTCTCTTCAGCTTTTCAACTAGACTGTTCCACAAATCAGAGCTTATCTCTAGGTGGTAGCTGACAAACCCCAGAACTAGATGTTAATTACTGGTAGCAGCCAAATTGTTACATGAGGTGGGGGTCCGTCTTTTCTCCCAAGTAACAAGTGATAGGATGAGAGGAAACAGCCTCAAGCTGTGCTGGGGAAAGTTTAGGCTGGATATTAGGAAAAACTTCTTCACTGAAAGTGTAGTCAGGCATTGGAACAGGCTGCCCAGGGAAGTGGTTGAGTCCCCATCCCTGGAGGTATTTAAAAGAAGGGTAGAGGTGGTGCTTGAGGACATGGTTTAGTGGTGGACTTGGCAGTGCTAGGTTAACGGTTGGACTCGATGATCTTAAGGGTCTTTTCCAACCTTAATGATTCTATGATTTCAGACAGGAAGGAGAATAGCCTCACAAAATATCTTCTATGTCTTTGTTTCTTCTGCTGTCATGTTTCTAGTTGTGTAGAAGCACCATGCTTTTGAATGTCATCTTTCACTGTGTTTAATTAGCTGTTCTATGTACTCTGCAAAGCCATTCCCCATATGCTTTCTCTGCATGCTTCCTTGTACTCTGCATGTATGTGTTCCCTTCCCCGGCTGTATACACTCGCTGTATGCTTTCTCTGCGTGCTTTCACACGCTTGCTCCTTACTCACCTTATGTGGAAGTGTTCTTTTACATGTCACTTAAAACTTTTCAGCAGAGGTACTGAAGATGTGGCAACAGCATGACTTTCCTTGTGAAGAATGAGTCAGATTAGGTACCTTTGCGTTAGTCGTTCAGGCTTGGTTTTTATAAATGCTGCAACCACCATGACAGATTTTTTTTTTAATACTTTCTTGATCTCCACTTACACAACTTCAAAATTAATTTAAGCTTCTGAGAAGTGTCAATCTCTTTGACTAATTAAATTAAAGCCTATTTGAAAGTGAATATTTAAACTTTAAAAAAAATAATAATTATTATTATTACTAAAAAATAACACATGGCTGAGCTGTCATTGTTCTGCCTCTAATGTGCTGACCTCAAAGATTGTGCCTATGCAAGCAAATTATTATAGAGTGAAACATGGCTTTTCACAACTGCGTATCCATAGGTCAGTCCAGTTATGAGCAGCTGTGGGACATCTATTTATGAGACATAAAAATGTTACACTGTGTATAATTTTTTCCTTCTAATATAATTTTTTAAAAAAAGCTGCTTCACAGCTAATTGAATGTAAAGGAAAAAGCAGATGTTACTTTATTTAATTACCCGTTTTAATCTTTACTGAGAAATATGTTATCATATTAAAATCTTATTGGAATACTAGATGATTCCCACCCTGTCTGTACTGATATTCCACAATAGCCTGAAGTTGTTTCAAGGGTTTGTGTTGATTTGATTGTATATTTTAATGCTTAAACAGCAGGTTCATTTGTTAGTAGAAAAAACATGTTTGGCGTTTCAGCTTTAAAATTAAAATTCAGTCTGATACAACTTGAGTGCTGAGTTTGCAGCACAAGAAGGCTGAAAATCATTTTTAACTGTTCCTATAAAAGATAGGGTACATGGGGAAGCCAAAACCTTACTAAGTTCAATCATTTCTATGCTATACTAGCTGGGAACATGTGCAACACAAGGATGAGAGAGACTGAGAGAGAAAGCCAGTCTTTCTGTGTCTCTTTATAAAAATAAGAATCAATACAATGAAAAATGCCCCTAGAAAAGTCACCTGTCCGCTATGTATACATGCCTACCATTAAAGAAAAGGTTTTGATCTCTGCCAGAATGGAATACCTTTAAACATATGCTCATGGGCTTTGATAAATTAGGCTAGAACTGTAAGATAGGTCATAAAATAGAATTCCAATTCTATTAGAAATTCTGAAATCTTTCTAAAACCCTTAAAAAGAAATGAAGTATTTTTTAAAATTTCAGTCTGAAAAGACTTCTAACAAATGTTCCTAAAGCTATGGAAGAAACAGGAGAGCTGTTGCATATTGGGAAGCTTGAAGATCCTGGTATCTGAGAAAGCTGAAGACAACAGAGTCTACAGGCTTCCTTGAAACCTCATTATCACATAGGAATTTTTGTGAGGTATTTCATATAAAGATCACCAGCGGATCAGATTCGATACTGAACATACAGAGGCTGCTATAAGACTTCTCAATTTTTTTAGATTAAGTAGTAAATCATCCACCCCTTTAAGGTACTATAACAAATCAAAATGAAAGTAGCTTTAAGTTGATTTAGACAGTTAAGAAAGAAGAGCAAGAGTTAATATTCTAAACAGAAAATATCCTCCCATATCTTCAATAATAAACCTGTATCCCGGCGCACCACTCAACATATTCCACTTTACAAAGGTCTGTAGCTGCCCTGGCATACCAGCCTTCATGCAGAATATCAGTGCCGTCCACAGCTGTAGGACTGGCAGTAGACACTGGGACCTTGCTTCTGTGATATTGTGTTTGGAAACTGAAAGACAAAACTAGAAAGTATATGAGACCTTCTCATACTCCCTCTGCTCTATATTCTTCTTCTTTATTCCCTCTCTTTGCTGTATGGAGCTTGATAGCTCCAACTGTGTGCTGTGGTTCATGTGTGGTCTCATGGCAAAAAAAGGATGAATGAGGAGCAACTAGAAACATCTAGCAGCTCCTGGGGCTGCTCCTGAGATATGTTTTAAAGCCTTTAAGAAAAAAAAAAAAATTAATATGAAAAGTCAAGACAAGTTGACAATATACAACCAATCTGAACTGTCCAATTTATGCATCTGCCTTCTGTAATTCTTACACATAAAATTTCTCTTTTCCTTTAATATACTAACTAATACTACTTGACCAGATCTACACAAGCCAAAATTTCTGATTTCCCTCAGTTGTGCCTTTGGGATTAACAATGAATGAAAAACGGAAAAAAAAATCAGAAATTCTCAATAACAATTCCAGCTCACTAGAATAGCTTGATGGGCAGCATATAGAGCATTACTATGGACTTGTATTCACTTTTCTAGTTCTTGAAGCACATTGATCATAATATCGTTTCTTAAAACCAAAATCAAACTCAAGACATGAAAATATATCACCTGTCTAGCTTCATTTCATTCACTTTTATCAGTAAGTCTGTACATCCTACAACAGCTTCGAGCAAAAGCTTTCTTTTCAGGATATTGATACTGGGTTTACAAAAGCTCAGACCCACAACCCTAGTTCTGTCTTTCAGGTACATATGCTTTACAAGCATTGCTGGCGTCAAATAAGCCATGTCTGCTCCAATAAATTAAAAACATTAATTTTAGCTCTTTGCAAGTTTCCTAAGCTGAAAACAAAAAGAATAGTGGGGAACGACTCTGTTTTTCATATTTAAAATTTTATAAATCTCTCTTTCTGCACAAAAAGCAGGGCATCTGCATATGGCATACTAATACAACTTAATGCTGCACATTAAACTGTTTTGAAAATTGAAAAAGCAACAGTTAGACAAACAAACAGAATGTAACACAGAAAAAATATTATGAACATATAAGTCCAATATATAATATGGTGTAGAAAATACTTTAAAATGTATATAGTAGCTGTCAGGATAGTTTGCTTCACATTTTGCATATTTATAAGGGCTGAAACTTTGGTTTGTGTTCAAGAGTCATGAGATCTACTTGAAATAAATAGGCTCTTTACCACCTTTTGCGTTCCACAGTAGGACATACTCGACACATCAGAATGACGTAATGGGAGCTATATTGTAATACACTGTAGGCACTGATCAATTAAGAGAGCTTGACTTATATCACAATGCATTACTAAACTGATACCACAACAAATGTGGTGATTTTTTGGCACTAAAACACTTTTCTGGTAGAGTTGTTGGACAGTGCAGATGTAAGAGCATAAAAATTATCCTTATAAAATAGGTAAGACAGTTATTTGACCGTCTCAGTGATGCTGGCCAAAGATAAAGCATTACAAAAGACTGCTGGGAAGAAGAAGACACACTACAGTTTCACAGTGCCCATTTGTGTATATCACATAGATGAACTACTTTCAATCAGGGACTAAGTTGAACACTAAGTTGCTACAGAAGTTGAAGATGCTAGCGATGTGCCAAGTCATTGCAGTATCAAAACTCAGAGAACTCAGTCATGGCTATGGCGAAAATTATTCTGTTCAGAATAACAATACACCATAGATTACATTTTCAAGGGTATCCTTGTTGAAATCTCCTTTCATTTCAGTACCCATCAGCTGTGTCTGAAATATGTCACTATGTAAGTATTTAATAAGTTCTTGGGATAGACAACTGCTCCCTAAAATGGAGAATTGTGCTGTGGAAACAGAGAATAGCAGTATTTGTTTACACTTGCTACAAACCATTTTGTTAATCTTGAGCAAACATTGCTCCTAACGTGATCACAGTCTGCCAAACGAAGCACTACATCCAGCCTCATTAGGTAAAACCCAGTTTCTTCTTCAGGCAGTACAATGAACAACTTCATTTGTTGCCAGGTTACTCCATCTCTAATTTCTTTTGCCAAAGGAAGTTGGAATTGGCATACATCTGAAGATGCCACAATGAAAATGGGTTGGCACAATTTCGTTGAGAAATTGCTCCTCTCCTGTGATGAATTTACAAGTCAACACAGTGAGTAGTGGCTTGAAACTGATAGTTTCTGATACGTTTCTGTGTATAACTGATATGTGGCTTCTCAAGATACTCCAAGAAACGTCCCAGCCCTGCCGAAGTGCACACCTTAAGAATGGAGGGGAATACACACAATCTTCTGATATTTTAATTAAGTTCCTTCTACTGAATTGATAAGATTAATTAAGAGCACTAATTCTGAATGACCACAGTCCCCATCAGAACAGTGTTCTGGTAAAGTCATAAAAGATCCAGCCCATTCCAGTGGTATTAGTGGTACCAGCGAAGCACCTTTGAAAACTGTTACTTTCAAAAAATCTTGTAACTCTAGAAAATCATGTAAAACTTCAGATTGAGATGCAGTCTTTGGCAAAATGTTACATTTTTTTCGGATTCTATTTTTCTACTGACAGTATTTTTGGTACAAAGAGTTCTTTCTATTGCAGAAGATATATCTCAGACCCTTTGTCCTTGCCAGACGGTAGTAGAGAAAATGGTCGTGTCCCCCCCCCCCCCTTTTTTTTAACTTAACAAACTAGGAACATACAGCAGGGATATGAGTAAGCAGGCAACAAAGGTATGTTTTCAACTTCCTAAAGATACAGCAACTAAATCTACTTCATTAAAAGTGAGCTGTTCCTTTATATTCTTCCTCCCTATCCTGGCCACTGGCAAAGTTGCATTATTATCCTATGAGTCATTCTTTCTTCAAAATATCTCTCTGGGTAGTACTTATTAATTAAACTTTCTCAGCCTCTCTTTCTCTCTCTTTCTTACAGTTGTTGGCAACAGACTTGTATCCTCTCTTTTGAATAGACATCTATATGTAATCTCCCATTATTAGAGTAGTAGGAAGGAACTGACTATCTTTTACCATGTGTGCCTGTTGAGCATACAATTACTAATTATATCAAGTATGCCTTGTGAGTGCTACTGGTGATTTAAATAGTACATTTTCTTCATCTCTTTAGGACAATGTCATCTATTGTAATGTTTCTGTCTGATTCTTTGGTGGCATTTTAGCTAGTGAACTTGAAAAGTTCTTCAGTTTCATGAAGAAAAATGTGGAACATCTGTCCCTTTTCTGTGGATGTGACTCTGCAGTAGCTAAAACAGCCTGCTGTTCAGAAATGCAGAGTAGGAAATAAAATTTCATTTGAATACATGTGGTAATAATAGCCTGGTGGCAGTGCCATAGCCAAAACCAAAACTTATCAGAGTTGTATCTAGTAAAATCACACATACTGATTTCTTAGTTTCATTTTTTATGAAATGATAAGAAAATGTTTTTCATGAAAACAAGGTTTCACTCCCAACAATACAAACATACATACATATTTCATGATGAGTCTGTCCTAGAAAATATATAGAGAAGTAACTGAACATGAATGAATCACCTGAGTACAAATGAAAGGATAATAGAGCTGTTACTCATGTTAGTGAAACAAATTCACAGGGTGGCTCTGTAGATGTCCAAGAAGTTACAGCTTATGTCTTTATCTATAGTCATTTAGTGCAGAGCTCTGTACAGAGTAACAGCTCTAGCTTTAAGCATATGGCAGGATGAGGAAGGTAAAATATGAGTGAAGAGTAGCTCATGTATTGGAAGAGCAAAGTAAGCAGAGAGTAAGCCTGAACAGAGTAACACCTGAAGATCTTCAACTGAAATCAGACCTCCACCGTGAAGGCTACTGTAGAAATGAATAATTAGAGAGAATGAGAAATCTACAACTAGGACTGAATGGGAAGGTATAAGAATTCAGCAACTGATTTAACCTAAGCCAAGGAAATCCTGGAGCAAAACCAGGAAAAGAATCTACCTCTTGAAAAATCAATCCAGACCTCATCCAGAAAACCACCCCTTTTGTAAACAGAGACAAAACAACACAGATTGCTGTGCTCCGGGTAGCCATGACTCTGCCTTAAAGCTGATCTGGTAAATACCTCAAAGACCCTTCGAGACCTATGTTTCCATGGATTGAACAGTAAGATAAAGATAAGGAAAATGGGCGATTATATGTGTGATGTTTGATCTTTTTATTTCTGTCATGTATGAGCATCAAAAGCGTTTGTTGGGACTGCAGTTGTCAAATTGTAAGCCTGCATGTGAAAACAGCTGTCTATCCTCAGCACCAACAAGCATGAATAGATCTGTCATCATAATTACAGCTCAGAGCTGGATTGTCTTCAAATACCAACAACAGTCTGCACTGTGAGAGATGTCAAATAAGCCTGACTCAACTGGTTTAGGATCCATTTTTCTAGAGAGTGTAATGACAGCCTTTCTCTTCTATGAAACGTTGCAAAAGTTTCTGTGTAAGGAAGTCTGTTATCTCTCACGTTAAATATTTCATGACTTGCTAAAAGAAATCATTCTAGAAATCAAAAAATGATTTACACATTTAATGAAATAATTATGCAGTTTATTTATCTGCATATAATTTTAACTTGATTACACTCCAACAGTATTGTTTCCATGTTACAGCAGTAACTGTCTTCTGATATTGCTTTATGAATCTCTCACAAATGTTTATTTAGATACATACACCAGCTCAAAAGAGTTATAATGGAATACTGAGATTTTCATCCCCAAAGAGCTGCACATTGGCAAGAAGTGACTGAGAGATGTTTGAAAGTATCTCCTGATTTAGCAGTGGCCTTGAAAAGACTGATTTGGGAATCTTATTAAGAATAAAATTCTATAATGTAAATATCACCTTGTCAGCATAGCTGGTCAGCAGATTTAGCATGAATGTTACACTTCTCTATATAATCATTGACAATATGAAAAGGAAACAGGCTTGCTTGAGGAAAAGAGCTAGAGACAGTCATTTCCCTTGGGACACAGAAGCAGGAGGAACCAAAAATATGTCTATTTGAATCAATTCCCAGTCTCTCTTCTGAACCAAACCTGTGCAACTGACCTGTGTACTTAACTTTGGTCAGGAAAGCAGATTACAGTCTTCAGATTTACAGACTATAACCTGTCATTTTGAAATTACAACTTCTTATATTTGTTCTCTAAGGATATAGTTTCTCTTGAATTTGGATATTGTTACATAGTCAATGCTCAAAACCAGGCAAGCTAAGATACTCTGCTTTCCCATCATGCATCACTCCTACATTCGTGAGTTATTTTAATTATCATAACAGTCTAGCATACAATCAAAGTATAAAAGCATTCCAGTAAAGTAAAACCATTAAGCAACTGGAATTACCGGTCACCAATACTATTATCACTATAAATCAAACAGGCTGTATAGAGGCAAAGACTTCTGCCTCTCAAAAATCTTCTAGCCTGAGGTTTTGCACATATTTGACATGAAGTTTTGTTAAATGTGCACTTTCATGGCAAATCGTGGTATTTTTAATGTGGGAAGAATACTACTTTTGAATTACTATATAGAGTCATAATCTAAAAGAAATAGCTGTATTTCTGAAAGTGAGCAGGAGAGAGGGAGAAGAATCTAAGAAAGGGAAAGGAAGGGAGGCTATAGTTGTCTGGTAATTTAGTAAAAGAATAAAGAAAAAGAGGAATTTCAAGTCCACCATCACAGGACCTAGATACTAAACCCCTTGCTAGATTTGAGTCTATATTTGAAGCTAATGACATAAAAAATGTGCAGTCACAGAATCTTAGAATCATTCAGGTTAGAAGGGACCTCAGCAGCTCTTCTGGCCTATCCTGCTCAAAGTCCAAGGCGTATCGCTTAGTTGGATTCTATTTTTATACATGTGCATGCTCCTGAAAACATGAAGTACGTTCTGTTGAAATTTTTAATTAGAAAATACATTTTCCTTATATTCTGAATATTTTTCCACTTAAAATCATCTGAAACAGCTCACTGAAAGAATCGGTAAAGGTCTTAAAAGTCAGTAACTCTTTTAAAGCTCTCCCATTCTTAGAGGGCCAACAAGGTCACAATTTTTAAAATTAAACCCTTGATTTTAGCTCTGTCAGTAAATGTAGGCACACTGTACAGCACTTACTCATACAAACCGAGTAGCTGAAGAGCTACGGTGTGTAAACCTGCCCATTCTCATACATACAAAAGCTCAGGTACAAAATTACAGGAAAGGTCGAGCCCGTTCTGAAAGACTGTTTACCAGATCTTAAACCAGGTGTTAATCTTATTACAAAGCAAATGCTGTTAATATCTGATAGTACAAGAAATGAAATCATTTTAGCTAGATAAATAATACATATACTTGAACTTATAAGGTTTTCAACAGATATTTTAAAACCGAATTACTATAGTTTGAACTCAATATTCTGTCAGGATCTTGGCCTACTCAAGCTTAGTCCTGTTGTAATGATAAAACCCAGGACAGTAAAATAGTTAACTTTTACAAAAACTAATTCATACCAGACATTGTGCAGTGACGCACTTGAACCAAAAAGTACTGGTAACAAACTGATAGTTACCAATGGAGTAAATGAGAGACGCTGACTGAAATAAAATCTGCTGGTGATTCCGCTCTTAGCTGCAGGTTGCAGAGTATGAGTTCAAGCCTAAGTTCCATATTATTGTCATGCGAACCCAGCTGTATATGCACACTTGGTCCCTGGATGCGGGAACTAAAGACAGATAGAAAAGCTGTTGGCCCCTTCATTTCACTTGTCTGATAAAGGTAGAGGGTTTCTCCCTCTGCCCCACGGCTCTCAGAATAAGATGGGCACAGTTTGGTGTTCATAAATACAAATATGACTGTGCACACACAGAGACGCACATACACGTTATGTTGCATAATGCCACATAGTAAATGTGGCATAAGTCATTAGCTTAAATTCATCTGAGCGTTAAAGATGCAAGTGAACATAAAGGGAAGATCTGAATCTAAATATAGCTCATTGGTGCTCTTCAGAAGTGATTTTCACAGATTTTTGTAGTCCCAGTGCATATATACCTACCCTGTAGATTGTATCAAAGAATTCACTGGAGCTTCTAACCACTAAGAAAACAATGCAATAACAATATATAAAAAGGAATAGAAGCAGTGTGGGAATGTGTACATTAGTTGGCAATTTGGATCATAAAGGAATTAATTGTTATTAATTGTTACTAATTCTTAAGCTGCCATCACTCCACTTCACACTAAAGATCAATGAGATGACAGGAGTTAATTCACATTTCTAAAGGCCATTTTATGTTTCTGGGAAATCTGGGATCTCAGAAATATAAACCAAAATATAATCTCAGCATGGTTTACATGCTTTATTTTTCAAAGTTTCTTCATAATTTATGGGTTAGAAACAGACAATCAACTCGTACCAGTTCAGGATCTACTTCCAACCCATGATGCAAATTGTGGGAAGGGAAGAATGATGTTTTCTATGAAATATTAAGTCCCTGTGTACCTTTAAGGTACTCTAGAACCACAGTGATTGAGGGAAAGTGATTCTTTTTAGGCTTGTTTTCCAGAATAGAGAACTTGCAAAAAGAAGCATTTTTGTATAATACAGTATTGTTTCCTATGACTAAGGTTTGCAGAATCTCTTTCAAATTTCACACAGGCATATGTGAGGAATGTGCAAGGAACAGAGAATAAAATACACTATCACAAATCTACCAGTGATGATCTCAAAGTCAAAAAGCATCATGTTATTTGTAGGCATGAAGCCGAGCTAAGGGAAGATCTTTGAGAATCAAAAAAGCTACTATTTGAGGTACAGTAGGCCACAATCTCCACTTCTGACTATGCAACCCAGCAAGAATAGACAGATATCTTTAAGAAAGAGCACCCCAAACCCACTCATCTTTTGTGTCAGCCTGTAGAGAGAAAGGAAGAGAGAGATGTTTCAATTTCATGCTGTCTAGATGGAGAATACATCTGTAACAGTTGCTAACATTTCTTAGATATTCTCTTTAATCACATGCACAATAATGTAATTAAAGGCGCAAAAACACCAAAAAATTAAAGGCTGGTCTAAAGAAGTGGTGATTCACAAAGAACTGAATACACAAAACCTGGTTTGAGTCTGAGTCATGTGGAGCTCAGTGTACTACTGATTTTTGCCAAAGGCAATTGTAATAATGTTGAAAAAGATTAAAATTTTAAATATGATTAAACTCATTAAGAACTTGTTTTGAAGCTTAAGTGTATGTGGCAGTAGAGAAGAGGCTGGGATGCAACTGTGAATCATGCCAATTTCACTTTGAAAAACTGCTCTCCAAACACTTGAGTTGTACTCTGTGGTTAGGAAAATGAGCTAAACTGGTTTTCCAATGCAGTATGCCTATAAAAGTGAGAAAGTTCACTGACCCATAAATGCTGTTTGCTATAGTGCCTTTGCAAGTCCTGTCTCCTGCCAACCGTGTAATAACCTGAGACTATATTAGAAACCGATAGGGAATGAAACTCAGAAGGAGGAATGGTTGGACAATTTAAATATGAAGCTTTTCAGTTTAAAAAGTTGTCAGAAGCTTGTCAATAGGGATTTAAATATGTGGGATGAGCCACATTCTAGAAACGTCATTTTCTCATCACTTTCTATACAGCTTATTTAGATTATACAACAACTGCTAGGTGTTTATATATAGATGTGAGGATTTCCACTTACATAAAACAGAAGATAATTAGAAAATGAGAGAAATGGATCACTTCTTATTTGTAAGAAACACCATTGTGACTCTCTATTTGAGTTTCTACTTCCTCTGATAGAGCTCATGAGCGTTGATCTTCAACTAAACAATTCTATTTTTCCTGTTTTTTGGTACAAAGCTTGTGAAATATTCAGAATTATTCTTTTTCCCACTGCTGCTGAAGGAGCAGAAGCTACAAGTTGCCTTAGCTAAAGTAGTCTGCACTTACCTGTAATATTTACAATGGCATTTGAGGCTTCCATTAATAAAGCTGGTCACTGTCATTTATTTCCAAAAATATTTAAAATATGTATTTCCTCACATGATTGACAAAGGAAACCTTTTTTAAACAAAGGCTAGAAATAACCAGTTACTTTCCTAAGCCAAACACAGTAAAAGAGGTAGTATCGTAAAACAACTCAATCATTTTTTTTTCCCCATGTAAAGTCCATGCACATGACAGTTAACAAGAAATCATTGGTTTTTGTAGGGCTTTATTTTCTTAGGGAACTGAAATTTCAACAATTTCAAGAGTTTCTCTGGAATGCTCGTTATTTTTTCATTACTTAAAAATGAAGGAAAATATACACATCAGCAAATTTCATCAAATCATCAAAAAGATCAGTTTGTTGTTTTGACAACATTAATATAATTTCTTCTAGAAAAAAAATCAGAACATAAGCAGTGTTCATCACATTTAATACTTTGAATTCTCAATATACCTGCAAACTTGTTATTCTGACCTTTTGAGTCTGACCTTAATAATTATTACCAGGGTGTAGCCTTCATTTTCACTAAGTGTATTAGTGAATCTCTCAGCAGGTGAAACACCCCTTTTCAGAAGCCCAGCCCCACTATATGAACCATTTAAATGCTACATACATTCACAGGGTTGCTATGTTTTTAATGAACCCTAAATTAATAGGGCAACAGTTCACAATGTATTTACAGAGCCAAAACTCTGGGCTAGCATTGAACTGAAAACCACAAAGTTCATACCACCCTTTTATCAAGGCAAAATGGATTTAAATTTCTAGCCCTGAGACTTCTCAAACTCCAAAGACTTTATCCCTATACATTCTTAGTTTAGGGATCATTATACCATTCCTAAAGAGTTCTGACCTAACAAAGTGTGGTGAAAAAAGTGTGGTTAACAATTAACTGTTTTGTGTAACACTAGGGAAACTCTTTGCATGAAACTGGGTAGGTTTTGATCTAATTAATGGCTATCCTTTCATGGCTTTCATTGGAAATCAGATAAACACTAAGGCAAAAGAGCATATCCAGCAATCATATATCCAGTTGATTTTAAATGACAAGACCTAGTGTAAGACAAGATATATTATTAGTATTTTAGTCAATTTTTTCTAGCTCGGTTCAGCTCTACCTGTAGTTAAAGTGTCCCATGAGTTTTAGTATATTACAATAGACTTTCAGTGAAGGAATGAAATGTGACTAACTTTAAGCATGTATTGCTGAATTGGGGCCTGAAAATACAAAAATAAATCAAAGATTAATAGTTCTATCCAGTTCTCTCTGGGATGCTACTTTCAAGGAAATTGTTCAAACTAGTGTACTTTAACTAAATAACTATTTAACCTCTAATAAACAACAATTTGTTATATAGAATAGACCTCAAAACAGAATATCATACTAATGCCAAACAAGTTGCACACACCTGGCAAAGGAAATTTTCTGCTTTCATACACAGTTCCATTCAGTGCTAATATCTTAAAATTGACCTGGTGCAAATAAGCATTGTTTCCAAGGCTTCCTTTAGCTCTGCAACAAGCCCCAGGTTTCCTAAATATGTTAAGGACAAAACGCCACCATCTTGCCAATAAATCTTAAAAAGAGAATGCTTTTTTTTTTTTTTTAATGGGAAAAATCAGTGCTAAGACATTGATTATTTCTGAATCACAGAATATTACAGTAGCAACATGCATATGAAGAATACACTATTTATTATCCCCTCTGGAATCTTCCTCTGGTGAAAGCAAGCTTTGAAAAAAAAGTATTCTCTTCATCTTCCCAGATGCATTCCTACACCTACCTGCTCCTCCCCAAACAAAATTATTTATGATAAGTGCAATTACTCAGTATTCTTCTGTATTTTACTGCGAAAGGGCTGGAAATAGAAGAAACTACTTGGAGTGAAACTATTTCTTAGTGGTTACATGTAATTATATAATAAATCCTGAACTACCCAGTTTGAGGAGTCATATGTGCATCGCCTGCCAAAATCTGATCTGTATTCAGCAGCAAGACATTCCTGTACCCCAGGCCTCTGAAGAGCCAGGGGCTGCTAGTTGCGGGTGGTTCTTCACTCTTGCTTTGTGTAAAATATAATCAAAACAGCAATAATCAAAATCTAATCACTTAAGAGATACCATGGTACTAACGTACAGTGTGCATACACAGGTTTTCTGTTTGTTGCTCCCAGGACTGTTCTTGTATTTTACACAAATTCTCTGCTTAATTCCAGTAGAGAATTCATCCTGAAAGCAGATATGGCACCCAGTCTCTCTTCTCAAAGTGAATGTTCTTAGCACTGTACTAAGCAGTCTCCGTTTTGAATACTTATTCTCTCTCATTTTCTCTCACAACAAAACGGATCTTCAATTATAGGTCATTAGCACGATGTGGGAGAGTGCTATTGTCCAAAAGAGACAATAGCCAAGTTCCGGCTGCCTGCTTTCCAGAAGCTGGACATCTAGATGTGAAATAAAAATTATGCCCAGACAACTTTCTACCTGAATGAGTGTACCAAACAACAGACTTATTTATGTGAGGATCATCAGTTAAAAAAAAACGAAAAGCTGTGAAAAGGGCTCAGCTCTTTGAAAGAAAATGGCTAGCATTTTACTGTTTGTACATTTTTATACTGTATAATCCTCCTTGAACCCCTGAGAGAAATGCATCTAAGAGGAAGATTTCGGAGCCTACTCTGTCCTCCATGTTTCCTTTAATAGCTGGAGCAGGACCCACACTGTGATTCTGCCTAATCTCCTTCTTGTGCTATGATGCAAAATATAGCATTCTGCATTCCATTTATACCTAAAGGTTAGGGGGCTGCAGTCTTTAAATGCTTAAATACTTCTCTATTTTGATTGCCCTTCTGTAAATAATTCTTTCTTTCTTTTATTGTTTATCTTTTCTGATTCCACCTACATAGTGTCTTTGGGTCATGTATTGACCATTACTACATGTTCATAGCAATGCATTTATAGGCACTGCTATGATACAGATAATAAAATAACAAATAATAAACAGTTGTCAGTGAAAGAATGATTTTCTGTAATGGTGCCAAAGCCTACCTGACTAGCCACAAAGCCTGAATCATCTTCATACTAAATCTGACATTCTCTTGCCCATTGTAGTGAAGGGTTCGTTTTTCTTACCTGCTCTCCCGTCCAACAGAGAGCTTAAGAAGGGTATGCAGCACACAATACTGTGACAAAAATAAGAAGGTGGAATACATCAATGGAACCAGAAGCTAAAGTAACTCATGGTGCTGATTCCCGTCATAGATGCCAACAACTCAAAAAGTTGCAGTTCATGAGTTTGTAAAAAAAAGTTGTCTATTCCACAAGCTGTTTTGGCCCCTACCTCATGGCTGCATGACAGTAATTTAGTAATTCTTGATGTGAAAGTTTGTCAGATGCATATTCCAGGCAATACCTCCTCCCCCTCGTTGAATCATACAGGCTGTGTCCTAATCAAATTATATTTTTGAAGTGTTTCCTCACTGAATCCCACAAGATTGTTTCTCATATTTTCCCCCACACCTGTTTCTTAAACTAACTATCCTGAGGCTGCCAGCAGAGCCTTCTTTCTTCTCTCTCTCTCCCCCCACTCCCCACTTTCCTTTTTTTGGAGGGGGGAGGCAGGGATGAAGAGAGTCATGAAGTTATGTTCGTCATTTTTCAGTCCTTCACAATCTGCCCTGTCAGCTGATAATATCTAAAAATACCAGGAAGATCAATGCTTATTTCTGTCATTTCAGGCTTATACCTACATTTTTTTTTCATATGGCTGAGAAGGAGGAGGTGTCATCTACTAATAACAGGAAAACACTTGTGTTCAGATCTATCATGTCCTGTTAGTTGGCCTGTCACTGACCTTTCCTAATATTTACAAGCAGGCTCACTGATGTCTTCCAGCAAATACAATTGGATGCTCCCCCTCACAGGCCAGGGACAGAAAGCTTGCTGGAGAGCAGCACAGTAGTGACATGGAATCTTTCACCTAAACTGCTGCCATTTGCTTCCTCATCATTACTCAGTGGTTATACACAAGAACAAAACATTATGTCCTTGGCTGCCCACTGGTTACCCCTGCTAATCACAAGCCAGTTACATCATACCCTGTTTTTTATTTACAATGGACTCACTGTTGTCTTTTGAATTATTTCCAGTTGTATTCCAAGAGTTCTTCTCTGTGCATTGTAATAACCATGTACCACCTGTTTCCTCACAAACTGACTTGCAAGGGGACATTTATTTCACTTGTGCCCAATCATTTGCTAAAACAGGCCTCATTGCTGGGCTACAGCCTAGTGCTTTTCAGAACCTTTTCTGATGTTCCAGCAATATAAAGCAGCTGATAACAGCTGGTTGCCCAGGTCTGCATCCTTAGTCTTCCCATAGTTCCTGGCACAAAAGTACAAGGGGAGACAGGGTCACAGGAAGCGATGATTAGGGAAGGCTGAAACGCAGCTGTATGGGTAACAGCCTTGTGGGATTCCGTACGCAAACACTTACATATATAATTTGAGCAGGACACATCCACTCCATTGAACACAGTGGGGAGAGGGTATTGCCTGGCCTCTGGAACCATGCAGCAGAGGGAACCGGTGACCCACGTACAAGTTAAGGCAAAGTTAGGATTGCTTTTATTAATACCTAGGCTTGAACTATTTTCCAGCAGGTCTCATGCCCTGGGAAAAATCAAAGACAGTCTCCATGGACTACTTCCCTAGCATAGCACTGGTCACAACCAGTCTCTCAGTAAACATGCCTAAAAACACCTATTACTACTGAGGCCTGGTTTGCAGCTGCCCCTTCAGCTCAAGCTGGTTCCACTTTCTCTTTCTCCTCAAAAATTGGTACTGCTTAGTAAAGACGTACCATACAAACGGTAGATCGTATTGTTCCAAGGAAGCATGAAGTCTTAGCTCTCGCACTTACACTTTTAGCAATTATAGGGTGTCACAGATGAGCTGAAAAACATTTCTTTCCTAAGCATAAATATCAACAAGTTATCGGAAAACTAATTATCATGGATCACATGAAAATAATCCCATTATACTGGCACAAGTAAACTACCTCTCTGTGACAAAGTCAATGCAAATAAAGGAAGAAAGATATGCATTGCATGGAGGACACTGAAGAGGGACTGGGAGCTTCATTGAAAACTTTGCATATTCTTTATCAGTTACTTAAAAATAAGCTGTGCACAAACTGAAGCAGCCTGGGGATTTAATTGCCACATTTATTTTTAAAAGACTCTCCATTTAAGATGACATATGAGACAGTACACAATGTCAATCATTATTTCAAGCCAAAGGAACTAGATTTTAATAGGAATTGGTTGGGGGAAGATGGAAAGGGGTTTTGAACACATTCTGAAGGGGTTTTGCAATATATACATGGCAAAAGGCATATGATAAATCTGAAATGATTAGGTACATACATTCCTATTCTGAATATTGACTAGGAGTCAAAATCTGCAGTGGCCTTCATTGGATGCACTCTGTATCTCCAGTGCACTTCTCTTCCCTCATGTACTACAGGCGTAGAGTCTGGGTTTAGGCCTAAGCAATGCAATTATACAGGGACTATAAAACCTGCTTCACCATCAGATGGGAAATATTTGGGGCATATCCTGATGTTGGACAGCTAGTTTCGTTGATTAAGAAGTCTTTAGTAAGACAGATGCCTTGTAAGGATGATGCCAGTATCAGGAAGAAGCAAAGTGTACATGTTTCATATAAGTGTTTTTAGCCTTTGCACCTTCAGACGTATGCATATTGCTAGAGCTCATTTGGAAGTTACACTTTTGAGAAAAAGATTTACGGGCTTCCTGAGCGTTGAAGTTGAGCTGCTAGAACTTGTAAAGACTCTATTTTCTGATCTAGCAGTCAGTACAGACCCCACGTATGCTGCCCTGATTACTGGTAAGAAACAAAGTAAACAGGTCAATGAAAATTTGTCAAACCAAACATTTGTCTGACATGATGGATGGTACTTGGGAAACCTCAGCTAAATTTGTGGGCTGCCGTATAGCCTTGGCAAGAAATTCAGTCTATCCAGGGCACTACCTGAATCTATCTGTACACAAGGATTTTTCTCCTTCTCAGGAGGTTTTTAGAGATAAAATCCAAGAGTGGTACCAAGGTGTTGCTATGATAAGGCAACAGTTACCAAATACTATGTATCTGATAGCAATAGATACATGTCAACTGGACTTTTACCCTAGTTTACACCTAAAGTGGGCTTAAGTGACTGATTGTTTTTACGTTTAATTTACCATATCCTCAGAATCCACTATGTGTCTCAATTTGGTAGGCATTAAGAATTACAGTGCACAGCTTCCCGGCCATCTCTCCAGCCTCTGTCACAGATGGACACAGTTTATCCTCATACCAGTAATAGTTCTGTGTCCTTTGATCTAGCTGAGTTTTGCTGCATCTCTCTCACAGGACATGTCTACATCATGCTTAAGTCCTATCAGGGGCATCTGCATTTCCAGTCAAACCCAGAGAAGAATGAGTCCTCCCAAAAATTCCAGGCAAATTCTCAGTTACCATTACTAATATCAGGAAAACTGCAGATACCCATACATTCATCCTGGTCTTTGGTTATCAAACTGACAGTGAAGAAAAGGGAATGTTGTTGAGACCGATCAGTTTACCAGCTAGATTACATTAGAACTGTTCCTGAACAGCTGAAATAGGGACAGGCAAGAAAGCACAATCAGGGATATTAGGTGGATGCTGAAGAACCAGTTAGGCAATATCTGTCCTAGACATACAGAGTCTATGAGAGGATCCAACAGCAGGGACAGAAGCAGAGAAGAGGGGAATAGGTATTAGGGAGGCTAGACAGGGATGGGAAACTAGCTGTTTAAATTACTGTTCATTGTCAGTAATAGGAAATACGCCATCTGGCCTGTCGAAATTGCACCACAACTAACAGACAGCCAGATAATTTGGAGAGATATTGACAATACTTGGGCAGGTCAGCTTGGAGAAAAATCTGTGCATGTCTTAAAAAGAAGACAAAAAAAACTTATGATGAAGATTCATAGGTCTAGTTTCATTAACAAACAGTAAGTGAGAAACAACAGGAGAGAGAATCTCTGAAGAATGTATGAGTGTACCCAATAACAGAAATTAAATAAGCGGAACATCAACTTGACCAAGAAAATAGGTCAAAAGCTAAGATAAGGCAAATTGCATAAAATCCTTATACAAAGGTTTTTTTCCTCCACTGCTACTGCCCACCTCCCTACATCACTAGTCACTACAGATCTCATCATTTTTTTCTTAACCATGCCACATTAAGCTACAAGTATATACAAAATATACTACATACCCCCTGTCTGAATATGTATGTCCAGCCAAAGCTACTATGGAATACGTTGGGAAGAGCGAATACTGAGAAGGTACTACTGCGTAGAAATCAGGATTAAAAAATATGTGTTCTTGTCTCACAGTTGCCATGCTCAGTCCACTCTACTATACCGCCTCGCTCTGAGTTATTACATCATTCTATCTACCCTTGAGGCAAGCTATCTCATTGAATTAACATTTGCATATTTATATCTCATCTAAAAATACATGTAAACATATGTGTATAAATACTGTATCCCACCTGCCCATCAGCCCCAGTCACCTCCCACCTCCTGCTCACTAATAGCACAGTCCTGCATCACCTCCCACTCAGCTAAGCGATCCTGTGCTAGCTGCTTTCGACATACTCACAGCTATATATATTTATGAGCACGATAAAAACCTTCTGCAAAGTAAAGATAACATCTTTTTTTGCAAGAGTTACAATGCATTTTAGAGTCACTGTGATGCTCTGGGTTTTTTTTACACTGTATTATGTGCTACATTTACATATACATGTATGTCTTTGCAATTAATCTAGTTTGAAAAAATATACACCACTAAGACTAAAAAAAAAATCCCCACAAACAGCCATGTTTATATAGGCAAAAGTATCTTTTCTAGCACAATAATTAAATCTTGATAATTATGAATTACCAACAGACCTTACAAAAAAGTGAACACAATTATGTTTTATTATATAGATGTAGATTTCTCAGAGCAACTATATTCTACTGTGGAAAGACAGTGTTTTGATTACTTGTATTCTATATATTCTGTATCAGTGGCTAAACGCAACCATGGTTAGGAATTCCTAGTGTTACTATGCCATCTATCCATTCCTAGTACAGTGCAGATACATACCAAATCTACCATAGAACGATTTTCACATGATACAAATTTTCAGTTTTCTCTTGCTTTTCTTGTGAGGCTCTTCAATTGCATAGTATTTAATCTCACTGCAAAGAGTATTTCATGATTCAAGCTGATTTTCGTTGCTTAATTTCATCCAACCATTCTAAAATAAAAATTCCCTATCTTGGTATTTGCCCTTTTCAAGTGCCTGTTAACAAATATCATAACCTTTCTGCTCCATACTTTTTATTTGGCCAAGTTATACATAGCAATTTCTTTTCATGGTCAGTCAATTGCCTTAATCTCTAACTTGTCTCTAGTGGGTTGAATTAGGGCTTAATGCATTGAGGTCTAGGGTATTCCTTCAATTCAAAGAGTTAAGCATTCCTAGTCTTGCAGATTTAAAAGAAGCTCATGGTTCATGGGGTATAGCTGCAAATATGAAAAAGTTTATAAAACTCTCAGTGCAAGTTAGACTTGAGATCCTCTTAGAAAAGTTTGCAAATGCATGCGGGCTACAACATTTCTGTATTACATGGATTCACTTGGTGCAAAATTGTGCTATTTATAAGGAATTTAACAAAATCCCTATGATTGATGGAATGGCAATTGCTACTTGCCTGATTGACTGTCACATGAACATTATGATCAAGAGATGGTCTCACTCTCATTCAATTTTTTGTATCACCACAGTACACGAGGAGTACCCAGATTATTTTTGGAGGGTCAAAATTTAAGCCCTGGAATGAAATTTTCAGAGAATTAGATGTTTATGTATACTGCTTAGTTGTACTTTTTGGGGTTTTGGCAGGGGCAGGGAGGAGATTCTTACTCCTGTGGCCATTCCTCTGCAGCAGTCTTACTGACAGCTTATGATGTGACATACAGCGTATTCTAGGCAGGAATGATTCCTTACAAGAACAACTTGGCAAGCAAAAGAAAAGTACACCCAAACTTTTAACACTCTGTACCTACTAACTTTAAAATATCTAAATGTTTTCTGAGAGCAAAACTGGGGTTATACCAGTATCTCTCCACACCTGAAGAGTCAGCAATAGTGTTTAGCTGAACATTAGACAGCTAGCTCTTAAAAACACCAATTAGTTGTGTTACTCGCCAAAAACTTGTTTCCAACCAGGGAGTCTCTAATAAAATTTTTGTTTCATTGGGATTTAGCTTCTAGGTATCAGAAATTACCAAGAAAGCAAACAAAAGTACAATGTGACTCAAAAAATACCATAACTATCTCCAGTAAATAAGAACAAATATCCATTCAGGTCCTTATTTTAATCTTCTTCCCTGCTTCTCCTTAGAGCTCAACTAATTAGCTTCCATGTGTAGGGGTCCAAGTACAGGCCTACAGGATACCAGACCTGATAAAACCAATGTATTTTCCGAAGATCTGAGCCTGAATCTTAATACAGATTGTCTTATGAAGTGGCATGAAAACACAGTACACACACTGACGTAGGAAGCAAAAAAGTCTAGGAAAGCATTTTAATTATGTTTATGCTTTTCAGTGAACATAATAATAAGTACAGACAAGCAAGTAGGCAGCAACGAAACTCATGGGGATTATTTGTAAACTGCTGTAAAGTTAAACTAATTAATTAAGTGCAATTGATATTCAGTTGCATTATCCTCAATAGGATAGAAGTAGGATTTAGTTAACATGGACATTTGTTTGAACTGTATTTCTGCATCAAAGGATCACGACCTGTCTTAAAAATTAAAAGAAGCAGTTTCTCTAAACGAAGGAATTATTGCAATGTGAATAGTAAATAATGACACTTTGTTAATTTTTAGGCAAAAAATGTTTGTTCAGTTTTACACAAACTGTTCACTCTAATTTAAACAAATTCCCATATTTCACTGACTATAATTGTCAAAGGCAGAAAAGGTAGGTTTCACAAATTATAGGTGAAGACAAAACCAAGGTAGCCATTCTGTTAAAGAGGAGACTTACTTTTGCCGTATTGCAAACCGGCAATTTTCTGTTTACAGCATTTTGCACTTCCTCTTGGCACCACAAAGTTCTCGTATGTCCGAGCACATTTTCACTGCTTAGAAACAATCACAACAAATGACCAGAAACGCTGATTGCATTGCATAGGGGCCCTTTCCCTAAAGTTATTACAGAATGTTGTAGAATACAGTGTACCAGACAACTATAAGAACATACACAATCCTTGAGTTTTTCAACAGTCACTGTTAACATTAATTAGCTCCCCTGGCTCAGGAAGAGAACCATAATCACCACTTTACTTTGCAAGAAACACAGGTGTCATACTCGTCCTCAGAAGTCAGTCACTGGAAATTAATGGAAGCCTATGGGTACCAACCGACAACAAATCTGCAGTCATTCTCATTTCTTCTTTATACCTGCTGTTCTGAACTCCACACTATGCCCACTTTTGCATTTCTCGGTTGCCATCCTTTAAACGACACACTGAATGCCAAGCTTAAGCTTATACATATCAAGAAGTTCTGTCCATAAAGGATAGTGGGAGTTCCATCTGTAAGTCTTCGCAAACTACTGTGGTAATCATTGCTAATCACCCATGTTTCCAATGTAGTCAATATAAATAATTCCACAAACAACATTTGCAAAGTTCTGACATGTGGCAAATGTTCAGTAGCTATGTTTAGCACATGCTGGATAATCCAAGTTCTTCATACACATTAAATTAGCAATTTTGACTCATGATAAAAAGGGAAAGAAAAAAAAAGATTTTTATAATCTATTTCAACTATAAGAGGAAAAATGTGTGTCATGCAAGAGTGATAAAAACTTACAGAAAGAAGTGCTTCCTTAATATAACAAGCAAGGTACTTTTTCTAGTTTTGTACTACCAGTGTTATTACTAAAGCTTCTCCATTGTTCAATACAGAGGAATCCTTGGGTAATGTATAGCTGCTACAGTTGTTCCTACATCATCCTCTCCTCAGCCAATATTCTGAGTACTGAAGTTGTAGAAAGGAAACACATGAGTTGATATCCAACTGTCAGAATAATCCCTTAGGGAAAGAGCAGACCTGCTTAACATTATTCCTTAGGAAGACTTCCATACTTTCTCCAAAATTCTGCAGCTTTTATTAGCAGAAATTCTGGTATTCACTCCCTTTGGGGAGGAAATGCTCAGTTGTTTCTCTTAGAGAAAGTATCACAGTTATATTTATCTTCTTTGGAGAAAGTAGAGTAACTGGAAAATGGACTATCTTCCTACTAAAAACTCAGATTTTTGTGGCATAAATTTGAATATTTTATTTGCTAATGCTACTACAGTGCCTTATGCTTCCCGGTGCAGATGTTCTCTCCTCTTATGCAACACAGCCACTCTTAAACATTAGAAGACCAGTGTATGAGGAGAATGTTCACCTGCCATGGATTATAGGAATTATAGTCCAAGGAAAACTTAGCTAAGGGCAGCAAACTTATCTACCTTGGAAACACTACAGCAGAAGACTCAGATAAAAATTAGAAGTGGCCACAACTAAAGTACTTGGTTGAAATGCTGTGGGTATTCATTAATTTTTTTTTGCAAAAGAAAACTAAAAATCGCAGATGGAAGTCTGAAACTTTGTGTAAAAAGCTAAGAGGTGAAAACAGCTTTAGTATTTTAAGAGCCAGGTGAATGCTAGTCATGTTATTACTGCGATTACTAGCATGGCATTTGACAAAAGAAGAAACTGAGTCATTAGGGAGAGTACTTGCTCAGGGTCAACCACTGAAGTGGTGACTAAATGGAAAGCTGAACCAGGCGGTCAGAAGCATTGGTGAGGCACAGAAGGTTGGGTAGAGGAAAGGACTGTACGAGCCACAATTCTGATCAACTTTAACAGCTGTCATAAACTTTGCGTCTTGAAACATCCACCTTAACTCTGCTCACTGCGGCAACTTTTGTTGCTGCGATGTCACTTCCTGCCCTCCCCCCAAATACATTTCTTCTGAATGAGGAAGAAGCATTATCCCAAAAGGGTCTCTGCCCTTAT
This sequence comes from Nipponia nippon, assembly GCF_047370975.1. Taxonomy (NCBI): domain Eukaryota; kingdom Metazoa; phylum Chordata; class Aves; order Pelecaniformes; family Threskiornithidae; genus Nipponia; species Nipponia nippon. The sequence goes on along the minus strand of NW_028262291.1, from coordinate 7,539,347 downwards.
TCTTCTGAAAAGCTTTTGGCTTGATCTTTCCGTTGTCCAGCTTCTAGGCAGCTATTTAGATGAACACAAATGCTCAGCAGAGATACAAAACACACAAGATTAGCATTCCTCATCAGCATACGCATACATATTATCACAAGATTCTTAACTAGATGACAACAAGCAGGCAGAAGCATAGCTGGATAATACTACATCAAGGTAACTTTTTGTTCTGCAGTGTGGCAACTTAAATGCTCTATAGAAAATTTGCTTTTATTTGCGTGTTTATTTGGATACCCTTTCAGTTCCTTGTGTCTAATATAAAACGCAGATTCATTCCAGGGGTATTCAGCCGTGGTAGAAATTCCACAGATTCCCCTCTCTTGCAGGATCTCAGAGTGTTAGTAAACATAACAGACAACCAATCAGTCAGGCTACAGTAACACACACATCTCCAGAAGGCAGTGAGAAAGCCTTAAATAAAACATAGTACCAGCCTTCAGTAGAGTGCATTGAGACAAATGCCAGGGATGTGAAAGGTGTCGCTGGGATTACCAATGACGTGCTAATGGTTGTTGAAGCAATCTCTGTGCCTCCTTCTCTCTGACTCACTGTCTCCCTTTGGAGGCTCCTCTCACGTCATTAAGGGACTGAGGGTTATTCACAGATCACTGACTAAACGCAAGCTTTAGCTTCCCGCCTGCATTCCCTTGGTCATATGAACAGGACTGAGGTCACTGCCAAGCAGCCTTTGAGCTTTTTATCAATAGACCCAACGAAAAAACAAACAAAACAAACAACAACAAAAACTTGAGTACCTTCTGCTCTCCTGTTTCTATCTCCTACCACAGCCCCCCCCCCCAAATCAGGACTTGCCTTTCTATGTTGTGCTGTTTTCCCCAAAGGGTTAAAAATTCCTCTGATCACAGCAGAAGTTGTTTTATGGTTTCTGACTCTTTCCAGAGGCTTCTGACTAATAATGCAAGATGAAATACAAACATACATATAAAGCTCCCAAGTTTTATATGAGAATCCAGCTTCAGGATAATTACTAGAGAAACCTTTTGTTACTACTAGAAACAAATGAGCCACAAGTCAACCTAATCATTTACTTATACACCTGTTTCTAATTACATTTTACAGTGTGCTGTGATGCTCTCTCACATGCTTTTTATGCCATCACTTTAGTAGGAAGCACTGCAGGCACTGCCAGTGCAATGTCTTTGACTCAAGCCCCTTCCAAGTCGGTATTATCACTCACTCAAGTGCTATACTGTTGTTGATTTTTTAAATTGCATTCCATGAGTTAGTCATCATTTTCAGTCTAACTGTTAGGTTAAGGTACTACATCCCCAAATGAGCAGGCACAACATAGTACAGTCCCAGTGCAGATACTATTGTATTGCTTTAATGGTGCCTTCGGCTGACTGCAGTGGGGTTTTTCCCCCTTTCCATGTGGAAATAATCCGTACTACAAAAAGTGTATTTATACTAAGATAACTGCAACAATACTCTGGGAATTTAATGAATACAATTACAATCTACACATAAAAGTAGTATAATATTTGTGTGCAGAAAAAAACTCAATAAGCAGATTAATTTATAACGGATGACAAAAATGAAGGACCCAAATCCTATGTCTTCAATGAACACAACAAGCTCTCAAACTGGCTTCAGCACATACACTCATGCACCTGCGATGTGTTTGCTTGTAACCCATTCATAGGGCTTTTACACATCGTCTTCCTCACAACCTCATGTGTAGTTGTCCCTATATCACCTTCTCCCATCTTACTTATTCTCCTTCTATTGCTTTTATCCAGATACCAGTTTTTCATCTGTAATCCTCACCAGATGTTGCAATATTCCAACAGTCAAGATGGCACCTCTTTCCACCTACAGCTCTCTTAAAGAGAAGCGAAGTAGCAGATTCACTTCATCACCCTCTGGTATTCCCAGACTGCTCAGCTAATTTATCACAAAAGCCTATTCCATCACACTTGATATCACAAAATGAGATTATTATTTTTCTCCAGAGATAACAATTTCTGTTTCTTGCCAGGAACCTTTGTTTCAGAAGGGTCAAGTCTCTATTGTGCATAAGCACTTCACATGACAACTGTAAAAAGGGTTGGAATGAGGCTATACAGACTCAAAATCAGGGAGAGCCTGGAAAACAGGAAGGGTAAGGGTAGTAACAGCCTTAATCTACTTAAGCCTTTTTGTCTGCTAACACTGAAATGGAGATGGTAACCTAGAGATGAGATAGTCAGCAGAAAAAACACTCGGGACTTTAACATGTTAAACCACTAGAGCAAAATTTTCCAGATTGTATTTCTTAGCACCCCAGCACAGCCCATTAAATGTAGCTGTGGCAATGAAGCAGACTGGGGAGGATTCTATTTTTCATCTCCTCCCAAGCGCTCTGCGGAAGGAAAATACCGCGCCAAGTTCTCAGTTTACATTTTGTGACAGGGTGATGCTCTTAAAAATTAGTTGTACCCTCCACTGAAAGTACAGTTTTCTGCTGCCATGACTAAATCTCCTGAAATAACAAGTCAGTTTATTTTCACACCCTACAGTTCTCTGTGGTAAAGAAATTCCAATTTATTTTTGTCTCTCTTCTTCCTATTTTCAACATTTGTGACACTTCTACTTTATAAGATAAACATTTGAAAAGGAAGACGTCTCCGCACTACAGAAATGCACTTTTATCACGTTGCCTTTTAAAAGAAAAGTTCAGTTCTGAAAGGGGGGAGAAATCACATCATCAGCAAATGACTTTGGATAGTCCTGTATATGAATTATTCATGTTCTATTTTATAGTCCCCTTTATTCTCCAAGAAATATCAAATGATTCAGCAAGCCTATGATTTTCTGTGTTAATCAGCTGTCTGACACTATACTCAGGCCTGATGATGGGCCAAAAGAGAAAGAGCTTCTTTATGTGAGCTAACTGCAAAGACTCTTGACGAATCCCACTCAGTTGCATGTCTTCATGTAATAAGATGTTCAAATGCAACTTAATTATATTAGTGAGAATGGAAAATTCCATCCAATGATTTATAGCCCAACCACTAAGGCATCAAGAAATTAGCCCAACTGGTATTTCCACCAGAACTATTATGTACAAAATGAACTATAGCTTTCAATTCTTTTTGAAAAAATAGATACAGTCTCCCTATTTTATTTCTTTCTTTCAAATCTATTAATATAGCTATCATAGCCTATGGTTTCTTTTTCCAATATATTTCACACACCCTCACTATTTGTAGTAAAGGAGAAGGATATACACACACACATTATATAGACACATATTTAAATATATAATGGTTAGGTTATCTTTCTAACACTTCAGAAAAATAATCTAGACACCTTTCTGTTTCATTTGATTAGTATGATCTTACCTGCCGAGGGTCCCATTATGTGATGTTTTACAAATCCTTCAGTAATACAGAAAGACCGAAAAATACAGCATATTTGTCCAGAACAACACAGAAAATCTGTAGCATGGCCTATATAGTTATACAGATCTGTATATGGTCTATATAGCCAACACTGAGTCAGGATCTTCCAAACCCCGCATCTTCAGATCATTCTTTCTCTCTCATTTTGGTGGTTACAAGAACCCTTATTACCACATCTGCCAGTACTTGGTACAAATTGTTTAGTTCTGTTAGTAACAAGTTATAAGTAATAGTAGGCCTTAACCACCTGAGGGAGAACTCTTATTCTTACCAACAGAGGCATAAAATCAGCTATAAACTATAATTCTTTCAACAGATTTTTTTTTTCTGTGCCACACAGGAAGGTTTTTGAATAACAAAAGCAAAATGAAAACAGCATTCCCATGTCAGAATAAGAAGAAAGTTCCAAGTTACACTTCAACTAATCTAAAGCTCACCATGGTCAAGGAAGGATGTTCTGCTCCAGCCCAGCTCTCACTATACACTTCTCTCTGTTTTCCTTACACCCGATCAAGCAGTAGCCAGCTGAACCCAATCATCATTTTGATAACAGCATGATTTTATATTAGCTCAGCTGTAACACAAAGCTGTAACCTTGAGTATGTCTACACAGGAAGTTAGACTAGTAAACCTGTGTAATCAGCTTAAAATTAATGACCTAGATTTTATAAAAATATGTCCTCAAGTAAGCAGGGTGCTTTTTTAGTGCTCATGTTTAAATTAACATTTTTATATGGTGTAACTTCTGAGAAAGGTATGAGATCATGTACATTTTGAAATCCCATTGACAAAAAAAAAAAAAAAAAGATATACCTCCCTTTGATCTGATTTTAAGCCATGTTACAATATTTGTAATTTCCTATATCCTATGTAAGATAAAACAGTAATAGAAGGACCTAGCTGTGTTTGAAAATCAGTAAATAACTAACAAGCAATGACAGGTTCTTGCAAGGAAAAAACTATCCAGTGAGATTATCAACTAGGGTTTCACTGTTGCTGCAGGATCTGCTGCCTACTGAAAATAACCGTTGTGATTAGATAATTTTTTCACATTAGAATTTTAAAAAATTAGGCTATAAAAGATTAAAAAAAGAAATAAAACATTTTTTACATTATTTTTCATAAACACAGGCTAGTCAATTCTTCAAGGCCTCAGTGCAGATTCAATTTGATTTCTTGATTATGGTGTTTATGCACCAGCAGCGTGCTTAGGAAAATAAAAAGAATTGAAGTCATTTAACATTGACTTTCTAACTAGCCCTTAAAATCCGACTAACCCATGAAGCAGGCAGGATTATGGGGGGCAACACATGATAGATATATGGACCGACTGAACTAAGCAGATTATACATACACCCACATATGAGGGGTGGACGAGGAAGACATGGAATGCAATATGGCAAGAGTAAGCCTTGATACACTAGACTCGACTGTGCATATCTCAACTGTAGCATTCTTGTTTTGCATCTGAGGCACTACTCCAGGAACAAGAAGTGCAGGAAAACAAGACACTCTAAGAATAAAAGCCAATGCATACACGTAATAAATATTGTATATTCATTTTTGACTCCGCACCTTTTTCCTGTTCAGTGGCTGAGCTGCACAGAGCAGCTACTCTAGGACCATCCTAAATTGTAAAGCCTCTACTGTAGGCACAGTAAAGACTATAAGGAACTAAAATACAGTCAAAAGCAATCACTTCCCTGCTTAACTTGCACAGTTGGTACAACAGTTGTGTTGCATTAGTTACTGATTCATTGTTGGCTGGAGGGCATCATTGTCTTGGATAAAGCTGACTGAACAACAAACAAGTATGCTGTAGAACAAAAGTTTGCAACAGTGGCTGGTAAGTGTGCCTGACAGCACTAATTGCCTTTCAGTAGTTTGTTATAGATGAAGAGGATGCACAGCATAGCATCATTATAGCATCATCAGTTCTAAGCAAAACAAACAAATTATAAGTTAGTAGTTGCAACTGTGAAGAAGAATAAAGAAAACTTATCAGAGTATGAGAAAGAACGCAAAATATACATACAACATGTATTTTCTTTAATCTTTTAAAACAATCAGTTCAATACTAGCTATATTATGTTAATTAATGATACTAGAGCTCACAGCTATGGCATTTCTTGGCAAACTGTATGAAACAGATGTCTGAGCCTGAAGACACTGGCTTCTATTTTTCCCCAAAATAGTGAGCTGTTAGCATTCTTTCTGCTGCTAACATATTGAAATCTGCTGCCATTTTCTCTCCTCTTTTCTCAATGTTAAATCAGAAAATACATTGTTGGTTGGGTGAGAGGGGGTAGATGTATTAGTCCAAACTGAGAAAAGAAAAAAAATTAATAGAGACATGAATAGACTCCCTTTCACAGCATTGCTGCCACCCAGAGAATATTATACTGGGGGAGAGGTTGCTGGAAGTATTTTCAGCAACTGATGAGGAAAAAAGGATAGTGCGTGGAAAGTGCATGCAATAGGGTTAGGAATACCTCAGAAGGGATGTTCTGTTCCATGTTTTGTTAGTTTCTTTTGTTACTGCTAAAGCTACTTGGAAACTGAACCCTGTATTCCAAAATTTTGATATGGCAAAGATTTCACTTGGGGTATCCTAAAGAAATCTTTTGACTTTCTTTCCAAATAATGCTGATTTCCTCCTCATATTCTTATTTATGAAAATACTTAAGAAAATTTTATTTTCTAGAAATTGGTTCTGTTTATCGAGACTTGGTAAATGTGAAAAAGCAAAATGTGACAACTGTAATTTCCATATCAGATCTAATAATGATAAGTCCTTGACTTTATTCTGAAGGCTTAGGATCTCTGAAGAAAGGATTTGCAAAATACTTTGAAAGAAAGGTAAGAGGAAGTATAGATGACTTGAAGATAAAAACAGATGGGTAGTATATATTAAAGCCTTTTTATTATAATGTTGAAAAAAATTCCATAAATCATTGTTTAGGGAGAGGAAAAATTATTTCATTTACTAATTACTTTTTTCCAAGTAAAAAGAGCAATCACCAATGAAACATCTGTTTTAGTCCTCCCAACTTGAGTTCTGAAATGGTTAATTCTGTGACCACTACCCACAGCCTACTGGCAGTAGCACCCTGTCCTGTATGGCTGCTACCACATCAGATCTGTAAATGGCAAGCTATGAAAAGCGTATTCAAAAACTTCACACACTGGTTGACTGAAGGGATCAATCACAACATGAAACAACCACGAAATCACTGTAAAAGAGCCAAATCTCAACAGACACTCCTCAACTTTTTCCAGGAACATTCAGCATACGTTCTGGGCTCTCAGTATATATTCCCAAATTCAATTTTTATCCTGTTATTCCAGACAGAATAAAAAGCATGAGGTTAGTAAAGCCCTTACCTTTTCATGAGTTACCACAGAAAGGGCATGCATAACACTGCCTTCTTTTTATTGAAATGATATTCCTACATGTGTTTAAGGAGGAACTTTTTAGCTGTGTCTCAAAATCCATTGTCAGACAAACGATGATACAGATCGCTATGTCCCAGGATATGTCATCATCCTGCTAGAAAAGCCTAATAAAGAAAATATGTCAGCAAAACAAGACTTGTCTGTAGTACTGAAGAGATGCTCTCAACTATGTTGGCCAAAAAGAAATAAGTTTGTGTGCTGGTTTTGGTTGGGACAGAGTTAATTTTCTTCACAGTAGCTAGTATGGGGCTATGTTTTGGATGTGTGCTGAAAACAAGCGTTGATAATACAGAGATGTTTTCGTTACTGCTGAGCAGCGCTTACACAGAGCCAAGGCCTTTTCTGCTTCTCACCCCACCCCACCAGCGAGCAGGCTGGGGGGGCACAAGAAGCTGGGAGGGGGCACAGCCGGGACAGCTGACCCCAACTGACCCAAGGGCTATTCCACGCCATATGACGTCATGCTCAGCATATAAAGCTGGGGGAAGAAGAAGGAAGGAGGGGATATTTGGAGTTAACATATTTGTCTTCCCAAGTAACTGTTACATGTGACAGAGCCCTGCTTTCCTGGAGATGGCTGGACACCTGCCTGCTGACGGGAAGTAGTGAATGAATTCCTTCTTTTGCTTTGCTTGAGTGCGTGGCTTTTGCTTTACCTATTAAACTGTCTTTACCTCAACCCACGAGTTTTCTCACTTTGACTCTTCTGATTCTCTCCCCCATCCCACTGTGGGGGGGGAGTGAGCGAGCGGCTGTGTGGTGCTTAGTTGCCATCCAGGGTTAAACTACGACAGTTTGTTTTTAAAAGTCTGCAAACTTGACATGCTAGCTTTATAACACTAAGCTGTTTAGAACCATGCTGTATTGGTTTAGTTTAGATTTGCCTTACTGATCTTTACAAGGCAGACAAATATTCACAAGGAGAAATATTTCCAGTTATAGAATATGTGAGGCAGTGATTACTTGGAAAAACTAAAGCCAACTCTGTTCTGTAGAACTTTGGCAAAACTGTTCAGTGATACTGCATTCAGTTCTGGGAATTTTGAATTAGAAGGCTAAAGAAAGATATAATGAACTCAGAGAAGAGTAAGAAAGGAGCTGGCAGAGAAAGGGGAAAAAATAAAATGAAAAAACTCAACAAGTCATTTGGTGAACAATGGGGGGAGATCTAAAAAAGTGGGTTATCTGATAAGTTTCTTCAGATGTTTGACTGGTATAGTTAATGAGCAGAACTATTTAACATTGGAAATTGCATAATTCAGAGTAATCTTGTGAACTTTATAAATCCCAAAAGAGGTAAGAGATTAGAGAAGAAAAATAAATATCTGGTAGTCAAATCCTCCAAGGACAGCTGGCTTCAATTGCAAAAACGTGTTTCTAGGTAATGCACAAGGCTAGAATGCAGCAGCTCTGGGCTCACTTATCAGGTCTGTTATATGTATTATCAGCAAGCCCAGGAGCAGCTCATCTCTCTTTGCTTCAGTTGTGCTTTACTAAAACAGGGATATTGGTACGGCCACTTTCTCAATCTTTGTTTTATCTATTTAAACTGTAAACCCTTCAGGGGAAAAATTACTTCATGCTATGTGTTCATAGAGTACCTTGCACAGTGGGATCCTAATTTCAGTTGAGCTCTCCAATTGCTGCCATAATACAAATAATAAATGATAATGTATTAAGACCACCAAAGAACAGCCCTCCAGTTTAATAAATGTAAATCCTCACTTGAGATAGTTAAATCTACTCTGGACTTTGAAATAGAAAATATATTTCAGGGAATAATCCTGTACCAGTAGGGGCATAGCTGACCTATTTTTATCTCTAGCTCCATGAATCACAGAAGTTAAAATGGACATATTACAGTACCAAATGTCTATTTTGAATGATATAATAGAAGGAGAAATCTTTTGAAGTTCCTTTTCTTTCAGGCACAGCACTCTACATATTAAGCACAATGTAAGGTGCTTATCTTTGAAATATGGAATAAAAGCTGTTGACCTTTTAAACATAAAATCTTGGTGAGCTTTGGTATGGCTTGGTCTAATTATATTATAATGGATAGAAGGTAATCTCTTATGTATGCTGTCTAGACACATCATCTCTTATCAGAAATCTCAGGAAAAAAATGGGACCTATAGCAAAGCAGTGATGTAGCAATCTTTGTTGAAAGACCAGGATACCATGGCTTCACAACAGACAACAAGAGATGCATGACATTGCTAAGCAACGCTATGAGCTAGTGAGGTTTTCTCTGGCTTCATATGGTGTGGTAGTTAAGGAAGTAAGAGCAAGAAAAAAAAGACAATAACAACCAAATGAACTGAAGAGTGTAAGAAAGAAAGCAAAAGAACAAATGGAAAAGCAGGAAAAATAAATGTGAATTAATAAAGTAATTGTAGCATATTGAAACTGTTATTCTAGGAAAGTCACAACATTATAATTTTCTGATTAAGAAGTCATAAAAATCAATGTTTACCAATGGATTTATCCAGCTAAACTTTCATCATCCTATTTTCTTTTAAAGTGTATAATCACATATAGACTGAACAATGCTGCTTAAAGTAAACTATGCTTTAAAGGAAATCACCATTTGTTAAAGCTCTTCACCTGCAGGTAGGCTAGAGAATGTTTGAAAACTAAACAAGTGGGCTCAAAAGTAACTGACAGAAGGTTTAAGTGTTTCAAAGAATAGAACAACCTGATAAATGGTAAAAACATCCTCTTCGACAGCTTGACAAGTTATTTGCACTCTAGAAAGCAGAGCTGTTCATTTGTCTCTTTGTAAGGTTAATTCTCAGATGACGATAACAGGTTTGCCTCTGTGATTAGACACTGCCATGTTTTCTTCTTTTTTAATAGAAATATTCACTACTGCTCATTTAATCTCCATGCAGCCAGTGCTGTTGAAAGTCTTTACCAAAAAAAACCCAGCAGATAACTTTTGAAAGTATGGCTTGAATTGTTCCTGAATATAATCCAATCCATGCTCATGTGCAAGAGAATCTAGTCTAGAACAAAGGTATCATACCAGCATGCTTTCAATCTAATTAGAAAAGGGCATACGTTACACTTTCTAAATAAGGTCTTCTGATTCCCTTCCCCCACTCAGATTATTCTTCAGTTCTTTCTGACTCTCTTGGGCAACTTTTGTCTTCTGCCAAAGAAATGGCATTTGGTAAAAGATTAATGAGCAATCCCGATCCATCTCTCATTCAACACTGAGGAGGTGTATTGTCACCTTGTCTACATGCACCTCCTTTCAGGGAAATACCTTCTGACCTTGTTTTTCCTGGATTACCTTCCAGATAAACTAAAGCTATCACACAGACAACAACAGAATTGCTCTCTCTTAACTCCTCGAGGAGAGTACGCAAGATCCTTTGCAACATCTTGATCGTGATGCAAAAGCTGATGTTCAGTATTTCTCATTGTGATCTAAAATAGTTAAAAGGACCGTCCAAAATAAACCATTTGAGATGTCATTATAACAACCATTAGGTGTCTATAATCATTGTACCAGTCAAAACAGAACAAGGACTCACTTACCATTGGTCCCCCAGTTGACAAACATTTTTCTAAAAATAAACCACTTAGCTATTTAAAAATAAAAATCACAGATTAGACAACAAAGTATCTATTTGACACAGAATATGAGTATATGACTTTGTATGCTATTTTAATTCAAGTAACTCTAAGTTTCTAGTTTCCTACTGTTTTGTAAACATAGGGCAAGAACCACATGACATTAACTCCCTCAAGAAAGAGCATCAAGTACAGACTAAATAAGGCACAATTTCAGTGTCATTATACTGTTTTATATCTGATTCATTAACAGGAGCAAAAGTAATCTTGGTAAACAAGCAACAATTATAAGCAGACTCTGGGCTGCAAACCTGTAAAATAGTACTACTGATGAAGTTGCCACTTCCTGACTATTATTTTTGTGTGGGAAGACTGTTTTTCTCCACAGTTTTCTAAGAATTTTCAGTCTTTAAGTGCCTACAATGAGTAGCTTATTTTGCAATGTCTGTCAGCCCAGAAGTTGTTTAATTATTCTTTCCATCTTAATGAAAACATACTTCTTATCTTGATATTAATGGCTAAAAAATATGTTCTGTTAGACTAAGAACTCTCTACTTGCATATCTGGCATGGTTATTCAGGATTTTAAACACAATGAAGAGAAGTTTTACTTTGCAGTCAGAATGACCCCCAGTCCTATCCTTTTTTATGCCATGCTATTAAATCTCTTCTCTCACTAATACTGAGGGACATCAGGGAGTCATCCTTTAATGAAGTCCAGAAATTACACAAGAAACTTTTGAAATATTTTAGCCACTTTGTTAAAGGTACTCTTGATTCAGTTTGGGGAATGAGAAGTGTTTTCCGACCACAAGAGGGAGCTCATATTGTTCTGTTATGTGCAAGAGCAATGTGTGGAGGCACACATGATAATTTGCTTTAAATCCAGTTGGTATAGAAATGAGAAAGGTCATCTGATATATTTTAATAAGCAAGATAAGTACAGATACAAGCTTAAATTCAAATCAATCTTAATTAAAGACTTTTTCAATGAAACCAGAATTGTTCTGGATTTTGTTGAACAAATAAATTGCCACAGTTTTAACTATGTTTTTGATAGTAAAAAGATTTAAGCCTGTTACTCTTCCATGAGTAACTCCATACTTTCAGTGGGACCATTTATGGGACGGCAGATCTCTACCATAATAAATGATCGTTGCAAAATTCATCCTAGCTCTATACATAATAACAATATACAAATGTTAATGTTCCTAGAACAAAGCTCAGATTCCCCATCAAGCTCTACCATGTATAAACTGCAGTAGTAGTAATGGAGTTCTTTGAAGGCTTAGAATACTCTTGAGCCTTTTACCATCAAAATGGAATAATTACCAAAAGAGCAATGTGAAGAAAGAAAATGAGCTTGGTCTGAAGACAGAAAGCGTCAGTTGCTGTGTCTGCAGCCAATGAAGACCTACTCCAATGCAGCCCAAAGAAGGATGCTCCAGAGAGCTGTGAAAGATGCTGGAAACACATGAGAAGTAAATTACATCACCAAAATATGTCCTCCTCGATGGCTGGACTGTTTTCCAAAGACCATTTTCTAATCTTCAGGCCTGTTGAGTTCTAAATATCTTCAACTATGAGGCTTTTATCAGTTCCCATGTCCTCCAAACTCCATAGCTAAACATTTTTGAGACATTTTCTGGCACTCAGTCTTCTCTTTTTTGTTTCTATTTTCATCTCATTACTTATAGGCCTACACATCTTGACAAACAATCCTGCTCCCTTCTTACTGCTTACCTCTTTGAAACAGTCGAGTCTTGTTCATTTATCCATACACATCCACACACAAATATACACACACACGCTTGAAGAGCCCTGGAGTTGAGGATGATATAAACTCGATATTATAACTGTAAAGCATTGAGAAACCGATTCAAGCACAAAATTAAGTAGGGAGGGTTTGGGATTTTTTTTTGATGAAAGAAAATATTTCATGGATGCTTTGAGATGAAAACTCCAAAATTTTATCTGAGATCTCAAGCTTTGCTTATGTTTCACTGTCAATATATCCCCATGTAATCTAACCAATTGCATGTGTATCCAGAACAAAAGTGCAAATGTATGTCCTTTAGATCAGTGTATTTTAGATATTTGCCTGTAAGTGCTCCTTTTCATGGCCCTTTCAATCATTATTAGAGTTTTCAACAAGGATTATTTATAAAGAAGAAAAAACTTTGAGAGGTATTGTTTTCTGTGAAGGTCTGTTTCAATGTTATTTAAACATTTATATATTGGTGTAGACTCTACTTTGAAAAACAGAAAAATAACAAGACTGTGGTCTACCGTGCTGACAGATTCAGCCACAAGTTGTTCCAATATCTCACTTAAACATAACAAAATTGTAATTCCCGAAACATGTATGTAGATCATTAGTGGTTTAAACTAAGTGGTATTTATTGATTTTAAAAGACCACTCCTTTCTGCATGTAGCACTTGGCATGTTCACCCACAATCCATTTTACCCCCAATAACTTCCCTGAAGAAAAGTGTACCACCTCCAAATTCATACTATTATCATTACTAAATTAAAAAAATTATTAAAGGCTTGCAGATATATAACTCCATGCAGATGGCATTGAATGCATCTTATTTGTGCAGAATGTTTTGCTACACTGCAAATCTATACATACTACTTAGTTTTATTGTGATATAAATGCCATTAAACTCCTCAGCGTATTTCTCAGTGTTGCATGCTAATTTACATTTCAATTCTGTTCACGTGTCTTCTCAGTAAACTGCATAAAATCAGATTTGCCTTTGTTTTGTTAAAATGTAAAATACCATTTGTAGCTTAATAAAAGTGACACACACATGTAAAGAAAAAGAAAAAAAAAAAAAAAAAGAATAAAATAGCATAGAAGTCTCCACTCTCTCCTCACTACAAATTAAAACAGCAGTTGAGAAGGAAAAAGAAAAGAGAAAAATCTTATTAAGGGTAATGCTATACACATTTATGTAATAAAAGTATGTCTGACCTTTTTGCAGTCCCCAAAATTGCCAGCTACTGTAAGGCTTTCCATAAACTGCCTGCCAAATTGACAGAAAAACTGGCCACTTTCCTACAGTTCACATCTGTGTTCAGTTTGCATGCGGTAAGAAGAACGTAAGACATTGAGAATATTTGATTTGCGCCAATCTGTGACATTATTTCCAATAAGAAAGCTACTGTACCATGGGAAAGCGATGCAACAGGTGACCAGTACTCTTGATAAGGAATATTTTATTAATAATAGATCACTTGAATACGGAGCTTACCTTTCCATATTTAAGTCAGTTAAGTCACTTCACGATGTCTGACACAAACTTTTCCACTGCAGCAACATTAGAGAGAAAGTGCCATCTCTGTCTTTATATTGTCCAGAGACTTGAATCCCAGTCCAAATGTGGAAAACATTTGCAAGGCTTGGTTTCACTATTAATGAGCATTTAATGACACCAGCAAACCACAACGTCAGCTGGTGAAAGAAGCAGCCTTTTCTAAGGGAAAGAACAATACTACAGCAGTCTACTTTGGAGCTTGAACTTTGCAGTTTGTATATGTGCGAGATCTTGATTACAATACATGATCTTGCAAAAATCCTGATTATTTAATGAACACATTTGTGTTAGCTCACCAGACCTTTTTCTACAGCTATGCAGCAGCAAAGCAGCAGCTCAACTCATCCTCTGAGGCTGCCACAATATTCTTCATTTTCTCTGGGTCACAGCTGCTTAAAACAGCCACCACCACAGCCGTTTATGCCCTCTCAGAGTCCCCAGTTCAAATCTAACTACTTGAGCAGTCTCATGACTCCCTAATCCTCAGCACATCTAGCATTAAATGTGAGCTTATGATATTGTGCAAGTAAAATGCTTGCTGAATTTAGGTAACTGCTGACTCAGAACGAAGAATCATAGAGAATCATTTAGGTTGGAAAAGACCCTTAAGATCATCAAGTCCAATCGTTAACTTAACACTGCCAAGTCCACCACTAAACCATGTCCCTAAGCACCACATCTACCCATCTTTTAAATACCTCCAGGGATGGGGACTCAACCACTTCCCTGGGCAGCCGGTTCCAGTGCCTGACTACCCTTTCGGTGAAGAAATTTTTCCTAATATCCAATGTAAACCTCCCTGGCTGCAACTTGAGGCCTTTTCCTCTTGTCCTATCGCTTGTTACTTGGGAGAAGAGACCAACACTCACCTCGCTACAGCCTCCTTTCAGGTAGTTGTAGAGAGCAATAAGGTCTCCCCTCAGCCTCCTTTTTCCAGGCTAAACAACTCCAGTTCCCTCAGCTGCTTCTCGTGAGACTTGTGCTCCAGACCCTTCACCAGCTTCGTTGCCCTTCTCTGGACACGCTCCAGCACCTCGATGTCCTTCTTGTAGTGAGGGGCCCAAAACTGAACACAGTACTCGAGGTGTGGCCTCACCAGTGCCGAGTACAGGGGGATGATCACTTCCCTAGTCCTGCTGGCCACACTATTTCTCATACAAGCCAGGGTATATTGGCCTTCTTGGCCACCTGGACACACTGCTGGCTCATAGCCAGCCAGTTGTCGACCAACACCCTCAGGTCCTTTTCCGCCAGGCGGCTCTCCAGCCACTCTTCCCCAAGCCTGTAGCGTTGCATGGGGTTCTTGTGACCTAAGTGCAGGACCCAGCACTGAGCCTTGTTGAATCTCATACAGTTGGCCTCGGCCTGTCGATCCAGCTTGTCCAGATCCCTCTGTAGGGCCTTCCTACCCTCCAGCAGATCAACACTCCCACCCAGCTTGGTGTCATCTGCAAACTTACTGAGGGTGCACTCAATCCCCTCATCCAGATCATTGATAAAGATATTAAACTGAACTGGACCCAATACTGAAGTCGTGTTATGGGTGTTAAAGATGTAAACAGTTTATACATGATTCAAAAAACCTTGACATAGCCAAAAGAGCCATGTAAAAATGTTTAAAACATTCCTTTAATGTTTTACTTCATGACCTTAACCATTGCTATCTCTACAAATGCCATATTTATTCTGAAACATTTTCCAAATCTAACATAGTGCTCAAAGCTTGACCAACAGTAATACAAATTTACAGCGTAGAGCTGTACTGCAAAGTACTGGCTCTTGATTGTTTTGCATAGCAAAACGCAACCTGATGTTTACTAAGGTCAAAATTGCCAAAGAACTGGCAATTACATTTGAGATATAAAGAATAAATCAGTTGGAAAAAAAACCACACGTGAAGCCCTTACCTTCCCCATTCTAGAGACATGCCATTCTGTACATGTGCAATATCAAGCCTCTACTCCCAGATCTAGTCAGCAAAGCTGAGAAAGTTGGACTCTTCATCTTGGGTCTCCTCTGCCACCTGCAGAGATGGACACAAAACAAAAAAAGTATTTGTGATTGTGGGCATTCCACTTGGAGCATCCTAAACAAAACTTCCTATTAAGATGTAGGAAATCACCACTTTCTGAAAAATGAATGTCTTTTTCCATTTATCAAACTGAAAAATTTACAATCACTAATTCCATTTGGAGGCTAGCCACCACTACCAATGCTAATATTATATAATAAACTTAAAGGTTTATTGTGAGAATTATTTTTTTTATTTTTAGCAGAGTGGTTGAAATATAAAAGATGCAACTGCATTAAACATACAAACATGAAATTAAAACAACACAAGTCTATCTTGAGACCAGCCTTGAAAATTGAAAACTTGAAAGATTTGTTTCAATGATAATTCCTAACCTTTTATTCACAAAACTGGAGTAGAATACATCCTGTTCTCGATACACATTCTTAAAAGATATAAACAAAAACAAATGCCAAAGCACTGAATTACAAATAAAACACTTCCTTGAAAAATGTGGGTTTTGTTACTGCATCAAAAATAAATTTACGGTGGCTCTTTTATATGGAAAGTAAAAATGTATTTTTCAGTAATTTTCACTGGAAAATAATTCAAACATCAACATGTCTGTAAACAAGGGCTTTCATTAAATAGTTTTTTTAAAATCGTAGATCTATCTTTAATAGTTTGAGTGTTCTCAAATAAACTTTGGCAGAGAACAAAGGGAATGTCCACATTTGCCCTTAATTCAAACAGTACCTGTATATTCTCTTTCCCATTATTTTAATGCTATTCCATGCTAATGTTTAATTTAGGAGAGAGTATCTCATACATGAACATAGTCAGGATATCACTAAAAGATATACAAGTTTTTCTGTGTGTCTTAAATGGAGAAAATATAAGAAACACAGTTAGGATTTATGGTTTGAGGATTTTATGCTCGACATGAATGCTAGGCCACAAATGCTTTCATAGCAATTTAAGTATTCCAAGATAGGATTAAGTTCCATATCTCATTTATTTTCCATAAAGTTAGCCTCTAGTATTATTATTTTGACAAATATTTTTTTTTTCCTTCCTCTCCATAAAGAAAAAACAGCATCCAACATCTCTGAAAGAGAAGTAGGAATACCCGTTTGTCTTTTGGGGACTCGTAATTAGGCAGAGGGTAGAATCAAAGCATGTTAGTGACAGTAAACTTAATGCAGTACACCAAGAAGCCAGACATGAAGAGTCTGCCACACATCTAAAGAAAAGTAAGAGAACAACCAGTTATTTTACCAGTTAAGCAAATACAGATATTTTCCAACTTATATTTCTCCAATAGAATGGTCCTGTTCCCACAATAAACCTAATTAACGATCAGGGAAATACAAATCAGCTCACATTTTCTGTAAGCCTCAAATAGATTGCAACATGAAACTGTCTGAACATCAACTTTTTTCATCTCAGTGGCGTACATCCCTACATATCCTTGTTCTGTTCCAGTGCTGAAGTACAAGTGGTGTGAAAACAAACAAAATGAGTTAATTTCTGGCTCTGTAGTTTTAGTCTGCCTTTGGGAGAAGTTTGAGGCTTTTTGCTTTGTCTGGTTAGGGGAGCTTACCCTCTATAAAGAAAAAGCTGCTGCCAATTAATAACCAGGACAAAACTTCACAAAAGCAGGTGGGTCAAAGAAAAACTTTTCATTTCATGTCAATTATTCTCATCTCCTTCAGCTAACTCAAAGATCTTACAGGGCACTCCAGAGAAACATTTGGCGGGGAAGGACAAGGAAAGAATTGAATTTGACCTACCAGCATTTTCCAAACTCACTCCTGTCCTCACTTCCTCACTCTTGACTCATTGCTCTCCCTATATTACAGTATTCTCATCTAGTTTTCACATAAACTACTGTACATAGTTGCACCTGCAAGCTGGTCAGTAAAGAATTTTGAAAGCCACAGAAAAGGAGACTATTTACAACATTTGTGACAGTTTTTAAATGCCATAACATTATGAGACAAGAGGGGCATGTTAGTTGCCATGTTAGGCAGGAAAGCAAATAAGTCTCAGGGGAGTATTTGACAAATATTAATCTTGGTGAACTGGATTACTGAAATGTACTTTTTAAGATGCTATTAATTGTTTCACTGGATATTTGCATTTATAATATGGATATAATATTATACATAACTTAGTCCATACATAAAACAGCTAAAAAGTAATTACCAAAACTATAACCAATAAATAAAAATACAAATTAAAATTAAAGTGACTCCTGGCATGTGAACAAACAATGTAAAAAAGTAGGCTTTCTGGGCTGGTATAGTAGAAACAGCAGCACTGGCTTCTCAACACAGCCAGCAAAGCACTCCAGAGGTATTTGTTCTTCATATGGGACAGGAGCTGTCTCTGTGTTCGTTCATACTGTAGTCCTCTCTACTGACATAACCTGCGAGGTGAATCTAGGGACAGTATGGCTTCCAGGTGTACAGAGGCCCTTCATGGACTAAGGATAAAATGTGAACTTAGCAAAGAATAAAGACGTTTTTGAAAAGGTTTCGCTGCATGAATTTGTTTCAGTGGCATTCACTCAGACAGGGCTGCTTCACAAAAGGACCATTTGCAAAAAGTGAATCTGAAATTTCTCTTTAATGTCTACCATGTCGCTAAATTGTCAGACATTCAGCTTGTACTAATGAGGAGAATAACAGCACTTTATGGCTTAGGCTTGTAGTGAACACAGTATGAAGGTAAATACTTCCAAACGAAGTGGAAAGTCATCCTTACTCCTAAATAAATAAAATACAGCCCTTCCCTCACACATATTCAATTAACAAACTTTGAAGCAATTTGTATTCCTTTACCTTAAATTCTACTTGATTAGTAATCATCATGCCCACTTTTTAAGAATCTTTCTCAGATCTGCCTTTTTAGGTTTAGCAAACCTCAGCTGAACTTGACATTTCAGATGTTGCCTTGTCTGTCCCTTAAAGCAACTTCTAAGGTATTACACACAGTTGACTTCAGCCTGTCTCGTCTGTCATTCTTGAGTCTGTCTCAGGTCCATACTGATAAATATTACATTCTTTTTTCCTGGTCCTCAGGTGGTTTATTTTGACCTAATATAAACCACAGAAAGGTTCCCAGAAATCTCTTCATTTTCCAACTTTTTTCATTTCCTCCTGTACACTAGAGTACACAAAAGTTGGGTTGCAAAGATGTCTGCTCAATGAATTGAATGCTCTTCCTATGATCACCTGAAGGATCATTTGTAAAGCCTCCTCAGTTCATCCCCTTCTGATAGGGATAAGTTTTTTCTTAAATTGGGTAAAATACCTAGCTTCATAAAAACAACACTCATTGATTTTCTACCTCCCATTCATTTCACACTTTGTTTTAAATCTTGTGATGTGGGCATATAATTTTTTTCTTAACCTACATTAAAAATAATTGTGCATCAGTAAAATGCAACTATGCCATTTTGCCAGTAGTTACTTCTTTCTACTGCAATTTCTTCAAACACAAAGAATGAAACAGATCCTACTACACATCGTCTATGTCCAGTCTCTTCCACCTTTTTTCACATGTTCACAGGCATATAGCTGTTTAGACTTTTTATATCCAGAAAACGCACTGCAATCAACATGCTGGGGTAAAAATGTAATATTTAGAGTTTGAATTAAGATGTGTAACGTGGGTATTTTTTCCCATGACCTGTGGTTTTATTCCTACCTCTTAAATGCAGTCACTGCAGTCACCTGGAATGGTCTCTAGGCTAGGTTTTGTACTGTATGAGCAACGATAAGGAAATACAGCCTACTCCCAATCTGCATTCAGCCTACAGCATGACAGAATCTTAGTCTTAAAAGATCATCACTTCAAGGGAAAAAGACTACTCCTGACTACCTCAGTTCTTCCAAATTTGTACTGCCTAAGTGAGCTAAGAAATTCCATTTCTCTAGCACAGAAAAGTGTAATTCCAGGAAAGAGCAGACATTATACAGGCAACAAAAAATAACTACTCTGCAGAGCCTTTTTTTTTTTTTTTACTTTTCTCCTTTTTCCCTAAGAAGATCCGTTTTGCCTCATAGGAAAGTCTTTGTGCTGGTGGGATACAAAGGACATCTCCAAAATTCAGCTCACTCTAGATATTATACCTGCGGATTTGTGTGACATGAATGCTCCAGCTTCTCTACTCCAGGCCTCTGCGACATTGATTACAGTACGGAGCACTAAGCTCTAGAGTAAATTCACTGAGATCAATAGACTTATATAACATTAAAGTGGTGTCGGGATACGTGACAAAAGGACCAAATCTCATATTCTTACTAAATCAACTTTTATGTTTATTTTAATCTAGACATATATAAAATATAGCATATCCTGTGCAATTATATATGAGTTTTAATGACAGCTGCCACATTTTTAAGGAAAATGTTTAAATATGATATTCGTGTCAGATGAAGCTATAAATTTGATGTTCCCATGGTCTTCACCACACTGAACTTTCATCAAATTACTTCACAGTGCTCTTTGAAAGCTCTGCAGTATTCTGAGCTGCAACAGGAGAGAGGAATTCATAATTAGTAAAACCTCCCCCACACCCACACTTCCTCACAATAATCTCCAGAGCAAGGCCCAGAAAAAACTTTCAAATGCAAATGTTCTCCAATGGGAAGTCCAAAAAAGATAAAAATGAAGCTAGCCAGTGGCAGAACAGATTTTTAAGTGACAAAAAAAAAGTTAAAAAAGAACAATTAAAAAAAGGTAAAATGAAGCCTTACAAGATTAAAATCTGATGTCTAAATCACTCGTCTAAATACACTGTTTTCAGTGGCTCTCTGTTTTTCAAAGAATAGTGGTTAAATGAGACCTTATATTATCATTAATTTAGGAAGAGGAATTATAATTCAAATATATATGTTTAGGAGCAACTAGCTTTCTGTACAAAAGCAGTGGGAAGACACTTTCTCTGGTCATTTGGTAAACCAAGAAAATTAGGTAGTTTCCATTAGGATACATCATAAAAACAGGTTCAGCTGGCATTGATTAGGAGGAAGCCATTGTTGCTATTGAAAGTGTGTATTAAGAAAGGTTGTATCTATTTTGGAAGCACTGTGTGTCTTCACATAGTCTAAGACCAGACACTGAGAAGACCAGTGGGGACACTGAGGTTCTGTGACTGTGCCACAAATCCAAGAAAGGATATGGCAAATTATTGCAGTCACCAAAACTCACTTTAAAAAAAATGAATTCTGGATAATTAGGGTAGAAACAGAAGGTTAAAACTCTCAACACGCTTTCTCTGCGCTTCTCTACCCCTCTGGCTAATAAGCTTAAGAAAGCGTACACTGGGGAGTAGGTATTACCTCAAAGTGAAGCTACTAAATTAAGATTCTGGAGACCTTCAGTCATCTCCCAGGTATGCCACAAAACCTTTGAGTGTCCCTAAGTCAGTTACTTTATTTTCATTGACTTCAGGTAAAAGCAATTATCTTATTTTGGCTCCCTACTTTATATATAAACTTCATGTACTCCCACTTTCATGTCTTTGCTTTTTCTCTGGTTTTCTGTTTCTAGAACCAAAATTACTGATGGTTCCAATATTGTCCTTTAGGATGTTTTCTAGGAACAAAGTATTATGTACAAACACTTATTGGTATCGCTGACTAGCAGTGTCACAGTATAACCCAAGGCCTCGGTTGCCACAAAATCCTGTTCTGGTAGGCACTGTACACACCATAAATGGTGTTTAACACACTGTAAAAGTTCAGCAAGAAGGCTATAAATAACTCAAAGGATTAACAGAAGTTTCTCATATTAACTACAAATTCAATAAAATAAAATTATATGGTGCATGTCTTACATAGGGTGTGGCGCGTGCCAGGAAGTGACTGCTCATCTTTACCACTTTCAGAGATACTATTGACAGACTTGGCACTAAGTCTACTAAAATTTTCTTTGAAAACCTAATTATCTGACTTTGCTGGACATGCTATAGAAAGTTTCCAAGGTTTTGGTTGTTCTAATTTGGGACTTCACTCTTCCCCATGTTCTACAAGCAGGTTCATCAGCTGGAGAGCATACTTGAAACAAGTCGTGTTCTTACCATGACATACCATGAACTTTATACGTTTGCATCACATGTATGTTTTTAGCCTTACCCTGACACACGCATTTAAAATCAGCTGTAATCTTTTCAAACATAATGTTATTCATGTGCATAATTATTTAGAGGATCAGGTCCCTGGAGTCCTCAATGTATTTCTCATCACCTCCCACAAGATTTGGGTTGTTGTTTTGTAAATGATTATATTTTATATGTACTTAAAGGCATAGAAAATATTTTGTTAGAAATCAAACTTTTAAAATGAATATTTATTACTTTTATACTGAAAAATATCTCTTACTGGAGAAACTCTTGCTTAGCCAAACTCATTGCATGCTAACTTATTATAAGAAAGTGCTTTGTTTCATTTTCTGTATGTATTTACATACATATTGGTCAGAAAGCTCACAGAGAAATGAACAATTATCTATCTACAGGATCAATACTTAACATATGATAAAATTAACTTATTTACTATGAATTACCATAGAAGAAATATGCAAATACATTCAGATGGACTGAAACATGTAGTGCCACCAAAATGGATAAATCAATGCTTAGGTAATTATTTTAACAATTACATTCTAGCATAACCATTTATCAGAAAAAATGCAACATATAATTTCATTCTAGGAAAGCTTAGTGCAATGGCTACTTAAAGAAGATAAATGGAAGGTGGGTCAAGGGAAGCCATGTTAGGTCCAAGCTAAATCCTAGACAAAACCCTTTGCAAAAGTTATTCTCTATGACTAATTGTGAAGCACTATGAGGTTTCTAGGAGATTTCAAACTCTCAGTTTGTGAGACTCACCAGCAATTTCAAGCCAGCTAAAACTGAGCGTTGCACAGGAGGTTTGGATTATAACTACCTGTTTTACTTTTGCCCTAAGCAGTGCACAGCCTGACTATTGATCCACTGGTCACCTCGAAGCAATCTGTTTCTTCTGGTCACTCTTAAGTTTTAGAAATACTTCTGACATAAATCTTAATGAGAGGTAGGGGAAGTATTGTTGATGTGTATTTTTTGTGTGATTTTTTTTCAGCAGGCCTGTCTGTAATTCCAAAAGGTGTCTGCGCTTAAATAGTTTGCTGTGTTAGGGCCTGTATCAGAATCACATATCTAATTATTGTTGCTTCACAAACAGTTCTGTCACAAGCCCAGCAGAGCAAGCACCGTCTCCCATCTATTAATCTACCTGTTATCATAACATTTTTGTGCAATACGCCAAGGTAGAATTTATATCTAGAGATGGGTCTAGCTCCCTCATAATTTTAAGATTTAGCTTTTCAGATACCTGTCAGGAGAGATGTTGCTCAGCCAGTGAAGTATACCTGTCCTGAAAAACTATGAAATGTATTGCCCCGTGGGGTCTTTGCCAAGAGTTTCATTCTTCTTTTTTCTCTTAATTCAAATAGTTCTTATCACTAGATATGCAGGATGTGCCCAAATGAGTACAAACAGAAGCCAGATACAGAAGATTATTTTCTCGATAAGCCATTGAATGTTTAGCTACGTCCTTGGTTCTGTCTTACTCTCCTGTGTAACCCTAGATGCAGAGCTTGAGTAACTCATGTGTAAAATAGAACAATACGTCCCTGTCTCAGCACGTAGCATATGCACGTTCACTTCAAAGAAAGAACTGTCTTCTGTTCAAAGCCCTCTTCTGCCTGTATTCATACTGAACTAACAGTCTTAAAGAAAGTATGTCAGCAACATTCACTATTGCATATTGCATTACACAGCAGCAAAGTGAGGTTCAAACCTCAATCACTAATGCATATATGGCTTTAATGAGCTTTTCTTCAGTAGGTCAGAATTATTATTCTCATGTCACAGATAGAAAACCAAGATAAGGAAAGGGAATATCATCTCCTTTATAAGGTCACTCCATGTGTCACTGGCAAACTTGAGTACAAACTAGGGAGTACTTTGGGTAGCACTCACTACGCTATTGTAAGCAGCACTGATTCTGATCACATGAAGAACAGCCTTAGCCAAACTCACCAAAATCAAGACTCAGTGCTTCCCTAACACAGAATTCTAGCAAGGGGCACTTACGTCACAGGATGAGAGTGACTAATAATGAAAAGACTGAAATGACAAAAATAGACTTTGTAGTAGTAAAGTCAATCTATATTTTAACATTTGTGCATTCTGCTTGAGACATTTCTAAAAATAATCTCCTCCTTACTGTTGTCTTTGCTTTTCTTGACTCATGGGATGCCAAGATGGAAATAAAGATAACTAACTGAAGCTTCAGCTGTGATGGTACCTTTAATTATTGACGCATGGTTCTTACTTCTCAAAGCTCACAGTCAAAATTAACCATGACAGAATATATCTTGAACAATAAGTAAAGTACAGGAATGGCACTGGCGCATTAGGATTGTTTTATATCCAGAAGAGTCAAACTCAAAATGCTTAAAATTAAGGACTTCACAGTCACAATGTTTGTTTGTTTCCTGGTATTCCTCTTACAAAGACACAAACAGATGAGAACATTCTTGATTTCCCAATTCTACCATCAAATGCTTTGCAGAGACCTTTGACTATAAG
The DNA here is from genome assembly GCF_047370975.1 of Nipponia nippon. Lineage (NCBI taxonomy): Eukaryota > Metazoa > Chordata > Aves > Pelecaniformes > Threskiornithidae > Nipponia > Nipponia nippon. Next base: position 7,514,882 of record NW_028262291.1, on the reverse strand, counting down.
CTTGCGTGGGAGTAAACTGAAGAGTTACTTAAATAGCAATACCAAACTTAACAGCTCAGTAACGTGTGAACGTTCCTCAATCTTGATCCAATAGTCAAATCACAGCCAAGCTAATGGCACCACGGGTTTATTTTGTATTCATTTAAGGTTTTACACCAGTACTGGAACAAAGCCACTTACAGTACTCTACCATAAACACATTCTTTCTCCCTTAATCTCAATGTTCACCTCTCCCAGCTCTCTAAATTTCCAAACAGAAAGGCAGAACTTTCATTAGACACCAAGGACAAGGCCCCACATAATCTCCATCTTGTCCACCATTTTCCTGTGAAAGACACGGTGATGCTGTGGTTGTAAACAACAATGCTAAAAGAGCTGATCCACTGAAAATGATGTATTGAGAAGGAAAGCAAGGAAGAAAGAATTGTCATTTCACAGCAGGATTCCAGGCACATAAGCATGAAGCATATGCCACGTGGTAAACTATAAACTCGTATTTATATAGGGCACAAATAGGGGGTTGGAACACAGCATCATGAAATGCATTCAGCTGAACATTGATAGTCTACTTAAGAAAAAAAGTTTTACAGAGGTCCTGAGAAAGGTATTTGCCAAACATCAGCCTTCACATGAATCAATTATCTTATGACACTAATATGATAGATAAAGCAAATTACTTTTTCTCATTCTGTTACAAAGTTGATACATTGTAACAAGTTAATTACCTTTCTCATGACAAAATGGTGAAAACATCAGGCCATAAAAAATTCAAAATTGTGTCACTTTTTTCACATTCATAACTCAGCACATTTGTGTACTATTCTATTATATAACAGTTTCCTTTAATAGTACCGGTGTGTCTAGCCTTATGAAAAAGAAAATACATTCCTTTATAGCACAATGCAATGCCAATGATTAATTCATACCAAACCAAAAGACACTCTCTTGGAAAAAAGCATGTGTAATTATTTTTGTATTGCATATACATAAGATTACAATAGATAAAAAAAGGGCTTCATTTGTTGAGAATGTACTACCCTAGCTCTATTTAATGAATTAGTAATTCAAAATTCTTAGCAAAAGTGCAGTGTTATGTTTTAGTGTTTCAGACTGGATAATCAATATTTCAGAGTATGCACAAGGCGTGATGTGATATTACAATACAAACATCTTGAATATACATGAATATTAAATAGGAAATACACATTTATTTTTACATTATTCGATTCCATTCCTTCACGTGTTTTTCTCCACGTTATTGGAATACTATCAGATCTATGTTCAAGTTTTTCTTACACAGAATAAATTCATTTATGGGATCACAATTCTTACCATGGCAACCATGTGAGAGATTCAGGATGTGTGAGCTTAATGACAGGTGAAAAGGCACAGAAAATGTTAGTGGTGTTGAGACGGAGAGGATAGTATAGATCTGTCTAGTCCTCTAACTGAAAATTGCCATGAAATTCTGTAAAACAGAGGCTTTGGTAAACTGAGAAATAAGATACTTCTCTCATGTTCATTATTCACATAATAAGTCAAAGCATGATACATGAAAAAAGAAAACATTGCTCAGTTTATATAAGTAATATAAAGAAACTTTTATACTTTTGTGTGGTGTCTTTTTAGTCAGCATTAAAAATCAGACCCCCTGTAAAACAACTTTACAGACATGGAAGTCACACGGGGGTTTCAGGTGAAGCCACCTTCAGCGAGCACAGCAGTCTCAGTGCGCAGAGCCCGGGCCAGCACATGATGCCCACCCGCCTCTCACAGGACACACCAAAAACAGGGAAAATTGGGGTTTTCCAGCTATTTCTGAAACCCATGTTTCTCCTTTAGTCACTTTTATTTATCCAGGGCCTGCCAGGGTGTGTAAATGCTAGAAGCCCAGGGCAAACCCTGGGTGGCACTGAAAACACTTGGAGCGCAAGGGAGCTCTTCTAGAAAGAGCAGTAATGCTACCAACTAAAATAAACCTGGAGTAAAGCTTCTAAATCAGTACCACTGATGAGACGTGTATAAAATGTTGATATTAACAATCAATAAATAGAAAGGTGGGTGCTAAACTGTTAAATATCTAGAGAAATTCATTTATCCTTAACACGCTTGTCATGGTGCACGATCACTGCTCCACACAGCGGTAAGCCTTTCCAAAGGAAAAAAAATAATGAAAAAGTGGTAACAATAATAAAAAATAAATTAAAAAATAGTACCTTGAATTACTCTTACAATATTACCACCGAAGTGCTGTAACAGTTCCTCAGGACAAGCCCTCCTCAGCGGCAGCGGCACCGAACTTCCCCGCGTGCTGCCAGCGCCGGGCGGTGAGGCCACACAAAGATGGCGCCCAGCCAGCCGCTCCTCAGCGCTGGGACCTGCTCAAGCAAGGGGCCCGGCAGCACCAGCACTCCCTGCCGCCCCACCAGTCCGCTGCCTTGCAGCTCCCAGGCTGCCTGGTTTTATCTGGGGCGGTGGGCTGCCTCTTTTGATCCCCCTGCCTAATTAGGCCTAACCCTGAGTTGGGTCTGGAGCGTGGAGGCTAACACACAGGCAGGCACTCACCTTCACCCCACGTCGTGTGCTCTGCAACCACTGTGTTTGGGATGGAGTGTTCCGCAGAATTACAGAAAACGAGCATAAGTAAGCAAATAAGGCAAAACCGAAATAATTCCAAAGGTTAAATGACTGTTTACGATTCCTTTGCCTTGGTTTCAGTAGAAACAGAAATACAGAGAGGGCAAGACCCTGGCGCACACCCGCGTGAGGAGGGGGACCGCACCTCAGCAACCCAGCCCGCGGGTCAGCACGAGCCCCACGCGGCAGAAGACTTTCAATAAGCAGTTAATGGCATTTTTTAGGTGGCGATATGTGTGTCAAGGACTTCAAAATCAGAAGAAGATGGCAGAACAAAAGGAGACTGTTTAAAAAGAATATATGCATTAAAAAATGAGCAAAATGTTTTGGGGTTTTTAAAGTTTTGTTATCAGTGAAGAGCGTATTTACCTGTAGGAGCATGCAGCTGTTGAAGAGAAATATTATTTTAACTGGTTTTTTTTTTGTCTTCAGAACCAGAAGCCTGGCATAAGCACCACCAAACAGGGAAACTGTTTCAAGATCTAAATGTTGAACTGAATTATTACACTTTTGCAATTGTCCTTTTTCTTTGCAATGGACTGAAAACCAAAAAAGCCCTGACACAAACAGCCCCAGTCTCAGTTCAGTTGCTAACAGCGCCCTGTCACCATTCTAGGCACAATATATTGAACTGTCTTACAAGAAGCTGGGAGAAGCTGAGCTCAATTTATAGCACCTTGGTTTGATAAAGATTAAGTTTTCAAAAGCCTGGGTTGACCTAACCCTAGTCTCAAACTGGACAGTATCAACTGTTAGGGAGTGTGAAAGTTGTGCCACAAAGCTGTTGCCAAATATTTATGAAGTTTTCCCAAACGTATAAACACAATTTTCATTCCAGTGGCACAAAACAAAAGTATTCACTTTCCCTAATACGTAAAAGGGAAAAAAATCCTTATAATCATTCCCTTTAAATAAGCAACTAAACTCTAAAATGAAATCACTGTTTTCCTTCAGCGTTTTCCATCCAGCCATAGACACAGCTACCAATGCATTTCAATAGACAGAAGGTGAAGAGGATAAAGAGACAGATAAAATCAAATGAATAGTTTTCAATTTTTTAAAAAACTTTGCTCATCTCTTGCCTGTAGAAGGTGAAAATAAAAGATACATAAAAAGCAAGAAGTTGTTTTGCATCCTCCCCAACAATATGGGGAAATTACATGTTTCTTCTGGAAGAGGTATTTTAGCACAGTAGGATGTTCTTATGTTGTGACAAGATAATGTGTGTGTAAAGCACTCCTATAATTTAGCTGTCACACCGATGCGCCTACTCAAGAGCATGTGTGTCAATGGAGAATTAGCTTTGATCTGTAAAATACATCAGATGGTTTCCATTCCTTACGCTGAATCAACTCACTTTGATAAGAAATTAATCTGACCATCTTTCTTATAGCCATTGTCAGAGTGTTTAATCTCTGGAACTGATGCTGTGACCACATGGAACTGTTTACAGGGCAAAAAAACTAATGTCAAAATGGACAAAAATCACATTTTAATGGTTTTTATCTTAGCACTTCCCCTTTAAAGCATCCTAGACATTTAAGGGACATCAGGGTAACACTATCCAGCAAATTTTTCTGGGAAGATTAAAAAAATGCTGTATTTAATCCTGAACAGACACTAAACTTTGGAACCGAGAAATAAATTTTCTGTAGCTTTTGTCATTTCAGCATTAGAGATCTGGATGCGAAAACAGAATTATTTTTACAACTATGCCTGCCAACACTATAAAGACTGACTTAAACTTGCAGTATTTTCAGCTGTTTAAGTTTAATACCACAGCTGGTACTAAGTTTTTTCACTATAATCATTCTTCCAAACACAACTTAACTTCAGCCTGGACTCTTTAAATATCTTCAGTACATGCTTCTTCAGACAATTAACACACAAACAAACAGAAAACAAAAGCAACTCTGATTTCCAGGAATCAGATCATGAAGGAAGGAAAATAATATGTGCACACTGTCAATCTAGGGTGAAAATTTTCATCTATTTTGAGAAGCCAGTATGCTTTGATGCCGATGCTTGCTTTAAGGGACTAAGATCAGGGAGCTGTCTCCTCCTAGAAAGTCCTCATTTACCTCCTGCACATGCTCACTTGGACACACAAAATACTTCTAAGAAATTCCAACGTTCTTTCTACACTGAGCATGCTTCAGTGTCTAAAGTTTAGGTGCTGCTGCAGTTCATCTGTAACTTTTCATTTGGCATGTGGGAAAAAAGGCTAAACGTCAGATCAGAAAAAAAATCTGCTTAAGGCAGGCCTTCATCTCAAGTATTCCTCTCTGCCATATACATCATAGTGCTCCAAAGTCTTACCTCTAGGCACAGACAAGTCCTTAATTAAGAATCTCATGCCGCACAAAAAAGAGGACCCAGCATGACAAATGCAAATCATGTTCATGCTTGTTCTTAAGTTAAGCACATTACGTGTTTGGCTCTTCCCATGTCTGACCATTTTACTGTTTCTAAAGACTACTTTTACAGAGTGAAAACATTCATTTTGAGGAATCCAGAAGTCTTTCCTGCCAGTACTCCACTTCTATAAATAAATATGCTAACACAGTAAGCATATAACATGGTAATACAAGTGAAGGAAAATAAACAAAAGAGAACACCTGCGCAGAGATGGGCTATTTCAGCATCCAGTGAAACTCAGGTGACAGGGCAGAGAAAGATGAAGTGGTGGTAGTATTTTTTAAACCTCTCAACTGATGGAGGAGGAGTGTAGAGAAGAATGGGAACTGTGGTGAACAACCAGAACCAAGTCATTTGGTCAGGAGGCAGAGAAGAGAACAACTGAGTCTCCTCTACGTCTGCTGGTGGCTGCATATACATGTGGGTGGCTACTAGTTGTACTACTAAACAAGTTACATCTCTGAACAATAGTTACATCTCCGAACACCGAAATAAATCTAATTCCCATATTTGCACTACCTTCCAAAAACTATTCTTAGATGTGAAGTGGACACAGCTAGTTAGTTACACACATTAGTTAGTTATGTTTGTAGATTCAGCCAGACCAAGGAAGGTAAAGCAATATTTCACAATCCAGCCCATATGTTTTGCAAAGCCACAGGAATTAACAGCTTTGTCACCAACCCTTCACTCGGAGAATCAGCTCTTTTCTGGTCTTCCCAAGGCAGCTCACCTCTATTTTCCCAGTGATACCAGCTTCTGTTAACTGCTTATCTGCTTTCCCTCAAGCACCTGTGTATTTTCTTCCTCACTTTGCAGCAGGAACGCCCTCCTGCCCTGCAGAAAACAACCTCCTAGGCCTTTTTCAAGTCCCCCTTCACCACTAAGTCCCACTTTGAAGGAGTACTGTCAGCTAATGAGGACCAGGCAGGTGGCAAACTCCAGAGGTTGTTGGTGCTTGGTTGACCACAGTTCTCTCCCTCCTGGGAGGAAATATCTATTTCAATTTTCCTCTCTCCTCTTTGCCTATAACCCCCATCCCCTTGCCCTGCAAATATGAGGGAGGAAATAACAAACCAAACCAGAACAAAAATTCTGACCTACTTTATTCTTCCCTAAGTTCCAGAGAAACTATTCCTCTCTTGCTCAAACCTTTGGGTTTTGGGGGTGGTTTTTTGTTATTGTTTGTTTACTTTTTTTAATATCATCATGCTTCAGTGGTCTGCCTTCACTGCCTTTCTCAAATGATTCCTCTGAGATCTTGGACTTCAGATACACACTATCATTTTACTATGTACTTATGTAAAATACAGTAGATGGGATTTCATCTTGATCTGTATTCTTGGCTGCAATTGTTGGACTGCAAAAGGACTACTAGTAACAGGTGTACATAGAACTAAACTCAAGTAGGATGAGACTTGTTGTGAGAAAGAAAGTACCAAAGTGGAATGCAAACCTGGTAAAGACAGCATTTTTTGCTTAACCCTGAACAAAAAAAGACATGGCCAAAAAAAGTGTGTATGCACTTTTGGGCCCATTAAAAATGTAGCATTTATATCTGTAAAAGTTTATTATATACAAGCTGTAGGTTTGTTTCTGGCTTGAAAAATAGAAATTTGCAAAGCCAGAATGTGAGTAGGCAGAAAAACTTAATAGATCTGTCCTCAGAATACATTCAGAAAGAAACTTGTGTACCTTGTTGTATAAAGAGTTTAATGGCTTCCAGATACACAGTGTTGTCCAATAATCAAACAGCATTAAAGTGCAATTAATTACACAGTTTGAAATGAATATATTAGTTACTTGATGGCACCACTTCTATCCCTAATAGACTTCAAGCTGTATAACCAAATTAGAAACTAGAACCACAGCACAGCATGACTTGTTATATGCCCAGATAATAGACAGTGGCCATTAACTGCCTTTAATGGTTTGCACACCAAGAATTCACTGAAGAAAGGTCTACAACAAGTATCCAAATACTATACTACAGTGAAGGTGAAAACAGGAATTCCCTACTCCCTGATGGAAAGGTAACTGCAGTAGTTGAAGAAATAACTCATAAGGCAAGAAAACCTGGGCTAACTACCAAAGTATAGAAAACATCAAATAACCAGTGTTTATTTGATGAAGGTTTGAAGTGACCTGCCACAAAAGGAACCAGGCACTATTTTGCTCCAGAATGCAAAGTTTGTTGATTCATTTTTGTTGTTTTAAGTAAAGTAACACACACGCACACAGAGCTGTTTTAGAGTCAGTAGTGAGCAAAGAATTGTGTTGAAATTTTCAAATGTTTCATAGCATCTAAAGTGCAAAGAAATGATATAGTGTCTCCCTCCCGCTTCCTCAAACTAACACAGAGACTACACAGAAAAGCTCTGCAGGACAAGGGAAAGGAATGAGCTTCTGGCCACCATTTGAAAGCCTTTCAATAGGCTGCCACTTCTGTGCAAGCGGGAAGCAACATTCTGTTACTCATCACACGATTTATTTATTACTGTCATAAAATAGGATTCAAAGGGTTTAGGATTTGATGGAGATACATACCACAAATCTTTTACAAGCAGCAATGTGGTCTATAAATTTGATTTACTTATACAGCTTTTCTAAAAATAACACACAAACACCATTTCAATATAACTTTTTGAGCTTGCCACTTGTCTTTGCCTTCAAAACAAAAGTTTTGTGGACAGTAAGTGCATTAGAAATACTAATTCACTGTTTTAGAAAATGGGTAGGCCTGTATCAAATGAGCAAAAATGTGAATCAAGTACATCAAAGTATATTTCTATTCCTAAAATTTACACAGACAACAGTACAGATCTCAATATTGTCATAGTACCACAAATTATATGTAAATGAATGACAATGCAACCATCCGTTCCCAAAAGCTGATACCTGGAAATGCACAAAAAAATCAAATCTAGGCAAATTATCGAGGAATCAGTTAGGCAGTCTGAAGCATTCTTCATTAAGCATAATTAATTGCAAATTCTATGATACTCAGAAGCAACATTAGCTAGTAAAATAAAACTGCTATGAAAGAAACTTCTCTTTAGTGTCTAGTGTTATGCTAGACATACCTGCAGTGCCAGCTACCTTAATAATCATAATCCAACTTTAATTTATCACATCATTACAGAATTTTTGCTCTAAGATTAAAAGCTAGAGGCTTCCTTCTGAGAAATACCTTAATAAAATTCCTACATATTGGTTTTATCCACTATATACATCATATACAAACATTATATCATACATATGGCTTGTACTCACATCTTTATGACATATCTTTGTGTAAATAAGCTTTACTTATGTCAGTTATCATTAGATAAATCAGTTCTTAGATTTAAAAAAAAAAAAAAAAATCAATCAACAAAGCCAAGCTGATGGAAAACACAAGATGGAGAACCAAGGACTGCCATTCCTCCCTCTAAGCCTCTACTTGGCATCAGTGCACGCTGTCCTGTTGGAGTTACTGCTTGGATTTGATTATACAACCAACAAAAATTGCAACCACTTTAGCTTTAAGATTTATAGATGTGAAGACAGTGGCCCACCTTGGTAAGATCTGCCATTGCTGTGCATGCTTCTGTGCGGCAAATGCAGCTTCCTTGCCTCTCCCCCCAGCATGAAAACATACAATTGACTCATAGCAGTGTTACGCTCTGGATAAGAGCACTGCTGGTTGCTTCATTAAGAAGAGATTTCCTAAATGACCTTTGGGACTACCTCGGTTTGAAGGCTGACCTATGAGAAGTAAAATTTTGTAGAGTGCTTAAAGGCCTTCTGGTAATTCAACACAAAATACTCTCTATATGGACACAACGAGCTCTTGATACACAACTTTCGCTCCTCCCTATCAGCCTTATATAAAATTCAGTCATAAATTAAATACTGTTATCATTGCTTGTGCTTAGATTGTGTATTAGCTATAGAGTTAAGAGCTGACATAACAAGGTATTTTCCAATTTCACTGGAAAGCAAAAAAAAAGAATTAGAATGAAATGTATACTGTGTATGTGTGCATCTAGAGCACCCAGAGCTTTCCAGGGAAAAAGAAAACAAAAAAAGAAACCCAAGCCATTTTACCCATAAAACCACTTCAAATTAACAGCATACTTTTCTTATTCTGTGATAATTCGTTTACTTATAGAGGATTATCAAAAGACCCTCTTATATTATATCTTTGAACTAAACTTTGTGTGCAAAGTTATATGTTTCTGTAAAGCCCTAGTGAATCAACTGACAAATTAATACAACTGCTGTACTTCCAATAGTTTGAATTTACCACAATAATAATAATTATTATTATTCTCTCCAAGTTTTAAAATCAGACTGAAAAAAGTGATTCAGTTCAGCCATGTGCAGATAGGACAGACCTGAAGTGATAAATACAGATTTCAAAATACCAGGAGAATATTGTTTTAGTATGCTACAGCTGAAGCACTAAGAAAGAATGACTTTTAAGCGAAACAGAGGTACAGTCAGTGTCCCCCTTACCATCCTAGGATTCATTGTCTACTGAAGTCAGCAACAGCTTGTCCTTGGATTTCAGTTGGCATCCATAGGTTCTTCATAACTTCGTGACTTTGTTCCCAGCTGGTGACTGTTTGTTAATTTTTAATAAAACAGTAAGATGTAACAAAATGAATCACACTGACAGTGAGATGCAAGAAATAAGTAGCTTGCTAGTTCAAATGTATGATGAAAGCAATGAAATATAAACTTACAACAAATTCTATTACCAAACTTTTGTTGCTATCAGCAACAGGCTTTAATAATTAGAAATATTTCTTTTATTCATTGTTTCATTTTAAATTGTTTTTACCTTCCCTGGAGTACCTGGACTTCAGCAGGTTCATATTTTATCAACGTCTTTATTGTGAGTCAGTGAATAGCAGGATTCCCAGCTGGACTCTTGCTTCTGCTCTTCAGCTGGATTTGATCTGACTCTCATGAGCTCAGTCTTGCGTCATTCAGAAAAACTATTCAAATAACTCTAGCCTCAAAGTTGTTCATTGAGAAGCTGGTTTTTCCCCTCTTTACACAGAGAATGAGCTGTGTTCATACTAGCATATGATTCAGCCAGCTTCCCGCCCTCCCTTTTAAATTCAGGCTCAAGGTCGTTTTTACATTATCAGCTACAGACAGATTTTAAACGCACCAGCCAGATGTTACTTCCATTTTAAAAACATAGCTGTGGAAAGTGTTTTAAGTCATAACAAAAGAAATCTGAGGATTTTGCAATAGTTTTAAAGTTACTCATACTAGGAGGGGAGCCCACACGATGTTGCAAAGAAGCAGTTAACAATATATCACGTTGAAAGTACAGAACACTAGCGAGATCAGCAATCCTGAAAATTCTGTAAAAGCATATTAAAATCTTGGGAATAAAAGAAATATGACGACTCATATATTAGCAGTGTTATTAATGACATTCTAAAACGCCTGTCCAAACAACAGCTCCAGAAGCAGCACCCACTCTTACTTGCAAGAAAAATTCTACCACAAGTTTGTAGTAAAATCTCTCTCAGTGCAGTAAAAATCTTCCATTGCTCAACAATGACAGCTTGAGGTTCACTTGGGAGATCACTAATGTACACTACATATTTACAGCTCACTTGAACTACCCTGGGAGATTCTGTGAAGCTAATCACATATACCATCTCATACTTATTTAACCAACTACTTAAATAAGGAATTGAGTTCACATTTTAATCTTCTGCGATAGGCAGCCCATGTCAGTGGTGCCCTGGTGAAACCATCCACACATCAGTCTACCGAGTAGGAACGGTTCTTGCTTTCTTGCATCATGCAGAAGCAACCTCACATAAATCTTTTCTTAATCTCACATCTTTTGACCTTAAGCCCACCCCAAAAGAATCATCAGGCTGTGGCTGCGATCCAGTTATCCAAATTACAAAGGACCAAAGAATTTTCAGTCCTTTCTCCTCTGCTTTTTTCAGAGGCTCCCAGAATGCTCAAGCTAATGCCGCATGCTGAAACCTCAGCATCTTGGAAACCTTTGTTTTTCTCTCCAAGCTAGGAGGACCAATTTTCTCATTTCTTCCTGCTTATCACTTGTCCTCCCTCCCTATTTGATACAAATATATTTCAGTATATTAATTTTAAAAATTTATTTTAGCGTCTTTTCTGTGGTACAGTCAGGAAAACTTTGCAATTCTGCACTTTGTAAATGGTACCAATTCCAGTACACTTGCACTCCCTATTTGACAAAATTGTCCAATCCTAGGAAGTGCTGAGAGCATTTAACTCCACTTAAAAAGAGGACTTATACAAGAGTTTTCCATAACTAAAGTAAACATTATCAGGACTTGTTCTCTGTCCCCATGGCCACTGAAAAAGTCTTTCTGCTTTTATAAGATTAAATTATCGTTTTCTAAAAAATTGATTGCTTCCAGCTGTCGGTTGGGAGTGATCCCTGGCCCATGCTGGCTACTTTGTGTCCAAGAAACTATCGGGGAAAACACTGTCTGACCAGGCCAAACAAAAGAGGCAAGGACTATTCTAACACAAAACAGCACAGGCAATCAAGTTTCAGTGCTGGGAAATATTCTCTGTTACTGTTGGACAGGAACTACATCTTGGCACTGCCTATAAACCATAAAACCCTACTTTGTGCAACGCTAGCTATACACTAAATATTTGAGGCCCAGATAAAAGCTCTTGTAAAAAGGCTACATGTAATGCTCTCTCCATTCATTAACGTGGCAGTAAAAAAATATGCAGGAAAAATATTATTACCTTCTTTTAAAACTGACTTTTCTCTTGAGTCTAGAACTCATGAAAGATCTGAAATAACTTCAGTTGTGCTGTTGGCAGCCTTATGTTATCCTCTGAGATGATATAGCAGGGCAGGTTGTTCCAGCTCATTCTTCAGTTCCGCGTTCTCCAAAAAGACCAATGACATTGGGATTCACAACGGAGCCACTGGGGACTGAATGGCAACTCTACCAGCTCCTTCAGTATAGTAACAGTGTAAGTTCCTTTCACTAAAGAAATAAGAGATATATATATACACACATATATAAAAGATAAAAATACATCATGCAGAGCCATATCTTAGCACCAATAAGATTTTTTTAACACATCGAGCAGGCATGGCCCTGGCCGTGAGGTCCACATTACATGTTCAACATTTGGTATCTCCATTATTGCAGCATATAGCCTAACCAAAATTTCATTTATGAAAGCCCTAATAAAAAGTCAGGAGGCTGCTCCTCTGAATCAGCTGTTCTACCTTTTATCCTTTCATTTTATCCTTCAATGTAGTCCAAAAAAAGAGCCATGATTTCATACATGCCTGCCCCTGGTGGGTTACCACCTGTTTTGTAGCTGGTGGGTCTCTTGCTTTGCATAAAGCAGTTTTCAAGCCAGACCTTCATTCTGGCACCATGGGGCAAATTTTAGTCCCACTAAAACTTACTGTCCAATTGTCTTCACATAATCGTAGCCACAACCCCAAGCACTGCTGTAATGCTTCCAAAAAGACAAAAATCTGTAGCAGTTTGAAAACATGCTTTATTCATCCAAGATTTAATGGTCTGTTTGCTTCTTCCGGAAGACTACAATATTGTGACATTTTGCTCAGTCTAACAGATACTACAAACAACTCTTCTTAAAGCTGTGACCCTTATTTTTGTTTACTGGTTTTGCATAATGTGAAAAGACATATTAAAAGTCTCTCCAGTAACAGTGAGAATTACTGCAATGGATTTATTCTTTGCCTAAGTATTTCTTCCACATACATATATTTCCAATGAATCTCAGCTCTTTTGTAAAGAAAAGTCAGACTTATGCCCTCATATTCTTCCTGATGGGTGTTTGATTTCATTCTATTAAATTCCTGTCCTCTAATAGCAAATGTATTTTTTTTAAGAACCTGAGAAGGAACCATGTGTCTTTTCAGGACAAAAGGATAAAGGCGTTTCAGAGATGATTTTTGTGGAGTAACTGTTGCTACCATGATTTAACTTTCGTTTAACAATTACCTGGTATGCCAACAGGCCAAGTTGAGATACAATGACATATATAGAGACATTAGATTTCACTGTTTTAAGGGAATGTATCTAATACAAGTTTGCAGGTTTGTTATCCAGCTAAGTATAGAGGTCATTTATATATGTTTTTATACATGATTTCTAAAGTTTGCTGTTAACCTTTTCTTCTTTGAAACAAAACACAATGATAGCACCTTTCGGATTTCCTCACCAAAGACATTTTTGCCTAGGATGGCAAATATTGATCCTTACATTAATGCAATATATTATGACATGCGAGTTGTACTTGTTAAAAGTGCTTTGTAACAATTATATATTCTGCCACGTTCATCATATTTCATACTTGTTGCAACTTCAGCACTTTAACAAACATCTTCAGAATTTTATTGCTACGGCACACTGATAAATGAAGAGAGATGCTCACACAGTCTGTGACTGAGTGTAGCTGGTCATCTTCCTCTCCACTGCGATCTACACACACCACGTAGCAATCACACTAGCTGCGTTCATTTTTACATGACAAAAACCAAGAGTCTAGAAAGACGCAATGAAGTGAAAGAAGCGTTCATTCTGTATTGAGAGAGCAGAGCAAAGAGCAAAACCCAGCATCAATGCTTTTCCTAAAGATATGCGTTCTCTCTACAGCTATAAATGTATCACTCCCCCTCTTTATCCCTCAGTTTCTTTCTTCTGACGCTGCTATTTCTAAAAAGCATTGTTTTGGAATGCATTTTGTATGAAAAGTTGCATTGGGCTCAGAGGAATAGATCACTGACCCACAAAAGCTTTTGTATGGTTACCAATCTGCCTTTTGCGCACACTTAGGGATTCTCTAAAGTTATCTAGGCTGAAGAAATCTTAAAGTCTTTTGTATTATACCAACAGCATAAGCTTCAAGGGGAATTTTATGCTAATGATTCTCTTTAATCTCCATATAATTCAGGCCAACTAAAAATAGATCTTTTACAAACAATGAATCATCATGACTTTAAGTGGATGCAGTTCTGCCACAATAAAGTTGAAATCTCTGTTCCATAGCACCTTTCTTTCCTCTCTTCACGTAACAGCCACCCAACAAGCCAACTGACAAAACCAAATACAACTGGTTTTTCTTCTCCCCTCTTACTTCAGCTATCAGCAGTACGACCAGTGTCAAATAAAGAAGTAATTCCAAGTACCATATTCATTTGAAGGATAATTACAGAAGAGAAATAGAATTTACCAATTTTTTTAAATTAAGAAAATTAAACATGAGATTGTCAAATCTCATGGCAGTAGCAAAAGCCAACGTAATTTCTTTTCTGAAAGAAAAAAAAAAAAAAAGGGACCTAGTCCCAGAGCAGGCTGCAGACCTACTTTTACTGCTGTTCCACCCTCCTGGAATGTGTGAGAAATCAAAGATATATGCAGTGACTGAACCAATTGGTATGATTAATTAGCATCCACCTTACCTTGCAGATCAGATCTGTCTCACAAGATTTCACACAGTGATATTCTACACGCAAAGATTTCTCCTGGTATGTCACTACTAGGAGGCAAATAGCTTTGGAAATGTATCTCTAAGATAAAGCAGGTCTGTGCAGTAAGGAGCTAGTTTTGTATCTCTCCTTTGTCCATTTTACTCAAAACTACCATCACTGAAGGGAAGCAGAAACAGTCATGTTTAAATCCCAAACAGTAATTCATTTGGCAATTGAAAAACTACTCACCTCTCAGTGACAATATAATTGGTTTTCTAACACAATTCTTGTGGATTCCTTGAATTTTACCAACACCCTTCTGAAATTCCCTTAAGACTAGTACATAAGATAAAGGTTCTTATGCATTTTTCTTCGACAGCAGGTGGAATAAATGAACAACTGGAGAGCAAAGGCCAACTATTAATATCATAGAAGTTTAGGGCTAACGGAGATCCAGGTGTTGGCTGATGAAAAGCAACCATAAGACAAGCTGAAAGATTGTTTCCTGGACTTTTAAAAGCCTTCATACTTGAACTTCTCTGACATTTGCTTTTGGATCTCATTACATTTTATTTTATACTTTTTTAATGGAAGTTAACAGTATGATCCTAGGGTTAAGTTTTGTACTTTACTGACTGTGAGACATATCTCTCAATTTACCCTAATTTCAACCCATGGAACTTCATGGCTCTGATGTGGTAGGGTCCTATAAATGAATGCGGATGTTAGTATTGGGTAGCACGATTGAAGCAAATCCCCATAACGTGCAATGCCCCAGCTGCTATGCAATGCTATGCGACCTCTCTGACCTGGTGCACAATGAGGAATTACAGACATTTTTTATGACTACTCCAGTTTAAAAAGTGCTGTTTGAAATTATTGTAATATAGACACCAATAAAGTCAATGGGTACAGATGCAAAATAAAATACCAACGAGGAGACAACAAAGAGCAATCATGATGCCTGTAACTAAGCAGACAACCCAGGCAAAGAAGCAGATCCTGCAGGACACCTGGAAGAGTGAACCCTCCCAGAGAGTGTGCTTTGCTGAGCTCTCCATAACCCCTCCTGGGCAGCGGAAGAGGCCGTTAGTTGAGAATATCCCATTCTCTGGTCTGCCACCTTTTGCAGTCCAGAGCACGAAGAGTTCAAGGAAAGTGTCTGAACTTTGTATCAGGATGATAAGGGTGTTTTTTTCAGAGACAGCAGTATTTCTCTAGGACTCTGAATTATACCTGAGCAAAGCTTAAATTTAACATTTTGTTATTTAATTCCAAAGTGAATGTCTAAATCTCTGTCTTGCTGATTTTTTTAGAAATATGACTAAGAAAATTGCTTTCTCCTCTAGAAACATAGGTCTCACTTAGTTTGCAGGTGCTCTGAACGTTTGAGGTGTAAGTTGATGTCCTGGTTTCAGCTGGGATAGAGTTAATTTTCTTCTTGGTAGCCGGTATGGGGCTGTGTTTTGGGTTTAGGGTGAGAACAATATCGACGATACACTGATGTTTTGTTCTTGCTAAGTAGTTGCTAAGTGGCGCTCACACTGGTCAAGGACTTTTCAGCTGCCCATGCTCTGCCGGGTGCACAAGAAGCTGGGAGGAGGCACAGCCAGGACAGCTGACCCAGACTGGCCAAGGCTATTCCATACCCTATGACGTCATGCTCAGTATATAAACTGGGGGAGTTAGCCGGGGGAGGGGCAACGATCGCTGCTTGGGGGACGGGCTGGGCATCGGTCGGCGGGTGGTGAGCCATTGTAGAGTATATCGCTTGCTTTGTATTACTATTGTACTATTATTACGTCTTCTTGTTGTTATTATTATTATTATTACTACTGTTCTATTTTTATTTTACTTTAGTTATTAAACTGTTCTTATCTCAACCCACGAGCTTTCCCCTTTTGCTCTTCCGATCCTCTCCCCCGTCCCACCGGTGGGGGAGTGAGCGAGCGGCTGCGTGGTGCTTAGTTGCTGGCTGGGCTTAAACCACGACAGTTGAATTGTGCACTTATTAGGATTCAGACTTTTATATTTTCTGCAGGAAAGCATTGGAAGCTCTTCATTCTGGGCTAGTAGCAGCAGATCCAGATACACTAAAATCAGTACAGTGCTTTTAGATCTGAAGGAACATTTTCTATAACAGTGTATGTACGAAGATACACGTTTCCAGGAGAGACATATGAACATACGAATAGTAATACACACTGATACAGTAATTCATTTCTGTTGTCACAGACCACAATGATGAAAGTGGGAGAGAATTCAGCTACAAGGGAGACTGTTAAATTCAAAGTTTCCTACCACCAGTAAAAGGAAAGGAAAGGATAACAAAGAGTTAAGCAAAGTCAGGACCCCGAGAAAGCATTAAATATAAACCAAAGTAGTGTTAAGTGGTATTTGACAGACTGTGTTAAAAATAAGAGGTTGACAATGAAGCTGAGAGTGTAATCTAAAATTCAAATTAAAAAATCTTCTACGAGGGAATAAGAGTACATGAGAAAAAAATATGTAAAGATGCAATATGACCTAGGGCCATTTTTTCATGTGTTGACTAGTACCTTACCCCACAAATAAGCGTCTTAAGGTTGCCATTATTTCCACTGTACCTGGGGAGGAGCAAACTCGTGAGAAAGTATACTGGAATCTATTCATTCTACTGGTCAGAAGACTTGTTACAAGATTTCCTTCAAGTACCTATGTTATTTTGCACCTAACTGCTGACTTTTTAATCTCTTCCAGACTATAATCTATGCTTTGACCTGTACTAGGGATACACAGAGAAAAAAGAAGAAAATTTTTAAAAGTACTCAGCGTTTCTCAGTGTTGATACATGGGTAAGTTACTTGGGTAACTACTACATAATAGGTAAAAGAACCCAGATTCCACACAAAATATTTGAAAGCTCTTGTCTTTCTTTTCCCTTTATATTTATTTTGGCTTTTGTACTTATTTTCTTCCTCTTCAAACTTCTTCTAGCTTTTCCTTTGTGCTTACAGTAGTCACCTTCTTACTATCAAGCTCGCTCTCTGTGCTAATAATCATCAAATTGCTATATTCATAGAAGAATGAACATTAAAGTTTGACTCCACTTTTTGAGTTATGCCTAGAAATTACCGTAGAGGACATCCAAGGAAGTACAATTACATAACATACCCTTAAAGGCAATTAATAGACATGAAGTAAGCTGGCCAAGACCCATTAAAGAATATTTATCGGAGCTTACTAGGCCTCGGAATAGCCTGTTTAGGAAGGCTATTCCTGCATGAAGTGGTACACACACGTACATATTCTTTAAGGTCAAAATGCAACTGCAGGCAAAGAAGGGTGATAGCGAGTTCCTTCTGTGTTTCTGAAGGAGCCCTTAATGAGTGCAAACACATCTGGGGTTCACTCTGCTCTGCAGGAATTGAAATAAATTCTTTCACATTTCACAGAATACTTAAGGGCCATCTAGTGCATCATGCCTCCCTGCTTACAACCTTCTTTGTAGTTTCTGAGGATCAAGAAATCCTCAGAAGGGTGGAAATTTTGACAACTGGTTACTGTGTAAGAAAACAGAATAACAATTTACAGAGAATGGCCATATGAATTGTTCTTCAGACACTCTTGGCTCAGAGTAAGCATGAGTTTTTTGAAACTTTCAGGCCTTATTGCCCAAATGAGCCAGAAACAGCCTATGTCAGGTGGGTTAAGTTACCTTGCATGTGTTGCACATCAAGCATATCAGCATGGGGAACTAGCATAGAAAATTCCAGTAAGCTCCCATGTGACTTTACTTCATGTTCCTTATGCACACATATTGTTATTCCTTGGAGTTTTCTTTCTCAGCAATAAAACATATAAATTATTCCCTTACATTATGTAAACTTGCTTACAAACTTAAACATATGCCAGGAAAGTCTTTCCTTAGAGTTTGCCAAAAACTTTCCAGATTTGTATATTTCCTTATATTCATTCCACGATGTCCATTTTGAATCTCCACGGAGCACGTTTCTAAAGACTAGGGTTGCAACACTTTAACATTTTGTATTTACCCATCACTTTCTAGGAAAATGAACACTACCTTCACCATAGCCCTTTAGTAGATGATGTTCCATGTTTTTTTCGGTAGCATACCTACCCCAGACAAATACTAGAACACAAAAGCTGTCTATTTCTTTCTCTCCTTGCTTCCTATTTTTCTTCCATAGCATTTCTTCTGTGCTGTAGAAAATAGGATGTATTTTCCAGGTTAAAAACGGTTTTTCAAGTTCTCTTTTCACAGAATGTCCCGTTGTGCAATGAGCTACACACAATCTTACTGCCATCCCAGGAGAGAAAGCGGGGGGCAAAATCCTTTGTCTCCTAACTAGATTATTTATAATTGTGAAGTCTGTGAATAAACCCCCTAAGAAAATATTAAAAATTGATCCACTTTGGTAAATTACTATTAATGATTTCAACTAAATTAAATTAAAGGAAACAGTCATACTTGTATGTTGCTTGCCTGATGGGCAAGTAATAACAACATCCTTACTTTGTTGTCATCTTCATTTTTCAGTTGCTGAAACCTCTCCACTCTAAATAGAAAGACATGCTGAAAAATCAGAAGAAAAAGAATTAGTTGTTTGATTTTTCCCTGCTTTGCCTTATTGTTCTCCATTGTTGCATATACCGGATAAACATTCTTAAATTGAAGGAACAGCAGGTTCCTTTCCCTCCCTCTACAGCGGGATAACAATAACTGTGCTGAAGAAGGGACCATCTTACATTCTCACACATCCTGCATTCGCACACAGGTCATTTGTAACTTTCTTTGAATCAGCTGAAGTGCCTGTGGGAGTTTCTCGGGCTTTGTATTTTTAAAGCAAAAGACCCTAGCACTTAATATTCTGGCAATTATTTATCAATGCGTTTCTCAATTTATACATTTCTTAGGCTAAAAATGTTAATAAATGAAACCAGATCTCCCCATGGAAATTTTTGCCAAACATTGTCATTGATTCCATCTTTTGTTGTCAAAATAAATCATATCGAATCTGCTATTAAGGCATTTTCAGTGTGAATGCTGTGAACCACGTCAGTCCATGGGCTGTAAAGAATATACTCTAACGCACATTTCCTAGGGCTCACCAGAAATGAGGGACGTAGTAACTCTGTGACAACACACAATTGCACCAGCACAATAGATGCCTGAAATTTGTGCTTCTAGTGATACCACTGGTGTGGGTCCGTTTGTATAGCTGGTATCTATGTGATGTTATCAAGTTTAGAGTTTTTTTACTTTTTCCCTCAAAAGCATATTCCCAATTTTTTGTTCCTGAGGAATAACACATTTTTAAACAATCAGATAGCAACCTTTAAAACTGTAGGCTTCAGAAATCTGTAGTATAAAACCAACTTACATATATTTAACGAAGTTTTTAAGCACCTGACCAAAATTTAATAACTTGATTCTATTTTGGAGGTGTTCTTACTATGTCAACACGGTGCACAAATTAATATTGTCTTTCTGATTAAAAATCAGAATTTTTTTTTTTTTCAAAGGATTCTGATCTTAGCAACCCAGGGTGTGCTGAGTAATGCATCCCTTGAGAAGATGGTCAAAAAGCCACCTTATTCCTTCTCTCCCCCACAAAATAGTAAATTCAGCTTGTTTATTACGAGTTTATTCTAGTGATACAGTAACAAGTATATTGGTGAGGGGATCAGAGGCACACCAGTTACTAGTATTATTTCATATCAAGATACTACCGCTGATGTTTCAGATGGTCCCATTACAAAGAGTTCTATAGATCAACATATCTTTATCTCACTGGCCTGCTAGAACAATGCTTTTTTTGGAAAAAAAGCAATCTATTTTTCAAGTAACAGATGGATAAACAGATGGGTGGAAAAGTCCACTGAATAGTGTGTTGGCTGCCTGTCATTGCCTGTATGACAGCCAATAAATATCATATGGATTAAACCTGTAAACTAACATGTCCCTATTTAATGAATTCTTTCAGAATGGTACATGTTTGCTTGCCAATACCCATATAAATGAAATGCCACTTTGGATAAGGTAAATTTTTGCAAGGAGACCAAACACCTAGCACAGCTTGTTCTAAGATTAATAACCTAAAGCAAACAGGGAAGGAAGCCCCATGTAAAGTGTGTACATTTTTACAGATTGTCTACGAGAAGGTACCTTTTGCACACATGGAATGAATTCCTGGAAAGAACTTAACCTTCAGTATGTTTAGACTTAGGATAATGTTTTCATACTGCTTACATCTCTTTTTGTAAGAATTTCATATTTTTGGTTTTCAGTCTTGCATACAGGAAAAGTGCTTAATTCAGTAGCCAGTCATGAGATACCTACGCACATCAGACCAACAGTAGACAACATATGTTATCCTCTTTTGACAGATTCTCTATATTTTGGGATAACATAAAATTAATGGAAAAAATACTGACAGGACATGAAATTCCATATTTACTGGCACTCAGGCCTTTCCGTGTCACATGCATCTTGCATTACAAATGATGACAATTTGCCTGTCTGCCAAAGCCAGCATGGTTGTGAGGAGTGGAAGGCTCCTGCTTACTTTAGGGTGTTCATCAGCACAGAGAACATTATGTGTGAAAGGGTAGCTCCTTTACTTTTCTTCCAGCCTACTGTCTAATTTTCACTGAGTAATTCCTAGCTCTTCTATTGAGACAAAGTAGGTAATTTTTTCCTTATTCAACAAGCCGTTACTGATTTTACAGTCAGAGGTAAAACTCTTACAAGGCTTGGTTCCACAGGCTGCAAAACGAGATGGAGAGAGATTAAACAATTTCCCCATGCTGCTGTGAAAAAATCTGCCTTGAAAAGGAGTTCAGTTCTCCAGAGCAATGCTCCAATGATCACACAGGAACCTTATTCCTGAATTTTTGAAGAAAATACAAAAGCAAATATTCAGACTGAATAATGACATGTGAATTTAATTACTAAAATTGTTTCACTTGTAATGATTTTTCATAGGTAATTTATGACATCAACAATGCAGCACTTGTTGATGTCATAAATCAATCGTAAAATAATTAGGCGTGCCAAGATGGAAAACAATACAAAAAGAAAACAGAAAATAATTTCATTATGAAAATATAATCTACTAGCTCAATACCAATAGATGGGGGAAATGTCACTAAAAGTTTTTGAAAAATTATAGACAGTTACAAAACACTGAGAACAATATTTTGCAACCCTATCAGACATACAAATACAGATGTGTCCAGCAGAATGGTGTGTGACAACATGAAACTGATTATAATTTGAAAAAGAAATAAAAAATTAGTAGAAAAACCCTGAATCGGTTAGGAAAAAGATTTGACTTAAGGAAGACACAGCAAAGATTAACTTTGAAATTTAAAAATAAATTCTGCCATATGAAAGCATTAGTATGAAGAGATCTTTGCCTTTGCATAACACCTTTTCCCTGAGGAGCTCCAAATCTTGTAAAGAGGTTAACAGCTTCATGACATATTCATTAGTTTAATATTATTTCATTTATATGAAATGTGCCTAGTGTGACATAATAGGAAAGAAACCAGCAAACACTTCAATACATTCATTTAAAAAACTAAAAATAATTTTAAAAAAAGAATAAAAGAACTTGATCAGTTTAGTCTCCGAAAGCGTTTGAAGAGGAGAACTGCAAAGTGTTCAGAGAAAGACCTAGGCTGCAGTGTTTGCCCTGTACACTGCACTGGAGAGCCTAGACGCAGCCAGGCTCTTAGGAGTATAGCAGCAGACCAGAGGTATAAACCGCTCAGAGGACAGCACGTGCCTGATATCTACAGAACATCATGTAAGAAAACACAAAACGCTGCAGTGATGTAATGAGCAAAACACATGCAAGAGATTTCTGATTAGCAAGGCTCCTACTCTGCTACAGGAGTTGGTCCGAAGCAGGGACAGGGGATGATATAAAATTGGGCAATCCATTGGTGCAGGATTACACAAACATACGTGGTGCTGAGTCCTTAGTGTAATACAATTAGTTGATGCCTTCTTTAAAAGCATCGCAGAAGCCTGTGAATGTTCTTTTTATCTTCAGAGTTTTCCTTACGAGGCTCTAGTCCAGCCAGCGAGACTGTAACGCTGAGCAGCCCTCAATCCGTGCTGACGCCGCTCCTCGTCAGTGTACCCAGAAACAGGTAACTTTTGTTTTTTAAAAAACAGCTATAATTTTTGTAGCCTCTTTTGGCATATGAGGCATGTGTCTGTGAAGACATTACCTGGATTCAGTCTTGCCTAGGGCTGGAGAGTTCCTGAATGGTTGGTTCAATTTTCTTATGCACTACAGCAGCCTTTTGAGTGACTGCATACCTCTAGATCTGACTGAAGGGGTGAATTAAAAGTGGAATATTCGCTTTTAGTGTAATATTACATGTCTATGCATCTTGCTGTACACTTAGTCATCCCTCCATGTGTGAATAAGGCCTCCTGTGAAAGAGTGTCTCTACCCTGGGCATATCACTATGATTGACACAATCTGTCAGAAACCATAGTGAGATTTTTGCCCTCTTTTCCTTAACTTACATATAGCAGAGAGTAAAATTTTTAAAGTAGTAGAAAATTTAATTAAAACACTAGAAATGTAATTGACATAAAGAAACCCAGGCATTTTATTTTTACCCCTCAAAACTAGAGAGTTTCAAATTTTGCCAAATGAATTTTTTAAATGAAGCTTAGGTGTGTACCTTAACTAATTTTTACACGTTGGCTGGTTAGTCTCTGGAGTCTTAGGAATGCCTGTGACCCAGTTATTTAAGGCAATTCAAAGTCCCAAAAATCTGATAGGATGCAAGATTTCAAAATACCATCATAGAGTACAAATTTACTCTACTGAATATGAGCAACACAAATCAACCAAGTGTTCTCAGCCTTCTGGGGGCATATAGATTTAAAGCTACTGCTGGCTTGATATTTTCACATCCCAGCAGGGATGGGTTATCCCACGGAATAACAGCCAAAGCAATCCATGAAGTAATTGTTCACACAAAAGTTAAGTGCAAACAGTGCAGATTATTGCTAACCTTTTCATACCTTTCTCCTCCTATTCTCCTTTTTGACCTATTAGTTCTCAATATCCATCTCATAACCAGACTTTGTTTTCTCCATCATCTAGAGGATTTTAGTCACTACATACTTGACTACTTCAGTCTTGCTTTTTCAACACACAGTGCACATATTTTGCAGTTAGGTGCATCCATTTTCTTCACCTCTTCAGCTTTCAGCCTTACGCACCTGCCTCCAACAGTTTAGACTGAGATCCCTAGCAACTCCAGATACGTTCCTCTGACCGGTGATACTGGATTATTGTACAGGTTGATGCCACCTTCAGCTGAGGTGACCCATGAAATGGTTTAACCAGACACACAGGGAGTTCCCCTGAAACACAGCCATAGAAAACACAGCTAAAACACAATTCCCCCCGATACTGCCAACAGAGGATCATCTCCAGGGGTTTCACATCCATCATTACTCCCCAGGTGGATGCTCTATTTATATACATTTATCACCACCAGGCTACAGCTGACTGGTTCTGGAAGTAGTCTGGAGGAAACCCAGAACGATTTATGTCTCTACGGCCACATTGCTCTCACAGACAACTCCAACTTCAGACTGCCTGCAGTGTCTAGGAAGGACTCTGGGTCATCTTCTCTGTGGAGACAAGTACAGGCAGGTTACAAGGCAGCAGCTAGATGATGTACAGCCTCATCACAGACATACTCTCGCTTCCAAAATATAGTCTACTTATGTGTTTGACCCTGAAATATCAAAGCTGAGTTGCTTACAGAGATGGTCCTGACAGTAAGACAGGTAGCAAAACCTGGAAGCCTGGAAAATTTGGCTTTTAAAGTCTACTTTAAATACAATATAGTGCTACCTCTATCAGTTTCTTGCAAAGACACAAGAGGCTCTTTTGATTTGAATGATCATGACAAATCCTTATTACAAGCGTGTGTTATTATTTGGAAAAATTAAAAACAAAAAAGACATAGAAGAATGAGCCTGTGTGCATTTTATTACTGAAGTTGCAACATTAATGTTGTTTTTAGACCCTGAAGCTTTGAGTCTCCTAACAGCAATAGTCACACTGGATAAAATAAAAAAAAAAAATTATCAATATCCTTCTTTGTAACCCCCTTTGTTAAATGATTCAGCATCTAAAGTGACGGTAACCCCCAATATTGCTGTTTTTCTTTCCTTTGTCTTTCCCCCCCCCCCTTATGCTAAGCCATTAAAACTATCTTTCTAGGACAAGAAGACAAGAACCTCCAGGAAAATAGTTTTTAACATATGAGCAATGTAGGCTGATACAAATTTCATCTTTCTTATTTAAGAGTCTTGGTGATTCGCATTAAATTACTTTCTAAATTTACCTGTTGATAGAATAAAAACAAAAGGTAACAAAACTCCAGAAAAGAGCCTGCTATTCAAATACCTAAAAATGAAGATAAGAGCATGTGGGGATTTTCAGGATGTTTAATTCCCACTATTTTTTTTCCAAGTTCTGTAAATAAAAAACCCCACCCACTTCAAAAACCCATCTCTTCCTTTATTTCACTTAAACTTATTGGTTCTAATTAGAAATGCTGCAAAATCATGAGTGGAAGGCTTAATACAGTATTTCTGGACTCATTCAAATTAAATAAAGGGAAAAGGTCTCATATAATTCTCCAACTGATTTTGGGTTCCAAGAGGTTCAACAGAAACTTTGAACTTCGGTGTGTTTTTTAAGCTGAGTCCCTCAGATCTTCCAGATTAACCTTTCAATGTATTAATAATAAAGCTGTTTAAACAAAACTGCCATTTTAAGAATTGAACCAAATATTACAAGTATCATGCAATTTGGTCTTCCCAAACATCTCCCCTAATAAATCCCTTCTAAGCCTCCAGGCTGTGATTCAGAAAGAGAAGAATAGTTCAGGGGTAACAGCACGGTGAAGCCTTGAGTCATGCACACTTTGTGGAAAGAGCTGGTGTATCATTAAGTAATACAGAAGGAAAGAATAATTGATACGAGCCTAGTCAGGCAGGAGAGGACAAAGCCTGCATTTGTGAGGCGTGACTCAATGCGCTCTTCAGCAGCCGTGCTACAGACAAGCAGCTCTCCGCAGGTCCAAAAAATGGGGTCTTTTGAGAGAAGAACATGGAACTTTTCTTTGGCAATTTGCCACAGCCCAGAATGTCTCTCTGCAGCATCACTCACATGTAAATACGAGTTATGCATTATAGGAGAAAATTCAAAAACAACTACGGCCTCTTTTTTACTTCTGCTATGCCATATAAACTACAAAAATAGCACTATATAAACCAAAACGCCCTCACAGAGATAAAAGAAACACATTTTAAGTGTTACTGGTGAAGAAACAGGAGTTCAGTAATGCCATTTGACATCTCAATTGCCATTTTAGTTGCAGAAGTCCATCTGTTTCTCCACATCCCTGTTCATCCATGACTCTTCCAAACAATGGTCATGTCACACAGCAATAGAAATACTGACATTAACTAATGGTGTTTTTAATTAAACATTAACATCGGATGGGAAATACTCCTTGGCTTTCTGGGAAGAAAATACGTATGGTGGTTATCATAATTGCCAGAGAAAAACAGAACGGAGCAGGAAAAAAGTAGGTGACTACCAACATTTTCCATCTCCAACTACTTATTTATCAAACATAAGTACCAGAGCTCCATTAAGTAGCACCCACATAATCAAGTGGCCTAAAACGAGAAATGGACTTCTTTCAGTTCATTCCCCTGCCAGTACAGAATAATTCCTGACATGATAGTTGTCATTTCTTCATCAAGTCTAATTTTAAATACCCTGGCAAAGCCACCTCCACATTTTCTTTGGAAAAATCTTGTGTTAACAAAGTTTTCCATTAAATTCACCCTTATTTTAAAATCTATTTATTCAATTTTTTTCCCCTTCAAACTAGCCCAAATTCTCCTCCTTCTTGCTCTTTCCATGCTCCAAGTATTTATATTCAAATAGCACAGTTCTTAGCAATGGTCACTTGTGAGCCAAACATTTAGATGTCAGATGTGTACAGATGTAAGATGGTATTGCAATAAATGGATTAGCAAGTGAAGCCCATTATAGTCATTCACATTTAAGAGTTTACAACCTGGCATCTGGTGACTGAACCTACAGAAGTGGCTCTCACACCAATATACTTCACCTTTGTACTAGCTTTTTCAGGTGTGTTTTTTGACCCTCTTTCGGGTTATGCTTTCAACTGAGAATTTTATATAATTTAATAGCCTAAAGCAGTAGGATACAAAGATAGGATTTTGGTGAGATACAGAACAAGAAAACGTAACTGGAAAAAGTGTGATAAATCGTAGCGATAAGACTGCATTGTATTTATGCTAGCATCTTGATGACGTAAGAAACATGATCTGTTCACTGGCTACTGAACTTAAGTACGTATGAACTTCCCTTCATTAGCCTGCCTTTTTCCTCTTGAAGTAACAGGCCTTATTTTCTCAAATACCCTAAGGATGGTCATGCTAATTAATGAAGCATGATTTCTCTATGTGTGTGTGTATACATATACACACATATATGTGTATGCCTGCATACCTAGATATATACCTGCATACATACAATTAATTTGGTTAAAACAGTGCAGCTATATAAACTTTGTGCTGAGGTAAGCAAATAAGCGTAGAACTCATCCAGAATCCTACAGTGTAAGACCTTTGATGCGAACAAATTCCTAGCCTTCAGGAGTCATTTACCATTGTAACGCTCTTTATATTGTCATTAATACCTCTGTAAAATGGAAATTTTATCTAAATTCCAGCAGATCTGCTCCAAATTTTTAAGAAAAATAAATCTGAGATGAAAAAATGGCCAAGGATTCATTCACTTTTTTCTATATCTTCATTTTGGGGTAAAGAAAGAAAAGCGGAATTTTCTTTGCTTCTACTTAAAATCTGAAAAAGATATGCTTGTTTTCAGATACACAAGCTATTCTATTTCCTTCAGCATTCGAACTGAAAAATGCTTTGCATTTTCCAATGGTCCATTTTGAAGAGGTGTAGTATTCTCACTAGGAGTAAGGTAGTTTCCAACAGGCTGTACATTATTTCAGTAACATGAAGAGAAGAGAGGGATAGGATTTACATAAGGGAAAGAAAGAATTTGAGAAGAAATACTTTTGCTCTTGCCAAACAGCAACTGAAAGATACTACCATGTGAAAGCTGATCTGTGTAACATGAGGTGTTTATCCCTTCAGTCTACATCTCGAGACTTCAGCATCAATAAAGACCTTACAGTGGTAATTAGCACCATTTCAAACAAATTACATGAGTTTGCAATTCATTGCTTAATTGATACTTCACTCAACAGAAGGTATTTAATACTGACATAAACCAGAATTTTATTAGAAATGTGGTGAATGTTTTATTTTATAGACAAAGTAGCATGCTAATAAAGACCGAGTTAGAACTATGATCCCATTTTGAGACTGTGCTGGTGCAATGACAATTTTGCAGCAGGAACTATGTTGTAATTATACTAATAAAAGCTTTGTTGTCAGTCAGTTCTCTGTATGCATGCCATTTATACATAGCTACATAAATATGTAAATCTATACATATTTATGATCCACTTTTTCCTGGTCAGAAATGACTAAAAAGTATGACTATCATTTAATTAAGAAGATGAAGTGAAACAGAAGCCTCCTCTTCCCCCTAACAAACACTGGAAGGTGAGGGAATTAAAAAATACTATATTTTCTATTTCAGATTAGTTTAAGCTTTGGTGTGCAGCATTTCCGCAAAGCCAAGCAACTTATGAAATATGGATTTAGGCATCTAACTTTTAGCATTCATACCAGAACACCCCAGCCTAATTGACTTGCCACTGGCCAGCTAGGGAGGCAGGCACTGAGCTGGGAACAGAACCCAGAGCCCTGCCTGGTTGTTGTCCTACCCTCTCTACCACTGCAGCCTGGTTAGCAATAAACTTGCTTTCATATTAATCAATACACAAGTTAATAGCAATTTCATGATACTCTACAACACCGTATTCCCAATTTAGATCTTTTGTCATGTCAAGTAACCAGTGAACCGCGTAGCACTACAATTTACCTAACTTTTCTGCTAACTTCAGCTCTACGGAATAAACTGTACCACTTTTAGCAATGGCTTGCCTTTCTACAGGTTTTTCCTCAATTTGACAACTGCACTTCCCTTTTGATAAGAGGAAGAGCTTCATTACAGTGTACTGGAAATATCTACAGCAGATGGATTGTATTAATGGGAAGACAAGGATATGTTTATATAGGCAGGGGAACTACAACTCTATTTTTAAATACAGACTTAATTCATTTAAATAAGGATACCTGGAACTTTACAGAAAGCAGACTGTTGAAACAGGTGATAACGCTGTTATTTTTAAGACTTGGAAAAGCTTAAATAAAGAAAATAAGATATAATTAATGAAACGTCGTGTTTTGCTCTCTGCCAAGATTATAAAAGAAAACAATAATATATTTCTGCAAGAACATATTAAACCCACTCATGAACTAATCTTCAAGGAAAGGAATCTTTCCCAAAACAGCCACTTAGGTTAAATGGAAGGAAATTATGAAACTGAATCACAAAGCTGTAGGGCTCATGTTCATATTAAAAAGAAAAATAATAGGAACCGATCACCCACTCTTTGTCTTCTGTGCCTGCTACTGCTTCTTTTTTTTTTTTAAAGAAACTAAGCAGACAAAATTAAACTCTTCTATTAATGAGTATGTGTTGACTCTTGTGAAAAGAATAGTGACTTCTCCACAGCCATTCACATTAGCTATTTTTAATTTATTGCATAGACTTAAACATCCTGAATGACCAACTGAATGTCCAATGAAAACACTTAATCTGAAAATATTTTAAATACATTTAAGCTTTTGAGCATTTTTAATTCTTAGGTGCGTGAAGCTTGCTAAGAAATAAACATTCTTCCCTTTTCTAATTTATTGTTGACAAAGTGCATTTTTGTGATTTGCGAGAATCGCTGTAGCCAGCAACATACAGACAGCAAGGTTTATTTCATTAAAGCCACCCCCAGTGTTGGGCTATACTTGAATATGAGCACCTACTTATCTACCCCTCTGGCTGTAAACGGCACTGAATATAATAAAAAAGCACCCAGAGATATCAGTATTTAACTTACTAATTTGTGCAAAGATAGAGAAGAATGAGGACTTTTTCACAAGTCCCTTTCACAGACCTATGTTGACTGCGACAAAGTCTTCCTGTCTGTTTCCTTGCAGATAACTCAAATAAGGAACAACCACAAACAAAATATCCACCAGAGTTTCACTCACGTTTTGCAAGCAAAACGTCAGAATTAGTTATTTCTAGAAGAACGCTGCTTTGTTTTCAAGGAACACAAAGCCATCCCTTCGCCTTCTCTTTTAGGTGAGGACACAGCAGGGGGCTGGTGCCCCATGCGGCCTGCTCACTTGGACTCGCCTTGCAGAGCCCTCTGCCGCTACGGGCTCAGGAGAGCTGCAAGCACCAGACATTTCTCAGCTTAAAGCACAACTCACCTTCTGCATTTATACAGTCTCTGACCACTTACTCTCCGAACACACCAGCCTCACGAAAGGAGCACTTAGCACCGATATACCTGTTTGCACAGAAACTTGAACTGTCGCAGACAGCTCAGAATAGCAGCTCCCCCAACAGTTATGTCAGCGGAGGACGTCGGTGGTGACGGATGAGAAGAATGAGAGGATGCCTGGGTGAGCAGTGCAGTCACAGACAGCCTGCAACGCAGAAAAGAGGTCATAAAAATAAAACTGTGCATGGTAAAATACATAATTTATTAAAATATTAAATAATACGCTCATTTCTGCATGCGGACACACACTCACACTTCATAAACTCCTGGTTGAACATCAGAAAGAATTTCCTATGTGCATTTAATTAGATTCTGAATATTTTTTCATACACATTTGGAACATTTCCAAAATATTAGGATTATGATTAAACATATACATATGAAATTTTGGACATTTTTGTAATTAGGATTTTCATCTTACCTTTTCTGCATAGTGGGCTTTGTCATGGCCCACTGACCAAACAACTTCTGGTGGGGAGCCGTACCGTTTATTATTGCAACTTGTGCAGCTCATTATAATGATGAAAACCATCAAAGCTGAGGGCTTTCATCCATCCATAACCCTGTGTATTTTTTTAAGCCAGAGGCTAAATCTTTTACTGAGATTTTGACAGATCTTAAGGATCTGTACTTTGTCCCTTAGAAACAGCTTTTTAATTAACTTATTTATTTATTGATGAGTGTAGATGATAGGAAAGGAAAGAAGCCAGGGTAATAAGGAAAGCATACGTTCCCAGCCTATTAACCTCTGCTATTTAATAATGCACCAAACCCCATAACTTTCATTTTTTCCCTCTCTAGATAGATAAGGCAACATATTTTACATTCAGCATGGAGAAGAAATAAACATCCGTGCCAGCTACATTTCTGCAGAAAATGAGCCCTAGATCAATAGATTTGTGTATTTACAGACATCTGCCACAGATGATGAATCCTCCAGTAGATTAAACTCAGAAGAAATGACAAATAGTTGCTGGCATGCTGCTGGAGATTGGCTACGTTGCCATTTCCCATGAAAGAGTAGAGACTTCTAACAGTCTTTAACCTCGCTGGACCAAAAAAAAAACCCCGAACTACACTATTTGCCAAAACTGCACTTGTCAACTGAATTAGTTTAATATTGCTTTACTGGTGTGCTCCACTGCTGCTCATCACATACTACTATAAACAATTCTAGAAAGAAGGATAGTGTAAAAAAAATTTCTATAAAAAGATAATCACGGACTTTGCAAAGAAAACAGTTAAAGATATAACATGAATTAGCATTTAATGACAGTTTAACATGCTTGCAAGTCAGCCGACATGCTATTAAGTAGAATATCACGGATTAAAACCCAAGCTGTTACAGACTCAGGTTAGTATGTTCAAGAAAAGGACAGTGTGATAGACACAGTTGCTCTGTCCCAAATGCAATATAGTAATTTTAACACAGTCAAGCTAATAAATTTTGCTCAACGAGGATTAATAGCTCTGGTTTAACTAAACTGCCTTCATTTCCAGGAGTAACGTGTCACCTGCACAGGTTTTACTAAATCAGTTATTAAAACAAATTCATATCAAGTAATTACAGATTGTGTGCATTTAAGCTAATTCTTAATTTTAAGTGAAATCACAGCAAAGTCCCAATTCCCTTTTGATGCAAATCACGTGCTTTTCAGGTAACATTCAGGCATCTAACAACTTTTCATGCCTGCATGCCTTACCTAAGCATTTTGCTGGGATAAGGAAAATAACATTTTTATGCTGTTGCCCCTTCTTGCCATAAAAAGCTGTTACAGCACGCACTGTCAAAGCAAGCAGTCAGCTACAACTCCCTTCTTCTTGGATTTTGGAAAGAAAGCAGTGGCTGCAGTGCATGCAAATAGAGCTAATAATAATTATTAAAGGCAGCAACTGGGTACTAGTCACATATTCTAATGTTTCTCAAGTTTTCTCATGATGACACTTTAAAGCCTTAGAGCATTTCAAGCGGCTGCATTTAACATTGGGTCAGACCCCATATAATTGCTAACTGCCCACCAGTGTAGCATAATTTGTGGAAAAAATGGAAGCATGACTCAAGCGATTTAAATTATATCTTGACTTTAATCACTGAAAGTGATATTCCCAAAGAACTATCTTTCAAATTAAACACTTCTCCCCATTGCAGAAGATATACCCCTCCAATTTAACCTGCCCAAGAAAAGTCATGTGCAGTATTCTTTTTGAGAATGATAAAATGATTCTTCTTCTCCAATAATAACCCTGAATCTTTACCATTACCCAAGGCAGCTTTAAATTCCACAATCACCAATTATACTGCGTACCGCTAGAGGTATTCCTCAGTCTCTTAATATCACCGAACAATCCTTGCAGAATTCAGTCCACAGCCAGACCCAGCCACGTTCAAACCTCCTACGGCTTTGTCACACAGGTTTGCTTTAGGGACAGGATGAGCAGCTAGTAACCTATGGACCCCAAATCTCCAGCTCCCCAAAGCACTGGCAGTCTCCTTGGGCAAGATGCCTCCCATCGCTCAGGAAGCTCTTCTGGAAATCTGCTGACTGCTAAGGAAATTGCTCATTGGGAAAGACTGTGTTTGCAAAGCTGCATTTATAAATATTTTCATTCATGAACATGTTAAGCATTCATGTTAATTCAACAGTCTGACACCTTACTGGGATATAAAGCATAAGAAATACTTTTCAGGATCCATTTGTAAAGGTTCAAGTTTAAGAGAGGCTTTTATGTTTCAGCGAGCGTAAAAATTTGTGTGTTGAAGATGACCTCATTAGCTGATAAATCACACATAAGCAGGAAGCAGCAACAAACCTCCTTTTCTTCCACTTCAAACCAGTGCCATTGCATGTTCTTAACTGTGTCATGACTGGGATTCATAGATACTAAAGATATATGACAATTAATACAAACAACTTGGCTCCGATTTCAGTTTGGAAGACATTTAGGAGAAGCCCTAAAT
The DNA here is from genome assembly GCF_047370975.1 of Nipponia nippon. Taxonomy (NCBI): domain Eukaryota; kingdom Metazoa; phylum Chordata; class Aves; order Pelecaniformes; family Threskiornithidae; genus Nipponia; species Nipponia nippon. The sequence goes on along the minus strand of NW_028262291.1, from coordinate 7,481,739 downwards.
ATTATATTATGTTCTCAAATTCTATGCATTAACTTAAAAACAAAGATATCTGATCCCTGTCTATTGTACTCCTAAGACAGTAACTAGAATTGTAGCTTTTCAGCAGGCAGTGCTTAACAAAAGCCAGATAATTGCGTAAATAAATGAAAAACCAAGAGTATCTCAAATGGACTAGAGGCAGTAATGTACGCGGGGAACACACATTCGCGCAGCAGCACACATACCCAGATGCGTTCTATGCATTTACTTCATTATCTGGTTCCATAACAATTCCTCGTAAACGGATAATTAACGGCGTCCTACAATAATTGAGATGATACATGTTGGTACCACGAAAGAACGATGGCATGCAAGGTGACAAGTGCAGAGCCAGTCCTGTACGCACACACCTTTAGACTGGCAAACGGAGGACGGGGGGGAAAGGGCTGAAAATGTTAAAAAAATCAGAAGTCAGTCTCCAAAAATAACATGGCTATCCTAAAAAACCCAAACAAAACAAACAAACAAAAAAAAACGAAGAAAAATATTACATTTAGTTATCATACATACTTATGGAAAAGCTTAGCTAAGGGGCTCCAATTCACATGGTTTCCTCTGCAGCCATGAAGGCTGGAAATCGACTTTAGTGTTTCAGGAAAGCCGAGACTCTCATGCCCATGGCAAAACTTGGAACGTCATTAATTACACAGGTAATAAGTGTTGTCAACACTAAATACGACGTGGTGACTTGAACATGGAAACATTTCTTAATTTTTATATGCAAAAATAAGTAAAATTATAAGCGTGGATTTCACTTAGAGAAAAGAAAACCTAACTTATTTTATAGCCTCATTATTAAATTAAGAGGAACAAAAGGTGAACGCATGTGGCTGAGTGCCTGTTATTCTGCAGGTTATAGGAAGTGATTGGGAGTTAGGCCAGTTCATGTGACACGCTGTGTAAGAGAGAACATGAAAGTCAATAGCTCTATTCAGTAGCCAACATTAATTCTGTACTCCTCATACAAACAATGAATTCAAAGGAGCAATGATGGCAGAAGTGATTAGATTTATATTTTCTCATCAAAGTTAAAAACTAAAAAAAAAAACCAAAAAAGCAGCACTGTTTTCTTAGCACAAGGCTATATTTAAAGCAAGGAATCAATTGCCTTTCTCAGGAAAACTAAGTACTTTTAAACTTTTTTTACAAAAGGCCTGCTCAAATGAAGCAGAAACCTGAAAACTAAGCTGCTATTTGGATTGGCTGAGTAAAATACTTGCCAGCTGTAACTATGCAGGTGGCTAACATGCAAAAGAATATTTTCAATATGCTGCTGAATTACTGAGCTGTTGGGAAATGTGGTATTTATGGAGGCCTGTGCTCCCATTGGGATACAACTGGATCTAATGGTCACTGCAATTAATTTCATTCATTAATTGTTCTTTGTCTCAAAGAAAAATGTTGACTGCTGCTGGTTCCAGGAAAGTGTCACTTAATTTTAAAAGAACAATAGCTAGCTTGCCCTAAGAAAAAAAAAAAAAAAGGTTATGAAATTCAAGCAGCAACCAGAAAATACCCCCACGCTTAGCTTGTAATATGTTGTTTTCCAAATAACTAGAGCTCTATTAATAAAGCATTAGCTAATAAGTCAGTGCTCTAAAAAGTAAGATATTGTAACATTTTCAGGGGAGGTTCAGATTTTAATCTACCTGTCAGTCATCACACTATCAGCGACAGCAGTGCTCCTGCCCAGGTGTGCAGGCTGCAGCCCAGCGCTGCTGTGTTTACTTAAGGCATACACAAGGAAAATTGGCAGGGTCCTGGTGGGAAGGCTACCATGACACATCCCCCATCATCCCTTAATTACTTTAGTTTTATAATAGTATTAAGTGCAGTACAACTATATGGCAGGGTATTTGCCAAGCTCCTTTAATTAATCTACTGTTTTATAATTTCACATGACCTGCTAGTTTTTAATAGACTGATTAATAGTGATAACTACAGTATGTGTGCAGTTTAGGTCTTGAGCCCACTTTTTTTAACCAATGGAAGCTTTTTATTACCTCTAATAGGGGCAGCAACAGTAGAGACTAAACGCCCTTTCCTCTCAAATAATTTTTCTGTCAGCCTCCTGCCCTCTTCAAGAGAGGCAGTAAAAAATTATATAGCATCTTCAATTCCAAGGATTTTTTTTTTTTATTTATTAATTTCCTAACTTTAGTCTTCTGAAACCCACTGCCGCCATTGTTAAGCCATTGTGAATGCAGCGTAATATACACCAGTGGACCTGCCTCCCCATCAAGAACTTTGTTAATTCAGCATTACCGTATTTAGTTACTATCACATGAGCCCAGGCAGTCAGCCTGGACTGCCCCATACTCGGCGGACCCTGTTTTGCAGTGCCAAGTCCTTTCTGCTTCCGCAGAGACCCACCTGCCAGCCTGCTGGACTTACCTCTGCTCGCTCTGCCAGCTCCCACTGCCTACCAAGGCTTCAACTCCCATTTCTACCACAACTTTGAGAAACAGGACATTTTAGAAATAAAGTACAAGTGTAACAAAGATGTACCCATAAGTAAAGGCTGGAAGAGTAGGCTCTCAGATTGCGCATGTATTAACAGGCATGCATGCATCATTACTCTTGAGAATGTAAGTTTTGCACTATATTACAAAACAGTTTTTGTGATATCTTCATTTTCAGATGCTTATCAGCCCCTACTGTCAATACTTCTTATTTCAGTTCTTTGCAAAGTCTATGAGAGATGTTCTTAAGCATGAAACTACTTCTGATTAAAAAGAGAAAAATATATAATTTACAGGAAAGGCATGTAGAAATTAGCTTAAAATATAGTTTGAAGTAAAATAGAAGCTTTTCTAGCCTGAATTGTTGATGACTAAGTTATAACTAAGCTTCCACGCATTTAGTGTACAAGTTATATCATGATGCTTCAAGATTTTTTTTATAGTTACTAACTTGTGATATAACCTTGCTAATGTTATGTTGCTATGTTAATGTTATTAGTATAATTACAGCTAATATAAAATGCCAATAACATCATATTCTCAGTTTTAGTATACATTCAGTGCAAATATAAGCCACAGACAACCTAAAACTGAAAAGCAGATTACATTTTGTCAGAATCACATCCAGACTCAAACTAATACAGCATGTGAACAAACGACAATGGAGTAGTTGAAACCTGTTTTTACTCAGATATTCTAGCATGTATGAATTCTAAGATGTGATTTATATAGCGTCATTTATTTTCATTCCAGTATCTGTCATACCCCCATGTTTTAGTGTTTATGCAGATTTTTCCACCAGCACAGAAAATGTTTTTTTAATGAATGTCAACAAAAACATGAAATACATTTGCCACTGTTACGTCTGTAAAAATTGTATGGGCACTAAAGAATAGCTAGAATTTTTATACATATATATTTTATTCTAATAATAAATTACATGTTTGAGAAACTTACTGTGCAAGTTTGTTCTTCTGTCTTTTGAATTAGGTATCTTGATAGAAGTATTTTCAGATAAGAAAATTACTCACCCTTTGTTCTTTTAAAATTCCAGTTAGCATAACTTAAAACAACTACTGACCTGCAAAAGAAGTTATCCACATGTTTTTATCTTGTATCTTCGTGTTGACAATAAACATGCTGTCACTATAATCATTTGCAGGTGCACTCCAAAAAGAACAAAGCACAGGTATTCCCAGGACAGACAGAGGGAGCTGTATCTCCAGTTTTACTCTTTAAAGAGACAGCCATAAACAAGGTGTCAAGTTTAAATTTGCAAACATAAAAATAAATTTTAAAAAACTCCAGCTTGTTTTTGACTATTACAACCAATCAAATTAGGCTTTAAAAGCATCAGGGAAAATCTAATTTGCCTAAAGAGCAAGGTACAATGAAAAAGTTTTATTTTTTATAAACATAGTTCTGTCAGTACGGTAAGACATTCAGGCAACTGATCGCTTGCTCTGTTTTTTTAGCTTAGATTTCCCATGAACAAGTATTTGCCCCTCTTCCTGTTTTAGTGACATAATAGCAATATTGAAAAACATGGCATGTCATCAGTAAAATATGTCAAAAAGAAAAGTATTAAATAGCATTGATTTTAATACAGTTAGATGGACAGGTATTACAGTTTTCTGAAAAAGAAAAGCCCTTCCCTCTCATTCATCCCGGGATAAGCTTACAGAGGATTCAGAAAGGTAAACACAATTCTAACTGCAAAGGAGACAGAGGGAAAAATATACAGAGCTGGATTTAGACGCATATATACCTTCCCACTATTACCTTTGATTCTGCATTAGAAACCATGCTCTGCATCCATGTACAGAGATTGAGCTATCTCACTGCTACTGCTTGTCCCAGAACAGGTAAAATTAGGCAGTAAATGGAAAAAGTAACAGAATACTACATGTATGAAATTTTGTTAAAATTGGATGTCAGCCTCATAAATTACATCTTTTTCTAAGGTGTTCAACTTTACTGCTTATTTCTTACTTTTTAATTAAACATATTTTTCTCTTCTGTCTTCTACAGGGGCTGGGAGAAGGGGAAGGGAAGAAGTTGTTCTACATTCATTTAAATTATTTGCAAGATTCACTGTAGCACTGCAGTCTTAATTAATCCACCAAATGCTGTTTTAATTCCAGTATACCCCAGGTGTAAAAAGGCCTCCACATTTGATTATATTTCTGAAAGACTTATAAATATAATGACATATTATTCTAAGTTACAGATTAGTTTTAAGCAACTGCTATATGAAAAAAAAGAAATATGTATGGCTATAAAGACATATTCCCATACTCCACTGAACAGTGTTCGTAATCCTGGTGTAAATGGTCCTAATCCTACTGAAGGGCCTTCTTGGAGAGATTTTGAGGCACAAGAGAAGCAGGTTTGAACCCTTTATTACTCCTGCTAGAGGTAAAGATGTTAAGTAAGATGGGCAGCAACAAATTGGCCTATGAGTTCATTACTTCTCTGTTTATTCAAATTCCTCTCATTTTTCACCGGTACTTTTGTACAGTGATACTCCAAACAATGAGTCAAGACTGATATCTAAGTTATTTTAAAATTTAATCAAATCAAATCACCAACAATCTCCATCTATGTCTGCTTATTGCAATCATCCCACCCCTGCACATCACCTTTCCTCAGGGCACAGTCCCTCATGCTTCCTCCCTCATAGTGCTGTTACACTATTTAGGAGCATAAACTCTCCAATTAATACCATGTCTTCTCCAACACAAAGAGTAATATTAGAGCAATTAGATGAATCATTAATAATCATAGAAATGCTATTCTAGAAAGCAGCATGCAAAAAGTCTGATACAATACTTGCTACTAGAAGAGAGCCACTTGCTAATAGTGTTTACTGAAGTGGGTATTTCCCCCATTCGTACTACCTTAGGAATCCTCTCCTTCCAACTTCCATCTGTCAAATACTTCAACAGATCTGTACAAAAGCTCATGTTTCAGACTGTGATTTTTCCAAGTCAAGTGGCAATCTCAGCAGATGTGACTATAAAAGACTACTGAGAAATTACTCAACTCCAATAGTTTAAAAAAAAGAAAAACAACCTGAAGAAAGAGATATTAATTCCTTATATTACTTGAAAACAGTACGATTAAGCCTTTGCATTCTGGAACAATGAAACTGCTTCTTTTTCTTTAGGAAGCAATAGGGAAGTAATATTTGTTGGTAGGCCCTCACGGGCTATAAACACAGCTAATTGTGCTTATACTTTAAAATGATACTTTTAAAAAGTACTATATTTTTTACTATAAAAACCTTATTCACAGGATAACTGTGTCTAGTTTTCAAATAATTGCTCTACGCAAATCTCGTCACCAGGTAGGTGTACTTTTGACAGCATATCAACTCTTTACATTCATTTGGATTAACTAATTAAATCACATTTTCTAATAATTTCAATAGAAAGTATGTTTACAATGTGTATGAATAGTCTCACAGCTGTTTTTTATCCCTTTTACCACCCTTCTGAAGTACTAACATGAAAAGATATACACTTTAGCAATATGCTCTGCTTGCACATATTGTTGGGCAACACTGTCGTCTCTCCACAACTGCCACTTGATATTCTCTACAAATATTCCACATATTGGATGTTTCAACTCTTCCCATCATGTATAGTACCATGGTATTGCCATATTGCTTGTAAACATGGTCTACAATCTTTTTCCTTTGTTGTTGATAGATAAGCTTGAATTTGGCTATATTAAAATATACATTGCTCAGGCTGAATAACAAGATTTTAGAAATGATATAAAATTTGTATCTTGACAGCATGATTTGTTTTTCAGTGAGACTTATTTTCCACCAGATACCATCTTCTTCATAAATACCATTTTTGATTACAGTAAAAAAATGTTTAGTTTTACTAACATGTCACATACACCATGTTAGGAAAATTTAAGATATGCTATGTAGACGTGTGTCCTGGAAAGAACATAAAGACCTAATACCCTTCACGTAATATAACTTCACCTACTAAATGAAAATGAAATGCTTGAAGATAGAAGAATACTTTGAGTAAATATAACCACAGCTTTTTCTGGGAAAACCAGGAAATTCTGTTTTCAGGCAAGCAGAGGTTAAAATTCCAGGACTCTCCATGCTACAGATTTAAAAGTGAAAGTGAGAGAAGAGAAACAGATCCTCTACAGAGAAGAGCTCAACAACTGATACACTGCCATGGCTGGGCAAGTCCAGCCCAAAGGTAAAGAAAAGTCTCTTACTTTCCTTGAGGGAGTGTATTTACAAAAACTGATACACAGTAGTTCAACTAGAACAAGAAACTGTGCCTTTGAAATCAGACGTGAGAAGAGTGGATCTTAAACACTGTTTTAAGCATAAGGAATTTTAACGCTTTCGTATAATTTCTGGGATACAGATACTTAACTTCTGCTATAACTGGATAGTCTTTTCCTGAAGTGTGTTCCTGTACAACGTGCAGCATGGCACTATGACTCTTCTAAGACTATGTCGGAGGCACAATTTTTCCAGCCTACAACTGGAGTACATTTCAATATGGAATCTTAGCTAAAAATAACATTAGCTATGTATATTTAATGTTTGGATGAAAAAATGTCTATTTAAGGTACAGTCTGTTGTCTCTAAGATGTCAACAGTAAGTAATATTATTTGAAGTGGAATGTTTTATTTAATATTTAATAGCATGTATAATGAAACTAGTGGAAAAATATTGAAATTTCAGAAAAGTATGAAATGCCCATCATCATTTGACTGTTATTTTAGATTAGCGATAGCTGTTACCATGTATATAGCTAAGAATACATTACATGACTTAGCTTTACCAAGGAATTAAACAATATTCAAATATTTCAATATATTGTATGTTATAGACAGTGAACCTAAATTTCAACTTATTTGTGTCAATATGACCCAAAAAACTCCTGTGAAGTAATAATTTACATCAACATAAAGAGGATGCTTGATGAAAATCAAGTCCAGAATGTTCCAGTCAGTTCTCTTTCAGAAGCTAGTGTAGTAATCATTTAGCTCGGAGTCAGAAATTGCATTTTTTACTCTACCAGCCAAGTTTCAGGTTCATCACAAATGAAATCCTGCTACTGATTTGATTATCCAAATAAGGACTTTTTTTCCTGAAGAGATGAGTCAGAGGTCAAAGAGGTTGAAACTTACACTATTTTCTGATCATTTTTAACATACAAAGACAGCAAAACAATGGCCTTTTATGATAAAACATAAACGCAAAGCTAAATCCAATTCACGTTAACTTACTAAAAAATAAATTCTTACATGTTCTACTACCTAGTATAGCATCCACATAGGAAACTGATGTTACAGTGGGCCTTTTACAAAATAATTCAGTACTTACCTAAGTAGCACCTGTTAATAAATGATCACTAGCAAAGGAGAACACTTCATAAGACCCACAATATCCCTTTTTTGATGGGTTAATTATAATTCCATCAACACCTAAAAGTTGTACTGGGTCTATGCACACAAGTTAGGGTCACAGGAAGAAATTCAAATGACCAAGTACAAATCTGACTGCTTGCTTGTAGTGTCCGAGTGCAAACAGTGGTCTTTTAAGTATCTTTTTTCCCCAAGATATATTTATTATTTAGAATCCATAAACATTAAATAACCAGGTGATCACTCAGAAGTAAATATTTACTTTTTTTAAAAAAAGGTAAGAGCCCATTTACAAATTCCTGGATAGAACATTACATACTGATATCAGTTTATTTAAGAACTGGCTCTTGTCCCACAGGCATTCATGCAACAAGTTAATTGAGGTACAGAGACTTATATATCATGAATTCTTAAGTTACTTTAAACTTACTCTAGACTAAACAAGGCATCTGACTTAGGTATGTGAAATCCACCCCCATAAAAATGTGTCTGTCTCAATCAGCTACTGAATTTAGACTGTTAATGTCAGGGGTTTGAATTTAATCTAAAGGAAACACTGTAAATACCTCAAACCTATAATTTTTATAAACTTATTTTGGTTTTGACGCTCTTTTTATAAAGATGTCTTTTTTATATAATTAGTGACACCCACTTATCTACATTTATTTTACCTTCTGATGCTCTACACTACATTTTAATTAAAAAGAAGCACAAAGGTGACAAAAAAATGTTTTCTAGCAGCCTTCATTTTATTTTTTCAGTTTGATACTATCTGTCCAGTTAGACTTCTAGAAAACAAAATTTAAGGAAATTATACAATTATATAATCATATGTTTTGGTTTAGAGTTTAATAGCAGCTCTCAGCTTGGCTGACCTTCCTCTTGGGTTTGTTTGAATATCCTTGGCCTGGGGTGTGAGAACTTTTTTCTGTATAAACATCCACTTTGAGTTGGATTTTCCAGAGGGAAATGCTTGTGTATCTTCTTTTTTGGAGCAATTTTTCAGAGCCTGTCTTATCTTCTGCCTTGAGCCAAGATTGTACTTTTCTGCCATGTCTATTCCATGAAGAAAACGTTTGATAATACGATCTTCCAGTGAATGAAAGGAGAGGGCTACAAGGCGACCTCCAGGTTTTAGAAACTTCTCAGCTGTCTTCAGCCCTATAAGGAGTTCATGGAGCTCATCATTTACAAATATTCGCAGGCCTTGAAAAGTTTTGGTAGCAACATGCGTAGGTCTCTGAAGCAAGTCTTTTCGTGCATACAGTGCTGATGCTGGAAAAGCACCTGTCAAATTTTAAAAGGTGTATGTTAATATCATATTATTTCTACATTGCTATCCTGACATTAATCCACTTGTGCATGATGACTTTAAAGGAAAGCATACTTACAACTGAACCCTGAGTAGTGAGCTTTCTTCTTTATAATATATCTTTATTTTCTGCTTTGAATTCACACTTCTGAAAGTAAACCCTATTAAACTGAGCTTGCTGGCACTTGAGTGTTGTTTTTTTTTCCTAGAACCTTTCAGAGAAATTCCTTCCCCAAATGTTTCACAAAGTTACAATACAAAATGATGGCTGAAACAAAGATAGGGAAAAAATGAAGATGGGATAGATAAGTCTCATTTTACAGCTCAGTGTAGTCAATGTCAGTTCAGTATTTGTGGTGGCTTGTTTTATGGTTCTAAGGCAAAAAAAAAATACGATGGACACAATTTTAACTGTTGCCTTCTAGATAATTATGCATTTCTTCACAGGCAGAGATAAGATGAATACAACGTCTACCTGGTGATAAGTATCTGTCAATGAATTACTTAAAGCATAAAAGAGGCATCCTTGTTTGTGGATAAAAGTTGCTAACCACTACACCTGTGTTTCTTCAAGTGTTCACAAAAATACCTTGAGAAATTTAGAAAATGAAGCTGACACTGCTGTTTTTTTCACATGTCTATATAGCAGAACATGTCAAGGTATGAGTTTGTTGGATGAAAAATCACCAGATTAAATAATTTTTACTAGATGCACAAAACTCCCTCTTCCTTTCTCCAAAATTCTTATGAGTTATAGAAGTCTCTGTAGAGACTAAAATTTTGATAGAAACTTTAATATATCATTATTTAATGTATTTTAGGCTTGAATCTTCATTATCTGAGTGTAGAGCAAAAAGCTAGAGAAGCCAGATTGGATGGATCAAAAGGACTGAAGTGCAAGAGTCTTACAAGACCTGTGAAACCTGAGTAAACTTATGATCTATTATGTAAGCGAACGCAGGAGTCTTGTAAAGATAAATTGAATGAATAATGCTAGTGCGTAACTGCAAAGAATTATTTTTCCAAACAAGAGGGCCCATTAGAGATAAGGCAATTCAGCTGGTATGTATGTATTAAAATGCCTTAATTCCATGCCAGTGCTAAACTATAACATAATAAAAGAATGGGTTTGAAGTAAATGCAGTTCATAATCAAGTAATTGATGTTCTATATAGTGGAGTAAAAGAAGGGAACATGGTACCTCTGAAACAAGTTGACTAAATTCACAGGTGATTGAAAAAAAATTTAATAGAGATATCATAATCCAGTACTTACAAAATAATTTATTAGTGGAATTCTCGAGAGTTTTAAAGGTAAGATTTTACTTATGTCAGAAAACGTAAGTGTTTGGCATCACAAACACACAAGCGATCATCAGTGTTCAGCAAAGGGAGAGGCCAATAATGGGATTTAAAAATTCAATCATTATAAACAAAGTTATTATCATGTATGCGATGTATCTAAGATGCATTTCTGCATACTCAATTTCCCCAACTACATTCCCTACCTCCTCTGACTCTAATGCTAACAGCTTGTGAATTAACCGAAGAGACCCATTGTAGCTGTGGCTGTTTCCTATTCCTATAGTCTGAATCCTTCGAGACAGAAAGTGGCAACAGGATCAACTTCTCCCAACAAACACTACTGCACAGGAATTTGTGGCTTTAAACTCTGTTTCACAAAACAGAGTAAATAGATTTAACCTGTGGGAGCTAGGCTCCTTCATCACTTATGAGCTCTAGAAAAAGTTACACTAGCTAGCTAATATCATTTCTGTCTTTGAGAACACCACATTCTATGCTTTCTATAAATCATAAAAAGAATATATGCCCTCACTGTAGGAGTCACAAAGCCTGTTTTGACGAAAGAGCTGAACTAAAAGAACTCAAAATTGCAGAGGTAAGATGTCCCAAGAAACCAACTGACACCAAGCTTGTACTCCCTGGCACAGTATCTGTTTCCATATTTCTTTACATACCTAAAAATAGATTCTTTGAAAATGGAATCCTTAAAAAGCCATTGACTGCCATTTGTGTGTGAAGAAAACTGTCTCTTAATGCGTAACATAAAGGAATACAGTGCTGAGCAAAACACTTTTCTTTAAATGGTCAACTAAAAGCTACAAACACTAGTAGTATGCTCAGAAACCTTCAATAGTTATTAAATGAAACAGCAGGGTTTAAAATCAGCATGTAATGTATCCAAAACCACCATAGGACATGCATGTTTCCATAGCATGCACTAAGTGACTAAATATACATAGCTTGCTATTCTCCATAAGACCCGTCTTAGGTTTCAGTCACAATAGCATTTTTCTTCAATGGAATTTGAAGTTGAAACATCAGATACCTGGGTATCTTTCGAATTCAATTAAAGAAGCCATGGTCTCTCAAATAAGAAAATACTGGTTTTGTAAAAGATCTCACACAACAGATGTATCTCTCTTTCTAAGCCTACTTTCAAAACCATTGAAAACATACCTCACTCTTCCCCTCTCCCTCTTCCAAAACCAAGCCCACTGCTGCCATGTTCACTCTATGAAAACAGTTGTAACTGGAATGAGAAAGCACTGTTTCCTTACAAAATATTAGCTTTTAACAAGCTAGCGGGTTAGAAAACAGGGTACATTTTATCGGTTCTACCTATATTGTTCCTGCCCCTTGCTGAAAAATTTACAGCTGTGACTTGAAGAGCATCGGCTTTTATACTTTCAATTTTGGGCTGTTACTACCCAGAGCTGGTGTTCACCTCTCAAAGCAGAGCCAGAATTTTTAACTATCATATTTTAGCAGTCTAAGTATTCTCTAAAAATACTGCTGGTTTTCTGGGATGATCCATTTCTGACATTCTAAGAGTATTTCCGCTTCCAAAACTATCACAGATAAAAATGAAGCCAACCCACAAGAGTACAGCATGTAATTTAGGTACAAAACTGACTGTGCTTCTTGATTGGGACCTAACCATAAAAACAAAGCCTAGAATGAGATCCTTTGTTTAAATTTCCACAGCCAATCTCACTGGAATTTTAGTAAAATACTGGGAGTTTTATCTCCTATGTCACCAAAATATCTTTTACTTATCTGAAAAAACAAGAATGATATAAAGATCTACTTTAAAACCAGTTTTGTAAAAATCTAAATAGACATGACATGCTGATACCTGGCCAGATTTTTAGTAGTCTGATCAAAAACACTGCTATTTTGCAATTGCAATACTGAATAGATAAACAAAAGAAATGTGATACCCAGGCTACCAGCATGACTAGGACACTAACAGGTCTTTGGAAGGTTCTTCCATTTGTCCCACCATGCTTGTTGAGTACAGTGTCTTCCTACAATGACGATTAAATATGACACTAATTTATTCCTGTGAATTAATTTATCACACACTGAAAAAAAAAAAAAAGAAATTAAACCCCAGATATGTTCTGTTAGTATAATACAACCTTACATGCCTGAGGAACGTGCACAAACAGTACTGCAGGTCATATATAACGGTACGGAATACTAATATTCAGGAAACTGGTAAAGAAATGCAGCCACTTTGCAGCTTTATGCAACCAAGACCCCCCAAACTAAAACAAAAATCAAACTACTTCCAAGTTCAAAGACTTATTGGTCTGTCTTCAGAGACTGGGATAAACTAATAAATGTCATCTGTGGTAGTGACTTCTGTCACGCTGACCTTCATCTTTTTAGTAAAGGCAGTAGATTTTGATCTATGTTCCAGGGGTGAAAAAATTTTCCTACCCCACTCTTAGTCCTCTGGTATAGTTAAATAAAAACCTATTTGTGCTTTCTGCTAAGGCACAAAATCTCTCACCCAGCCCCCTCCAATTACCATGACACTAAAAGAAAATCCTTCCTGGTAACAGGCTGTACAATGTACAAAAATATAAAAGAATCTGTATGAGAAGCTTGTAAAATGAATTTCATTCATAAAAACACCACGCTTCTGGCTAGATGACTAGTTTGAAATCCCAGTGAGAGAAATTATCATTTTAAGTTTTGGGATGCCCTGATGCTACTTACACTTTTAAAAATCTAATAGATTCACATGTTGAAATGTATTGAAATTTTAAGGCTTGTGAATGAAATTAGCAACGTGCTGTGCCTGTCAATATGAACTATTAAAGTCCCCAGAGTGTATGAGAGTGGGAGAGTTTAAAAATTAATTCAGATTGTGCACCTGTTTGCAGGAATCCGTCTGTTGAATTAGCATTGCATTTAATAAGTTTCTGTGACGCAACTAATGTCCTTTTGTCTAGGCTCCCTCAGTACAGTGTTAATTCTCACCCATCTGAAATTCAGGCAATATTACAAATTCCAAACTGATAATTAAAGTCTATAAATGTGAACCAATCTGAATGAGACTGGCTTTACTCATTAAAGTTCTTTTTAAAGTTTTCAAAATTTCTTTAGTATCTCATCACCAATTCCTTTCAAGTTAAGTCCAAATGACTACATGATCTCAAAATGATCTAATAGATCTAATAGATTATGTACCTAAATAACACTGAGAAAAACTGAAATTTGAACAAAAACTAAGAGATAACAAGGTATGTTACCCACTGAAAAGAAATAAAAATAGATCATCAGTTTTATGGAAAAAGCATATTAAAATTACATTCTAAAAATTTCACTATTTTTAACCAGTTTTCCTGCACATCGCGTTAAACCTATTGTTTCCAAACAAGTCAATGAGCTACAGCCAAAGCCATCAGGAAGTGCTGCTTAATCAATTTCCACACATCTAGTCACAGACCTTCAGCTGAGAACTCCTGATCTTTAGTATTTACAGAGCGTTCATCATTGCAGATAGCTGTGTGAAAATTATAAACAGTGAGCAGAGTTCGATTGTGCTGCAAGAAGAGATGATGTTCACATGACTGAACAGAAAACTCCTCCTCTTTCCCATGTAAACTGCAGACTCCATAGCTCACAGAGATCTCCTTATTGAAATGGATCAGAATTCATTGCCACAGTATGTAGAGAGATTAACTTTCAAGCTCTACGTCAAGAAATAGAAGGAATTATTTTCTCAAATTGGAACAAAGGAGAGCAAGAAATCACTGGGCTACCTGAGTTAGCCCCAAGCTGTTGTAGGCAATCTTGACATACAAATCTATATATTTTTTTCCAGCTATACCTTAAAATTATAACTGTTGCTAATACAAACTTTAGAAATGTCTGATTGTTCTGTAACTGTTGTGGAGCCATTTTGTTTGTTCATTTTTTAATTACATCCTTCACTTTCCTCTCCCAATCAATTAGCAACACCAATACACATTCTAACCTTTTTGGGGGGTGGTACGGAAGACCAGCAGTCTAGCATTCTATAAATAGAAATGGAATTTTCCAGTTTCAGGCTAGTCCAAATCTAGATTCCCTGGGATTCTGGTTATCAGCTGGACCTTAACACAAAACTTTGGAGTTCTAGAAAATCTAAAGCCATAGTAATCTATAACATGTGAAAGAAACATGGACTATACATGAATTCTCAGATACTGACACCAGCAGAGAAAGAGAAATAAATACCCAGCCTCATTGGATAAATTTTTGCCTGTTTTCTGGCTCCTATACTAGGCAAAAAAAAATGATCCTGTTCTGGAGAGATAATCATGCTTGTATAGAGTCTGCAAAATCTAAAATGCAAGATTTTATTATTCTAATTAATATTTTATGTTTTAAAGGACTTGACATTTAACTAATAGGTCATAGATTTTACTCTGGTAAAGTCCTGAATTAGTCAAGGGTTTTTTGCGCTGTGCCACCAAGAGGATCCTGTAGCTGTGGTCTCCGGCACTTTAGCTCTGGCTTACCTCAATAACTTCATGGATATCATTTTGCATAAGAATATATATTGATGATAGATGATAAATTAAACAAAAATATATTATAGTTACCAGAAATTTTCTTAAGGTATAATCAGTTCAAAAACTAGTAGGATCCACCATTGTGCTCCTTTACTGGAGGAATCAAATTAAAATTGGAAGAAGTTGTAACCAAGCAGAGATCAGTGTAACAGTCCTAAAATTGTTTTAACTGCTTGCGTATGTCAAAAAAAGAACACAAAACACATATTTACTGTCTTGGCAGATATGTGCTGGATTCATTGTCTTTGGCATGTATGCTATCTGATGCATACCTGATTCATGTATCAAGCTGCTCTTCAAATACAGCAGAGAGTTTAAACTAAGAACAAAAAGTCCTTCTCATTGTCACAGAAAGTGACCATTAAGTGATGATTCACATGCAACACGAAACATGAAGGGATTTCAACCACTGTCTTATGAACAGTATTTTTATTTTCTTAGATTAAGCTAGTGCACAATACTATTTCAGAAGTTACTGAATTGCTTGTTTACAGGCTATAACACATTACATCTTTAGCACAGCAATATGGTTGCTTCAGTCTCAATAATGGTACACTGTTCTAGTCAACGGATTTTCAAAAAGCATGAGATGCATGTGACAAAAACCTAAATTATTAGGTCGTGATGTTGATGACAATGACTACATTAAAAATGCAACTCTTCAAGTTTTATAAAAGACTTACAGTGTTTTATCTCTTTGGGGTTTTAAGATTGATTGTTCCTCACATTCACTATATTTACAGCAGGGGCTTACAACAGCAAGGAGTGTCTTCAGGTCCTCTAATCATTATCAGCTAAACTTTGGGCATTGGTTGACTGGATGTTTTGCTTATGTGTCCTGACTTATACAAATCCAAACCTTTTAATTTGTTTGCCAGTCATTAAAAGTAAGTCCCTTAAACTTCCAGTTTAAGTAATTTTTTCATTTTTATGAATACAATATATTTTTTAAAAGTCTTCAGGTTACTGATACGTTTAACACTATTCTTTAGCAAATGTTAAATTTGGGTAGCCATTTTAAAGGTCTATATTCAAAGGAGTCAACAGTTTAGACTTATTTGTAACAAGACCAGTAATTGTCATTTCTTGGTTAAAAAAAAATAAAAATATTCCAACATTACATATTATAATGTTAATGAACAGGATTTGTCTCTTACATTTTTCCTTGAAAATTTTCACTTGAGAATACAAACATGAAGGTTCTTGATGTGATCACAGTTCCTGCCTAACTACATTTTGTTCAAGTTGTTTACAGTGAAGAGCAAGTAAGATGAAGTGTTTCAATAGTTGCTTCAGGCTGATCTAGTTGGCATTCACAAGGTGAGAGCAAGCTATGTATTGCTTTACTTTTTGCTTCCTGGTTCTTTAAGCAGACAGAAATGATCTGATTTCATCCATAATTGGAAACTGCCATGGTACTTCCACTCAAAATATTAAAATGTAGACATTTAAAACTAAGAGGTATATGACGTATCTGATATTTGAAGGCTTATCAATAGCTAGGATAAAGAATTCCCTAGGCTGCTGTGGTTCTGTGTTTCAACTTGGTTTGCAAAATGATAAATCACTTCATGTAAAATCTATTATTAAACTAATCGTCAAACTACAATATAAAAAGTGGGACCTTAAAAAAGAAAGAGCTGACATCAGAGCAGAATAGGCAGGATTAGATCCTGCATGATTTCAAGTACAAATAGATCCCTCTGGGACTTTGGGGATTAATATTTTTTCTCCTCAGCCACTGTGAAGAATTAATGAGGGTACCTGCAACAATGCTTGCAAGCTGCTGAGTTCTGGTGATGGGGTATATGCTGCGTGCCTGAACGATGGCTGAAGCGATTTTCTTGGCGTGCCTCTCCTCCCCGTATGTTCTCAGGATGGACGCAAGCGCCTGTTGATCTAAAGCATTCACAACATCAGCAGCAGTGGGCATGTCAGGGTACCTACGCACAAGAAGAGCCAATTAGTTCACTGACGTCAGTTTTCATTGACAAGAGGTGAAGCTTCATCGCATTGAGACATAAAGTCAAACTCACACACTGCATACAAGTGCCTTTGAGGTTTTCAAATAAGAGACAGCAACCCCATGAAAACAGATATAGCTTGCATCTTTTAAATCCTTTTTCTTGCTACTTTAAATGGAGTTTGTTCCTTAGCATCAATTAGAACAGCTGAAACTTCCAAGTATCATCATAAACTATGCTTAATGAGTTGACAAGTATAAACACATTTCAGTACCATGTTAAAATGGAAATGCTGTGTGACTTTTTATTTAGCCAGCTTTAGAATACACACTTGCCCCTTATGAGTTCATTTTAGTCACCTTGCATTATATGTTGTTTTCTAGTCTGAACTGATTTCAAGGATCTTTTCTTTCACAACTCCTGCTATGAAAACAATTGCTCATGAATATAATTTAACTTTACTTACACTAAAAGGCATAAGAATTTATATCCAAATACTGTTTTGAGAGAATAGAAATGACCTAATATTACAAATGACAGGAATTATTACAATATAAACAGTAAAAGCCATACATTTATTTTTTTTAAATCTCTGTCACTTTGCTATTGAAATAGTTCAAGGTATTTTATGAACATCATTTATGGGTTTACTAATCGGAGAAAATATACAGCCTACTTAATAAATTGTCTTCTACAAAGACATGAATGTGCAGAATATTTTTCAGGCATTTATTACTCTCCTGCAGTATCTTACAAAAGATAACAAAACTTAGAAATCAGAGGCAAGTAGTATCATAGCAACAACCGTAGTGTAAGGCTTTTGATATGCCACAGGTATCCTTTGTTCTTATGCTCCTGTTCCATGTATGTATTCTCACGATGCAAATATAAGCCTGGAGTTCAGATTCTTGAAATCTGAGGGCCGAATCCCAGGAGGATCACGTGAGCTTTTTACACAAAACTAGAAAAAGCAAGTATCACGAAATTTGCTGTGTTAAGACTTAACATTAATGTGTTAAGATGATTCCTTAGAAACTGAGGCTTTCCATCAGCTCTGTCAGCAATGAAAGATCAAATTACATTTCTTAAGACTACAGGTTCATCAAAACACAAAGGAAAAATTTTCACTCTCCCAGTAACGCATTATGCAATTACTGCCATCATCTATACAACAGAGACCTTTGGTTGTTCATGTAAAAAGCACAATGCTACAGAAATATATTAGGTTGTTTGAAGATTAAAATTGCTACATAAGTAGAAATTATTATTCCACCATTGATTTTCATGGTCTTGAATGTACTAAACACCAATTCTAATAATTTAAATAGAGGTGATTTATTTAGTAATTGTTAATTGGACAATTAAGTAAGCCTGATGTGCCTCCTACACAATGTGAAAGGAAGCTTATAATATTGCTAAGGAAAGCTTACAGGCATGGAAAACAATATTATACTAGTGTGTTAAAAGCAATGTTGCTATCTGATTTCAATTGGCTGATATTATGGATAGGATTTTATTTATTTATTTTATATTACATTCCTTTTAGAGAGAAGTAACTGGGTCAGATGGCCATTGCAGAAAACAGGGAGGTTGCTCCTTTCCTGAGGGAGCAACTGAACATGCTCAAGTGAAGGTTCCACAAATAGTAAGTGTGGCAGAAAAGGAAAGGGACTGCAGTAAGGGGTTGTGAGACTGCAGATCAAGTACAGTCTGAGAAACTGCAGAAATAACAGGGAGTGAAAGTGAGATGCCCCTGTGACTCTATACCATACACTCCAAAAATGTAAAATTTTAGTGGTATAGTTAACAAAAATGTTACTGGTTTAATTACTCATCACTAGAACTTTCCTCTTATTTCAAAGAAGGAAAAGACGATAACCAGGGTTTTAAATATTGAGATCGAAAAAAGCTTTGTGACAAAAGACAGACCGTATACTCATGCAAAACTAGATGTGGTTTGATGATGAGAATTCTTCAATTTAAGGGGAAGTGAGACACACGGGGGTTGCTGAGCACAGTTTTCGGGTTTCAAGGAGAACTATTTTATTAACAGGTACCTGTCACTATCCATCCTCATGTCCAAAGGTCCGTCCTTCTGCAGGGAAAAACCTCTTTCAGGTGTATCAAATTGCATAGAAGAACAGCCAGCATCCAAAAGAACTCCATCTAGAGTCCCTGGCTCAACTCCAGAGGAGATTAACAAAGTCTCTGACTGGCTAAACTGTCCTAGAAGAGCTTGAATCTGTTTTCTGTAAGAAAATAACAAATAAATAGCCTCAATTTTAATTATAACAGTGCAATGTCTTCCCCTTGTATAGCAGGAATTAGATAGTAGCACTCACTTGTCTCAGAAGCAATAGGGCTATTCCCAAAGTAATAGTTTAAGTACTTTTCATATGTCAATATTTAAAACTGGTCCAACCCACCCATCAGTGGTTACTTAAGCTTCTTTAACTCTTTACTCCCTTCCTGCTTGATCTCAAAGAAATGGAAACCTGACTAAAATTTCATTTTTTCAACATGCAGGAGCTCAAAGGGACACCTTTCACATGCAGCAGGAATGCCCTGACCACCAAGGTACCTGCTGCGCTGAGCAGGGCCTGTAGTCAAGTGAGGCCAAACTGCAGAAAAGAATGAACGGTTCTTGGACCTAGAGGAGAAGCAGACAAGACGGAACATGATTGCATAGCCTTGTGGTTAATACTTACCTGCCAGGAAAAAAATCCTGGGTTCCTGCCATAGGAAAAACACCTTTCTTTTTACTGGTATTTGCTGATTCAAAAACAATTGGGCAAATGAGGCGCACTGGATCATAAGCAGATAAAATATTTCAGTGTAGTTTCAATTTAGGCACCTAATCACTGGGGAGAGTAGAGTTTTACATGCATTTTTGTGCTTAGCATTCTTTTTTAAATTTAAGGTGGTTCTTGCTTAATATTCCCATACTGGGAAGGGAAAGTGCCATGGCAAGGGAGAAGATCACAGATGTCTGAGGTGCCCAACTCTTTCTTGGGTGTCTAAACCTGGACTTCTAATTCTTGTTTATATATAAAGTGACCTACTATTAAATAATTTATTTTATCTATCTGCCAAAATCTCAATGAATTTCACAAAGATCTAAAAAGACTAACCAACATGCTCCTGCATTTTTAAGCAGTACCTGCAAAACACAATACATTTCTGCCCCTAACAAGAAGCCACTGCCTCCACACCTGAGTTTTGATTATGGTTTGGATAACTGCTCCTCAGCACCATGGATTAGCATTCAAATTATTACAAGGTCCACTAGGTTAACTCATATCATTGTGTCTAAGTTACACGGGCAGCAGTGAATGGATGGAGAGAGCAACTCCTTTTAACTGTTTCAGCTACAAAAGGACAGCTGCCCAGATAGCTTTTGACATTATAGTATTTTTGAAAAAAAAAAAAAAAAAAAAACAAAACCAAAAAACAACCAAAAAAACAACAAAACAAAAACCCAAAAACAAACAAACAAAAAAACCCCAAACAAAAAACAAACAAACAAAAAAACCAAAAATGAAAACCCTTTTTCAACATATCAGCTTAAGTGTAATCCTTCTTTCAGGTCAGTTTAACATCAAGACAACTGGCACTATGACAATTTAGTCAACTCCAGTGGTTACAGTTTTAAAACAGTGTATGAGCAGGGAATCAGAGCCTTTTCTGCACCCATCCAACTGGAGTCAGAAAATGCCACTGGGGGCGGGGGGGCAAGAGAAGAACCTCTGTTAAAAGGAAGAAGTTATGAGTGCAACCATATGGAAAAACATTTAGCTACACAATGGTATCCTCATCAGAGCAGAATGAATCAACCTATTTAACATAGCACAAAAACTGGGAAATACCTTGAAGGAACAGATTTCATGAGGGATATCATGATCACACATATGCATTTCTGAATTGATTACTGTCCAGCACATAATTAAATACAACTATTCAGCTTAATAAGAACTGACAATTCCTGAAAAGCATAATGATTCACTTAACATATTTAAACCAATTTAAGCTATGTAGTTACAGCTTTGAGATTATATTTCCCCTCAATATAACGAGAGGAATTTTCTTGAAAATCTGTACCATTTTGTCCAGCTGGGCAGTGTTTCTAACTTTACAACTTACGCAAATGAATGAACTTTAAAATTCTGTATGTGGGAGACGAAAACAAATCATATCTGGAAAAAATTATAAGTTGCCATTGTCTAGTTCCTCCAGCAGACAGCAATCCATGCTATGAACTAGTGCTGTACTGTGCTACCACCCAGTCTGAAAAAGTACTTTGAACTATATTTATAACTTGCTAGAAATTTGATTACGTTTCTTGAAACAAATCATAAGTATGCGGATGGCTAAGATGTTTGGGACAGTGGGCTTTGATTTGTGGTCTGCCAACCCTTTGTGATTAGGAAAAGGTAATTAAAAAAGTAGTATATTTGAAGTTGAAATTTACTCTTTGGTAGAGAGATGCTTCAGCTGGAAGATGTTTTGGAGTTTGCAAATAGAAAAAGATTAAAAAAAGAATTAGACTGACATTTTGATGTCAGCCTTTCAGCTGTGTGAAATTATAGCCTCTGTATATAACCTGTTTGTTATACACTGCATTTTGTGTATCAATAGTGAATATAGGTGTCTTGGTGAATATAAATCTTTACTAAAATCAGGTGCATTTCATGAGATTATAATGACTATATCAAAATGTTCAGGCCAGTTCTCTGAAATCCTGTTTCTTTTTGGACTAGAAGAAACAATTTTAAGCATCTTGGGTATCTCATACGCCTCAATTAATCAAACCAAGTACACAGCTATAAAACATTTATTACCTTACGAAAGGAACTACAAATATCAACTATTTTTTCAATAGGATAGTAGCAGTGATGATAGTGATGACAAGGACTAATCTATTAGATTATGAGCATGACACATTTATTTAAAGAAAAATATTTTACCGAGCATTCAGAAGCATTTATTAGAACACAATAAAACTCTTCCCTTGTCTACTATTCTTTATGCCTATGTTCAAAAAATAACTGCCTGTTACACACATGATTTTCACTAAACATGCTTAATTTCACCTCAGTTCTTTCTGCCTTCAGATTTTTGTTTACATCATCTGTAAATCCTATTTCCAAAACAACTTCAAATAAATAATAAAAGCTGTGTACCCTACACTAGAGATGTTTATTTCCCATCTGCTGCTCTCCCCAGGTATGTAGAAATTCTTTCGCTTTCTTTTTCAGTGTTCCAATGTTTTCTTTGGGCATTAGAAGTTTTATGTTCCATGACCATACTTATCTAGTGTGAAAATCTGTCTATTACCCTTTCCATCTTAATATATTGCGAAAACAGCGCTTAGTGGAAAAAGTAGGAAAGGTAAACCAGGGAACATCCCTAAATACCAAATAAAAGAGCCAAGCTTATAGTTCAAAAAAGCCTGAGAAGAGAGAGCATATCAAAACATTACAGACCAAGATCAAATGGGGGCTTCAGGCGAGTCTTGGGGATACCATCAAAAGCTGTTAAGACTACAAAGGGTCACACAGAGAGCATTTTAATCATTTTAGGTGATCTTTGAAGGTTACATTCTAACTGAATCCAATTGTCTTGCTTAAGAGAAAATATTTAAACTTAGTGCTTGAACAGCACTTTACATATTCAGAATATTTTAGAAACATAAAACAACTATGAAGAGCTTTTAGCCCCTCTCTTATAAATGAAGAAAGATTTGCAGGGTTTAATACTGAATGACTTGAAGATACCTATGTAGAAAGCTAAGACAATTTCAGAGTTTAAAGATGTAAAAAAGCAGACAATACCTGCCATATGTTTAGCTCTCATTTGGCTTGTGTGTGTGTGTGCAGTAACAGAATGGTAATTTTTGATAAATTCCTAATGCTCACTCACTCTTTATTAATTTTGACATTCTCCAAGAAAAAGGTATTCAAGATTTTAAAAGAACACTGGGAACATGGACAATTAGCCAATTTTAACAATAATAAAAAGTTATTTCAGCTACTACCTGTGTTATTGGGGCCTTAACAGATTTTTATTGCACAACAACCTCAAGAGCTTGCAGAATTCTTGTGCTGTTTGCTACAGTTGGAAAATAACACATAACCTTGGGTTCAAGACCCTTTGTTCAGGTCATAACACAGTATTTTATTCTATTATACTATGACACATGGCATAGTAATTCTGATAGATGGCATTGGATCCACACTTCTCAATCATATGCAAGAGCAGCATGAAAAAGAGTTCAAAGTTTTCTAATGTATTTCAGGCTCTTCCGCTTTCAGTTAACCTCTGGTATTCTACAACGCTTTATAAAAATATTTCTTTTTTATTTTACTCATCTGAGAGGGATGGGCACAGGAAAAAAGTAAAGCATGAATACAGCTTCTACAAAATAAACACAGAAAATCTTTTCCCTTATCTAGTTTCTCTCTGTTGTCACAGAGTGACATCAACCATTCAAGTGATTTCACAGTAAAGTACGATTATGCTTTCATGGTGCTTCAGGATTTTTTATGTGTATATAACAATACTTGCTTTTGATCTTTCATCATTGCTCCCCTTACAAATTCTATGTATGAGTACTTAGAAAGTCGAGAAGCAATGATCCCTTGTCAACAGTGAAAACTACCTTCTACTCAACCAGAACAAATGGTTTCTTTGAGAGAACTGGAAAAAAAAAAAAGTTTTTCAGCTAACTCTTGCCAATGCACATCAAACGAGGAGACTAATCTGGTGCTTTGTTTGATTCAGTAACTCCACTGAGACTGCCAACAGGGGTGCCAATTAGCACCAGCTGTCATGAGGATATTGGTACAGACCTGGTTTGATGTCATTGACTCACTTCACCTAGGTCACTCAGCAGCTGTCAGATAGCTGTGACTTTCATTCATGGCTGTGTTGGGCCAGGCACACCTAGAAGCAAACCACAAAGTACTCCAGTCATAAATTCCTGGAACTTTCAGCATCCTACCTATGAGCGTTACTCTGCCTCAGTGCAACACCCCTCTCAAAAAACGTATCTGAATATTCTGTAAAAAATTTTAAATTATCTTTTCATGTTTGCAAAGAAAAAAAAAATTATAACATCTATCAACTTATAAACAAAACTTGTCGTTACATTCCTAGCTTTATAAAAAATTAATTATAGCTCTGGAAAAAGCCCATATATCTATTTGAGAACTGACAGTTCAGTCTAGGCTAGGTTTTGTGCTACAGAGTTATAAAACCAAATCTCAGCCACTGATTAACAAAGACCTGAGAACAGGAAGAAGCATATGTGAAAAGCAATTTCCATAGAACCTTGTAAGTTCATATTTTCAAATTTGAGGGCTATAATAATAATTTTATTCTGTGTGTTAAGATCACAGAAACGTCATTGTAAGCATTTATGAATTGGTAAACGTTTATGTACCACGTTCTCCCACTTAAGAGCAGGGAACACTTAAACGTATGGGTACATTCTAAAAGTTAAATACTTCTTTCCATGTAACTTGAAGACATCACACCAAAAAAACCCAACAAACCCCCCTTTTTATATTAACCTGTAGAACATTGTCTGAACTACTATCCCAAAGATGAAAATGCTTGCCTTTCTCTGTCTCCTCGTCAACTGCCTGTCTTCCGTCTCTCTTACACGAACCCTTATGAAACTAATTATTGCCTGCTTAAATTGCTCTCCTGCAGCTTCCAGCAAAACTTTCTCTCCTCCTTGCTCTGCTACAGATTCCGTAAAACAATGCTTTCCTTTGCTCCTCATGTCTCATTGACTCCAAGCACCAAAACCTGTTTCTAACAACCTCTCAAGCATACCTGTAAGAAACTTCAGGATGCCTCAAAACAGATTGCTCATTATTTTAATGTTCATTTTTACTTTTATATAAAGTATGCATTCCACTATTCTGTCCACTAACACAAACACAATTTCAGTAAAAACTACTGTTCTAAATTGAAGGAACTATAAACACTGTTTCAATTAAAGGAAAAAGATATAATTATTTAATCAAAACCATAAATAGCAAAGATCATTTCCATAGAGTACATCAGAAATCTTACCATATCAGACATCTTTCATAGCAGGTATGTTCAACCCCGTCAAAAACAAATAGAAAAATTTAAGGTCCTAATGAACAATGTTCCTCTCTGGCTAAATTACAGATTAAGGAGGTTATTTCTTTCTGGGCAAATGGAAGACTAACAGAACAAGACTAGTGATTAGTGAGGCAAATTTCAAAATTATATGACTCACCAAAGCTTGCAAAAATGTATTTTTAAGTTTCCTAAGTAACGCAAAGATTTGCTGAGTAATAAAGAGTAAATTATGTTATTTTATGCAATTTGCAGCTAGCCAGAGTTAAAACCTTTGTTATAAAATACCTAACGTTGTTATGCATGCCACCTTTATTATCTAATATATGTAAAATATGCAATATGCTGTCATCATTCAGATGTGCCAAGAAAACCAAGCCATTAGAATGATTTGCTTTTCATTCATGAGACCTAACAGCTCGAAGGATAAAACACCACCCCATCAGAAGAATCATAAATATTTCTCTGACTTAACATTGCTCTACCTGGGGATTTTAGTTTGAGGTATATGTTAGGTTAGCATTTACAGCAATAGGACAGTCTAGTTTTACAAGTTTCAGCAGACATAATGCAAGAACAGTTGAACACCTGTATCATCATCTCAGGTCTACCAAACATTCTCTGTGAGCCTCAGCTTTATTAACACTGATTTTAACTTTAAAGCTGACCAACTTCCTTTACACTTCTGGCTCTTTTTGTACTGGTTTGCATTCCCTCTCCTGTTGTCACACAACCTCCAGGGAACACCGTGCAGCACAAATAAAGACAACGGAGCAGAGAACAGTTTGCTAGGCAAAACAGCGAATCAGGTAGCAAAACCGCCAGATGTGCTTTCAAAAATGCTCATTTTCCATGGTCACAGAGATCAAAGAGTTGAGAGGAATAACTGAAAAAAGAGGCGAATCACAGAAGGATTTATGGTCTCTGCTGACGCAGGAATGCCTCACTACAGCACTTCAGAATGGTTTTGGTTTTACCAGCACAGCCATTGCGGTTCTACCTCCATTCAGCCACGGGTGGAAGCAGACAGGCTACAGCACAGTTCTGAAGCAAGAAGAGACTTATGCAGTAATTTCCACAGCCACTGAAAGCACACCACCCCATCAGATCCAGTATGTATATATTACATACATCAATGAATCTGCCTGTTATTTCAGACCTCCTAATAACCAATATTACTTTAACAACTCCTGCAAGAAGTTTTGATGGTCTTGTAGCATTTCTGCTGACAGTTTGCATGATCACTTTTTAAGGGTGAATGTTCACCTCATTATTCAAGTTCTACTTCTGAGATTATTTTCAGTGCAAGTAAAGGTAGTAAAGCAACTTTCCTTAGAGTTGATAAATCTTATGCATTATTTCCTTATTCTTTCTATACTAGCATCTTAAAAGATATCTTTATACCTGATCTAGTTGAAGATGTTGCTGGTCATTGCATGGGGGGTTGGACTAGATGACCTTTAAAGGTCCCTTCCAACCCAAACTATTCTATGATTCCATGATGATTCCCCAGCAATTCACCTATAAATTCATACTTTCATTAAAGACACAATGGTGCTTCATTGAACTCAAAAGAAATGTTGCTACTGGCCTTAGGAGGAAGAAAAGTTCTGTTTAATTCAGTTGCCAAACCCCTGTAGAATACAGAAAGAAATTCTGGATATACATCGGCAAGTTGAAAAGTACAAATTCACATCAGAAACATAACAGCTGTGTATAAACATCTTTCAGCCCATGAATGTAAGAATACTAAAATCTGTAGCAACAATCACTGCAGATACATTTTTTTCAACATGCATGGAATGAGCAGATCACATCTTATTCCCAGTGTTAATGCCCAGTCTCAGAGGAATCTGAAATTATATTCAGCGTTTCAGACTGGGGACAAGGCACTCAGATTTATCATTCAATCGGATTTACTGATCAGTTACTGATCAGTTGTGATCAGCTATGTATAATGACCAAAATACCATATATGAAAAGTTACGGCTTCAAGTTCTTACTTGTCTCCCCTGTATGTTAAATGAACAAAAAAGTGTACTTTCTCTACTAACTGCCTTCCCTCCCTGCAACATTTTTGTTTGTGCTGTCTCAATATGTTTCTACCTTACCTAAATCATTAATGATTCTCTGCATAATATGGATATTAACAAAGAAAGAATTTTTACACACAACAGAATCTCAGATCAAGTAAACTATTTTTCTAGCAAAGAATGTTAAATCATTAGTGTCCAGTGCTTTCTCCTCTAAACCCATAATTTCAGAAATACATAGTAATCTGTTCATAAACAAAGGATTATGAAGAAAGTGCAAAATAATCTTATAGTCAGTTTCCAAGAGTAGAATATAGCTATCCAACTTCCAAGGGTATTCATTCATTAGCTGAATAAAAGGTTTGATTTATTGACATATTTATCTGCATATAAAGCATGAACTTGAAGTTAACAGAACGTACGCTATGATTTAAAAAGCGACACACAAAGAACTGTCAAAAGACTACTCCTACCTACACCCACATGTTCATTTTCTTTAAAATTACTCCTATTACAATTTGATTTACCTTTTGTAACACTTATAAAAACACAGACATACAGCATGTAAAAAGCATCTCTTTTTCCTCCCTGTAGAACCAAATGACGAACGTAACTCTTGTTAAATTTTCTTTAGCTAACAAAGTAAATTTACACAATATTTTTCCACATCATAAATTCTGGCACTCTGAAGTGCTCTATTCACGGAGGGAGCTTGCTCAAGATTGTGCGTAACTGTTGCTTTGACAGACCTGCTGCTACCGATACTTGGAATGTATTTGCATAGCCTTTGCCTTGTTAACAAAATATGAGTCTAGACCTTGAGACTCAGTAGCAATACTATGACATGATAAATGGAAAAACAATCTGAGCCACAGCAGCTTTTTTTTCTTTTTTTAATTATTCAGCAGCTGACAGTATTGGAGTGGCCTGATAAAGCCCTACAGGATTTTTATTTCCTTTGACAAACTATTTCTTTGTTTGACACGGCAGTTAAAACTTAGAACACTAAGGATGAATATACCTGGCATCAAGAATTTCTTACAAATGAAATAAGTAACTTTTTCTTTCCTCCTGTCATTCTTATCTAAGCTATCTCATATAAGAGCATGTCTACATTCCTAATTAACTCCCACCTTACACGTTAAACTGTGCCCATCATTTGGACAGTGTCACATCTCCTAATTGTCAGAAGGAGAAATATGAGAAGCAGAACACAAGAGGAATGCAAATAACAGCACAAGTGCAGTCCGGGCATCACTCAGCTGGAAATTACAGAAGCCACAAAGCTGTACTCTTCCGTATCTTTCCTTGTACCAGGTCTTATCCTTTTTGAGACAAGGGAACAAGAACTGTGCATAAAATTAAAAATACAATCATATAATGGGTTTAAATGACACGCTAACATTCACTCTTCTATTCTCTATTCCTTTCCTAATAGTTTTTAGTGTGCTCTTCTAACCACCAGTGAACACCGAGCATTAAGTGTTCATAGAACTATGTATTGTAAGCCCATTAATGATGGGTCAGCTCATAGCCCATCACTACGTAAGTAAACTTAAGATGTTTCTTCCCACCCATCACTTTATACGTAACTATATGTCTTTTCACCTGCCTGTCTTCTGAGGTTTTGCAGTTCTTCAGAATGAGCTTTCACTTTTGCCGTATTAGGTAACTTAGCCTAAACAACAACCATCAGCGATTATGCCATCAGTTCACTGTCTGATTTAGATCATTTATTAATAAATAGGTTGTGTACCCTGCCCACATACACTTACGGTACTTCACTGGTCAGCTCATTGCATTGAAATGAGATGAGTGTGACCCTTACAGCTAAGACCCTTACAGAAAAAAAACCTACACCAGAAGACTTCTTTGCTTCTACTACCCGTTCTTTACACAAAAGGATTACTTTACCTTGTTAAATCGTACTTGTTACTTCTGAATTTACAAACTCTCTGAAAATATAAGCTCTTCTGTCCTAAGTTACAAAGCACTTCAAATAAAAATTAAATCTGTATTTACTTCTCATAACATTGTAATCTATTCTTGGAAAGAAAATCATGTACTTAATCCTACCAAAGATTATAAGGTTTATATGCATATTTAAAAGGGAGTATTTTACTAGTTGTCAAATCAAAACCTGAAGAAAGTCCCCTAAGATAACAGACTTTTAGTTACACTGGTAAGCATTAAATTCTGAAGAACTACTGAAGTTATACAAAAGAATGGAATATTAACAACAGTAAGAATGCTTCTGATTTAAAATGCTGTCTTAAAACACAATTTGGCAGCAATTCACTTTCCCAGAGACCTTGACCTTTATTCTAATTTAAAAATTTCTATTTAAGAATGCAATCATAAAAATAGAACTACTTTGTTGAGGAACCATTAACATATTGTTGCTCTGTAGACACCACCTGGATAGCATCTATGTAGAATCTTACCGGCAATTCTATATTATATTCTAATTCTGTTATTTCATTGTAATCGTGTAATAAAATCTGGCAAATTTACCTCCATTTCACCAGTGATGGTCTTTTCTGATAATCAGTGTTTCGGTATTGACATTTTTACTTCATAGAATTCATGAGATGCTGCATTCAAATGGACTTCCCTCCTACACAATGAACATCCAGAAATTGTGCAAATTATCTTTTAACTAAATATAGGAAATAAGAATAATTAATGTTTTTGGTGAAATACCCTAATTTCAACCACCTATATTTTTTTTACGTAGAGACTACATGCACAGTCTAGTTACTTGCCACTGCAGATGACAAAGTCTGAAGTTGTAAGTATTTGGAGAAATAAGAGAATATTTAATTGAATAATGTTTGGACCTGAAAGTACACATGCAATTTTAAATTACTGCTCTGTTTCTCTCTACTAGGAAAATATATCCAATTGAGATTCATTAAAAAAAAAAAAAAAAAGCCCCACTTGTGAAACAAGACGACATCCAGAGGTAAAACAAAAGAGTCATGTGTACCAAGTGTAAAAGGTAACTGAACAGCTACATAATCAACACAATCTGATTTTTTCAAGCAGACAAAATGAACAGCTTAAGTTAAAAAGATACCATATAGGAGAAATAATGTGGAAGTACACAAATGTGACTGCCAGGCTATCAGAACAGAAGCTGTTGCATAAGTCCATTTAAACTATCACGAAACATGATTCTTAAAAACCCATAAGCAAAAAAGCATTTGTAGTCAAGTTTCTATTAACCTAGAAGAGGCAATGTCAATCTATTTGAATTTGTTGCAAGTACCCCAGTAAAGGATGACAAAGCTCAAAGAAATGACCAAAGAGAAATGTGATGAGTTGAGCTGCACCACATATGAAATCATGTACTGAAGTGCCAGAAAAAAAAACCTTGCACGAGCTGGAAGCTCATCATCTGGGCATAACCATGAGGAAAAGGAACATGAAGTTTTATTTGACCATAAAACGAACCGTAAACAGTAGTGCAAACACAGCCATAAAAAAGGAAACAAAATCCTAGGGCATACAAGTCAGAAGTCTTTTCATTAGGAATAGAAAAGTATTAATGGTAAGACTTCATCCCGGTACGCCATTACCGGAGCCTTACCTAAAAGAGAGCAACTCAAAGAGGAACTGGCACAGAGAAGCTCTAATAGGATGACTAGAAGAAATGAGAGCTATTATTATGAGATGAAAGTATAAAAAAAAAAAAACAAACAACAAACATATTTTGCATACAAAAACGAAGATTAAGAATAGATGTTAATATTCTCCACCGAGTATTTTGAATGCCAGGGAGAGAAAAGAGCTAATATGTATTAATCAACTATTAGTTAATTTTATTCAGCTAAAATTAAATTAGGTAACTAGTTTAACCAGAAATTTAAAGAAAGTTTCATATAATGAAAAATTAGACTCTAGAATAGCTGGAGCACTACATATAGAACTCCTAATTACTTTTAAGATAGAGCATAGTGAAGGAGATTAAATTATGCAGTGGCTTGTAATATCAGGCAATTGGATTCAATGATCTAGAAGTCTCTTACAGCATGTTTATATTTGAACAGCTATTGTAATTCTCCATTGTAAAGTTCACCCCAAAAATGTTTACTTAAACTTATCAAGACATATACACATTACACTTTTTATATTTACATTTATTTTATATTTATATATACATTTTATTTTATATTTATATACGCTGTATAAATACACTCCAACCTGAGAATAATATACCCCTTAGGTACAAACAATTAATTTTATTTTTAGAAAAAACTAAACTGAATGCATAAATACAACATTGGCACTGAAAAGGCTTCTTTCTCTTAATTTTTCTGACTGATTTTGGGGGATTTTTGAAGCAAATATAACACCGGTATTGACTGGAAACTACTATTTTCTGATAGCAAACTCAAAAAAGACACTGCTCTCAGATAAAATGATTTTTAGCTTTTTTAAATTCAGAAGAAAAGAAAGCAACTCTCAAAACCTTTTGCTGCTACAAAAGGATGATTAGGATCCCAAGGTCAACAACTTTTAATCATTACTGAAGGAAAAGTTCAGTATCTATTTTTCCATAGGGAGCAATAAAATAGTCTAAAGGCATTAACTTAATGTGATATAAAAGGAGAGTTCTGCAATACTCTAAATAAAAAGAAACCAAACACAAAAAAAACCCAAACCAAAAACCAACAAAAAACCAAAACCAACTTACTCCAGTGGTACTTTAACTATATTTCTAAACCAACCAGAAGAAAGGAGAACTGGCTTATCTGAAAAGAACATTCTAACATTCTGCTCCACGGCTTGGGACTTTGTAGGTTGTATTTCTCTATGTTTATGAGCAGTTTGCCGTCTGTTTTGCATAGCAGCTGATTCCCAATTAGACTAGTACTTTCTTTTGTATTACTTGCTTTATTAGAGGCTAAGATCTTATAAGTAAAATAATTACAGGCAATTTCCATGTGAAGCTGAACACCCTTTGAGATGCCAGAAAATACACAGCAACATGATCTTGACAGGCTTCATAAGACAATACAGTCTACTTATGCATTTATTTAAACTGAAGTTTTCCAACACTGGAATTATGCAAGAATCCATTTGATCCACAAATGTCCAGACTGTTACGGAGAACTTTTTTCTGAGGTGTCATTTTTTTACTTGAGAATCACAGAATCAGAGAATAATTTGCCAATAGAGACCTCCGGAGGTCTTCTAGTCCAACCCCCTGCTCAGTGCCGGTCTAATTAGATGGGGTTGCTCAAGGCCAGGTCCAGTTGAGCCTTGAACACCTCCAAAGATCGAGATTCCACAAGCTCTCCAGGCAACCTGTTCCAGTACTACCACCCTTATGGCAATTTTTTTCCCTCTAATACCTAATTGGAATTTCCTGCCTTTTAACTCGTGTCCCAGAAACTCCAAAGGACTCCAGCTATATGGCAGCCCTTCAGGCAGGTGAAAAGCTTTAGTGCAAATTGTTCATAAAGTTGGTAAAGGGTTTTAAATTATTTAAGTCTTCAAGAACACTACAGATCACTGATCCTGTTTTTAAATTTTTTTCCAGAATTATAAAGATAAACTTGAAATTAAGATAAAAGAATCTTGTCTTTAGCCCAATTATAAAAAAAAAAGTACAGTTTAACACACCTCTGGAACATTAATCCTTGGTTGTGTTTTGTCACATAGAAAGTTAAACAATTAGTCCTGAACGATTTACATATTTACTTCAAAGCAGGTTCATTTTCCATATCAGGGTACTTATAGAAGACTCAAAGTTTTTGATGTTGGATTCTTGGCAGGATGTGAAGTAATCGTTCATCATTACCTCATGACATGAAAAATTTAAGAATCAAACTGTAAATACTAGCTGGTTTACAGCTCAGTATTTTTGCAGATTCTCAAAATAACTGATTTTTCAGTTATGGTATGGTTTCTCATTGGAAGTGTCAGTAAATGGAGTTTCATTGGTCTCCATTTGCTACAATACTCTTTCAGCAGAAACAACTCATTACTGAGTAGAATAATCCTCACTGGAATAAAGTTTTATTTTTGTTACTATGCAAATATATTTGTGTTTCTGTTCACAAGCTGGACTACTGACATCAATATAAATACAAATACCAGTACTTCAAACAAAAAAATTACCCTTTTCTTTTGAATAAATTTCTCTTTGCCGTGGCAAAATCATGGGTAATCCGTTAACTTCTTCAAAAGACACTAGATGGCTCCACTGGTGTTCCTACAACATGCTCTGGTAATGTTTCAAATCTCCCATGGGAAATACTAAAGAAATACCCTACTATTTCATTTCAGCAGTATCATGTATTATCTAGAGTATACTCTTCCCTAAGGTGGCATACCATAACACTAAGTATAACTCCATTTGAAAAACTTCTATAAAAGAAACTTAAAAGACACAGCATTTCCAATAATGAAATATCAAATAAAATCAAACAGAATTCAATAGTACCATCCAGCAGAACTTGTTACCGTTAGGACAAGCATACCTCTGGTGAACTCTGCAAAACACTGCCATGAATTTGGTGCATAAATTCCATCCCCACAACATACCTCCTGCAATACCGATGACTTTTGTGTTATATTCGCAGTATGGTTAGTAGATTTGTTACAAAGTGTACAGCTCAATTTGATTTATAAACGTAATCCTCAAGTGATCCCAGAGCTATTGTTTTGTCTTACAAAAGAATCCAGAAACTACTGCCCAAAGAACTTCCTCTGCGAGGCTGATCACTCAACATTCATGCACTTGGACTGACTTTTCCACGTAAAGAACGGATAGGTGTGGTGCTCGAGGACATGGTATAGATGGACTTGGCAGTGCTAGGTTAACGGTTGGACTCGATGATCTTAAGGGTCTTTTCCAACCTTGACGATTCTATGATTCTATGATGTGATACTGCTTTAGTCCATAAAACCAGTGAGTTATCTGAAACATTGATTAATGAATAAAACATTATGGAAGAAGTTATCTGCTGAAAAGATGATCAGAGTGTTCTGGTTCTATTAGATGGGGGCATAAAAAACACGTTCATTTTGTTACAGCTATTTTGCATCCTTCTTCTTACAAAGAAGGAGCTGAGCAAATCAATTCAGGCAATGGCTTAAATCATGTCAAAAATATTTGGGGATCTTCTCAAGATATGTTCCTCACCATTTACTCTTATTGCTTGTTTATCTGATAGTACCTCTTTGTGGATCACACTGACAAACACTAAGGTCTTGTCCAAAGTGAAGAAAAGAGAACAGTCAAATGACATTTTGCACAAGGGGCTGGCATGTCTTCAATATATATATGTATCTTCTTCACACTGCGTTAACTGATAAATTTTTGTGATAGACAAACAGTTTTCTGAAGCGAGAAGATTTCTGCTGATGATCTTGAGGACCTGAACCAGATTTCTCTCATCGCTATGAAGCTGGTACTCCAACACTCCTTGTCAGAAGCATGTGTGTATGGCAGTGATACACCAGCGTTTTAGATAGGATAGAAGTGAGCCTTCTGATCACCCTCATTTACTGCACTTTGGTTTGCATGAGTGGCTTCAGGAAGTTATGGTGGAAACTTCTGTAGTTTAAAGAACATCAAACCAGTAATTATAAACAGTCTGTAGCCAAACTGGATGGTAACCCAACAGGATTTTTTCAGGTACCAATCCTGGGCCTGGTACAAGTCATTCTTTTCTATTCTGATCGAACACTAATCATTTAAAGTTCGAGATGGCTCTGAGCTGAAAAACCATAGATGGCAAAATGAGCATAATTCTGAAAAAAAAAAAACAAACAAAAAAACAACTAAACAAACAAAACCACCACCAAAATTGGAGAATTACACCGTTCAACAAAATACCTTATGTAAGAAGATGATGCTATTAGGAAAAAAGGCAAATATTTTCACAGTATAATTAGCAAAAGTCTGATAAACAAAATTAAGGGTCAATTATTCCATGCAAGACAGAACTAATTAGGTCTCACCTGAAGTATTGGGCCAAGCTTTACAGACAATGTTTAAAAAAAAAAAGTAGTTGACAAACTAAAAGAGATCCAGGGACCAACAAAAAAGGTGGTCAGAAAACATGACTTATACAGAAACACTGGAAGTTGTGCTTTGCTTTGTTTTTCTTTCTAAATAAAAGAAGGCTGGAGGGGATCAGGATGCTTCTGTATGCCAAGTGAGAGCAAGTCAAGGAGTACTTGGCTAAAGTGGCAGCACAGCAGCTCTGAAATAGACATTAGGAAAAATTCTTCATGTATAAACCGCACAAAATAACCAAGACAGATTATTTATGCAATTCCTGTTACTTAAGAAGGTTTCTAAGAACAGGAAAGGAAAACACCCTTTAGGAATTCCAGAAGTATATTTGATTTTGCTCTAGATCAAGATAAATCAACCAGGTAATTTCTTGACATTGTTTAAACCCCATGTTTCTAACATCCACGATTTATTTTCTTTGAATTTCTTTTTGGAATTCATTCACGGTTGAAGTTGTTTCATTCCTATGTTTGCTCAGGAAATCTGCAGTTAAATTTAAAGTTGGTAACATCTGATTTCATGTCTTAGAAAAAGTGACTGATCAAATTTTTGCCTATATCATTCCATTCTCACTTCCGTCTTATTTCCTGATACTTCTAAGACTGCATTGAGGGAGTTCTTTCTTTTATCACAGATTTCTTTGTGCTAAAAATATAGGCAGAATAGCCCCCTTCACACCCTTGTCATCTCCTATCCCTGCAGTCAACTGTCTCTCAAGTATTTCTGAAAGGTAGAGATCATAGTCCCTACTCTTTTCTGTCTATCTATTAGTAAGGTGGTATTCTGCATTGATAAACTAGATTTTGGACAGATAGAAAACCTCCTGCTTGAGTCTGCAGAAGTCATCTATAAAACATATATAAAAACCTCCTCAGAAAAATTACAAGCAGCATGTAGATAATTATTTGTTTTCTTTTTTAAAAGCATATAACATACAGAACTCGCATTTCTTTTTTTGTGTGTTATAATACATATTGCAAGACTGCTTCCTGAGAAGCAAAAGTTATTACCCACAGGACTTAGATCATCCTTGTTTCCTTTCCCATGTGCACAAAAAGTGCATAGCATTTTTTTCAGAAAATCTTGGCTGGCCAAATATGACAGGAAATGTTACACAAGTTCCTGTAAATTAAAATAATGGTAAGAAAAAAATCTCTAATGTAATCAGGCATAGGCAACTATTGTCCATTTCAAATAAGAAATTGAAAATTTCAGCTCAAAGCTGAACACAGATGTTACCAAAAAGTGGGTAATTTCCAGGAGACTCCGGACTGCACAGAAGAGCCGAGTCTGAAGGGACCAGTGTACGCTTAGAAGCTTTTT
The DNA here is from genome assembly GCF_047370975.1 of Nipponia nippon. Taxonomy (NCBI): domain Eukaryota; kingdom Metazoa; phylum Chordata; class Aves; order Pelecaniformes; family Threskiornithidae; genus Nipponia; species Nipponia nippon. Next base: position 7,445,162 of record NW_028262291.1, on the reverse strand, counting down.
CACTGATCGATTTCATGCTGAAGTGGACAGAGGTGTGAAGCCACAGCGCTTTCCATGGCAACTGTAAGAGATGGCATATATATACTTTTGCTGTAGAGCAAAAACATGAAGCGAGACAGAAATGCACAATCATGCAAACAGTTTTGTTTTTTTGCCTCTAAGTAAAAAAATCGAATCTGTCTTTCACTCAGTATTTCCACCTAGAAGTATATACCCTGAAGACATACCCTGAGGACACCTCCAAAGCTTTTTCTTGGCTATCCCCGACTTCCCCCAAAATTTTAACTACTGGTGTTGAATGGTCAATCAATATTTAACTTCTGTTCTTTGCCATTTTGCCTGTCATGTTCCACATTTATATCTTTTGCATTAACTTCACCTCTGACTCATATTATTCCTCTTAAAAATGTCCTAACCCCTTCAATCGTGAATTATTCCACTCACTTGGCCTTTTGGTATTTTTCTGACTCTCCATTTTTATCAGCAAAACTTGCATATAGTTCTCGTCTTCTAGACTTGCTTTTTATCCTTCAGTTGCTATATTTTTTCAGTTGTCCTCATGTTCCTGAATTTCCTGCTCTCTTCCATATTCTTCCCCACTGCTGCTCCACGAAGAATCAATGCAATCCTACTGGTATTCTCGAGACATTATAATTTCCATGTTCCCTGAACAATGAATGGGTGTTCACCACAGAAAATATGACTTAAAAAGCTTTTCCTCTTTTCTAGGGGAAAGAAGTCTTGTCTTTTCTTAGGACGCTTATTTCTCGCTATTATTTCTCATTTACCAATGTATAACCCAAATAGTTATGAGCCATGCTTCTTTTCCACTACATCAATACAGATAGAGAACAAATTAAATATATCCATGATCATTACAAATAGATCCTATCTAAGTGATATGAAATCACTAAAGTTTCACAATTCTGCACAAATGAAGATCACCCTCTGAAGCTAATTGCACTTACATCACAGTTTTCCCAAACTGCAACTGAAGTTAGAGGACTGAAACACTGACTTGTAGATATGACTCAGTTCTTCACAAAAAGCTTTCCCTTACAATACCTCACCCATTGGACTTTAAATAAATAATCACTCGTGTACTTTGCATCTCTAGTTTAATCTAGTTCCTGATGAAATGGTGAATGTTAAGAAAATAAAAAACATCTGAAATTAATTTGTGGATCACCACTATTCTTCTGTTACACACTTTGTTCATTTCTGTGACAATGAGAAGAATATACTGTGTCTGAATTACAGATATTCAGTTATAAAGGTTAATGTAGCATACTGAAGGAGATGAATATTCTCAAACAGATTCATCTAAAAAGCTAGCATTTGTGATAAACGTACCTGATGGTTTTTGGGAAGGGAATGCTGAGAAAAAAGGAATTACAGCTACAGTGAAACTGTGCAACTATTGCCTGTATAACAACAACATCTGAGCAAGGAAATTACTGTTTTGGGCCTTACACAAGTATATATTGTACTTAAGGGCAGCTCCTGCACTGAAAACTTCTTCATTTGAGAACTTTATCTAATGATTAAATAAAAACTGCATGCCAGGGATACCCACATTGCAGGTATCTAATTTTTGCAGGTTGTGACAGCCTAAATATGAATTCATTTTGAACAGTTACTTTTGAACTTTTCAAAGCGTTACTCTAATTTCCTTTTTCACAGGAAGTTCTCCAACAGACAATCTTTTCCCTGAATCTTGCATGCACAGTAGCAAGAGAAAGCCTACAATCACTATTCAGATGCCCCAAAATGACTGTTCCAAGTATTGCCTAAGTATCTGTAAATTATTAGCACTCAGGAAAGGGCAGGAAAAATATTTCCTCGTAATTTTAAAGCTGGATTAACATTAGAATATAATTCTTAAATTTGAGATTTAAAGTAGTTTTCCATCTTTCAAAAGTAGTCAACCTTGTACTCACATTCATCTGTACAGAAACAACCAGCTAAAAAATACCTTCAAAATGTGCATATTCCAATGAAAAGACGACTGTTAATGATCTCCTCCATGAAACACAACAGCATGAAAAAGTGACCTGTCCCCTATAAAATTTCTTTAAAAAGAATATTGAAAGGATCACACAGGAAAACAACCGTGTTTTTTGATGTTTCAAACTTCAAAGTGTGGGTTCTCTTCTGTCACGGCAGTGTGTACACAGTTCAGAGCGAACATTCAGACAGATGCAAACAAAATGCGCGCACAGGAGTAAGCAACGTGGCTGCTCTTGCTTCTGGAAGACTTGATGTCTCCTTCATACAGTTGCTTAGGCAATAAAATCCTTTCTCCTTCTTTAATTTCCTACTTGTCTTTCCCAAAGAAACTGGAAACATCTCATGCAGTTTGCTTTCTCTTCCAGAATCAAATGTAGCTTTTGTCCTTTTTTTTTTTTTTCCAATGGTCCTCAAATCCTGTCACCTCCTAGGCAGTCTTTCTGTTCAGTCCCTTGGGCAAACAAATCCCTTCTTTGTCAGTCCTCACAACTACTTTTTTCTACCCCATATGTTTCAACAATTTTCTCAGTCGCTACCCTGCAAGAAGAAAATGTTTGTCTGCATTAACTTAGTACGGTCACTAAAACAGGGGTTGGCAAAAGACAGCAGAGCCTCTGACGTGCCGTGTCTGCTGTCAGATTCCCCAGCGCCCAGAACAGACACCAAATTACAGGAGATAGCAGTGAGGGCCGTCAAAGGCTCCACACGTGGCCAATACAAGAACTAGAAGCAGAATATGCAAAAGTCTTTTTCCCCTCCACGGCTGCTCATGTGATGGGTGTTCAACGGGAATTACCTGAAAACCATATTATAACTGTATGACACACATAATGAGTAAAAAATGCAGATGGTTGATACTTTAAGATCAAGCAGCTTTTGCTTACTTGAAAAATTGGGATGTGGCTGCCAAAGTTAGGGAACTTTAGTTTACAACCACGACCATTTATGCAATATATTAAAGTTGGCCTTTAATAAAGATCAGGGACTTCAAGAGAAGCACTTTTGCAGGAAATAACCTATGGCAAAAGTTGACATTATTTCCACTACTGATCTAAAGAACACAAGATCATTAATAAAGTGCAGGAACAGAAAAATCTTCTTATATAAAACAGCATTCCCTTCAACCAAATCTACAGGAAAGCAAAATGTACAAACAAGCGTTTTGTAACTTTTGTAGGCGAGCAACTTAAACTTCATGTGCAAATACACAGTGCATATTACCAAGCCCCCAGGAGAAGATCATCTAAATGACACAGAAGGAAAACGTGTCTGGTGTAGGTTCTGTCTGTACACAACAGCATTTCTGATTGCCAGAACACAGACGCTATCAGATCCTACAGCACCCTCTTATGCAGCTGTTCTGTCACACGCTGTCTGCAGTGCATGCAAACACGCTGAAGCCTAGGTGTTGCTGGTTTAAATTTTTGCGGAAAAAGCCAGCAACAGAAGCCTCTACCGTAATTTCTCTGTGTTTGTTTTTGCCAAGCCCCCCCACCCTGCATTTTCCTCCACACCTCCTATATCTCCCCATTTCTCTCGACCTTAAGCCTTCAGCCCCTTTCTACATCCTGCTGAAGCTACCAGACTGACCTGCGAGCATGACTCAGCTGTAATTACATTAAATTCTAATAAAGGCTCATGCATTTGACAAGGCAGCCTAGCTTAACCCCTGCCTCTCAAATACATGTGTACAGCAAGCAGTCAATCTGCAGTGTGGCTCAATAGTATTTTTGTGAACTTCAAGTGCAATAATTCATATTTTTATGCTGTTGTTTTTGGAAAGCTACATTTAGTGAGTTATAAAAAAGATCTCTTCCCTCATTTCTACATTGAGAAAGAATCCTAATTGGCCAGAACCAGTCATAAAAATTTAACCATGTTTCTGAAAACACGAGTGCCAAAGGGTAATGCATTGCTAATGGTTGCCAGTGGAATAAATAGCAGTTCTGACGTCAAAACTTTGTTACACTCCAATAACTGGCTCACTTGGGGTTTCAGGTACAGCAAGTTACATGTCAGCTTTAAATAAAGTTATAAAAATAGAATTCATGGTGAACCATATTGTCACTATGCAACCCGAAACTACATGATTTATGTCTAATAAAATGTTAAAAAAGGTGATAGATGGTATAAAAATAGTATTTTCTACCTCATAATATCCTCTTAGTTGGATCTGAGAGGGCAAACCAAGGCAGATACTATTTGTCTTTCGTTTTTCAAAACGTATGGCCAAAACCAGAGTAAGCAATTTCAAGTGAAAGTGACATTTTTTAAATATTTATAGTACCTTCACCCAAAAGACAAAGTCTAGTAAAATTCAAGTTGTAAGAATCTGCATTGCGATAGATCTTTGATTCCCTCCCTAATAAACATATAAAGTAGCAAGTGGCTTTCCCTTGCCTTTCAACTCCTTCTACAGAGCAACTATTTAACAAAATACTCTCTTCGCATTTAAATTTGTAAAAGATGCAAGTCAAGGGCCATGCTTGTATAACGAACAGTTTACAGGTTCAGTGATGCAGCCACCCAGACAATGGATGAAACTACGGTGCATGTGTGGAGCTTAGTGGTTAAATCCTTCCAGCTATGCCTATGTACAAATGGAGGTTTAGCTGTGCAAACTATGGTTGCATCCACAGAGACGGGAATGGACGATGCTTTTAAGGTAACACACAAGACAAACTGATCTGAGAGCAGGTTCCCCAAACTGTTATCTGGGATCCCACATAGATAAGACTAGACCATCCTAATCAAATGTTAGCATTAAACGTTACTAGTCTTTTCCCTTCTAAATCGAAGCCTGATCGTACAAGCTTGCCAAAATATAACTATAAATGATAACAAGTTCCATTTCAGGATAGCTGAAATGCTGAGGGACTTCCACAAAAGAGGTCATATCATGTCCAAAAGTGAGGTTAGAAGAAATACGCTGTTTTGCCAAAATTTTATGATCATTTAATTGAGCACATCCGGCAGCTCACAGTTCTGGAGCTGGAACTTGAAGTGTGATGACAGTATGAGATGCAGCTATGATGAGGATTTGGAGGGAGGTAAAAGCTGTCCAGCAATTAAACCCTCTACTCTGTCACTTGGGTACAAAATATACATTACGTTATCCTGAATATTGCTAAGGAGGAGACTGCAGGTCCCCTAAGCCTTGCCCTGAGATTTGTCTCTGGAGATGTCCTTTTCAAACATTGCTGCACGGGGTCATCCTCCTCTGGTCAGGTTATAAACCTCTGAAAACTGCTGTTTCCTAATGGCATACATAGTTCAGCTGTGGCTTACAAATGGCTTAAACTGGCGGAGGGGGCGGGAGGATTGATCTTCCCTGAACATACTCTGAACTAGAAGCATGAAGGATATTTCTTGCTGTTACTGCTCACAGAGGTTGGAGGTCCATGGTGCCACCCAAACAGAGTAAGGAGGCTGGTCCTGAGACGGTGCTCCCCCTCTTCCCTTCAGCAGGCAGCTTGGGCAGAGCCTGTCAACTGTTCACGTAGTCACTAATACATCTCTTTCACTTGAATAGCAAGTCTTGTTCATCTCAAATGATTTCTGTCTTGAGCACCTGTTTAAGTATTCCTGGGAGAACAGGCATTATTTCCATTTCAGAGATCAGAATGTGAGCTAAGTAATTTAAATACTTGTACCATGCTCTGCATGTCTGCAAATATACACACAAACTTTTGTTCACAATTAAAAAAATGCTCAAGATGTTGCTTCAAGAAAGCATGCAGCCAAAATAAATCCAGTTCATCTGTAGCCCCTGTAGAGTTTACCAATTTTTGTTATAAAGTTTAAGAAACAGAGTCTTAGACTCAGCATATGTGATCATTTACACACTAATTCAGATGATACTGAATAATAATTAAAATTGTAACAATATTAGCATTTAACACCTGTTCCTTTTAAAAAGAAAAAGCATTAGGACAGTTAGCACCAATCTGAAGGAAAAAAAAAATTACGGGAAAAAACTTGCCAAAAGAAATTCTTACATATTGATTATCGTGAGTATCCAAGGTGCGGAAAAAAACAGCTTACTACATATACTTCAGAGTTTTCATTGCTGAGCTGTCTACTGCATTTTCAGTACTTGATCCTGAGTGGAAGAAAGGTACTGGAAGAAAAAACGGCCTGCAAGTACCTGTTAAATAGTAAATTACACCCTATTTATACATTGCAAGCATGTTTTTTTCAGCTGCAAAACAGCCCTAATTTTCCAGTAGGTTTTTCCCTCCAGTGAATAGCAGCAAATGCTAAAAAGAAAAAAAAAAAAAAAGAACAAAAAGCAACATGCAACAACTGCCCTTTCAAAGTACAATGGACTATGAACGCTAAATATCTTTTACAAAGATAGGGCAGCTTTTAATCCTCTCAATAAAGGTGACTTTTTTACTTGCCATATTCATTTAAATTGCAGTGCACGTAAGTTTCTAATGTTTTATTTTCTGACACTGTAGAATAACCATTACATTTTAAACGCACCATTGTTCAAAAATACAGACCTAGTTTGGTTTGGTTTGCTTTGGTTTTCTTTTTTTTTCCTAATATCAGCTGGTGCACTTGTCTAGGCTGGCAAAAGGAAATTCATCTCAAGAGGGAACGAGTGTTTCAGTCACAGGTTTTTATGAAGAACAAACAGCCGGAGTGGTGACAGGACCATCTAAGGCTGAGCTTGCCAGAGGCAATGGTGAAACAATGCACATTTGCTGCCTTGACTATGTCCCCATTTTTATCAGTATCTCTAATCTTGTGCTGCATTGAGATGTCTACCTTTTGTCTTCCCACTGGGGAAATACAAGTTTAAACCCTTTCTTATAGGACAGAAGCAGCAAAATATCCTGTCACTATGAATAACATTCCAAACTCCTCACTTGTTTAAAAGCCATTAAACAATTACCATTAGAGAGGACAGAGGAAAGAACTCTAGAGCAGTCCATGGGCAGGAGAGGCAGTGGTCCCCGCAGCCTTGATGGCTTCCCTCCTTGCGAAGGACTGAGTGGGCAGCTCTACAGGGGACACGTCCTTCCACTGCCCAATTACATGCATCTTCCATGCCATTGCGCGATGCTCACTTGCCATCACCTGATGTAGCCCAGCAAGGAACCCATACTGTCACTTCTTTCAAACAACACGTGACTCAAGTCAGAGTTTGGCAATTTCAATCCTTTCAACTCTCCCCGAGTACTTTCCGACAAAAGCCAAAGACAGCACGTAACAACCTGGGACAATCCTTGATTCATTAGTGCAACGCAAACACTCAATCCAAAATAAAAACGTATCTTAAAACTCTAGACAACTCCATAAATCAGAAAATAAACCAAAATAAACAATATAGAAGTTGACAGAACATCAACATGCCGAACTAAGAGACAGTCCCTCGCCCAGCTGCTCCACTTCAGTCTGAGTTCAAGCAAGACCTTATGCACCTAGTCCATCTTCTGCTCAGTACCTAAACTTACACAAAATAAGGCAGGTTTATTTTGAATATATTAAATAAGAAGACCTTCCCAGTAGTGTCTGCAGGGGGTTACAAGATTCTGTGGACAACTTCAAGACTTTTCCAACTTTTCCACGTGATACATGCTTAGCCTTATACCACAAATATGAGAGTTCTTTCACTTAGGATAGTGGGTCATCCCGGATATATAACCACTTTTAACTATAATTAGCAACTACAGTACTGTTTTTATGGATCGGAGGCATTCTTCCTATCGTTAACTTTCTCTTTAATGGAACTAAAAATTCAAGTGAACATCACAGGTGCCAATCATATACTTTTCAAAAAGAAACAAAAAATGCCATCTATCAGTTTTGAGACCTTCACTTTGCTTTCGAAGTTCTTTATTTTTTAATACTTACAATACTTAGGAAGAATTTTAATTTCATTTTATTTTTTAATGTTAAATCTAAGAGAATTTTCCCTAAATAGGGGAAAAAAAACCCTATTAATTGTGTTAATAAGGCATCCACATTTCACTACACTATTTTATCACGTTAGCTTTAAGACAAAAGTTCTTATATTTTACATATGCATCCCACATCAAGAATTCCCCTTATGTTTCTAATAATTTTTTCACGTAAAAGAAAATACCCTTTAAAGAAAATATTGACCAAGTTTTCAATACATCAACACATCCTCTCTATCAATGTAGACATTTAATCATAAATAGATTTAATCATAAATCTAATCTTAAAAGTCAAACAGAATGGGAATGTACAAACCTTTGTATGTATTTTAGAGTCCTTACTTTTAGGATGAAATAGGAAAAACACACTATTGAATACTCACAAGTATCAGAGCTCTGACAATACATAAAGATATGAAGTATAGCCCACATCTCTGTAATACTTCAGGATAGATGATGACCATTATTAACCCGTGGAAGTTCATATGCTCAATTCCAGCACTTTGCTTAGGTTTTTTTCAAGGTCATAATCCAAAAAATTCTTTACATCTTTTATCTAACAGCTTCTAATGCTATGCAAAGAGAGGGAGAAAGATGTCTGACCCAATTATAAATAGGATACAGGCAAGACAGTACCAAATATAAAGGGTAATTCACTGATCTCTTGCTTCCTCACTGAGAAGGAAACAGACTTAAGGAGACAGGGGGCATAAAAAGATAATATGAAAGATTTTAAAGGATTGCTTCTAAAATTAACAATAAGTTTAAATCCATGTCTGTCCAGGCAACCTATTCCATGTTTCAATGTTTCAGTTTTTATTTTGGTTATTTGCTCTGAGCAAAAATAACATTACAATCTTAATTAAATGGTTATAATTACTTTCCAAAGTATAGAATTTATAAAGTTTTAGTACTGCATCTTCAGAAGACCTTAAAGAGAAAAAAGTAATTAAAGACAGTATCTACAGCATGCAAAGTGTTTTTAAAATCAAGAAACATTAGGAAAAACAGGGAAAGTTACTTTTTTTGTGCTTTACCACTCTGAATGCCACTGCGCAGACACAAAGAATAATGAGTAATTCCTTATAACGCAAACAAGAAGGGAGATCAGAACTTGGTGAAGAAATGAAGACTTAGTAGCACCCTCTCTCCTTGCACTGTTTTCATGGCTTATACAGAAAGGACAAAAAGCTTGGAACAACAAATTGAAAGATCAAGTTTAAAGAAAACTGAGAAAGGTTGACTTCAAATTCAAATGAAGAAATCAAGTGGCCAGACTCAAAAGACAGATTAAGTACTCAGGCAATGAAGGAAGATCTTGATTAATAAGTTTAACGTGAAATTCGGTTTTCTGCATCCTGCTTTTCTTCTGTAATTGCTTGTGTTGATGGAAATCTCTATTATACCCTAATTTTCTAAGATACAATTTTCTGAGACAGGTGAAGAAGTCTAGCTATTCCATTTCTAAGTGGCAACGCTAAGTGCCTTGCAATTATTGTCAAAGCAATACACTCCCCGTACAAGTTCAGGCCCTCAAGGTCTGAAAGTCTGATTTGAGTCTGCTAACGTGAGCACTGGGTTTGTGGAAAGAAGGCTTTCTTAGCAAGGAAGAGGAAAATAGGGGAAGATGCTCATGATTTGTTGAACCTAAAAGACTCCTAAAACTCTCAAACAAAAGACATGATTGACAACAGTATTTTTTCTGTTGCAGAACAGCCTAATAAAGGTATGATTTTGTTCATGCTGAAGATCAGTGCCTGATTCTGGTGTAAATTCATCTAGGACCACTGAAACTGCATAAATACACAGTAATAAGCCCATGCTTAACGCTCCTTTCCCAACCTCCAATAAACAAAGTGCAACAGAATACTCTACTACAGAAGTTTATCTGCGAAAGATAAAGACAGCGCAACAATGAAAGCTCCTAGAGTAAGCTGCCGAAAAGCATTCGTTTTGTAATTATGAGCCATAGCATAAGCAAAGAACAGACCAAACCTTGCGAGCAAAGTTCCTGTTGACTTCTCTCAAACAGAAACAGGGTGAGCCAAGTGATCTAGCTAAGAGAAAACCCCTTTTACTCCTAACTATATTCAGCATTTTTGCATAACATCAGGATGTAGCTGTACTTTGCTACACATTCACTTAACACAAAAACAAATTATTCAACATATTGGAAATATACTATTTGAAATGTATTTTTACTAGAAAATCACATCATGCATCATCATGATACATTCAGAAGACGGTGTGACATGATCATATAAACTGCATACCCAAACTCTTAAGTACTAATTGCAGCATGCAAGCTTTAGTAGACATTTTCAGTTTATTTAGTATACTGCACAACATGCATCACAAACAATTTATCTACCTTCTGTTTGAGCCACAAGAACAATTTTAGAAAAATAATGATTGCAATCAGAGGACATTTAACTGCTATAGTTTCAGCTTCTTTCCTTCTCTTAACTAAAAATAAAACCAAAATACCTACTAGTTTAGCATTTAAATCATCCAGTCTTGCAATAACTGTATAGCCTTCAAAAATCTTTAAAAAATTAATCAGAAATAGATTATGTATTTCCACAAAAAAGTGTGAAGAAATCACATTAACTTCAGTCTAGTTTAGGAATAACGATGGTTGTCATTTTGACCTGTAGACTCTCCAATGTTTAGTTCAAGAATATTAAGACATTCATGCCATTACATGTATCTCCTAAATCAAAGGAATTTCAAATAGTTTGCAGCATTGCAGATCAAAGCTCACATGCATGAAATCCCAGCCTTATAAAGTACAAGTCATCTATGTGCCACCTAAACTTTCAGCAGAAAAGACTTAAGCGTTTTAAGAGCCTGTAGAAGCACAGGAGTAAACTCAGCACTGAGCAATAGGACAAGAGGAAATGGCCTCAAGTTGCACCAGGGCACATGTAGGTTGGATATTAGGAAAAGTTTCTTCACCAAAAGGGTAGTCAGGCAGTGGACCAGGCTGCCCAGGGAAGTGGTTGAGTCTCCATCCCTGGAGGTATTTAAAAGACAAGTAGATGTGGTGCTTAGGGACATGGTTTAGTGGTGGGCTTGGCAGTGCTACGTTAACAGTTGGACTTGATGATCTTAAAGGTCTTTTCCAACCTAAACGATTCTATCATTCTATGATTCCATGATTGCAAAAAAATCAATATTTGTAATCAAATTATGTAATTACTACCATATGAAATCTGTGAGGAAAGTTTTGGAGTGAGAAAGAAGTATCTGTCAAAGTTTTGTTCGGAAAAACAGGAATTGCCTGAGTATAAGTGAATGCAATCAACTACCCTGAAGGGGGGTGTGGTTTAAAACATCACAATATATCCCATCATTTCACATTCAACAAAGTTTTATCTCTTTAGAAGGCATTAGCTATCATTAGTTAAATGTTTATAAAAGATTTATCTTATTTGTAAGGATCTTGATGTTTAAAAGGAACATGCAAACAACACAAGAAACTATACTCTTTTAGACAGAAGCCTTCAACATGGTCATGGAAATGGCTGGTTTTGTTGCTCTTCTAGTCCTGCAATATTTGAAGATAAAATGCCTTCCTGCTCTAATGACAACCTCCAGAGAGACTTAACAGAAAAAGAAAAAAAAATGATATATTAAGACTGATATCCATTGAGTAAGTGTTCTTGAGAAAAAGCCATACAGCAACATTTGATAAATTGAGTAATCACTGCATTAAATACAAAGAGGAAAGTTTAGGTTCTACATAAAATTACAACAGAAAAATCATTATTTGAATTGGCTCTTTGTATTTCTTACAATAAAACACATTTTTATAATATCAAGTACAACCAATAAAATAATACTTATTTTGACTTCTATAATTCATTTTCTTTGTTCATCAGCATCAATTGCACTACAGGATCCTGCTGTTTATTGTCCTGGTCGATTTTAAGCCCTTAGGTGACTTGTTAGCAAATGATTTGGAAATAAAAAGTGACGCAAAAAGCTGCGTAAATCCTTATTAATCGTTAACTCACTCTACCTTCAAGCCACCTGCAGTACCTCTTAAAGTTGATTATGGGACAGAAAGACGTCAGAAAGCCAAAACACTGAGAACATTCTGGTTCTAGTTAAAGGGTGCACATTTTTTCATATAAAGCTCTATCAAAATTGTCATTCAAGCTTAAAATATTCAAAGAGTTTGACTAAAGTGTTTTAGAGATGTGTTAAACCTATAGTAGGTTGTGACTGGATTGAGCATTGCAGCAGGGAAGAACAAGCAAAAGAAAAAAGAAAAAATCTTTTAAGGTAAGTCCAAAAATGAAGAAAACCCCACTAGTTTAAGAACTGCCTTCCTCATTCTGAACGTTGTTGACTTAGAGTATGACCTAAACTAATAAAGGTCTACTTAACTTTTTTCTTTAAATCATGGCATTCTAAAATAAAGTAAAATGTAAATATCCAGTCTCTTCCTACCTGCACAGAAAACCCTCCAAGACCACACACTACTTTAGAGAGGGGCTTTGCTTCCCAATACAGCAACACTTACTAAGAAGCACTGAACCTTGAACCACAATTCTTTTTCTCCAAATCTTAGCATAGGTGGTCAAGAAACAAAGTACCAAGCTGTCATTCACTTGCAATTTTACTTTTACACAGGAACCTTAAAAAAAATCCCCCCAAAACCTCAAAGAAAGAAAAAACACTCTTGGAATTTGCTGTTTGAAAAAATAATTTTCAACTTATCATAAAGTTGCTTAATATTTACAGCACAGATTTGGTTTTTTGTTTTGTTTTTTTTGGGGGGGGTTTGTTTGTTTGTTTGTTTTTTCTTTTTTTTTTTAAACATGGACATATCAAAACAGCTTCAACTGAGTCATAATGATTTGAGGATTTGCCAGCATTTAAGATCACAATACAGCCGATATTTTTAAAAGCAATAGAAGAATTCAGCTGAGTCCAGTTTCACCTCTAACAAGTATAATGCTCTCTGCTGAGTTTAAGCAAAGCTGTCAATGACACAGTTGACTTAAATTAATCTTAAGAGATCATTTTAGTAATTGATGTGTTATGCAGGTTATAGCGTTTCTCCTCTGCAATAGCTTTTTAGAGACAAAAATATCAATTACAACTCATATTTGTCAAAGGCAATTTAAACTTTTCAGTACTAAGAGTATTAGAAATTACATTCGTTTTATAAATGAAAAATGGAATTAAACTCTTCATGAAATAATCAGAAATGGTCTTCCACATATTTATTAAGATACAATCTGCATCCTCACATTTAACCGCTTTATGGGAATCCATACTCTTACAGTAAAGTTTCCTGTAAGGAAAAAAAAAAAAAAAAAAAAAAAGACTACAACAAACATAGAAGTACATGAAAATTGGACAAAGGCTGTATGTTTATGTAGTAAGAAAGTTCTGGGCCAGTTTCATATAGCGCCAAGAGCAATATTTGTAGTAAACTATACAATCCCCATACTAACAAAAATACGGAATTGGTAAAAACCTTTTGGTACCAGAAGCAAGCATTCCAACAATATTTGACTTCAGGTGTCTCAGCTCCTGAGATAGCCTCAGAGATTTTGGAGGAATGACAGTGAATGGTGCATTAACAGGTTATTCTTCATGGAAGGAATAAAACTGTCTAAAAATACTTTTTAACACTGACATCCTAGATCAATGGCTAGACAGTGCTATTCTGCAATCTAAGACTTTAGGCAAAACTACTCATGATCCTGATGGCAGTGAGAAAGACAAGCAGCAGACAAGAAATCCCAGGATTCAGGAAAGACCTCAGCCTGTTTAGGAAACGGGTAAGTAGGAGGCCTTGGGAGGTTCTCCTGACACACAAAGGAACTCAGGACAATGGGTCAATTCCCATGAGCAATCTCTGTAAAGTGCAAGGCAATCCATCCCCATCTGAAAGAGAGGAAAAGAAAGAAAAAAAAAAAAAGCTGCCACAGCAAGAGGCCATTTTAGCTAAACAGGGAAATCCTGACAATGCCAAGAAAAGGAAGGCCAAGAGAGAGAAGCAGGACAAGCTACCAGGGAGTATAAAACCAGAAATCCTGAGCTGGATTGCACTGGGCTGGAATTAGGAACGCCTAAATCTGTCCGATGCTAAAACTGGGAAGGGATATGTCATGAAGACACAGAAGACTGGAGAATGGCACAGGTGACCTAGCAATAAGTTTCACTGAAAAGGCTGAGGTAGTAAAAACCTTTGCCTAAGTATTTCCTGGCAAAATCTGCTTCAAGTGCCCACTATCAAAGACTAGGAGGGAAACATGCTAACACCACAGTACAGGAGGACCAAGCAAGATGGTCACATACAGCAGCTGGACACGTACAAGGCTAAGGGATCAGATGACACATATCTGAAAGTGTCGAGACAGTTGGCTGATGCTACCATGAACCCACCCTGTCAGCTTTAAGACGTTGTGGTGATCAGATCCCTGATGACTGGAAAAAGGTCAGTGCCATGATAGCCTCAAAAAACCATCAGGAAGGATCGTCCTTTATTTCTAATAAACTTGCAACACTGACTCATTGAGAAGATTTCCAGACTGGCACCCAAATATTGACTTTCCTTTCTGAGGTTATGCTTGGAGAGAGGAGAGGACAAAACATTTTTAGTTCTGCACACTTCTATTTCTCAGTGTTTAATATCTTATTAACTATGAGAATTAAAAATGGAAACACGTCCCTTTGAGAAGAAGAAGTTCCCCTTATTATACAATGAGATTCAGTTCTTGTTTCTAGCCTTAGTAAGATAAAGGTCTTTGAGCCATGAAATCATTGCACAGAAAGAGAAGTATAGAATTTTAAAAAGGTTTTAGAATTCAGTACAATTTTGTTTTATTCATATTTCTTGCTGCAATATATCTGAATTTATTATAAACTAGTGTCTCAAGCAAACGGCTATGAAAAAGGACATCAAATTAATATCAAAAGCCTACAGCAGCTTCTTTTTCAGTCCATTTGTTATCTGCAAAATATCCAAAGAAACAGAATTCAAGGTTTCCTTTGGACATAGCTTTGATGCCCTGTCCATCAGGTACAGGACCATGCAAAACAAATGAACAGATGAGACCAAGAATACCAGCATCTTCCATACCTGCTGCTTATTCCGCTAAATTGCCCACAAACCTGTAGCACTACAAATACATGGAAACAGCAATATGGAAATTCTCTATCACAAGAACGATGTGAGAGGTCTCATCTACTTTGTACTGTAAAGAAATATTAAAAACAGATCAAAGACTGGTCAACAGTTTCATAATTGGTCATATAATTTCTCACTATTACCAGCCATTTTAGTTAATACTATTGTTAATCTATTTGGATGTTGATAAAAAGGTTATTTTGAATGCAAAAGAGAAAAATATTTTAAGTACACATTGTATTTTCAGAAATCTAAATTTTTTCCATGGCACAGCGTGCTTTCCAAACATGCAGAAATGAGATCGTTCATACAACACAAATCATAAACCACAATACAAAAATCCTACATTGAACATACTGTAAAAATAATCCCATTTGTCGGGTTCCCCTCATTACCATGATAAAGAATACCACACTATCATTAACTTTCATACTCGGTCTTTCCTTAACTTTGAGTTTTGACACATAATAGATTCATCTTGGAAACAATAACTCTCTGCATAAGAAGAAAATTTCACGCTATATACTGAACTTCTTGTTTGCTTCAGCTAAGAAGTTGCCCTTTATACTCTTGGAGCCAATATCCACAACGCTCTCCATATTCCCTCTAGGTGAAACGAGCTTTCCTGCAGCATGAAGTTTCACAAAGTGACAGCACTGATTATTCAAAACGGGCACACATTTTTGGTCCTGCTAGTTGGAAAAGTAGCAAGCTGCACATTCAACTCTGTTGTGACACAGAATTTTTTGTGGGTTTGTTTTTGGTTTTTTTAGAAGATGAAACGGTACCAGCATAATTTCATATATTATTAGTTCTTGGATTAAGTATTACTAAGTGCCAGAAGGTCATATCTTAATATTGGGCTCACCAAGTGTTAACATCCCACTTCTTTTGAGAAACGCAGACTGTGGGAAGGGTTGAATTCATGTACGCATGCTCTTCCGCTCCATACTTGGACAGCCACACGTCGCTCCACCTTAACCTAGACTGCATTGCAAGGAATCAAAACTCATTCTGATGCTCAGTCAACTGAATGAGATACTTGACTTGTCATTTGCAACAAATCAGTCTGTTCATTAGGAACAGCTAGTAGTCATGAATGAGATGAAGGAGAATGAACTACTTTCCTTAAATTGATGGAAAAGATGATCACATGCAGCACGTGTCTTCGGAAAGGGTGGGAAGAGACAATGCAGAAGTGGATTAAGCCTTCACTGTAACAGAAAAGCTGGCATTTTAACAGCTACTCTCACAATTTCACAGGAATTGGTTCTTAGTTTCTCTTGAGGGGCAAAGGTGCAGGTTTTCTGGTCCCCATGTAATCACTGGAATAAAAAAAAAAAAAAAAAAAAAAAAGGGTGCTCTCCCAGAGATAAAGACGCAATGGCTTGGGGGAAGGGAGTGCTGCTTATCCTCCTCTTTCCCTTCCCAGCCTAACAGGCGGCACATATCACATTGAAGCTGAACAGCCAATCTGGACATCATTATCAGAGAGAATTTGGTTCTGTTTTCCTGACTTATATTTTAAAATTTAAGTTTCAGCAGCCTCTAACTTCTCTTGATCAATGTAAGACTGAATAGTAAATGATAGCAATATTACAGACTGTTTCTGCTGTTGAGACACGACATTTGTATTATTTCTTATAAATCTGTATGCTTCAAGAGTTAAAGCCACTTACTAGTCAATATTGGTCTCAAACACTTGCACCATCCAGTGGTGACAAGGCCACAGGTAACTTCCAAATTAGTTGTTTTCTCCATCGAGGTTTTACCCAGAAATTCTCTGAAATATCTCTATTCAAATCTCTGTTGCTTGATCAAGCCAAGTTGCTGTATTTTTCAGGCATCCAAATACAAAGCCAGCAATTAACTGTCTGATTTTACTTTCAGTCCTTTGAATATTCTGCACAACACTCGGCACAGCTGAGTCACAACGGCCAAAATCAAATTAAAATGCAAATGATGTTTATTATTATGACAAGAAAAAAGTAGAATTACGTTGTCAAACTCAAAGTAATTCATTTTTATGGTCTATGCACTTATATACATAATCCTAATGTATCTAAGATAAGAATAATAGTATTTGAAGTATGGCTCAATCAGAAAAATAATCTGAACTCCAAACAGTTTCTCTCTCCATTTGTATATTTCATACTAAGCTAAGTGTGAAGCTCAATGCTGATACAAAAATGTGTTGACAAGTATTTTCATTTAGTTACCTGTTTTCATTTTTATCAAATTTGAAGAAATAAAATTATGAATCAGAGACTATCGGGGTTTTTTTGTATTAGTTACTTAGTAAACAACATGTTTAGCTTAAATACTAATCAGTCTTGACCTTCTCTTAGTAAGTGATAAGCACCCTTTTGTCCATACATTTATATCATTTCTATCTTCATAAGAAAACGCTGGAATCTTCTACTCTCAAAAATTATAATCTATGTACTGATGAAATAGACTTTTGCCTTTTTTGTCTGATACAAGGAGGAGTATTTCAATACAGTTTATGTCCTCTTGTTTTTTGCAGACTGCCTCGATGCTTCCTATTGTAGAAGCGAACAAAAATAAGCTAAATATACAGCTCTTGACAAAGAGCAAGCTAAATACTAACTGTTGCTGAGAAATATGAAGATACAGTCTTCTCAATATGACAAAAAGATCTGTAGACCACTAGCTACCAGGTGCAAAAAAACCTTCAGATTACAACTTATATTCGCTTCTCTTCCTTTCCTCCCTCTCATTGAAAAAAGCACCATCTTGAGTCTTGCTGTTATGAAAAAAATTAAAAAAAAAAAAATAAAATTGAAAGGAGTACTCTATTGGTTTCCTTTATGAAATGCTGATTACTTTTATAGACACCAAACTGGTTTGTTAGTCTAACAAAACTATACCCGGAACTCCACTGTTCAGCTACAAAAAAATGCTTTAAATGTTTATAAAGGATATCTCTAAATATTTTTTTTGACACATACATTTTAAAATGTTTTTAATTAGAATTTAAAGTTCAAACAGAAAATGTTTTACATATGTTTTAGTAATGAAGTGGTCACAAAAGTAATATAAAAATACCTAAATTATCTAAACACCTATAAGGAACTTTCTCATCAAAACCAACATGACAGAAGACTGGCTGAAAGGAAAAGTCGATGTCTCCTTTATGGATCATGTAAGTGCAAAGATTATTTCTGCATCATAATTATTTACTTTAAAAAAATAAAGACTTTTTTCCTTTTAGAAAAAAAATACAACCCAAATTAAGCTTCACAGAACTGTCCTCAGAAACACTCTGTGTTTAAGAGCTATAACATTAAACTTTAAAGAGGTACTGAGCACTTTTATAGCACACCGATATAGATGAATTAAAAAAAAAACAATATAATGGACATGTCTTAAACTACTGCTGGTTAAAGTAACACTTGGCACTGTATTCCATATGAAGTTGAGCTAGCAGGTATATACAATGTCCTTAAAAATAAATTAAGGATCTGGACCTTTGTACTGAAGAGAAATTCGAATCACCCACATTCAGCTCCATGTCCTTAACCAATACCTAGAGGGTTTGTTTGTTTGTTTTAAATTATTTCAGAAGCTTCTTATTCCTCTTCATCAACTCAAGAAATAAAGGTCCTCTCATTCTGCAAGAACAGTTAGCATTTTATAGTATTCCTAGAAACACTGATGAAAAATTGTGATGGAGGAAAACCGAACATTCAAACAGAATGTTTCTTTGTTTCTTTATCACTATCTGTGGTCTAAAAGTTGTAGTTTCTCAGGCTGGAAAGTAATTAAGCCGCTCGGCCTATACTTCTGTTGGCTAAAAATGTCTAAGATGATTCAGATACATGTGTAGATGATCATATTGACCGTCCTGACCTAGCAATATCTAGAAGAGAGAGTACGAAAATGAATAAAGGGAAGTAGGAATAAATCACAGAAGCAGAATCGTTTCCTCTACGCTTTGGATGAGGATCCACTCAACAGAAAGTCTGAAGGAGATAACAATATGATGCATCTCTTGATTTTAATTTAAATTCTGTAAACAATATAAATCAATATAAAACACTATCACATAGGATATGACTCCAGGGACCACCTTAGGATACTCACTACTGCCTGCTAGAGAATAGTGCTGCACAAATTTACCATTTAATGCTACAGCACTATAGCACAATAAGATCAGAAAGTCAATGTATTTTAGAATCCTATTATGCCTTAGAAAAAATCAAGACCACCCACTCGCATCAGGTTACAATCTACAGTCTAAAATTGTTCCTATTGAGCCTGCCTGAAGCATGAGGCTGGACTAGATGACATCCTAAGATCCTTTCCAATGGGAATGATTTTGATATTGTGGGAGAACTTGCCAAAACCAAAACTACCATCCAAATTGATAAATATCAATTATTCACAAAACTAATTCTCACTTAATATTGAAATGTAAAATGACTCGCTAACTGTAACAGAAAAAACATGGAGATAAAACAGTTCATTGTTTTAAACCTAATGCTTGCAAACCTTCCTTCAGAGCTTCGACCGGCCAACATCTCTTCTAAGATTTTCCTACTAAAATAATATGACAATGCAGCTTCTCTCAAGACTACTCAGATCAAAATGGCAGCAATTTGTTTTCCTAAACCAACAGCATATAAAAGGGCTGTCCTGACTCATTTGACTGGAAATTGCATTAATCTAGCACTGGCACAAGATGTTTTGTATGAAAACAAAGACAAATCCCTAAATTTATGACATGGCACTGAAAATAATTTTAATAATTAATATAACTATCAGATAATTTTGCCAAAATAAAAGAAATATATATAGCGTTAAAAAGATTAATAGAATCTTGTAAATAGAATGAGTCTTGGTAGACTGATTAGTATTTAATCATTCTCCAAATGTTTCTATTGCTAAATAAAAGCTTTAGTGGGAATGTCAACATAACCACATGCCTTGAAACTAGTGCCATTGTATACATAGATGCAGTATTTGGGCATAGCTATGTTCTTAAAAGACACCTTACTCCTTTAAGATCTAAACAGTGCAAATAAGGACTTCTCTTATGTAACTAGCACATGAAACCTAAACTCACCTACTAATGTTGGAAATGGCCTGTAGCCATTCCACCTCAATGCATGAGCTAGACAGATCTCGCAAGTTAAGCAAGAGTCAGGTCAGGACAGTATATGGTTGCAACTGAGGCAGAACAAGTTAGAGCTCTGAAGTGATTTTGATAAATTTATAGTGTTTAAATTCAGGAGATAGAGAGCTTTTCCTTGTCATTCAGTATTAAAATTCTGGTATGATACAGTGCTAAAAGAATTGTGTAATGGAGAGATGCAAGATGTTGACACCACATTCATCAGCTCATCAATCCTTAACATCCTATACCTTGAGCATAAAAAGCTCTGCTCCAGCCTTCCAAACATTATATTGACAGAAGCAGGTTAATATGTAAGTGCAATCTTTCCTGCCCTTACTATGTACTGTAAGTAAGAGCTGTTTTCTGGCTTCCCATGCATACAATAGATAGCAATGCCCACCACTGGAACTAAATACCAGTTTTAAGATCCACCGCATGGGCAATATTGGCACTGAGAAAAATTCTCAGTTTAGGACGCCATTCAGCCTTTCCCATATACATGGATGCAGTGGCCACTCACACTTTCACACACACGCCCACTCTGTGAGGTGCGGTGTACAAGCTTTTTCACATCCACCTCTGAGGAAAAGAATAAACATGCTGGAAGCCACAGTAAAACACCACTGCGTCAAAGGTATGCTTAGTACAGCCTGCTGGACAACTTGCTTATTCTAGAAACAATTTTCCCTTACTTCAGGTAACTCACAAACTTGCTTCCCCTTAGGCTTTTTTTCCCCCCCATAAAAAAGCAAAACAGAACTTTCATATCGTAAAGACTGTGGATAAATGCACTTTCAACTGAGTCACACACAGACACTACTGAAGTTGCAGGGGAAAGATCTTAAGATATTTAGACAAACTGTTGCCTCCAACTCATTCAATCTTCACAAGCTTCGGGTCGACCCTTGAAGATTGGTTGTCTGCTCAACCAGTGTGCTCAGATTTGTCATCTTTTTATGTTACCATCTTCATGGCTTTCTCCTAGCTACATCTTCCCAAGCTTATTAAACAAACACTTGGATTTGTGCATCGTTTCTCTTCCATCTCCTTTTCTAAGGAGGTACTGTTTGCCTACCTGGTCTTAAATTATGCTACATTTTGAGGATGCTTAGGAGGTGTTCATATATCCATGACTATTTTCACATGAAATGTGCTCTGTTTAAGCCAAACAAATGCATTCTGCTTATATGAATAGACAAACAGATTGAATAGATGTAAGGTATTCTCTACATTGTGCCCTGTGTTATTTTCCATGGGTGACAAATCTCATTAATACTTCTGTTTTTCAAATATCCTATATTGAAAAACATCAATAAAACACAAAAGAGAAAGATAAAAAGACTGACACAGAAAATGTTGTGCTGCTCAGCGACTAACTTCAATCTGTACCTTTATTTCCTAAGCAAAAACATATTATGCACACTCTCGAGGACGGTAACTTTCCCTGTCCATAGAAAGCATCAAAAACACTTTTGATGCTCACAGGATGCTAGGAATTATGTAGCACCTTCCTGTTTTAAACCATTACTCATTACCAATCTCTATGATTAATGGCAAAAATAGCTTATTAATTAGAGAAATAATTTTTGTTTCTTAGTTATAGGAATTTCTCAAATTAACTTTTTTCAGAGCCAGTCAACGATGTGTAAATGGACTACTGTGCCTGAGGATTAACCAACCCTGCCTCTTCGCTTCACTGTCCATGCTGCACAGAGCGATAAAAAGTCCATACATACTCCACATTGCACTTGCTCTCCACAAAATCACATTTAACAGATTTTTTTCAAAAGTAAATATATTAAACCGTATTTTTGTATTGTAAAGTACTTGGTTTCTACTATGCATTTTTATACTGTAATTTGGTTTTTCCATCTTTTTCTGTTGTCTCTCAACTGACATACATAACGAGTTGATGGTAACTCTGGGGACAGTGGTGTGGGCATGCAGGCAACTGCAGTTGCTCAGTGTATATGTACAGGCATAGAAATTGGTTTTAGTATACAAATACAAATATAAATTGTTAGAAGTCTTACAAACTATCTATATTCAGAGCAAATAAATTATTCTGCTAAAAGACTTTTTAAGAATACGGTCTTGATGAAGAGCCATCAGTATTTGTTCCTCTTATCTCTTGATTTAGCCAGGAGACACCCAACAAAATATTAATGAACTGGTCTTAGCATAGCACTGCATGTTAGTCACTCCGTTTCAGCTCCCTGATCTGAAATCCCTTAGGAAAACGACAAACTTGTCTTTCACAATTCCTCGGCAGAGATGTATTATTGGTAACCGTGAGTATATGACTGCAATAACAATTCCGAGTATAACCACAGGAATGTTAAGTAAATTAAGAAAACAATCCAGTAACGTTTTGTTCAGCTAGTTAACGCCATCCGTTACATAAGAACTTGGTGCTGAGCGTAAAATACAGGAACACACATGTATATTGTGAAGAACATTTTAAAAAAAGACTGAACATTGTACTATGTGCTTTTTATGGAAATTATTGTAAAAATTTTTTTCATGAGTTGATTTTTTTTTTTTTTTTAATACCAAAACTGCCAGGAAAAGAAGAGTTCCCCACTTTTCTTTTTCAGTGTCATCTACTACTGGGTATAGAATCATAGAATCGTTAAGGTTGGAAATGACCTCCGAGATCATCGAGTCCAACCTGTTAACCTAGCCGCCTGGTCCACCTCTAAACCATGTCCCTAAGCACCACATCCACACATTTTTTGAATACCTCCAGGGACTGTGATCGTACCACTTCCCTGGGCAGTCTGTTCCAATGCCTAATCACTCTCTCCGTGAAGAAATTGTTGTATTGTGTACTTCAAAATGAAGAGATATTGTCTTTGTAAAGCTTACAAGGAACTGGACTTCCTTTCTCTGCCAAGAAATTTTCCTTTCAATCAGGCAACCTGTTCTCCTCCTTTACTTGGATTTAGGGAATATTTACAGGAAGAGGGAAAACTAGCACTTCTTTTTTTAAAAAGTGGGATTACACAATTCTGGCTTCTTCTACCAGTTTAGTTTCATTTTTGCTATGGTACATCCCAATGTCACTGGCCAGTTTCGGATACAGGGTTTGATTATATTGAGTTCCTGTAGGACCACTGAGAAGGAGTTTATCTGTCCCAGCAATACTGATGTAATAGAAACACTTTCTGAACTTGAAATTATTAGACTGCAGCCTGTGTATGATAAAAGATGTTGCAGCCCATATAATGAACTAAAACACAGTCATCATGTCTGCAAAGAAAGGAAAATTAAGAAGCATGCACACAAAAGATTTAATTGCAGTTTCAAGTGATGTGGTGTTGGTAGTGAAACATCTATAATTATGCTACGTCAGAGAAGACTGACACTCAAACTGACAAGGTTTTAAGAAAGCACTAAAGGGCCAAGTTATAAAACACTGTAAAGAGTAAAAAGGGAAGAAAAACAAACTGTTAAAAGTAGACTGTTGCATGTGTTTTGTATGTCAGGGTAACTCTGAATTGGGCCCACATTTGAACCAGAAACTCGATGTATTGAAGGATCACATTGTATATATGGAAGCAAGCAAAGGTTTCTAGTCATTCTGAAACCCCACAGCTGGAACTTCAGCCACAAGAGAAAGAATTTTTATTCCTTATGTTTTTATAAGGAAATGCATTTGGGTTTGTTACCCAAATAAACCTTTTGGGGAACAAAATAAATGACAGAAGAGCACTATTTTAATATAATGGTGTTTAAAAGTCTTTTTAGTGCTCTCAATTGTGTTTTTCCATCTCGTATTTAAGGCAACTCATTTATCTATGTTGCCCGCATTTGAGAGGCAGCCAGATGTTGACATACACAGAGAATTCTTTAGAAAGAAATAAAGCTATAAGTAACTAATTAACTTGCTTATATATAGTCAAGGCATCATTATAATGAATATGCCTCAATTGCACACTGTTAATTGTATCCCTTGTGCACTACAGTCAAAAGTTAAATAGTAGCCTATATAAATAACATATAGCAAAAGCATCAATATATTACACACTCAGCTACAACTCACAAGCACCTAAAATAAGCTTATTGCAACTGAAGAAAAGTTCTGTTTCCCCTAGAACTGGACAAAATACATTGTATTTTCCCCAGAACATACAACGCACAGCAGATGGTTCTATCCCACTTTTTCTGTAAACTTAGCATAAACCTGAAAACAAAACCCACAAGCACCATCACCTCAAAATTACTTTAGAACTACAATAAAATGGTAGTTCAGTTGTATGAGAAATTTTATACGATTTATCCCTACTTTTGGGGCACAATTTCTTATTCTGCTCAGAGAATTACAAGGATGTGGTGGGTTGACCCTGGCTGGATGCCAGGTGCCCACCACCAAAGGTGCTCTATCACTCGCCCTTCTCAGCTGGACAAGGGAGAGAAAATATAACAAAAGGCTCCTGGGTCAAGATAAGGACAGGGAGAGATCACTCACCAATTACCGTCATTGGCAAAACAGACTTGACTTGGGGAAATTAGTTTAATTTATTGCCAATCAAATCAGAATAGGGTAATAAGAACTAAATCTTAAAACACCTTTCCCCCCACCCCTCCCTTCTTCGTGGGCTCAACTTCACTCCCAGTTTCTCTACCTCCTACCCTCCAGTGCCACAGGGGGGCGGGGAATGGGGGTTGTGGTCAGTTCATTACACGTCATCCCTGCCACTCCTTCCTCCTCAGGAGGAGGACTCCTCACACTCTTCCTCTGGTCCAGCGTGGGGTCCCTCCCATGGGAGGCAGTCCTCCACGAACTGCTCCAACGTGGGTCCTTCTCACAGGCTACAGTTCTTCATGAACTGCTCCAGCGTGGGTCCCTTCCCTGGGGTCACAAGTCCTGCCAGCAAACTTGCTCCAGCATGGGCTCCTCTCTCCACAGGTCCAGCATGGGCTTCCCACAGGGTCACAGCCTCCTTCAGGCATGCACCTGCTCCAGCATGGGGTCCTCCATGGGCTGCAGGTGGAGATCTGCTCCAGCGTTAACCTCCATGGGCTGCAGGGGGACAGCCTGCCTCACTGTGGTCTTCACTGTGGATTGCAGGGGAATCTGATCTGGCGCCTGGAGCACCTCCTCCTCCTCCTTCACTGACCTTGGTGTCTGCAGGGTTGTTCCTCTCACATTCTCACTCCTCTTTCCAGCTGCAGGTGTGCATGGTGGTCGTGTGTGTCCGCCCCCCCCCGGCCCCCCCCCTCTTCTTAAACACATTATCCCAGAGGTGCTACCATCATCGTTGATGGGCTCAGCCTTGGCCAGCAGCAGGTCCCTCTTGGAAACGGCTGGCATTGGTTCTATCGGACACGGGGGAAGCTTCTAGCAGCTTCCCACAGAAGCCACCCCTGTAGCCCCTCCGCTACCAAAACCTTGCCACACAAACCCAATACAAAGGAACATATTGTCTCTTCTGTGTAGGCTTTGCGTAGGTTTCTCATACTTAAAAGCTTGCAATGATATTGGTTAATTGCCAGATTTCAGTCACCTCTCTAACCTCTCCCTTTCAGTGGGTGTGAAAGGGTTTACTTGTAATACATATTGCTACTGACTGAATTTTATCTTGGTCTCCTGGATTCTCAGCAGCAATTCCCAAGTTAGAGGCTTCCCCAGAAAGCACGTCAAAGGATTCCCACCCACACACTGAATATCTAACAGGCCCTGACCCATTTTCTCTTTATTAAGGCAGCACTACATATTTAAAAAAAATAAAAATAATAAACAGAGAGGCTAAATGAATGCGAGAATTGCAGTTGGAACTCTACCCTCTTCAAGATTTTAGTTCTGACAAAATCACTACCAAAAAGCAGAGACACATTTAAAATACAAACATCAAATGTATTTTTCCTCAGTGTTCTCATTCAGTGACTTATTACTCCAGCTGTCTTTTAGCTAACTACAAGGAGAACTTCATTTATTCATTCTGAATACAGAAAAATGTCCTAATTTAGCCATACTTCTCTCCTCTTCCAACCATATCTTTGGGCATATTTCTGCAACTTGAGCTTTAATAATCTTGTAACTCTGTGACTTAAGATACAGGATGCTTAAAAAATGAAGCCTCATAGTGAGTAACAGTTGGAACTCTATGATTTTACTAAGATTATTAATGTTACCTAACCAGAATAAGCAATAGCAATTAACACTGAATATTTAGAATTGAAGTTTTTTATGGTAGGATGGACTACTGCAAATACTACTGCAAGACTCAAGATCAGTCATGCAGTTGATATGCTGGAATTTATTAACATCCCCAATTAAACAAGTACAATATTCTGTTTTAAGTAGAAACAAAATGGCAACAGAAAATTCAATCGATGTATGACTTTCAATTTGCCCACTGCATTCACAATTTCAGACACAGTGGGTATCAGATTTCACTGGTTACAGTTGCACAAGAGCCTTTTTCACCTCCTTGTGCTGTCACCGCCAGAGGAAGGGAAGCACTTCAGCACATCAAATAACCTCTCCCAAAACAACAATGTTAAACAGAAGAGGTGAAAAAAAAACCCCTAGAACAGAGAAACAATGGAGAAGTTTATCCTTCTCTGCTGCAGTTCTTCAGTCAGTTATATCTACAGCTGTGCTTCTTACAGAAGGGACAGCCCTATGTTTCTCTCAGGTTGCAACTGCATGCTGCCATTGCCATTTTTAAGATGGCACAACTACTTCTGTGCCCCCTGGGGAACCAGGGAACTATTTCGCCTGGCAGCAGACCTGACCAGATAAAGACATCAGCTGGATGAATTCCCTGAGCTTTTGATGCCAAGACAGATTTGAATTAAACTGATAAAATTATGATAAAAGATTTATTTCTAATGCAGTGCAGAAAATGGACAATAAAACCCCATAATATTAGATCAACCATCTTTTAATCACTACTGAAAGCAAAAAATTCCATTTATGAAAGCTTCATATCTCGTAAGTAAATCATTTATACTTATAACTGATTTGTAAGCAAACCCTAGCTTTACCTGTTATTTAAAAATTATATACTTATACCTCCCCCTTCCCCCTTTTAATTTAACAATGCTTTATGTAACTGACTTCCCAGGGAAAGCAGATTAATAATGAGCACATATACCATATATGAATATTCTTCTACCTTAATTTTCAACATAAACTATTATGAAAAAAAGATATATTTACCTTCTGAAAAAGGACCCACAGGGGAAACCACAAAACCAAATAAGAATACTGCTCTGTATCTTACAACACATATTCAAGTAGCATGCAGTCATCTTTCAGTGATTAAGACTTTTCTCTAACAACTTAACACTACGTTAGTTAAGAATCCACTTCATTCTAATGATAACTTGCGTCTGTAAAGGAGGACAACACTATGTCTGGAGTCCAAGTAACCAAATTTATATGATTTTACAAACAAAAATAGGAACTAGGAGACCCCCTTTGTTTATAAAGCTATAGTAAGTTAACTGTAACACTATATTGATTAAAGCTCATCTTTTCACAAACATACACAAGCAGAAAATTAACAACATCAATCATTGGCAGAACAACATCCAACACTTGTAAAATTTCTTCATCTACCTGGAAAATAAACTTCCTTCACACTCAGGTTTGCACAGGATACTTTACGAATAAACATATATTGAATCAGAGGACTGTTCATCATTGTCGTCTGCTATGTGAATGTTTCTGAAAACTTTTATTAGATACAAGATTAACTTTAATTTGGACTACGTCTATTTTTTTCCTATGACACAAAGAACAGAAGGCTTTACAACTCCAATGACATCTGGTGGAGTTTGTAGGCTTAGTTTAAAAGAAAATGAACTTTCCTTGCCAATATTCTCCACACTATTCTGTCAAAAAGAGCATTCTCTGGAGAAATAACAGTTGAGAGAGGAATTCCACAAATTTGTAAGTATACACTGCATGTCACTTCAGCCCACAAAGAACTGAAAATGTAGAGAAATATATTTAAGTGATCTTACAGAGTAGGATGACTAGAAACGGAGCTATGCTTTCTTTGTCACATGCTTGCATTTTTCCCACTGGGCCTCTGACAATGGCACTTGAAGAAAGGAATGCACAGTTTAGCCATTTCTTTTAGAAAACGTGAGGAATACCTTCTGCATTGCTTGAATACTATTGCTGTCTTAGAACTCCTTTTTACTGTGTGTCGTGGTTTAACCCCAGCCAGCAACCAAGCACCACACAGCCACTTGCTCACTCCCCCCCACCGGTGGGACGGGGGAAAGAATCGGAAGGGTAAAAGGGAGAAAACTTGTGGGCTGAGATAAGAACAGTTTAATAATTGAAGTAAAATAAAATAGAGTAATAATAATAGTAATAGTAATATTAGTAGTAATAGTAATAATAATAAAACAAATAATAATAATACAATAATAATATACAAAGCAAGTGATACACTCTACAATTGCTCACTACCTGCCGACCGATGCCCAGCCTGTCCCCAAGCAGTGATCGCTGCCACCCGGCCAACTCCCCCAGTTTCTATATGTGGGGAAACATGACTGAACAACCAGGTGTTTCTTTATCTGCCTCTTCCAGTTTTCTTCTTATTGGAAAGATCTGCTTTTCCTCATGTAAAAGCTCTTTTAAAATAAATACTGTTTTGTTGAAAACATCAGAGTAAGTGTCCTCTCGTTCCTACTTTCCTAAGCATTAATTATTTCATATTATTTAATTTTATATCTACATATTTTTTCTCCTTCATCCAATTTAAACAATAGCACTTCCTGAAAAGCTCATATTCAACACTACATATTGCACACTTTTACATGAAGGTACGCGTACTCTGACTGGGCTGTTTCTTGAATAAAATAAAGGAGCAAGAAATTTGTATAACTAAAAAAACGTGGAAGTTTGCATTTAGCAATTGTTGATTTAGCAAATTTAGCACTCTATGTAAAAAGAAAATTGAAGCACGACCTGTACACAGAAATAGTAGCTTATTAAATTGTTTAGTAGTTTCTGAAGCCAGTGGCAAAATATTTAGCAATCCTAATACTGAATTACAATTCTTTGGTTTTTTTTTTTCAAAATCAAAATATTCATAAACCATATTTAGATCACCTCATTATTTAAAGTATATTATTCCATCCTTTTTTGTGAAATATTTACCACAAAGTGTACGTTTTTGTACAAGTCTGGATCAGAATCATTTCAAAGCACAGCACATGAATCTTTTTAAAATCAATTTTTAAATATAAAATTGGCTACTTGATTCATACTCAAAATTACCAAAGTACAGAATATGCATTGAAGTCCAAAAAACCTCAGAAGAACTTGCATGCAATTACTCATAAATAAATTGAATTGGATCTCCTATTTAATGGGCTACATACACCATATAATGCTATTCTACAACAAGCCACTCAAAACAATATATTAAAACTATTAAAATATATTAAATTGTGTATTTAATACCACAGTATCAACCTTATCTCGACCACATTTAAGACAGGAGAAGACAACTTACGGGTATGATTCTGAAAGCTGCTGAGCTATTTTATAAGCTGTGGGATCCCTGTCTAGTGCATATATTGTAATGTCGTCGGCTTTCTCTAGCAGAGCTGTAGTATGACCTCCGGCTCCAAATGTCATATCAAGGAAACGCTGTTGAGTAAGAAAGACAACACCATTACCTTAGAATAGAAAAGTGATAAACCAATTATTGATTTAAAGCTTATTTTGCTAATCTCTCTCATATGCTGGAGGAAAACATACCATTCAATATAGTCACAATGCCTTTTTGGAAATATTTCGTGAAGAATTGCAATCATGTCAGAATAATCTTTTTAGGGGTTGTGACTCCTCCGCCAATCCTTCCAGAACAAAAGGACAATCATTTGGTACAACCAACTGCAGCTTCATACTCTTGCCATTTCTTTACATTCTGAGTTTAGAGGAAAGCCACTTGTTTGACGGCTTTGTTTGGACTTGCTCAATTTGAGGCATACAAAGATAAATAGGACATGAGACTATAGGATCAATGAGCACTATCTGCTTTGTAAGGATGTGTCTAAAAGGAAGGTTAATGCATCTGTGTATCAATTAAAAAAATTACACTATCATAGTTTTATATCACAGATCAAAGTGTGATGGCAGCACAGGCACATATATATCCTGACTGGGACTAATCTAACTAGCACAGAAAATGTAAGTTTTCAAGACACAGTACCATTGATTTTGGGTTCACTGTGCAAGGACAAAGCTATTTATTTAGGTTACTAAGGCACGCTGAAGCCCAGTCCTGCTGTATCTTCTCTACCGTCATTACATGTGTTTATTAGATGCAGAATAGCATAGGAATAGCCACCTTAACAACAATCCCATTTCAATCGCTGATGTGCTCTATGGGCTTAAGTTACACCTTTCAACCTTTTGATAAACAATCTATATTTCCTTACTTCTGAGGAATACTTACTGCCCATGAACATATACCATGTCCATTTTTTGGATACACAAACTAAGACTGGAAGATTTTTAGTAATACCAGGCAGACACATTCATCCTCTCCAATCTTCCACAATAAAACTGAAGACACATTCAAGGAATTTTGGATGCACTCTGACTAAAACATACCTAGGTACAGATTCAGCACAAGTTGCGTAAAACTGGGCATTGAAATTCCTCTAGCAAGTCTCTCAGAACTCAAAGTTCCTGAAAATAAATGGAAATTTCATATTCCTGCCATCAAAAATGTCCCCAAAAAAACTAAAAAAGACTTTCTATCTCATACTTGAGAAGGGTCATGGGGTCATCACATTTCACACAGAGAGGAGGTGCCTTCAAAAGGCTGGTTAACTCCCAGCCACATCATGGAGGAGAACATCTGGAGCAAATGGTTTGCCAACAAAGAGGGGAGACAGAGCAACTGGTGTGCAGCAGGTCCCAACATGAGAAAGGAGGGAAGAAGCAGAAGGGTAGCTGCAATAAGACTCGAGAGGTGAACTCTGCAGAAGTTTCTGTAGTCAGAGTCCATTTGACCAACAGGCTGACCAGGAGGCTTTGCTCCAGAGACTGTCCTAAGAAGCACTGACTTGGGACACAGTCAACCACCTTGAACTGAGGCGGGTTGGGCTATGTGATTCCACTAACAGGAGAAACTTAATGCTGGTTTAAGTCTTTTTTCTCTGTAAAACAGCAGTACTGTTTCTAGAAGCTGTCCCATGCGCCTTCCTCCTTTGGCCTGACAACACTGGTACTAAACTGCTTAAACATCAAGAACTATTTTGCTGACAGAAATAACCTGCTCTTCACTTAGCAACGCAGAGGTTGCATGACTGCAATTCCACTTAGGAAATACTTCCTTTTCCAATTACTAAGAAAGTATCTATAATTCTATACTCTAGGCAAAACATACTGGCATTTAGAAAGAGACAGTTTGGGGTTTTTTTATTGTTTCATGACAGTATATTTAAACCAAAGTAGAAACGCGACTGAACAACGTCTTCTCTAGTTTCTGCATCTCTGAATTCCCATAACCCTTTCCTCTCAGTTGACTTAACTGGCCTCTGTTGACTTGAGAATATCAGACTCCATGCAAGCTAAACGAGAAGAACAGACTCTCTTATCTTTCAATACGAATACCTGGTTGGTTTTTTTTTTACCCCACTTCTGAAATTATTTTTGGATATGAACCAGTTTTTGAAGACCTCTTATCAAGTGCAATCATATTCAATAAAAATTAATGTGAACTAAACTTATTTACAATAATTATACACTCCAAAGCCAAGCACCTTTTAAGGGCAATTTTGTAACTTATCCCTTGAAAGAATTCAGATTCAACCACAAAGTCCCTTTGGATAAAAATGGAAATTCAAAAGCAGTGAAGAACAGATTGAAGAAAGACCCAAACATTTTTTCAGATACAGTTTTTAGAAAACATAAAGGCTTTTTAAATGGAAATCCCATAATAATAAAACTGAATATTTATGAAACTAATAATCCAACTCTACTGTGGCTAAAAGTAAGTGAAAATTATGATCCTTTATGACCTTTAGGTTGTCATGATTTAATTTCTTTGTGTTATACCATCATGCTTCTGAAGCCTATGCTCTAGAAGCAGAACTTTCCTATAACATTTTACGAAGTTCATGGAGGAAAAAAAATTTTGTTGGCTCATCTTCCAATATTAAATTGCGCCATTCATATGAATAAATAGAGAACTGACACAGAATATTATTTTTTTTGTAAGGAGCATGTATAAGACAAAGTTATGCTACAGAGGATATAATATCCATACTGTATAAATGCTCTCACAATCTATTTAAGCATTCTGATTTATCTTCTGCCATAACAAAAACAGAAGTATATTCACTAAAACCAATTTGATAAGCACAAAACTGAAACAGTCAGAAAAGTGTGGGTATTATTTGAAACAACTAGCCACAAGAATTTAGCTAGGTTTTGAAAATACTTGCACACATTTAAAAACTCCAAGCTACTGAAAGCATTTGTTTTCTCTATAAGCTCTCACATTATCACTGTTAATCAGATTCTGAGAACCTCTCTTATGACAGAGGGTACATTTAGTATGGGGGTTTTTTTTGCACTGTACTGTTACTGTTTCACTTTTATCTTCTATTTCTGTAGAAAAACTCCTTTAGAGAAATGTCAAGGAACAATAGAAAATTAAAACCACCTTTTTATTCCTTGCATAGGATTAACCCACTCAGGAATGCACTCAAACTTGGTCACAACAGTCTCAAGTGTCATTTAGGATTGCACTTACTCTGCAGCAACTCAAAACAATTAAAACCAATCTAAATTACATCATAATTCCTCTTGGAGAAAATAGGTTTAATCCACATGACTAACATCATCTGTGTTGTGTTTAGTTGTTTTGGTTTGTTTAAAAAAAAAAAAGAACAAAGGAATGCTCTTATTTGATACCATAACTAGAAATCTAGCACTAAAATTTTGGAAAACTTCAACATTGCCTGTCCTGAAACAGACCTACAATACTGGCAGGAAGAGTCAAGGAAGGCATAGGCAGTGCTAGAAACAGCTACTTACTTACTTTAAAACAAAAAAGTTTAGAACAGTAATTTTATTCCACTTAAACCCACTAGTAACGTGAAGTTCCAGAAAATATTTTTTCTTTATCAATGGGTTTAGCAATTTGCTTATTTCTTGTACATCTGTTTTTTTTCTAAACATCTAATTCTTCTTTGGTGATCTCTAGAATGTATTACACAGATTTGATCCTTTCTGCCTCTCTCACCAACATTTCCGTACCACGGAGAAGGTCCTTTGTTCCACCAAGTCTGAACAGCAGAAAATGAAAAGATGAGTTAGGGACCTTTTTGGCCAAGGGTATATCCAGACAATTTTGCTGTTTAAGCAATAATTTAATACTGTTTGGGTTTTTTTTCCCCCCAAATGAATTTTTGAAGATCTTGTAGCTCATTCAGGAATATTTATATTTGTTATTTCGCTTAACAGTCTCACCTTTCTTCACACGCGTCTGCCTCTGCTTCCATGATTTTTTTTTAATTTCCTAATACATGCTGAATATTAATGAACCATACAGAAGATCTTATAAACAAACTAAAAATTAATACTAGCAGTGCAAAGGAGAGAAAAAGAGAAAGGATAAGGGCCATTGTACCATGACATAGTGACAAGCTCTCAATATTGTGACAGCACCTAAAAGCTTTAGTTAAGAATTCATGCAAGCATTCACTGTGAATAAACACATGCTCACCAAATTACATTGCCTTTTCTGAGAAAAAAAAAAAAAACACACACACACACAAAAAAAACCCCAAAAACCCAACACCAGCCAACCAAACCTTTAAAACCTTTAAGCAACATTAGACAATACTAACGTGATCTTTAAATTGGGAGCACTACATAAAAGAGGACACAGCTCTGATTCAAGCAGAAGTGACTGCAGGACTGAATACACTGGATAAAACACTACATCACCAGCATTATTGGAATAGGCTAAAGCATTTTTGGCATCCTAGCAAACCTAATTAAGGCTACATTTTGCCATAACTTTTTAAGGTAAATAAAGACCTTCCATGGCTAATCTTTGAACGGCACAGATACATGTGCCTAAACTAGCAAGCAAGAGCTCATACAGATGCCTCATAATCTAGCTATTCCACTCAAAAGCATCATGTTGCATCTAGAACCTAAAAAAATTTATCACCTTAAATAATAAAATTATTTGATTTGATAACTAACACAACTATTTTGGAGCATTGATCAGATGTGAAATTAATCACTAGACTATACTGCTTCATAATACGCTTTTTATAAATTCCATTCATCTTTCATGCCTGAAATAAAAGAAAGATGCTTCATTTTTTCTTCCTCTTTCTCTCCTGCCTAGTAGTTTTTAATCAAATAAAATTAAATGACATTTTATCCTTCTGGTCCTATAAATACCGGAAAAGATTATTACATGAATTCCTCCTGCAGTGACTCACCGTTCCATTCTTAAGTTATGATAGCCCCATCAGAGTTCCCCTTGGGAATTTTATAATCAGTTTGTGACTGTACGTTTTAGAAACCATTTGGCTCTTTCATGACATACAGATAGCAACAAACAAAAACTTTATAGCCTTCATTTTACAACTAGCTCTAAGATAGTTACAGAGATACAAAGAGTTCGACTTCTTCATTTCTGTATATGAGACTTTCCACTGACAAACTATCTCCTAATAAATACCTTTTAAGCACTTCATTTTACTATGACTGAAGTAATCTATAATTCCACTTATTATTCTGCATCTAATAAAGTTTACTCCACGATACCTGACAGCCTTTGCAATTATTTTTCCTTTACTGTGTAACAAAATGAGACTGCAGAACTGACACAAAATTGAAACTCAAACATGACATATATAAATTGAAACTGCATGAGACTTATTTTTAAAATATGTAAAATACAAGTTTCCTCACTAGTTCCAGTAATTTCTAGTCTCCGCCTTCTTTCTTTTTTAAAAGCAAGAACTTTGTCACATTCTGGAAGTCATTTGCTCCTTTAGATGTACAACTTTATTTTCCACTACTAACTTTAATTCTTTCAAGCACTTCACAGACATCAGCTGATCTTTCACAACGTGTTTTTTCTTTCTCTTGCAACCCTGACATCATCTCAAAAAGGACTTTGTACTAAAAATCCAAGACATCCTGAGTTGGAATATAGTACATGAAGTACTATGCCAAACAGTCTTCTGTCCCAGGTATCAGTTTTTCATGAGCAATCTCTCTCTTTTCCATCACTGACCACATGACAGACTTCCACTGTTTTAACTTTTGGTCTAGACAAACTTGGGCCTCGTGTTGTTCACACTTACACGATACCAAAAGATCGTTATAATGCTATGATTAACTAATACAGACAAGGCATTCTCCACTGCTCTTTCCAACAGATAACAGGAATTTCTTCTAAAAAATGGAGAGCCTTTTGTTCCTCCCAAAATGACCTTGCACTGCATAATTATTTTTTTCTTTAACCCCCAGCCCTGTTTTATCCACTCCTCTTAAAAAAAAATCTATCCTCTATTGATAGTGACCATCCTCTCTGCCTTCAGCGAGTGTTATCACCTGAACCATCTTAACACCAAGTTCACTGATAAAAAAATTAAAAAAAAAAAAAAAAGGCAAACCAAAACAATCTCAAATCAACCTTCCTGGGAAAATGCAGTTCCTTCTTCCAGCCCTGTTTCGCACTTCCTCTGAAGAGTTACACACACTCACAGAAGGGACAACCGTACAATTATTCCTCTCTGATGCTCTTGTATCATAACGTTGGCATTTTTCCCTTCTTGTCTGAAGAAATTTTTCTTTAAGTGGCAGTCATTCAAGTAGAGCAGGATAATGGACTGAGCAGAACATTTCGCAGTACCCTTCAGAGTACATTTGTTGGAGTATCCTCCTCAGAAGTTAAATGCTCATAAGGCCCATCAGACAGCACGAGCGAATCACTTGGAAGATAATGAAGATAGCTATCATGTCAGTCAAACAGAACAGCAGGCCAGTCATGGAAAGACAAACTGATATTACATATATTACAATGCATGACCTCTATACAATGTAGGAGTAACTCAACTTTGCCGTTTGCAATATATGTATCAAAAACGGTTCGGGTATCGTTTTAAGAGGAAAATGTTCCTCACTAGTAATCCAAAAGGGAAAAGAATCCTACTTAATCAGTCACCAATTTTAGCTAATAGGAAGGACATACTTCCTGATGTGCAAAAAAGCAAGTCAAGAGTAGTGCTGTTTTCAGAATAGAAAACAATGTGAACGCAAAGTTTAAAATATGAGCAGAAGAAAAATTAACTTGGAAAAATACACACTTTGCCAGTACTCTATCAATATTGTGTATCAATACAATATTTTAACAGTGATACATGCCTGCTGGAGGTCTTTCCACCCAAAACTGGGCTTCACAAACAATAAACTAGAATTACAGGACTTTCCTGTGGGAGGTAGAGAAAGCAAACATATCCCCAATCCCTGCTGCCACAGCTGAGAGAACACAGCCCCAGTCCCAACAGCCCCTCACCCTCCACGTTCCATCTTCCAGAAGAAAAATCAAGAGTTAGTCCCAGCAGCCCCTCACCCTCCATGTTCCATCTTCCAGAAGAAAAATCAAGAGTTAGAAAGAATAACAATTATGCAATTACTATCTTTTCGGTGCTCGCATATTTGTTTTGAAAGTAAATGGCACTCCTACTTTTTACAGGCTTGAAACCAAAAATACCAGAATACTGAATTATTTGAAAAACAACTTTGCCAAGAAAAAGGGAAGAACAACTAATCCAGCATCCAAGCTATTTTACCTAACTTTTCAGCTTATTAGAAGAAAAACAAAAAGTCTAGTATGTACTGCTTGAAGAAAAATAAAATGGAGAGACTCTTTTATGCAATTGAGACATCAAAATAAGAGTAATTTTTCTTGCCATATTGTTATACAGTATATTCTAACAAAAATAAGTTCACAAAAATAAATAGTTATGTGATAAGAGCAATGACATATTTGTACGATACTTAAAGCCACCATCCACTAGTGTATTCCAAGCCAATCACGACTAGCTCACAGCGCTTCTCTTTGCTTTCACCGATCTTTCTTAGTGGAATGACAAGCCAACATTTGTCACAATACAGCTTCCACATTTGAAATGAGTGCTAGTGTTTTCTTGTAAATGCAAAGAAGGTCAAACTATTAGTATGCTAGTATTTTGAACTGAGATGCTTGTTAAGGCTAACAATAAATATTTAATTCATTACTGCGCTGCCAGGCACTGTTGGTAGGTATCTAAGTACTTACCCTTATTTTATTTGTATCTATTCGATCACTTTGTGGAAAAAAAAAAAAAATCCCAGGAACAGAAAAGTAATATCATAAACAAAATAACACATTGCAAGATGTTTTTTGCCTCTTCATTCTCCTGGTATTTCTATGATGAGTCATGTTCTCTAAACTTGTTGCCTGAATTTCCTTGTTATTCACAACAGAAATTGTTCATTGTCACAATACAACTTGTTTTCCACTCAGGTTTTATTTTTCAAATATCAACTCTTAAGTGTATTAAAGTATAAATATATCTGACCTCTTGTTCAAACATCTTGAATTTGCCACAGCTTACCATTTTAATACACTGAACTATTTCATATACACATAATGAGAATAACAAACTGAGTTGAAGTAGGGAGCAGTGACAAGGAATTCTACAGGAATCTTTTTTCTAGCAGTGATTTTTTTTTTTTTCAATGAATAGCTGATCTGCTGTATGCTTTTATTACCACATTTTTCACAACTAATCACTGCAAAGGTATGAATTCATACAGACATTTTTAAAAGAATCACTGGAGTAAATGCTTCTTGAATAAAGCATATAACAAAGCATATAGACTATTGTTTGGGCACATATTTTAAGGTCCACAATGGGAAAAGGCAGTCTCTTCTCCTCAGTTCCTTAATCTTCTCCTTCTCTTCTGCAAAGCTCAAAATCCACCAGCTCAAAACTGAAAATTAATGCTCAGTGCTGGCCTTTGTTAATACCAACCTCACTGAACCCATAGGCTTTTTTAATAGCTATTCTGACATTCTTTGGGATACAATAAAGTACCAGCATTTGTATACTGTTGAGGTTCTTCAATTCCACTTCATTTTTACTGCATCAAAATGCTTTACAATATGAGATTACCTTAGAAAACCAGGAATTTATGGACATATTGAAGCACCTTAATTTTAAGATAACTGTCCAAATGGATCAAGAAACAAAAATGTCCTCAGAAAATACAAAAATAATCTACCCTAATTGAAATAAACTTCCCTTGTTGCAACATGCGGCAATATACTACACAATAATTACAGTAACAGAAAAATATTATGATTTCCTTTTCTAATACTCTTTAATATACAGAAGATGGAAAGAGAGAGAGTTTTCAAAGGGCCTTTACCTTTCTTTGAAACAGGTACATGCATACCGATGAACAGTAAAAAAATGCCATTCGGTAATTTTATGTAATACAAGGTAACTATAAAACTAGCTTTCTAAGCCAATAAAGAATCATTATACAATCCATTTTGTCCAAATTAATTTACAATCATCTCCAAAAATTGAAGTTAACACTTTTGTTTCACAAACATTAAACTGTGTACAAACATGCATTCTATGCTGTATAATGAAAATTAATTCAGGCAGCAGAAGCTGGACAACCATGTACCATCGAGCCCTGAAAGTTAGTTTGCCCCAGTGCCTTAACATGGCAAGGAGCTAGTTCCATATAAACAGTTAAACTATTTTTGAGACCAATGCGATATAAAGTATTCCCATGCTACCAAAACCACGTACTTGTTACAAAATGTGATTTTTAATCAACAGAAAAGCTAATTATTCAGAGATGACTTTATGCTCCAATTCAGATGTCTTCCTAAGAAACTGAATGAATGGAAAAAAAAAACCCTGTTCTGTGCAGCAAAGCATTTTAGAAGAAAGCAAAGAACTGTTGGGCCTTTTTTTCATACCAGTATCTGATCCATACCTCATTTGCTATTGAAATTGTTCACCAACAGAAGGACATAAACAGTACATTTCTTCTACCTTCTTTTTCCGTGTCACCTCCTAAGCATACACAAATCAAGCCTAAAGATATCCACACACTGTTGGTTTTGAATCAAATTTTGGCAATGTAGATTATCCCATACAGCTCTCAAAAGACGATCACGTTAAAAATATTGTTTTGATATGCTGAATACAGTAATTGAAGAGGCAAGCTAACCATATTTTTCTATTCTTCTGTAATTTTTTTCCATTACAGAAAAAAGACATTTCTCAAACATTTATGACGTATTCAACATTTGCACTTCTTACAGTATTTGCCTTTAATCCATTTCATCTTCTTTCCCACATGGATCATGACATTTCTCAAAGAAATTTTAATATTTGTTTTTGCAAAGTACAGCAAAACTTCTAACATGAGCCTCAAAGATGTTAACTGAGGTACATGCAGAGAATCTTTGTTCTGCAGCTCATCACTTTTGAAGCCACATGTCATTTGTTGGAGTAGTTTTGACAGATCATGTTTATGACCAAATCTAATGGAAACAAGAAGTAAAATTTAGGACTGTCTTTTCTTCACACATGTTCTGAACAACACAGTTCAGGAAGTGATAACAACCAGCAGGAAGTTAAATTTTAATTTTGCAATAATTTAAAAGGCACTATTAAGGTATAACTTTGTCAGAGACAAAAAGGAAGTAATTTCAAATCTCTTTACACAGAGTTTATTTCATGTATTATTTTGCAGTTTAAGGTATTCTTACAATTATTTCTGAACAAATTATGATGGTCATGTGCAGCAAATAAAAGAATATAGTTCAAAAAGAACTTTGAGTTATTTCCCTTAGGTCACTGTGAACATATTTATGTAAGAAGAAAAATGAAAAGTGTTTCTTCAAAAAACTTATTTAAATTGACATTTACAAACAAAAACCCCAAACCTATTAATTGCAGTGCCATTGCAAAGTCACACACGGGTAAAGTCACTTACACCAGCTCAGTTACACAGAACAATCCAAAATGTCGGTGTTGACTTTGGAACATCTTATTATGGTAACAAACAATCTATTTAAGAGAGACTAATGGAAGTAGGATCACTTTTCGTCTGAAAGACATATGGAGTCTTTTTCCTGTCAACTGAAGTTCATGGCTGGACTCAATTTACAACTCTGATCAGACTAACATGCTTAAAAGTCTACAGCGTATAGAAATCTCACAAATGTTCTCCTATCATTAGATAATTATGTAACTTTGTAACATCATAAATAATAATTATCGATAACAGTCCTTCTGCTAGTTGTACCGTTATATAAAAATAAGTTAATGTCAATATATGCTCAATTTGGCTTTGAGTGTACCACAGTAACAAAAACATCACCAAAAAACCAACCAAACAAAAAAACCAAACAAAACCCCATGGCATTCTCCCGAAGAAAAAAACCTCCTTGAAAAATAATATATTTTTATTGTTCACCTTTGGCTGTAGCATAAATACAAGATCATAAGTTGTACCCAGCTACGAATTCAACTACATTATGAATGAAAGTTGCTGTTAAGAAGAATAACTTACCTTCAACATCAAAAAAATCTACTCATCTGAACTCTTTAGTTAGCTTTCTCTTAGTAGTATTATTTCATATAATATTGCCTACTGATTAAGCAATGGATATTTCAAAAGAAGTTACACGCTTTCAAATACATGTCAAATGTATTATTCTTCTACAAGAGCAAGTAAAAAGGCAGTGATCTGAGCATAATCTCTCGTTTGTTTTTAGCATTATTCATGCAATAAGTTTATAATTTTTTTCCAAATAACCAACTCGGCAAGTTCTCTTATCTCCTTCTCTAAGCTACTCCTTAATTTCATTCTTTGTAATTCATATCTGAACATATTAAAAATAGGTTTCTGAAACTCACTATCCAAAGGTGAAAGTTTTAATTATATATGCAGAAACCCAAAGTAATACGGCATTTGTGATCTCTTAGGAAATGTTAGCCCCCAAACATCATGAAGCACTATGTTTTCTATGAAGTATATAACAGAAGTTCCATTTTGTAAGAAAGGTTTAAGGAAAAAAAAAAACCAACCATAATATTCCATATACTCCCTCCCCAGACAAATCCACACCGCTACAGTGTTGGCTAAAA
This sequence comes from Nipponia nippon, assembly GCF_047370975.1. Taxonomy (NCBI): domain Eukaryota; kingdom Metazoa; phylum Chordata; class Aves; order Pelecaniformes; family Threskiornithidae; genus Nipponia; species Nipponia nippon. The sequence continues at coordinate 7,403,752 of NW_028262291.1, read as the reverse complement.
CTGCAAACACGTGATGCACATTTAAACACTCCGAACAACATTATCATGTAATTGAAGTCTTTGTCATAGTATGCATTCAGAAAAGACCACAATGTTTGTCCTATCACTTTGGTCCTTTCATTTTTCATTTCCAGTTATTTCAATTGTTCAAAATTGAAGTGCTTCAGGGTGTTTTCATTTTTTAACACACACACTCACTCTGCATGGAATTGGGCAGAAGGAAATCAACATGATTAACAGAATTAATTCTGTTCTTTAGGATACTGAAGCTCAGCTGACTTGCAAATGAAACATATACTCTATAGCTATTTCTCTTCACTTTTTCAAAAATAAAAATGTTTGTAAAGCAAAATCAGGCTATTCATATTTCTTACTCAACTACATTGTGCTCCAGCTCCGCTGTGTTACCTATCTTCTGTCTCAAACACAGCAGTGCCTAAGAACTGTGGGCTTGGGGCATGTTCAGCAAAACATGACATATTACCAGCTTTCCTTTTGATATTAGTGAACCCAGGCTACTTTACTTCAGCTCTAGGATCAGTATTTCTTGAAAAGGTCACACCTGCCAACTATTTGCTTCCTGCTCAGGATATGAACAGTTCAGTCCAACGCTGGAATGGGATATAGTGCACAGAGTTGCCAAAGGTAGATGCTGTTCTATTTGCAGATGGTTGTGTTGATGAGTAGAATAGATCATTAGAAGCAGAGTTTGAGCAAGCATGCAACAGATTTATACCCTTATCACGCCACTCCATGTTAACTTATCAAGTAGCATTTGCTTCCCTAACACAGACATGCTGATAACGCCTCCTTTAGATACTGCAAGAAGGTAGACTAAATGTTATAAAAAGGGACGTTCTACTTAGAAGCACAGACCACTGCAGAGGATGCGCTGTTGAAGGACTGTCTGTAGCAACAAAACATCGTGCTGTAGGCTAGCATACTCTAAGAGCCAAATGAATTCTGGTATCTGCAGACCTTGGTTGATGCCCCATATCTTGCACTGGATGCTAATTACATCTGCTAATATTGTGACTTATTACAAGATTTCGCATGCCATGATATTATGCCATTTTTGCATATGTCATTTTTGTATTGTGTTGATCAACCAGTCCTCGTTCCAGTCATTTGAAGATTTACGGTATCCAAACAGATCACATAAAAGGATATACGAGTAGAGAGATAAGTTAAAATATCAGCAGAAATCACGTTCTGGGATTAGACCATCAGCCTTCTTTACAATGCTTTTTAGAAAGACAGGCAACTATGCTGGTCAAATTCCTACTTTATATCACAGCAATATTTACAGTATGGCAACAACAGTATTAGTAAAGTTTATCCTTACACTTCATGACTGCAGTTATTGCTAAACAGAGGTAAGCTCTTGTACACCTAAGACTTATAACTGACAACCTAAAGCCCATAAAAATATTTTCTGCAAATCACTTGGTCCCAACATATCTCAGCATCCTTTCTAGAAATTTTACATTACTTTTAGCAGAAATAATCTGTCTGAAGAGGGAAAAGGTCAAGTGTAAACTGACAAGGGAAGAAGAGACACTGCTACTGAGAAGGCAGGTTACATTAGTCATCTTTTCATTAAATTAATGCAATATTTTTGGACCACGGCAGAATTCAGCCATGTATTTATGAAATACTAAAAAATGTTCTCTAACAATTGATACAATTTTTAAAATTACAAAAGTATTTAAAAAAAAATCTGTCATTATAAATAATTTTGTGATATTTTAATGTAAAATATAGTATGTTTTACAGCAGTTGTTTTCCATATTGTCAAAAAATCCCTATGGAGTTACTTATAAAGTGAGTGATTGTCTTACTGTAGCTAAACATATCCACTCTAAAACAAGCATTAAACAAATAGCACATTTTTCAGTAATTAGAAATGCTGTGCTACTAAACTTCACAGAGCAGAGAAGATTTAATGACCTCCAATACACTGTAACTGGAGATGCTCATATTCTCATCTAGTATGCAGGTACAATAGACTAATACATAATTAAAGAACAGGCAGTTACTGATTTATATTTATGTGATATCAGCTTTACAAAAAGGAAAATACTTCAGACTCACAAGCAATTAAAACCAGATTAATTTCCTACCACAAATATGAGTTCAAACTCCTAGTGAGAACAGTATGACTTATCATTTACTTTAATACCTTTAATCACATTAATACAGCAATCAAAACATAATACAGACCTTGAGAAAAATCCTGTCAGTCGCCACTGGCAAAAATAATGAGTATAAAAACCTTGTCGAACTACATAGTTTTCATATAATTCATTGATTACAGAAGGCACCTACTCTGCCCTTCAGAGGATATAATCGAAAACCAGGAACTTCCAACCTCTTGTGGCAACTCTGCAGCTGGTTCAATAGTAGTATAAGAAGTCCTAATCAGCCACATGTAATTATAGGAAAAACACGTTTAAAGTGTCTGCAGTGTTGACATAAGTCACCACAAAAGAACATGTATCCACAATCTATAGTCTGAACAAATGTCTCTTTACTTTCTTTTTAAGGTAAAAAACATTCTCAATTGTATTACTTGTGTATTTTAATATAACATGCAATGCTGGAAATCACAGAATCCAATGGCATGACTAAGTTAAGCAAATTCTTTTTTTGGGGGGGAGGTGTTATTTTAAAAAAAAAAAAAAAAAGACATTCAGATGTTAATTACAAAAAGAATAAAGAAGTGCATTAAGAACATAATAAACTATATTTTACATTGAAGTTGTTAAACTAATTGCTTGCATTTCAACAGTATAGATACTATCACAAGCCAAAAGCTGGAAAGAGGCAGCATACCAAACTCTTCACTTTCTGACAACACTCTTTGTTTACAAAGTACTACCTGTTGCAGCATGTTACAAAATGAGGAGCTGATTTGGCTCACCTCTGTTAGTTCTTATTGGCTGAAACAAGAAGCATAGAGTGACTACATCTAACTTAATTACACAGATTAGATATACACAGTAGTTGAATCAACCAGTTCTAACACAGCATTAGTTTAAAACACAACAAACAGGAGCAATGCTACTTAACATGCTACTGTCGGTGTAAAAATGTTTTTAAATCCCTACAAATACACAGGAAACAAGACAGCTTTTATCACGAGAAGAAAGAGTGTAAATACAGAAAACTTTCTTGCTCCCCTTTGTCTATTTATTGCCTGCAAACAAATTGCTTTACTCAGTTTTGCTACAATGATGCTTGTATGCCATGATCATTTATTAGAGGCCAAAGGAATTACCATTAGCAAAACTCATTTGCTTTATGAACTGTACACACATACAATACAGTTCTTTTCAAACGAACTTACTATCTAACTTAAGACAAGATCAAACAAATGCGTGTGACAGTAGGGAAGACTATACAGATAACAGTAACAATTCCATGTAATTACACAGATTAGTAGTCATCTCCCTCAGAGCAAAGCAATTAAACACATGTTTATCTTCAGACAGTTTCATTTAACTCCAAGACTATTCATGTGTTTAATGTTATGAACATGCCTGGAGTGCTTAGCTGTCTTGCAATCAAGGTGCACAACTAGATGGGTCTGTTAGTTTCATAGTTGTTAGCTTAATTCCATCCAAAAGTTAGTTGCACAAGAAGAAAAATTAAAAAGCAATTATAATTTGGAATCCTCTTTTCCACAAGCAGAATCTGAGCCACCAAAACCTCTTTTTGGATCTAGCTCTCCACACATTCAGTACTGCTGAGTTCCTCCAGACATGAACATATAATTCCCCTTTCTTAATGCCTGCTGTTGCATCCGCAAGCTTGCACTGTTCCTGTATGCAACCAACCTGATCGTCACTTTGCTGGTACTGTGACGCTCCAGGCACATGCTGGGATGTAAAATTATCCGAAGAGTGTTTTCCCAAACCGTGTCCATCTGGAGGTATTTAATCACACCCTTCTTCCTTTCACTCTTCTGAGAAAAACTGGTTTGACATTTTAAATTGATTGCATCAGATTTATCATCAGAAAACTAGTTTGCAATTAACAGCTCCAGTTTGGAACTATTTAAAAGCAGTTGATCTCCTCTGTTCCACTTATCATATCCTAAAGTGTAGATTCATAAGGTTAAACAAATAAAATAATTCATCGAATACAAGTTACTTACCTCTAAACCAGCTACATATGTCCAGAGAGAATGGAAGGGTCAAATCCCTCCACTGCTTAAAGAAAACCGCAGTAGTAGCCCCGTTCCTGTATTAGCCCCAATACAGCTAATGTATTATCAGAGAATATTTGTGTACATTTCCCAAAAATCCACCTTAGCAACAATTACTCTTATTCCCTCTTTATAGCACATAGCAAGGCAATACCACTTTGGAGAAGCCTAAATAAGTACAAAGAGAGCATGGGAAAGAAAGGGACTCATTCTTTAATAGTGACTATCCTGCTTAGCCTCACTTACTTGTTCTTTACTCAGAAAAGTGCCAAGCTCGTGTACATTCCTGATCTGAACGCAACACCCTAGAAGGATGGAGTCCGTTCCAACACCATGGACCACACCGGTCAGGACAATGCAGGCGGGACAGAAGCAGAAACCTCTAGAAATCTTAACTGTTAAGTGAGAGAGGTTTTTCCAACAGCAATCAAATGCACAGCTCAGCATTCAGGCTGTGAATACAGCAACAAGCAGTGAAGATATAACACCAGTTACTGAAACAACTGGATTATTTTCATAACTGGTTATTTTCTCCATTGTGTATCAACATTCCAATTTTCTTTACATGACACTTGCACCAATTTGCTCAGTGTGGTCTAATCCACGCCAGACATTCAATTGCTCAAACACAATAGAGAAGTGAAAATAAAGAAATTATATTACTGGTATAATATATCTTTTTCCAGCTGGTCACTTAATGAAATCTTACATCATGCCTTATGTTATTAAGCTTATTTTGAACCAGGAGGATTCTCCTCTTTTGAATATGCGCTATATTTAGCCACACACCATCCTCATCCAGGCTGATGCACCCAGTTCCGCTGCCTACAGAAACAAGATACAAATGACAGCACATAGGAGGCATTGCTGGACCATCTGAACTGTCTTCCATTTTCTTCCAAAGAGTGGAATCATTCAAGAATAGCGACACCTACTCTAAATACCATAGGTGTGTCATCACCCTAAAAAAATCACTATGTGGAAGAGTTAAATACCTTAATGCAAACCCTTGCCCTGTTATTTCCATTCTGTCCAAGTCTATGATAAATCATTCACTATCTTGTATGCCTTATTCGGCAGCGAGCAATAAGATGACAACACACCAGACTTACAGGGGAGGGTGACAGCACAACTTGGAATTACCAGCATCTCAGAAATTATACTGAAATTCATACAGAAAATGGCAAAGTCAAGTACTATTGATAGAACAGAGGGGCAGGGGGTGGAGATCACAAAAATCACGTAAAGTGCAGTTGAACAAGTCTAAAGGCAAATTAGAACTTTATTAAAGGTTCATTGATTAAAAAAAGTCTAACTCCTAATGCCTCAGCTGTGTGAGCTTTTCTAAAAGCAATGCAAAAGACAGACATTTGTCACTACAGCACACAGTCATGACTTAATTTATACATGAAACTTATTTTCCATTAAAATAATATATGTCCTCTTTTCCTAGCATTATAATATTTTATATGCTTTTTTGAGAGTAGTTTATATAAGGAAGCTGGAAAATAATCCAGTTGTGAAACACTGAGGAGTGGTATTATGTCGACAGGAATCCGAAGTATACATTTCATTGAGTCCATTTTGACAAACTTATATTTCTGAAACTTCATATGACCCTGTTAATCAGCATTTTCTAAGTAAGCATCTGGCAAAAATGACTGTGCAAGCTTTTAAAATTCCAATAAAAATAACATACTTCAAAAAAGAGCAAGCTTTTTCCATTCTCCAATCCCATTCTGCTTCCTAAGAAAACCTGAAGTAAAGTTTAGCAACAGAAAATAGTTTGAAGTTTAATTTTAATATGATGCCTGCACTGTTGACGTTTTCTCCAGAAAGCATTAAATAACATTTAATTTAAAAGGTGGCATAAAGACCAGAGGACCTGTTTCCTGTTGCTATGTTAAGTGGTCCTCAGGTTTAAAATGAAATGAACTAGAGAATATCATGTAAGAAAACTGGATCAAGTCTCACTGTCATGATTCTTTACAGGATGCAACACGGAAGGGAAATAGCTTGTCAGTGCCACATTATGTCTACACTACAAAAAAAAAAACATTGCTCGTAATTCTTCTTAAGAAGCCGTGTCACACTACCAAAAAATCCATATCCCATATCACCCCAAACTCTGCAGATTACTTTTGACAGTGTCAGTGATCAGAAATTTTATTCTTAAGTACCTGCATGAAAGCGGCTCAGTGAGAACAGAACAGACAGAAGATTTCACCCTACTCTATCCAACGGCTATTGTACTTCTGCTAAAAAAGTAGCGCGTCACAACGCAGGATATGAAACTACAAAGATCCTCTAGAAAATCCAAGCAATTTGACACAGCTTCTGTTGAAGAAACCAGGGAAAATAACTAATTTTGAAACTTATGTAAGAAGAAAGACTGCAAAACTCCATACTACAGTAACACAGAAAACGTGCCCTGCGTTGATGAAGAGGCAGCACTTGGAGACACTGCAAATTTAAGTATCCTGTGTGGGACAGACCAGCAAACTCCCTTAACTAACAGGTAAGCACAAACACATTCTCCAAGTCTTCTGGTCAAGACGTACAGGCATTTTATACTCTTTAAACTAAGAATATAAACAGTCAAAAAGAGACCTCTCTAAACATAACAACAATGTAAGCCTATTGAATTCCTAAAACATCACAGCATACAGAATCCTTTCCCAAAAAGATTAACACGCAAAAAAAACCCACACACCACACAACTTAATTGCCACCAAAATAATAAATAATAATAATAATAATAATAATAATAATAATAATAATAATTCATAATAATGAATAAAATTCAGATATTGAAAGCACTGAATGCAATGGGTATTTACATCAAAACTTGTCAACAGAGGAATGTGTTGAATGTCATCAATAAAATTAAAAAACAAAAGACAGCAAAAGACACTCACCAAGTAAATTTGTTGGAAAAGGAACATTACTTTCAGCCTTTCTGCTTTTTCAGCATTAACATTTGCTCTAATTTAACTACAGCCACAAAAATCTAGGTTTCACAACTGAGATTTATTGGTTTCTTCCAAAAGGAATCAAAATGGACATCACGTTCCACAAATGCCACATACGGCACCAGGAATGCAAAGGAGTCAGAGACTCCTAAACTTGCAAAATAAAAACCCCACTCCGTTTTCATGTTCATTAATGTAAACAGAAGAATATGAACCCATGATTTGAGGTGATCAATAATTTCCTAGAACACACAAGAGTACAGTTTGCATTCGAAAACAAGGGTTGCATTTGTCCCCAGAGGTAAACCAATGAAAATGTATTTAGTAAGAAAGTCAATGTACAGATGTAATCCAACCTATCAAATCAATTGAGTGTATTCGCTACCATTATCTTTCACCCTACAACCTCCTTAACCAGTATATGAATGTATACGCAACCACTTCAAGAAGAAATAATTTTTGAAGCATTGCAGGTACATACACATTCAGGGATGGCACGTTCTCAGTGTCTGCTGATAGGCATGGCTGGCCATGATGTTTAAGCCTCAGGTGCTTCACAGAACAGTAGTAATGCAGAACTCCTGACCAAAAAAATTGGCATTACTATAATTTATAATTATTTACATCCTTTTACTCAAAATGTATTTCATCAAAATTATCATATAAACATTTTAAAACTTAGTTTGATATCGTAACTAGTAACTTCAAGATCTACCTCCTAAAATAACTGTATGGATATACATTTATTGTGGTAAGAATCACTGTTTTACACAACTTTTAATACTTGCTTAAAATAATTGCATGGTTGATTTTGATAACTTGCCCCTTCTATTCCACTCTTTTTCTTTTAATATTTATATATTTTAATATAATACTCAAATAGAAAAATCCTAATGCAAACAATCTGACTTGCTGGGGAAGGGAAAAAAAAAAAAAAAAAAAAGACATTCCTAAACCAGTTAGGAAAGTTCTTTACAAAACAATAAAAATCACAGGGCTAAGAGCATGTTTCCAAGACTACTTATTAGACTGTTTGTTAAAGTATTTCAACTATTACAGCCTCTGAAATTATTCTGAAATTGGTACCTTAATTGTTTCATCCCTCAGTAGGTGTTAAATTTTATTTTCTGGATTTTCTAAATGCCAGCTCTATCAGGTTCTGAGCACTTACTCTTGCCTACTCAATAGAGTCAGGTCAACAAGAGAGAATTTTTGCATAACATTTCCTGAAATGAAGTCTTAATTCTCTAATTATTCTCTCTACCAGCAGCCAAGAGAGTAACAAATATTTCAAGACTGGTGTTTCTGATGCCACTTAATGATTTTTTTTTTTTTCCCTTACCTGCCTGGAAGAACTAACTAATCTGAAAGAACTTTTCTGCAACATCTGTCAAATGCATCTACCATAGCAAGGCAAAAACCATTGTCTGTAACATGCAATATCTCAATGCACACAGAAGACAACCTCTAAATATTTCACTTAAATGTTCTATTAAATTATAGAAGAAAAATAATAGATATTATCACCATTAGTTATTTGCTTGTGTTATGAAGAAAGCATTGTCCCACACACAATTAAAAAGGCATGACTTTATTAATCAGTATAGGTAAATATTCCTTAATATTTCCTCTACCTCAAGCAAATGAAAATCTCATTACCGTTGGGATGTTCCAGACTTCTGTACCGAGACGCAGAAACCCCATTAACAGGTCAGAAATCTCGTTTCTTCATCTTCAGTACACCAACTTAGAACAAACTGATTCTGTCCAGAAATAACCTAGCCCAAACAAGTCTGAAGTGCTAAAAACCAAAAAACATGTGTACATTTTTATGTATAAATGGCATGCGGGAAACAGGATGAGAACAAATGAGAAACTATCACCACTTTTAACTCTGTAACCACGACTGTATGAGCAACAACGCACTTGTCCAAGAGCCATTAATACTTTACAAAGGACTCGCATCGCACAACTAGATACTACTACTGCTGTTACAGTACAGAAACCTTTTCCTAAATCTGCGCAGAGCAAGAAAAGTTTAGCTGAAATGGAAGACTTTTTTTTTATCTGATTTTATTCTATCTAGAAATTGGATACTACAGTAGTTTATTCTTCTCAGTGAGTGTAAGGTGGGTAGAAGCTTTGCTTTAAATCTTTATTGCTTCTTTCAAATTGAAAAAGATGCTTTGAAATATGCTGCATTTTTCTCTTACAGAATTAATTTTATTGCTAGTTTCTAGGATAAACATATTTTGGTGACCATATTCCATATATCTAAGTATCTGCACAAACTCATGAAATAGAACAAATACCTACATGAAAAAGTTACAGCCATAAACCTATCTAAAAATGTAGGGTTTTAAAACACTCCAAATATATGCAAAACCAAATGAGTAGACACTTTGACAGAGAATAAGAGTACAACTGGGGAAACAGGAAAAACTGCTGGAAAAGGGGAGGAACTGGATAAAATCAAGGTAAAGACATCAAAGGGAAAATGCATGAAGAAGGAAATCCTGTAGAAAGGAAGAAGGCTGAGAATGAACTGCATCAGTAAGCTTTGCATTCCTAGGAGAAAGTTGATGTGAGGGAAATCTACAATCCAGAAAAACAAGAAAATCACATTCAAAGAACAAATTTCAGAGCTAACAGAATGATCATTTCAGGGGAGAACAGAACACCTTCCATCACTGCTGCTTTATATGAAACTGGGCTTAGCTGAGGACAAGACGACAGGAAATGTGGAAAAGGAGTCCCTTAGGACACATCTTTCTGGTCCAACACAACATCTGAAGGCTCCAGCAATTTTCTGTGGAGGACTATTAACATTGCTTTTATACAGCTGTAGCAGATGGTATGATTCACTTATCTCAAAATACAAGAGCTTGGGGAACCCGATGATATTATCAGACATCAAGTTAGAACAAATAAAAGAAAGTGCCTTTCATGCAAATATTGAAGCTATGGATATCGAGTTGCAGGTAGAAGGCTAAGACTTAACACATTTTTTTAAAGAGATAATCAAACTTGAAAAGAGACTATGCCAGAGATGTTACATGAATACAAGCCTCAACTTCCCCCACCCCGGGATGTCCTTCAACTCCTGTCAGAGCCTTAAAGGTAATGCAAAGTAGACAAATAATCATTTTCTACTTCCCCCTTCTGTTAGGCTTCCATTAGCACCTGCTGTTGGGCACTGTCAGAGACTGGACACCAGGTCAGGTATACTTCTGATGTGAACCAGTACTGTATTACTGATGGTCTTGTGATTTAGCAAGATCTTTAGATCTAAAGAGCTTAGGAGAAAGGAAAAATTGGTCAAGAGAAAAAGAATTAATATGTAATTAAAACATCTACCTCCTCAAGTCTTTAGAAAGAAGTTTCTTCACAATCCCAGCTTCAGTATTTATCACCTACAGAAGTAGCATAGACAATTTCTGAAAGTTCAAAAATGCTATCTCCAAGGTTTTAAAAATAAGAAACTCAGTTGCAAAGAGAGCCACCAGCCATTTAAGTTTTCACTCCTCAATTCTCAGCTGGAACAAGCAGAAGTCCTAGACAAAGCCAGCAAGGTTTTTTTTAATCATGCAAATTATTTAAAAAAAAAACAAAACCAACAACAACCACCTTGCTTTTCTCCCAAGACCCTGAGGCTGTTTTTTTTCCTTAATGAAAGACAGCTTCAAGACATGTCCTGTTTCCCCCTGCCCCCATATAGCTCTTTGCCTCCTCAAGCTGCATCATGGAAAGAAAAACACACACAAAGGAACTGAAGAACAGGAAGGATAAAGGCTCCAATGATACTGGAAACTACTGCCATCATCTGGGGGTGATGGCCAGGCACTGGGATAAAGAAAAGTCATTTGTTATTATAAAACAGGGTAAAACACAAGACAAGCATTAGAAAGGAAAACCAGCAAAATTGAATATGTAATCTGCAAGTCAATACAAAAATATATCTGTAAGTTTAATTTTTAAGAAATTTTGCATAATGCTTACAAGAAGTTCAGAAAAAGTGAAAAAATATTCATCAGTGCTAATAGGACAGTTCTTAATGAAGAAAACTTTAAAAAAATCCTCAAAGGACTCTTTACATCTGTAAACATCTGTAAATCCACAGGCATGGTAAAGAGCATAATTACCGAATATGTGACCTAACACAGGAAAAAAAATTCAAAGTGAGTACTATAAAAACCACAAAGAGGACAGTAAAAGATAATGGCAATGGCAGGTCTATTCAACAGAAACAAGATCTTAAAACACACAAATTTTAACAGCAAAGAACAATTAATGTAAATTGCTAAAAACAAAATACTTCAGTGGGATGTCAATCAGTAACACAGAGCTGACAACTGTGCTTTAATTAAATTTGAGACTGTTACCAATTAGTTAGTCTGGAGCACTACAGGCTTCATGCTGCCTATGACTCAGCGCACTGACTCATCCAGTAAAACTTTTCTTACAGAAGAACTATCCAGGCACCCACAAGGATGCAAGATCAAAAGGAAAGTAGTTTCACCGACCTTCTTAGCAAAAGTCTTGTTTTAAATTTGGATGACCAGAAGTATATACTGACACAACTGCTCAAATAGGTTTATGAAGGAGAGAATTTCAGGAGCATTGTTTTAACTCCGTTTCAGATGAACATCTCAAAAAAAAAAAATCAAAATACAAGTAATGCTTTTTACAGTTTGAAGCTAAAGCAGCAGATTTTAAATCCACTTTTTTATAAGCTGCTCAAGTAGCATTATTTATTATTAATAAAATATCTATAATTTTTCAGTCAAAGATCATGGTTTTTGCTGCTTAAGAGTCCTGACTGCTTTTAACAACTGGAGGCTGAAATTTTTCTACGTCAGAAGTAAGGTCCTCAGCTGATGCAGGGAGCAGGGGGAAGAGAGTGGCAAAAAGTCTTCTGCCATTTCCCCGTTCAGGGAAAAAAAAAATATGTCTGCTTAGATTTTAAAATTCCAACAACAATCCTACCATGGCACTAAGCAGTACTGGCATTTTCAAGTTCTGAAATAAAAACAACGGGATGATAATCCTAGGTGAAAGACTCTTCTATTGATATTCTCATGGACCTCCAAAAATATGTTAGATTAAAAAGCAAGGCTCCTCTCCCAGTTGTTCTTTCTGAATGCTCAGGCTATGATGTTTAAGCTGCCAAGCACAGGATCTCAGAAAATGAAGGCTGTTCTCTCTCTTGGTCTCTCAGATCCCGCTCAGATAGTGCCAGTACAGAGGGAGCAGGGAGAAGAGTGGATGAGAGGTGTCCAGACCCAAGAACAGCAACCTGTTGAGAAGCCTTATAGTACAGATGTACAAACTGATGTAAACATCTCGTTTCTCAAAACAACCGGCTGCTCACTATCATCTTCAGCTCTAGCTGCACACTGGCCCTGTAGGCACAGGCTGGATCACCTTCCTTATTCACCTGAAAACCAATTGCAAGTAAATTGACAGTTTTGGCATGAGCTCGCTCCATGGCTGCACAATCAGCAGAGCAAGAGAGGAAGCAAGAACATATATCCAGATAGCAGCCTATGAAGTGCAGTTTGAGATCTGTTAAGCCATATGATAAGCAGGAACAAACTTGAAAAAGAATTTGAGTTGTATTTTAGGCCTGGACCACAGGGTGGAACAGGTAAGGCTTCTGAGGGTTAAAATGCTGCAATTAAGTAAGAGAGAATCTTAAATAAAAAATGTTTTCCCCAAAACCTACACTAGGATCTACAAATCTCAGTATTTAACATTAAATTTTACCCACTGAAGAAGCTGTAAGTTCACTGGGAACAAGCATACTTCATCTCCTTTCCACAGCGAAGTCGGACAACCTACTGAAGATTGGTACTAAGGGTACGGTTTCATAAAATGTTAAGGGGGGGGGGGGGGGGGGGGGGAGGAAAAAAAAAAAAAAAGAAAAAAAGGAGCAGTTCTGCACTATTTTCTCATGTGCAAGTCTCCCTGCTTCTAGTTCATTTCTCCCAGCACTGGTGCTTACTAGGTACTTCCATAAGCCAATTTAACTTACCAGCATGGCACAGAAAACTAATGCAGAAGAAAAAGTTGGATGATCTTCCGCCATATGAGTGTGTTTAAGCGATCTGCAGAACAGTCAGGGAGGGACAGGAGCATACAGAGACATGGAGATGCATGGGGAGCAGGGAAGCCAGACCTGCCCCCTTCAGTGGCAGCAAGCCATTTTACTGGCTTACCTGTCTGGCCTGGCTCTTCCAGCCAAACCCTGTAGGAATGAATCAACCGCTTCAATTTAAGTGTTATTTTCGAAAGCGAAGCGACATCAGAAATTGCAACATCCAACACCGTACTTAGAAAAAACACACTCAGCTGACAGATGAACACTGGAACCTCTGCCACCCAGCTCCTGTGTGATTCTCAGGAGGTCACTATACCAAGCAGGTAGGCCACATTAGTGGTTCTCATTTTTCTGGCTTTAAAACTCAGGAACTCTGGGCACTGTGACCTCACCAACTGCAAGTGGATGTCACTCCAATGTGTTTCAAAGGCCTAAACCAAATGTTTAACTTAAAATGTTAACCTCTTCGAAAAAGCAGGAAAAGGAACATTTCTGCTTGGGCACCCAAAGCGTAATTTTGGTACTGATGCCTCTAAGTTCTTCAAAGTAGAAGTAATATTACTGTTCTACCTTATAGGACAGCTGTAAAGATAAATTCTGTTTAAATTTTTAAAATTAAAATTAATTAATTAATTATGATTAAAAATTAATTAATCAAAATAATGAATTTGAACAAATGAGTGAATTTATCTAGGAAGATAAATGTAATGGTAATCTGTGAAGAACTCAAATGTTGTAGGGACATAATTCATGATACAAAACAAAAATCTGAATTCAAAGCAGTGTTCAAATAGTGAACAGCAAATAAGGCATGCGCCATGTACAAGAACAAACCAAAACAAATAGCTGCTTCTTCACTCAGCGCTCTCTGGCTATGCCTACCTTAGCAGACCAGTGGAAGAAGATTCTCAAAGGGCAGAACAACCACATTGGCCGAGACCCTACATGCATGCCAGTGGGATTTACTTCGGACCATTTCTACTTTGGTTCTGTAATCTGAATATTTACTAACCATTGGAGCCCAAGGTGCACTCTCAGAATACATCTCCTGGCTCAGTCTGAAGGAAACCAGTTTGTGCGCTGCAATGTGAACGACCTGCTTCAACCAGGGACAATCAGTACATTCTCTCAAAAGAAAATTTTTTGCTAAAGAACTGAAATGATAATGCAGATGAGCCCTATATTGTGCTAAAAACAAAGTGTGGGTTTTTTTTAAAAATGTAATTTTTGTAAATGTAATGTTTAAATGTAATTACATTTTTTAAAGTATTTTTTTAAATGTAATCTAAAAGTGTTTTCCAAAGGAAGCTCACAAAATACAGAAACTGATGCAATCTGGAAAAACCTTTCAATGCCACAATTGTAAGTGACAATTAAACAATTCAGTTCTCCTCTACGGCGTTATTAAAACCCTACATATTGGAAAACAGAGGACATAAATGATATCTGTCGTACCAAGATACATTTTTCATATATTTAGTCTAGTCTTTTGTAATACTTAGATGATGCTCCAGTCAACTTCCTTTAATAGAGTTCAGATTGGATATAAAACACAGACCACTGTGTAATGCAACTTTTTTATGTCTGTATCTGTACAAACAATACCTGTACAACCACAAACCAATGGTTAGACCAGTAGTTGTACAAATACAGTCTTGAGTTTAAAAAAAAAAAAGTATTTTTCACACATTTCCTGTAAAAAAAAGATCATTCTTATTAATGCTTCCAGTATCCCAACTAAAGAAATCCAAAAATACTGCAAAAAGTCATGTTAAGTGCTACTTTTCTTTCTACAGGCCAAGAAAGCTGTTAAATACTTTTGCTATACAAACCCAGTGTACTTAGTATTTCTTCATGTTTTTATTATACTAGATGAAAACTGTCTGTAGTGAATAACCATTTAACCTATTCAAAGTCATGCTCAAAACATCTTAAGAAACTCATAAACCAAATTATTTACAAAAATTAAGGTAAACTTTTTAATGTCTCATCAAGAAGTAATTAAAGATGTACAGCAGATCTTAATTACCTGACACTGCAAAATTCTTCAAAAAAAGAAATCCAACCAGATCATGCCACCCTGATAAAATAATCCAGACGAGTCTGCAGATATTTTATAACTCTCTCAAATATTACAATGAATCACATCTTGGACATTAATGGACCTAAATGATCTATGCAATACGAAGGAATCTTATTAGTGTTACAAAAATATGTGTATACTAAAGAGCTCTCTAAAGAAGATAAAAGTACTATAATGTGGAGGAAAAAAAACCCACACAACTAATGAAGTGCTAGTTGTGGCCAAGTAAGAGTTTACTACTTCAGAAATAAGTGCTTTACATTCTACTAAGAAGGGCTTTTCAATAGGATACCATTTCCCACTTATAAGAAAGATGTCACTTTGCCATTTTTATACCTTCCCTAGATAACTGTTTGCTTATACATTCAAGGCCAGCAAAGAGGTCTGCATTCAGTCCTGCTGAACAATTACCCATCTACAAAATTATTTATTAAAAAAAAAAAAAGATAAATCCTCTCTACTCAAACAAAATATAAACCATGTATGCTCACTTCAGACTTCACAATAGTGATCTTGCTGGTTTTGGAGAATGGCATCTGTCAAAACTTACAAAATGTTTAATCAGATCATATTTCCAGAACTATCAGAAATCTAGAACTATTTATGTAAAAAGATTTATCCATTTGAAGTAATTTTTTTCTCCATAACGTTTTAGCATTTCAGTCACCAAAATACTAGCAGATAACAGAATTATCCATGACAAAGCAAAGTTTCTAGGAATCTTTCTCCTCTTCTCTCTCAGGGGGTGCACTTACTGCTCTGCTAGAAGTGACATCTGTTGAAAGAACATACCTCACATAAGCTGAAAGATGTGCAGCTTCTTAAAGCCATTTAAAAAGGACTTTAGACTAATTTCAAAAAGCAAAGACTAACTACCTACCCCTGATTAACTCCAAAGCATGTATCTATAAATTTTAATTATATTTCCCAGGTCTAAGCGCTGCTTCTTCGGTTGACTCAAGATGTGGCTTACAATGGATAAGGCTCCTGCATCCTCCCAATTTATCCCAGATCTGTTTATTGTACCTATCACTATGTCCTATCTAATACATGCATAGATCAACCATGTCAACATAGGATTATCTTTTTATTTTTGCAGAAATACCTAAGAATTTGTCTTTGATTCCCATTAAATATACAAAAATTAAAAAGGCATACTTCTTTTATATGCCTGCCAAAAGGCAGGGCTTTTAAAATTATTTTAAATAAAACTAATTGTTAAAAAAATGTTGGCATGGTGAGACATGCTAACAAAAGTTGGTTACTTGTGGGATCACAACAAAGATTTGTTAGTAGAGAAATCTACATTTAGAGAAATGCTGGAAGACTTAATATCTCTAAGTAAATTAAGAAAATGTACACACAAAGTCACAGCTGAAAATATTAAAACATACACTTTGCTGTTATTTACATGCAAATAAGAAAAATCATCCTAAAAATAGGAACATGACAGGTCAAAGATAGTCCAAGATATTCTTGCATTTATATCAGGATATTTTTATACCACTGCAATTTAGTAAGAAACATTATTTAGTTTTTAGCATACTAATAACCTTTCCTCCCTCTTATGAGAATTTAAAATATTTTGCAAAGATGTTCAGTATCACAAGGTAAATCAGACATCTGTTTTTAAACTAGAGAGTATCTATTTTGATTCTTAAAAATTGTTTCAAAACTATTGCCACACAGAAGGGAAAATATTATTAAAAACCTACAGAACCACATACTGTACACAGACACTTAGATACTCTGAAGGCCCTACCTCCCATTCCGAAAAAGCTGCAATTTGCATTTGCATTCTTTACTTCTAAAAGGAACTCCAAAAATGAAAGACTTGCTATTTGAGTATATGTTCTAATGTCACCTCAACTTCAATCAGTAACAAAATACTGCCACATTATAATACAAAATTATTTAACAATGAAAAAAAGAATTTAAAAAAGGAACTTCTGGAAAATAAAGACATCTGTGGCAAAAAGTGGTCAAGGTTACCCTGTAGAGCAAAGCAGTGATTTCAAGTTTCCCTGCAGGAAACTTCAAAATGTTGAAAGCATATGCAAGATAAACAAGCTTTCCAAAACTCTGCACCTACTACCAAAAAGGTGATGCTGACGACACAGCTGTGAAATGTATGAGCAGCTACATTGTACAGATTAAGCCGAGGATCTATAGAGGCACAATTCCCATCCAAGCCTTGCTCAAGTATACAAGAGCTGAACTTGACAGTTAAAATATTATAAAGGGATTAAAAGGTCTTATGACATCACCTGCCAGAAAATAATGACCAAAAAAAAATATCTTATAGTTCTATAATTTTGCTAGTAGTAATATATTACATCATACAAACCATTTTTTTCGGGTATCTGCTAGAGAGAAGAGAAAGAAGCAAATAAAGTACACAGCGAAAAAGAACTTTAGTTGCAAGCAAAAAAAAAAAAATCTCTTATTAGGTCTATACAGTATCTCTCTTTCATCTGTGTAAAAAGTTATCACATGTAATTTAAAAAAATAAGGACTGATAGGTGGAACATAACTGGACTGCAATTTTTTCCAAAAGCACCTTTGAGAAAATACATGAAATGATAAAAAAAACTGTTTACACTCCAAATCTAACAATTTACATTACAAAAAGAAATCTAAATAAATATTTGGCATTTTGTAGGAAAACAACCTTCTCACATAATGTATTATATTAAGTGCAACATAAAATGATTTTCCAGTACTAGTCTATTCAACAATTCAACATAATGCAACCATTATTACCCATTTTTCACATTAATCTCATTGGTACATCAACAGAAGATGCTACTAAATTATACTAGTATACAGCTAAAATATCTGTAAGATCACTGACTAGGTCTGCATATTCAAGCATTTCAGCAACTTGCATTCTCTATCAACCATCTCTACATCATTCCACACAGAAGGGAAAAAAGATTGTTATGAATATGATATTTTGAAGCACCCATCACTCATAATCACTCAATAGCCTCAAAATTAATTTCAAATGTATTTTCTTCACAAAGGTTCAATTTTCTGATTACAGCTAAATATGAACGAGTAGTTTTATAGGCAAGATACTCCCTTCTTATGAACATTTTTTGTATTAAAACATAAAAAAGGCATATTACCTCTTTTTTGTTATCATTTTGCCTTCTTCACTTATTTTCTAAGACTGCATTTTGTGATCTTGATTCTACAGAACATACTGGAATAATCCACCTCTAAATATCTACAATTTATCTTAAAATACATGACTGCTTTCTCAGGCATCAGCTGTAGGTCCTTCGCAGAAGCCTGGCAAAGTCCACTTGCTGGTAAACCACTTTAATCCTGGCACATCCAGAAGCAAAGGGAGCCATGACCCAGACCTGCTGGCAGACGCCAAGTGCCATTCCTTGCATAGTGTGAAACCTGCCAGCCAAACACTGCATTTCATGTAACTGAGTGAAACATCCAGAAAGATTACTGGGAGCAAATTCTTTCAACACAACAGAACACAGATGAGCCCTTTCTCTTTTCCCCCTTCCCTCTCAGATCAGAGGTAAGAGAAGCAAACAAAAACCATCACCCACCTGCCTTTGTCACCTGCTTTTAGCTCTGGCAGGCCTCACTTCAGTATGCATTATTTACTTTACT
Source organism: Nipponia nippon (assembly GCF_047370975.1). NCBI lineage: Eukaryota > Metazoa > Chordata > Aves > Pelecaniformes > Threskiornithidae > Nipponia > Nipponia nippon. The sequence goes on along the minus strand of NW_028262291.1, from coordinate 7,384,748 downwards.
CATTTTCCTAAGAGTGATGCTGTCTGGAATTAATGACATTATGACTCAAGCACGCCATTATTAACATTTCCATAGGAAATTAAAATTTCAATGTCTAGCTAGTCACTAGATGCAGCAAGACAGAGCTGATTTCCTCAGCTACCTCAGAAGAAACTTCTTTCCTCAATTATAACTGAGGAGAACTTTAAGATGCAATGAAAATTTTACAAAGGCTCAACTGAAAATCTAATCCAGTCTTTAATATTTATGGTTAGCCAACCCAAAAAAGCCATGTACATGTTTTTGGTAAGTCTTGGCTGCCAGGTGCCTACAGCAATTTGACATTAGATAATATAACTTTTTTATAGAGGAAGCCTGAAACAGTATTAGTTGATTTCAGTGTTTAAAACACAATTATTAAAAAAAGTATTTTCCCAAGCTGCTGAGCACCAGCAAACACCATTGGAATTAAGATGATAAAACTCTGACAGGAAGAAAAATAAATTTAAAAAAAAAAAATCAGACCATACATTTGGGCGACTTCAGATACCCATTTCTTTTAAACATCAGATTTGGTAGTTAAACCTTTTAATTATCTGTTTATGCAGAACATGCCTGTGTTTTGCTACTCAAAACAGGATTACCTTAAACAGAAGAAAGTAAGGAAAAAATCTGCAGATGTTTCCTGTACTCCAATTGTGATCTTAAACCCCTAGTAATATTTTGTGTTGTAGAAAAAGCCTATATTCCTGTTTGCAAACTCGAATTCAAATATTTAATAAGAAAGCTTAGCCAAAAGGCTGACTAAATAAGACACACAGTACTAGATGAGGAGGAAATGAGTAGCTACATATATTAATTATCACCCTTTCTGGGATCACAGGCTCACTCAAGTTAAAATTTAAAGGGCTTAGATTACTTTCTGGTGAATTTTATTAGTTTCCCCCAAGAGGTGCAAAGACTAATGCTGTCACAACAGAAAAGGAGAGCATATACAGCGTCATTACAAGCTGAGTCACCCGAAAGCATTGAATCTTGCTTTATTATAACACAGCATCTTAAATAGTCTCCTGAAGCACTACCATTTGTTATGCGATAGAGTGATAACAGCAAGCTAACCCAGTATTACAATAAAATGAAATCTGGCGCATCTGCAGAGTTGTTCTCAGTAGGCAGACCAAGTTGCCTTGCTGGTCTCTTTGGAGATAGCAGCTGCAGGCTTCCCTTCCTCTACTGCAAGAGAGAAAGATGCAGAACAAAGTTGGTGAGAGCTGTCTTGTTGCTGATGATAACATTTAGATACCCCTGCTGAGAGCCATGCTGCAGGTGGGAAGAAGAGGTAGTCGGGCGGATGTCCAAGAATTACAACCAAAAGATTCTTCCCTGTGTAGCTGTAGCCATCAACTTATTCTCCCCACCCACCCAAGTTTTTTAGTTACTTTCTCTCTAAAGATGAAAATCTTGAAGTATAAAAAAAGTAAAATCCAAAGGGACTTCATCACCATGCCTCATTTATATCTTGTCATCATTTAGATCCAATACATGAATATTTTTTATTTCCTGGTACCATAGTCTAACCACACACCAGTACCAGCTCCAAATCAGAGAACAGATGTGCAATACTCTCAAAGAAATCATATGCGTTTTAATTCCTCTGTCATCAGGGAATTTATGATCCTTGTATTTTTTTGGGATCCACTACAGAAGACAGCAAAGGAAGAAACTTCAGATAATTAAAGAGTGTGACTGGACTTTCTCTGCCCCCTCAATTGACAAGCTGTTCATGAACACCATCTCCTGTCTTGTTTTCTTCCCTGTCCCCTTCTTTCGTCTCTTGTCTCATGGTGGAACTCACCCAGATGCAGATACTGTAGAACTTGTATGACATTTGCTGGCATCACATTGTTAAATTATACTGCTTCTACCTTGTTACTTTTTTATTTAGACTGCTTGTCCCAGCAGAGAGCAATTGGTTATAAGTTAAGGAACTTAAGCAAATGGGGTCTGGTTTTCCAAATCCCCATGTAGATACTACCATCATAAAAACAGATAGTATTATTACTTTAATAATAGATGTTTGAGAGACTATCTTGTGCATATCATCTTCAAAACTTTTCTGAAAATATTTTGAAAATGTTTTCCTTTTTCATGCACTACCTTCAAAAGCTAACTTCACCAAAAAAATCCCTCTAAAGTATGATTTTAGCCAAATATTTTAAACAGTGCTCTCTATCTGATGGGATTCCATTTAACAAGTTTCCTACTACACACTGCAGAAAATGAATACACTTTGCATACATATGCACTCTACACACATTTTATTACACATCTCCCTACACAACTGTGATCTGAAACCTGACTAGTCTCTTTCATAAATTCGCAATATACACAACCAGGAAATCAGGCAAGACAAGCGTGACTGAAAGGGTACACAGGAACTACATGATCAGCTGAAATAACTCTCAACACCCACTAGTAAAACTAAAGTATCATGGAAAAAGTGTTTTCTGTAATTCCCAGAATATTTTCAGAATTTTTCTATATTAATTTATTGCCTCCTGCAAGTTCCAGTATCTTTCTTCTTGTTTCACAACAGCAGCTTACCTTTCTCAATTACCATATAAGTCACTGTGCTGCTGCCACAGAAAAATTAACCATACAATTTGCATATGGAAAGATATTTTCAGCATACTTTCCACAAAAAAACATATAGTTGTTTCTACAATAAAGAACACTATATAAATCACTTGCTTTATGTCATTGGGTCTACTTTAATTTTACAAGTCCAATGGAAAATAGGCTAAAATGATAAAAACAGTTACTATGTCCATGGAGTGTTGTGCCTTTCCAAAACAAGTATTTATCTCATGATGTAATTAATATTCTGTGCCAAACTTGGTATTTTGGTTGCATCCTACAAAATACCTCATACAACTTGAGAACTCAGAATTAATTCTTCCAGGTCCTTTTTCAGTTCCTGTTTGTCTTTGACACCCCGAGGAAAACTTCAGTTTTGAGAGTCTTTAGTGTAAATAGGTTGTTCCAGTTATAAATTATTTGCAGATGGCTTTGGAAATACTATAAGTACACTGGCCACCAGCATAGCCACGTAACTATTTATACACCATGACACTTGGAAACTCTTCTCATAAAACAGAAGTCCACTCTGTAGGGTGCTGTACAGAGAAAGGTTATTTTTGTCCTTAAGAGCTTACATTCAGAATAAGGCAGAAAAAGAAAAGGAATACTTACATTGGACAAGGATATAAAGAAACTAAGACAACAGCTTCAGAACAATAGACTCTGGTTTCGCACACCAGCAGTCTACTTCAGCTTCCTTTGAGTGTCATCTGTTACTTGACTAACTGTCTCTGCAGAATAGGAAGGAAAAGACTACAGTCCAGATCAACAACATCCAACAGTGGCAACAGACCTTCAGGAGGTGAAAGGCTACTGTCTTCAAACTAATTGCAGAGCTCAAGCAGCACTTCAGTGACAAAAGACCAATGTTTGACTGTCAGCAATGTCTTATGCTTCCTCTTGTCATTTTGGAAGGCCGTGCTCATAATCTCTCTCAGCTGAAAAAGAATCATTTGACATTTGGATGCATGAAAATAGTAGCTATCCTGAGCACAATGCAATATATACCTGAAAGACTGAAAGGAAAGCTCATGGCAATGCTGGATGTTTTTAAGAAATACCTGTCTCTTTCTAGAAACTAGGTATCACACGTTATTTCCAAGACAAAATGGATACCTCCTTCAATGAAAGCTGGGTAGTAAAAATAAACTGAATAATTTTATGGAGAATCAAAGGGGATACCTCCACAAGAAAACTCAGCTAACTCAAGATGTCAGCCAAGATCTGTTTGGGGAAAATTAATGGCCTTATTTTTTAGACACTAACATAATGAGATAAAAAGATCATAGAATCATAGAATGAATCATAGACTGCTTCGGGATGGAAGGGACCTTTAAAGTTCCTCAAGTCCATCCCCCCTGCAATGGGCAGGGACATCTTTAACTAGATCAAGGTTGCTCACAGTCCCATCCAACCTGACCTTAAATGTTTCCAGGGATGAGGCATCTACCACCTCTCTGGGCAATCTGTTCCAGAGTTTCACCACCCTCACCGTGAAAAATTTTTTCCTTGTGTTCAGTCTAAATCTACCCTCCTTGTAGTTTAAAACCATCACCCCTTGTCCTGTCGCAGCAGACCTTGCTAAAAAGACTATCCCCCTCTTTCTTGTAGGCCCCTTTTAAGTATTGAAAGGCTGCAATAAGGGCTCCCTGGAGCCTTCTTTCCTCCAGGCTGAACAACCCCAACTCTTTCCTCATAGGAGAGGTGTTCCATCCCTCTAATCGTTTTTGTGGCCCTTCTTTGGACCCGCTCCAACAGGCCCATGTCCTTCCTGTGCTGAGGACCCCAGAGCTGGACACAGTGCTTCAGGGGGGTCTCACCAGAGCGGAGCAGGGGGGCAGAATCACCTCTCGACCTGCTGGCCAAGCTTCTTTTGATGCAGCCCAGGATACGGTTGGCTTTCCGGGCTGCAAGTGCACATTGCCAGGTCATGCTGAGCTTCTCATCAACCAACACCCCGAAGTCCTTCTCCTCAGGGCTGCTCTCAATCCATTCTCCACTCAGCCTGTATTTGTGCTTGGGATTGCCCTGACCCAAGCACAGGACCTTGCACTTGGCCTTGTTGAACCTCATGAGGTTCACACAGGCCCACTTCTCAAGCTTGTCCAGGTCCCTCTGGATGGCATCATCTGATATTAACTCTGTTTCTGTTGAATCACTTAAACACTGGAGAAAAGGGAATGGTCTCATTCGTTCTTTCTCACCTCAAGTTTGACCACCTACCAGTTAATTTACAGACATTAAAAAAGTTTCCAGAACTATCATAAACCAAATAGTACTCCTAGAGCTTATTGTCTCTCCATTTTAGTCTATTCTAGATCATATTGAACACAAAACCATAGATGTCATCAGATTACAGGCTCCCCCATAAAATCTGAGTAGGTTATAATATTTCTTTTTTTTTTTTCTAGCTGGAGTTTAAATAGTATACATAAAAGTGCACTGTTTGTGCTGGAGCATTATCAAAATAGTTTCCTAGAGCTTTGCAACTTGTAAGAACATTTGTTATAAGACCCCCATAAGAATAATTAAAAACTCGAAGTTTCAGCCTCTGGCATTCATACTAGAACTCACTGCTAATCAAATTCTTTTTCATTTCACTATGGCTGTATGATGTGGAAGAGATCCATATCTCCAGTTAAAAGGCAAGTGACCATTGCAAAGGAAAAAAATAGTAAAAAGTAGGGTGAAAATTGGGAAAACAGGCTTCTGGATGTCCAGACATTCATTCTGAAAATATGCTTGGTTCTTCGCTACCTTTAAAGTTTAAGAGAACAGAGAAAACTCAAGCTGCCCAGACAACTGCACAAACACTGGTCGAGTATGCGTAAAGAACACTAGTGGACCGAGAAGACTAAAATGTAGTTTAGTCAATACAGTAAATTTAAAGAGGAAATTACTTGTGTGTGGATTTACTGCAACAGACTTTTCATTGAGGAGAAGTGAGGTAGATCAGTAAAAACTAATTTGTACAATGTGCTTCAAAGACAGGACTACTACAGGGACTTTGTAGAAACAAGCTCTAAGGCAATAAAAGAAGATTCAAAGATAAGTGGAAATACTATTGCCTAAACCCCTGATAAACAGATTCCACAAAGGAGACAGTCAACAAGAATATTCAACAGGAGGGTACTAACATCTCTCTCAGCTGTGACTCACTCTTAAGTAACATTTATTTTCTTAGGAACCCCTATAAGTAAAATGAAAACCCCATACACAGACCAAAACCATAGGGAGAACGTTGTCTTTCTAATTGGATTTTCTTTATATTGGCAACTCCTTGTCTTAGGGACACAACAGGAAATAGAGGCCCAAATCAGCTTTTTTTATAACAAAGAATATAACTGTGCTAAAGCCGAGTAAAGGAAATCTTTGTGTACGAAGGAGAGAAGAAAGCAGAAAAACAAAACCCAAGATCAGAACATTACCATCCCTGCCCACAAAGTAAATAAAGTGTTCATGGACTTCCTAGTCATGACTTAAAAACGTAAATTGATACAACAGTCCCAATTCTATAGCCATCTTAAAAGAAACTGTACCACCATTCACATCAGTGAGAAACAGTCTCAGTCTTTGTTTAAAATTTCACTGATGCTTACTCTAGCAAAACTCCATTGACACATTGCATCCTTATGCACACTACTTATTTTCAAAACTTCAGGCTTCAGAAAGTGCTGCAAATATACGATTTACTCTGTCTTTAAAAAAAAAAAAAGAAAAATGGAAGTGCTGTTTTCATATTCAGTTATGCTAAAAGGTTAGCCATATTATAAATGCTTCTGTTCAAGATAACATGCTTGTGCTCTCTTATGTCTGTCATTAGTGGTTCACCACTAGCTTAGGAATCTGCAAAACTGTGCATACACAGACCTGAGAGAAATCCCACCAATAATAAGCTATTTTACATTCATAAATATTTAAATTCTCAAAAAGCCTTCAGGGACAATAATAGTTACTCTCCACAGTTTATAACCAGGAATAGTTTATTTTGCAAGTTCTGTCACCAAGTAAGTTTTTTTGATATCAACAAACACAGTTTAATAAACAGTCCCCCCATCAGCCTCTTCTTAGTTCTTATTTAAGTAGAAACTTACACAACTGGAAAAATACTTCACATATAGTGTCACAATTTGTATGTTCGTTTAATGTGTGAAATAGTTCTGACATCTAAATGAAATCTGAACTCAAAGTTCCTTACATAATACTAGTTCAGGTATCTTCAACAGTAGGACACATGCAAGAACGACGTGTATGTTACAATAATTACACTATTCAGACTCTCTCTGGTTTTCAAAACACTTAAAACGATACATTATCTTCCAAACTAAATAAGTTCTCTCAAGGCAATGCAACAAGATTTGACCGCATTTTTTTGATCCCTGAATCCACCCCAAACTCGCTATATCCCTTTGCCACTGTTGGACAATGCTGTTTTCAAGTAAAAATAAACAAACATACACACACTTTGAACTTTCTAGTTCTTTATGTATCATTTCAGTCTTTGTAGTAAAACTACGTATTGATAAGCTTAAATTAATAAGATTCTATGAAGCTAACATAAAAAGCACTAAAATCACACATGAAAGCACCTGAAATGTGAAAATCATTTAAACACTTAAGTTGTGTAAGAAAACCTTTCAACTTAATATTGTATTTAAGACCTCTCAGGTGAAAACTATTTCACCGTGTAACATTTTTGTAAAAGGAGTGTGCAACAATATACCTACACTGCACACACAGGTACAAGGTAGATATATCAACACTGCAGTGTAGAGACCTGAGCTAACCCAGATACCAAAAGGAATCTACTCACAGTACTGTAGCCAAATAAGATGACTTGTGATACTTCCACATTATAGATGCTAAACAATTTCTGGTACCATACACAGTCATTTTATAACTACAGTACCTCTACAGTGCACCACATTGTGCAGCGTAAGCATATCCTAAGGAAATACAGTGCCTCAAACCAAGTGAAACCATGGAAATAAGTATCTCAGAACAAGTTATGATGATGATTTTTAAAACCTACATACTTACTACCTCTTATACAAAAGGAAGAGAGCTCTTCACAAATTGATGACGTAACCATACATGAGAACTCCCAGCTACTATTAGTAATTAACACAACTTTAGAAATACACAAGAGCAATCCAGAAAGACAAGCACAAAAGCAAGAGATTACTACAGTTTTAACAAATACTGCTTATTTGGGGATTCAGGCATACAGATATCAGGTTTTTATTATTTTAAATATAAAGCCTTAATTTTAATCGCAAAACAATTTAGAAGCTTTAGAAGGTGCAACAGTCTTAAAGAGCATCCCTTTATTTCTCTAAACAAGAGCTACCCTACACTGCACACTTTTCTGCTGGACTGCTACTGAATCACAAATGTTAATTAATCATTCAACTCACCTGCCCTCGCTGGGGGGATAAACAATTAACAACCTCCTCCAGCATCACTGGTATGTGCAATCTTCCAAAATTATTGTTTTCTGTACTTTGAGGCAACTCTCTAGTTTCACGTTTCTGGTCGGTTTGTTCCTTTAACTCACAGTCAGAAAGTTTTTTTGCTGAAGAATGGATCCATCTGGCCAAAGTAGCCACATTTATCGAATTCAGTTTTAGGTTGCGCAGAAACAAACACTTGTAAACTTGGCACAGACACTGAGATAACATTTTGGAGTTGATCAACCTAGAAAAACAGTAGATGTCAGGAATTACTTTGAAACAAATATGTAAAACAGTAGGTTTGTTTAAGAAACAACATGGAAATGCTCTAAGTAAAGCATTACAGAGCCCAAGATGGGTGGTTTTATAGACGTGTCACATCAGCAAAAAGTGAGAATCTCTAACTTGTTTTCAGGATTTTCTATGTCATTTAGCAAGCAATCATATTCAAGCAACAATGGTTTTCTTTTCATAAGGAACACCTCTTTCTTTTCCTTGCTGGGACTCTAACAGCATTACAGTGTCCCAGAAATGCTAACACTAAATGACTAACCGCATCTGAGCACAACCAGAACGGTGACTGTACTTTCAAATTGTTCCCTTCCGTTTTGCCAAATATGAGACACTTGCTCTGAATAGCAGCACTCTGGTTGTCAAGTTTTCCATATTTCTAGTTAAAATGGGAACAGACAAATCAAATACTGTAACCATATTTAAAATGGTGCTATAATTTAATGTTACACATGTACTAAATATATGGTTTTCATCATGCATTACATCTTGTAATACCAAATATTTTGGGCACAGCCAGAGGCAAGAATTCTCCAACATATAATTAACTGAAATAATACTCTAAACCCTGGAAACGTTGGAGTGATTAACTATGCAGTTTGTCTTTTAAATACATGGAGAACTGGTGATTTTTCCCCATCCAAAAGACTCCAAAACCAAGTCAGTAAGATACTAGTAGAATGCTGCATGACTTAAACAAATTTTTACCTCCCATAAAAAAAAAAAAAAAAGGAAAGTTTAACATAGGTGAGAATAAGGCTTTATTTATAAGATTATCTACATTTCTTTATGGAGCTGAGACCTTCTGTGATACCGTATTGCATACTCTCTCCTGCCAGGTAGGAAAGTTGCAACCTTCGACATAGAAACATTTGAAAAAGTGTCATTCTACATTCATACCATTAACAGAAAGGCAACCTTATTTTAACTATCAGATTTTTATTACATGCTTTGCTTGGATTTACCTAGCAGAGGCTTCACCTATTTTGTCTGCATAGATAAGAACATGCTGAGTTATCACCTCTAGAAAGTTATTCTCCTGATAATTTAAGCCTCAGGTGGGCAGTATTTCCCCTTACCTTTAATTTGAAAGCATGTATCATTGTATAGCCTTGCACAGACATACCACAGCCCTGAGGTTTTGCAACAAACCACAATGCCTCTACAGAAATTATTGTATGAACAGGGTGAAGACCAACAATCATCATCCAACTCACACTGCCCTATGTTGCTACAAGCCCAGGAGGTGTTACCACCACAGACACATAACACTTTACTTACAACCACCCTCATTCTATGCAATTGGGGATTTTTTTCTTGTAAGTGAGCAGAAAGCGTAGTTTCTTGCAGCACCCATCTTAAGTGGCATTTGGGCAGTTTGATGCAGCCACCTGCAGAGCGGGACTTGCACTGAAGCGGACGGTAAAGGCCACCAGGGAACAAGAGCTCAACTCCATAACGCTTTTTCCCAGAGGCGACCGGAGCAGCTGCAGGCAGCCCGCACCCCAGCCCAAGCCAGGCCCCACGAAGGTTCGCGGGAAAAAGGGGTGAGGGCTATTCCCCGCTCCCCGCCCGGGCAAGGCCGGCGGGACACGAAGAACCGCCTGCCCGCCCCGGGGGGAAGAACTCCTCACTGCGGGCTCCGCCACTGCCCCTCAGCCCCCACTCCCGACAGGATCGTTCCCCCACGCACACGCACCTCACCTCCCCTCCACCCAGGCCTCCCACTCTCCCCCTGAGAGACTCAAAAAGGCGGGAAGCGCCGCGCCCGGCCCCGCGGCGCAGCTGTGGGGGAGCCACCACCTCAGCTTCACAGCGGCGGGACCGCCACCCCGGGGCGCCGGTGGCTTCCATAGCGTGGGGCTGAACCCCAGGGCCGACACCCGCCCGCTGGGTACCGCAGAGCGGCCCGGCCTGGGGAGCGACCGGGCCGGCGAAGGCAGCCAGGCCCCAGCACCGGCCGAGCCGCGCAGCCCCCCATCCCCACACGCTTACCGCCCGCGCCGTCGCACTGCTGGCGTCACAGCGGCGGCGGCCAATGAGGAGGCGGGGAGGGCGGGCCGCTTGTGTTTGAATTCGGCGGGGCTTGGCGGCGGTTTGCTGGGCCGCGGCGCTGAGGTGAGTGGCGGCCCGGGCGGGGGTCGGGTCCCTCCGCCGTAGCCTCGTCTGTTGCCGTGGGGTTGAGCCTGGCGGTAGGCCCCGGAGGAGATCTACCTGCAGCGGGGCGAGGAGCGAGTCGAGAGGGTCGGGTGGGGCTGGGCCGGGGCTGCCCCGCTCGCCTGCCTCTGGGTGTTCCCTCCGCGTTCCGGCCTCGCTCCGTGGCCGTGTCGCGGTCGTGCCAGCGGCCGTGGGGCCGCTCGGCTGAGAGAGGATAAGCTTGCCTTGAAGCTGAACAAGTGTCACGGAGAGCTTTTGCCGTGAAGGTCGCTGTCCGCTGTTAGGAGCGAACAACCCTCGGTTGTCAGCAAGGGCGGCCCGTTAAAGGGAAGTCAGGATTGACATCTGTGGAACGTGTTGCCGTATCCCGAGCAAATTATGTGAACGTGAATTCCACTTTAACTGTCTGTTTAAACCTACGTGCAATGTGACTAAGCCAATAACCCTGAGAAAGCAGACAGGTGGCTACTCTGCGTTTTGCTGAAGGAGAAGAAAACCACCCACTTTGGTCTGCGGAAACCTGGTAGCTCATCTGCAAGCTTGCTCTGAAATAAAGGAAAGCTAGTAGATGAATTAGTAGTTTGAATTGTTGAAATAAGCTTAGTTTTCTTAAAGCTATACTGAACTAGGTCACCTTTTCAGGCCAGTTACAGCGCTTTCCAAAGTTGCGCGATCGTTGTAGCAGTCTGGAGGGCTAACTAACAAGGGCTGAGCAGATCCAGCACAGGTGCAAGATGTTAGCCACAATTAAAGGTGTGAACTATTTGAAAGGTTGTATTTGAAATATAAGGCCTTTCACTTTTTTTTTTTGTCACTTGCAGAAAAGATTCAGCTGCTTGATCTGAAAGAGTCTTGGAAGCAAAGAAGTGGTACAAAAGGGACGTTGTTATGTCCACTGCTAATGAAGAAGATGTATGTAATCATGTGAAAGTGGTAGTCCGTGTCCGTCCAGAGTCTCAAAAGGAAAAAGATGGCAACTTTAGCAAAGTTGTTCATGTTGTTGACCGGCATATATTGGTCTTTGATCCAAAGGAGGAAGAAGTTAGCTTCTTTCATGGGAAAAGGCTGACCCATAGGGATATTAATAAAAGAACAAAGAAAGATCTTAAATTTGTGTTTGATGCTGTTTTTGCTGAAAGTTCATCCCAGCTGGAAGTTTTTGAGCATACTACGAAAAGTGTAATTGATGGCTTCTTAAATGGATATAACTGCACAGGTAACTTTGCTATTTATCTTCTTCAATTCAAAAACTTCATGAAATTCCTCAAGGTTTCTACCATTATATCCAACTGCTGCAGAAGCCTTAAAAAGGCTGAGATATAAATAAAGCACTTTGTTTTAATTTATAGATATGAGAGGCTGACTTTTTAGCCTACAGAAGTTAGGACAGCTCTACTCTATTTTGAAAATTAGTTCATGTTAAGGTTATAATAGACTTTAGAATTTTATCTGAAATATGCATGCTTATGAGGGGGAGTCCTCTGGAAAGAGTTATTCAACCAGAAGTTGTGTCACTGAGTGTGTGGTAGCCTGCTTTATGAGCTCTCTTTAAGAGCTTGGTTTTTTTAGATGGCAAATGGAACATTGTGAGGAAATGAAATACCTACCTGCAATAAGTTGATGGCTTAGGTTTATGAGAGTAAGCAAATAATATTTTCACGTAAATTGCCAGTGAATGATTTTGAACTGAACACTCAAAAATAAATGTGATTTTGAAACAGCTTTCTCGTTATAGCTGTAAAAGGTAAAGCCTAAGTAAGAAACTTGATCCGTTTATGACAACAGCTGTGCAGAATGACGGAGGCGTGTGACTGTCAATTTGACTTTTGTATTCTTGATTAGTTTACTGGTATAAATTGCATCTTTTTGCTTTGTTGTTTTTTGTGGAAATTCAGTGCTTGCATATGGTGCAACGGGAGCTGGAAAGACTCATACAATGTTAGGTTCCCCTGAAGATCCTGGAGTGATGTATTTAACCATGATGGCACTTTATAATTGCATGGATCAAATAAAAGAAGACAAAATATGCAATGTTGCCGTCTCTTATTTAGAGGTAAGCCAGTTCCTGTATTTAGTATGTTGTTTTTAATAAGACATATTTTAATAAATAAAGACAAGCTGGTTTTGCCTTCCCTGGCCCTTTCTGAGACTTTACAAAATATGTCCCTCATAAGAATGGAACTGAAATGTGCTCCACAAATTTGGTGTTGTTCATAGGCACCTGTTACTATTTTACAGAAGGCTGCCCAAAAAGGACAATCTTTTCTAATATATTCACTAAACATTCCAATGATTTCTGTCTTGCTGATCAGTTACATCCCTCTGAACATCTGTTGATGTGTACAAGAAAATATATTTCAGGACTTCACAATAGAATCCTGTAAACACTGTGAAATCACACAACAAAATGATATCTAATCCCTTTTTGATGATGTTTTTTAAAGTTTTCAGTTTATTTTATTTATCTGAGATACAGTAAAACTACTTGAATTAGAGCTACTATGCCAATGGTTAGCTCTTTACAAATATTCCTTTAGTTCTTTGTTGTCACCTTCTCTTCTCCTCTCCAACTTTTTTGCATCACAGTTCTGTTTTTACAAGTAGCTGTCTTGGCACTGCTGTCAAGCAGTATTAAAGTTGTTACTTTCTAGCCCCCTCAAAGTCTTAATGGAAGAGTAGTTAGTATTTGGGGGGGAGAAGGAGGAGGGAAAAGTTTGTTTTGCTATGTGCTGTTTCACGTGCTTCCACAGACCAAGAAATAAGGTATTTAAGAATTTTAACACAAGTACACTTGGATTAAGAAATCTCACTCAAGTGTGGATTATGAAGTGTAATAGAGGACAATAAATGCTTTGGATTCATGCTTGCTGCAAAAGTTTTTTGGTAAAAAGAGTAAACTTTTTTTTTTAATAAAGAATAAAGATTATTTACTAGCAAAGAGTGACTCCCACTTCAGTGGCTTAAAAAATTCATGCAAATTGAATTAATTGAATGTTTCAAGTTCAGTATAGGAAAGCCCTTTGGCAAAAACTCTACAGAATGTATTTGTTACTTTGTCTTAAAGAAGTTAAAAAAGACTGATTTCTGATTGGTTAAGTTTAATCCTGTCAAGTATGGTAGGCTAGTTTTATTAAAAGATTTTAAATTCTCTTTCAAAGGTCTACAATGAACAGATCCGTGATCTGCTAGTAAACTCGGGTCCTCTGGCTGTTCGTGAAGATACCCAGAAAGGGGTAGTAGTTCAAGGGCTAACATTACATCAGGTATGTAAATAGATCCTGAAATTCAGGAAGCCTCACAATGTGTTTGAGAAAATTGTAAAGTTCCCATTGATCTGTGAAAGTTGTATGCAATTTGGTAATTTCCTAGTGGGCTTTTTTCTGGCAATAATCACCAGTACCTTAGTAACTTGTGAACCTAATTAATTAATTATCCAAAAGCATGTTGTGGAAAAAAACCTGCTAGAATTCTTAAACACAAATGGATTAAAGCATCCAGTCCTTATTATTGAAAGGATACCATTAGTCTGATGCTCATCTTCAGGTTTTGGAAGATTTGTTTTTTGGCTAATACATCTTAGCATTTCTTAGAGAAACTCACTGCCCTCAGTGCCATCTTGGAGTTTTCTGCACCTTTGCAAGTCTTGTGTCTACATCTCAGGGTTGTTTTTTGTTTTTAAATAACTGCATTTGAAAAGTTTCACTTTAAATGGCTTTTCCAGGCCAGCATAGCAATTCTTTGGCAAAGTCAGTGACAGAACTTAGTTTTCCAATCTGAAAATCAACTCTTGTGGACCTATTTTCTTGCAGCCTTTTAGTGTGTGTTACATGCTATGTAGCTTCCAGCTTTTGTGTACATGAGATAATGATTAAACAGGTAACAATGTCATTAATTTCGTTCACACTGTGGACACTATACTTCCTAAAGCTTGGGTCTTGTGGGGAAAAAGATTAGTATATCACTGTTTAATACATTAGTACAAGAAAAAATAAGTCAGTCATTCTTAAATAAGACTTTTTCTGACTATGGAGAACCTTTGGAGATTTGTTTAAATTATTTACTAAAAAAAATTATCTGATTTAAATTTCTGCAGTTATTAAGTGCTTGCTTTTTGTGCCTTACTGCTTTTTAACTGAAAGTGCTTGTTTGAAGTGCCTCAATTCCAAAACAGGAAATTTCTTATTTCTAGGTAACTGAAATTTTAAGTTCCCTTTTTTTTTTTTTTTTAAGGTGAATGTTAATGTATTTTAGAATCAGTGTAGTATCTCCTATAGTTGATGAAAAAGAAAAAAAAATGTGCATTTATCTTGTGCTCTACCCTTAAAGCCTAAATCGGCAGAGGAAATTCTTCAAATGTTGGATTATGGAAATAAAAATAGAACACAGCATCCCACAGATGTAAATGCCTCCTCTTCACGATCCCATGCTGTCTTTCAGGTAAGATGATATAGCAGATATACAGTGGTTATTACTGTGAGGTGTAGTTGTTGTTTAAATTTGAATACAATGGAAGCTTTTGTTTTTAAGCTGTGTTGAACCTTAGTTTGGGTGAGAGGAGATTAAAGTTTTCCAGTTTACTGTTCTTGTTGACTTCTCATTCCTTGTGAGTATGTAAAGGTTCATAGTGATTATATTTGAAAAAACAAACTCAATGAAAAGCTCTTTAGGTCCAATAGTGTGAAGTACTACTCCTTAGAAGAAATATCTTTTCTGTAAAACTGCAATTTTGAGCTTTGAATATACTTCCATATTGTAATTTTATAAACTGAAAGTTATTGTTGTTTTGTTTTTTTTTTTTTTAATGCTTTCTGGTTTCATTATGTTGCTCAGCTTTTTTTCTAGGAAAAATATTTTACAGAATGCAGTTATACATCTGACTATAAACCAAGATTCTCAAATGGTACATTCTCATCCTGCTTATTTTGGTTAATGTTGATTTTTACACTAAAGTGTTTTCTTAATATTGTGGTATGTACCAAGTTTTAGAACAACTAAAGCAGTATACATTCCCTGAAAATATCTCCATACACATACTTGCATCATCAAAATGAAGTGCTGATTTTTAGTTTCCGTAGATGAGAGTTTTGCACGTGTTGTACAAATCTGCTAGAACTTAAGACTTCTCCAAAGATTATTGCCATTTGGTAACCACCACCTTATCCTTCTGACTCCTCTTAAACACAACCTGTGACATTTTAAGAAAATAATATTTAAAAGTTAGTCTTGTTAGCTAAAACTTCTTTTTCTGTTTGCTAGCACATGCTACAAAGCACATTATCTTTTATTATTTAAATGTTGCCATTTTAGGTTACAAAATAGTAAAGCAAATTTGAATTCTGGTCCTTGCATTACAGCTAAACTATTTAACTGTTAGGCAATTCTTAACTATATCTGCAGATTTAGGCAATGCTTAATAACTATAGCCAAAAGTTAGTATGTTGACATAGATAATGTCAATGCAAGTAGCTGTAAAATAAGCTTTCCAGAGCTCTACTGTCACTACTAATGAGAAAAGAGGTTAATAACGGATGGTAAATGTGTTAAATACTTCTAAACTATGTAATGGAGCAAAAGTCATTCCCCCTCTAAAAGGTTCTATGTTTTCTTATATATCTTAGACTTCTGTTTGAAATTGCCCTTCCCGGTTTTAATTTCCCCTGAGGTCTTGCCCATGGTTGTACATTTAAGCCAAAGACTTCTTACGAAGTTGTTCAGTTTGAGAGCTGCATTGTCGCCTGTGTGTGCTGCCTTCAATAAGGCACAAAGTGCAGTGCCACAGACTGAGATCAGAGAGCGAACTGCCTATTTGTTTCTTTACTTGCTGGGCTGTAATGTTTTACCTCCCTCACCTTTACTCAACAGGAAAAAGCTCTGGATTGTCTTATCTGGCATGCTTTGCATTCTTCTCAATTCATTTCTAAAAGTGGCAAGCAATTAAATAAATTAGGTAAATGTTGCAGACTTGTAGTACCTTCAACAAGAAGACAAACAATTCTGTGAACAGGGATGCTGAAGAGTTTGTCTTCTCCAGCCTACATTCTATATTTATTCTGGCAAATTGATCTCACTGCAGATAAATCTACTTGTTAGCAGAAGTTGCATATTCGCCAAATAAACTATACTGACAAAACTAGTATACCTGTATCTTACCACAATTTTGTTTGAATGTATGACAAAAGATGGATTGGTATACTTAATCAGATTTACGCTTCTTTTATTCATCACTTCAAACTATTTCCAGCTTACAGAGAGCAAAAGTGAACCAAATATGAATGCTTGCAGGTGAGAGGATTGTTTACTTGCAGGCAATGTAAGTAAAACCATAATGAAAACAAAGACCCTCTCATATCTAAATATTGTAGGAACAGGAAATACATAATTTTTCTGTGTGTGTATATATACATATAAAATATATATATATTTAGGCTGCAGCTTGTTTGCAATGGACTGAATGAAAACTGTCATCCTCAGTGGTTTTGTAAATACCTTTCATTTTATGTTCTGAAATGAAAAAGCTTCAGGTTTTATTTTTTGTTGCATGCATATTATATACACATTGTAAACTGGTGTGATGCATAAGAAAGTACAAATCACTGTCCTTTGACTGTTTACAAAATATTGTTACAGTAAGCATCTGACTTTGAAAAGCAAAACGCATAAGCTTTTGCAGCTCACGTATATTAAGCTCTGAATGACTTTTCTCTGAGGTCATTATTGTTGATAGTAGAATTCTTAAGACTGCTCAAACTAGTGTGAACATTTCTGGTTTTGAGCTTGAGGTAACTGACAAAGTCATTTCTGGACTAATCCCTCTGCATGCATTGTTTGTTTTTCTGTGTCCCAATAGCAGTAGTGGCCAGCAAAGTAGCCTCAGTTGTGTACAATGCACTGGGATGGGGGAGAGAATCGGAAGAGTAAAAGTGAGAAAACTCATGGGTTGAGATAAAGACAGTTTAATAGGTAAAGCAAAAGCCATGCATGCAAGCAAAGCAAAACGAGGAATTCATTCACTCCTTCCCATCGGCAGGCTGGTGTTCAGCCATTCCCCAGGAAAGCAGGGCTCCATCACATGTAACAGGAAGACAAATGCCATCATGCTGAACATCCCCCCCTTCCTTCTTCTTCCCCCAGCTTATATACTGAGCATGACATCATACAGTATGGAACAGCTCTGGGGCCAGTCTGGGTCAGCTGTCCTGGGTGTGCCTCCTCCCAGCTGCTTGTGCACTGGGCAGAGCATGGGAAGCTGAAAAGTCCTTGACTGGTGTAAGCACTACTTAGCAACAGCTAAACCATCTGTGTGTTATCAACATTACTCTCATCCTAAATCCAAAACACAGCACTATACCAGCTACTAGGAAGAAAATTAACTCTATCCCAGCTGAAACCGGGACAATTCCTAATCCAGTTAACTCTTGTAATGAGATAATCCTGAATGTTTGTTGTGTTTGTCTTTTGAGATGGTCTAGCTGTCAATCAAGATATTTAATTGCTTTCTCTTAAGTATCATTTTCTGTTAAGTGCACAAATTAGTGGTAAAAGTAATGAGTTGCTTTGTTAGACAATTGTATCGTGAATGTGCGATTTATTTAATTATCTACTAATATCATGTGTTCTCAAAGATAAACTAGTGCAGCCTTTGAATAATAGTGCGTTTAAGAGTGAATGGGTTTTAAGCCTTTTTCATAGAAGTGACTTTATGCTTGGGAGGAGGAGGGATTATGTGACTTATAAATAAGAATGTGTGTGTAAATAAATGGTTAATATAAATACTGCGTCTGCATCTGGCACTTTAAAGGAATATTGCTGTTACTAACTAGATTGGTCCAATGAATGCAACTGGAAGTTTAACAGATTTTAATTAATGTGTACTGGTTTAAGCTAAGCAAGTTCACAACCATACACTTTTTTTAAAGTGGGTTCTTAAATGCTCCATCTACTTGAGTGGTGTTAGCATCTGTAAGAAATAAGTACAAACTAGTCAATTAGTACTACAAGTAATTGCTTATGTCAGTTTCTCATCTATTTCCATGTATCTGTGACATTCTGCAAAACATGTCTTACCTGCTTATCCTTTATTGCCTCTTTGGTTCCACAGATATAAATGATGAGAAATCCCTATTGCTGTCTTGATTCCTCTTCATTTTTAAGTTTTCTGTTATTTTAAGAGTTGCTCTTTTTTGTAGTGATTGGTTATCTTTTATGCTGGTTTTGGCTTTTGTTGTCAACTTTATTGGAGCAGGACGTTTTCTAGAACTGACGGAGAAAGGAGTAAAAGTCTTGGCCCAGGATGTTCTGGGCTGATTTTAGAGATGCAAGTTTCGCCTTACTGTACCATCTGTCTTAGGTTTGAAATCTCTATCTAGGTCAGACAATTACTGCATCTGAAAGTAAAATCCCAATTGCCGCACTGTTCTGTTGAAAGTGTTCTGCTGGCAGACAAAGAAATAAAAAAGATTCTGCTTTGGGGCATTTCCTGTATCCCTTGAATTTTTATAAAAGCTTGAGTCATGCAACATAGTTTGGCTGTCACTCCACCTTTCCCTACTTCACTAATGATAGTTACTTGGTTCTGGTAAAGTGCTACCAGCCTGAGATAGCTACTTTGCCAAGGTAAGTACAGGGAAGTGGCTTTTTTTTTCTTCTTTTTCTTTTTTTTTCTTTTCTTTTTCTTTTTTTCTTTTTTTTTTAAATATTGTAGTAGAAATAGTACAACAAGACTTACTTGTATTGTTCGATATAAAAACATGTCTATTTGGTATAGACATACGTTTTGTGGCAAGTCATAAGAATTTTATTCACTCCCAATACTTGTCAATTTTTTTCGGCTACAAATTGCTGTGAAGACTTCATTTCTCATGCGCAAAGCTTAAAGCTACAGAACTGGTGAGAGATTGTCTTTATTAGTCAATCCCCTTATATGTATAGCAACTCTTTCCCAATTCACTATCTAAAAGTGCGTTCATGAAAGTGTCAGTAGCCATTAGCCTTATAAATGGCAAGGCACTCAACACAAAAGAAGGGGAAATGTATAGAGAATCCTGAAGAAGTAAAAGCCATCTAAGGATAATCGTAATTCTTACTGGCTGTATAATCATGCTCTGCCTACTGCCTCAAAGTAGGAAGCAAAAGCATTTAGTTCCTTGTATCTCTTGCACTGTGAAAATTTCAGGAAAGAAGGGATGAGGGGGAACCAGTGGCCTTAGGGGTCCTTTCCAAAAGACTCTGGAGTAGTATGTGTTTTCACAGCAGTAACTGAGTATTGTTCTCCTGTTAATGGTAGTTACAGTTCAGTCTAAGCTACTGGAAGTCCAGCCTTTTTCCTGGTTTATCCCTATATATGTGTATATATATCTCTCTCTATCTCTTTATGGGATTCTCTTAAAGGTGCCTTTCAGTAGAAAGTGCAATAGCGTGGTATACATCTTGAATATGGAAGAATCAAGAGTGATTTTAGCTATAAAATCCATTTGAAGCTCACCAGTCTTTGCCACTGTGGTAAGCCCCAGCCCTGTTGCTTGCTTAATCCTCTGCAGCAGGATGGGGGAGAGAATCAGAAGGAAAAAAAGCGAGAGGGAGAGGGAAATACCTTGTGGTTCACTTAATAAGTGAAGGGGGTGGTGGGGAAGCAGTCACTTGCCATTGGCAGACTGATGCCCAGCCAGTCCTCAAGCAATGGCTGCTGTGGAGAAACTTTCGGTCAGTTAGGGTCAGCTGTCCCCTTGCAACCTCTTGCCCACCGCCTTGACAGGGTACAACTGCTGTTCAGCAAAAGCTAAACACTGGTGTGTTATCAGCACTGTTTGGGTCACAACTCTGAAAGCAGCAGATGGGCTGCTATGCAGAAAAATTAACTCCGTCCCAGCCAAACCCAGTGCAACCATGTTCTGCTTCTTTTTCCCTACTAATACCTGAAGCAGGTGAGTTTAAGAGGTAAGTGTCAGAAATGGATTCACTATTTTCCATTAGGCCAAACTGCCTGTTGGTGTTAGATATGTACCAAAAGGTTTAACTTGGATTCTGAGAAGGATTCCAATAAGGTTTTATGAAAACAGTTGTTACGCTGTAAAATTAACTTACTGCTTAGAGTAACAACAGACTGTTTAGTGGTTACTTTTTAATTATTTTCTTTTTTTTTTATTGTAGATTTATCTAAGGCAGCAAGATAAAACAGCTAGTATTAATCAAAATGTTCGCATCGCCAAGATGTCTCTCATTGACCTGGCAGGATCTGAACGTGCCAGCGCAACAAGTGCCAAGGGGGCTCGTTTTAGAGAAGGAACAAATATTAACCGCTCCCTGCTAGCTCTTGGAAATGTCATTAATGCCTTGGCAAACCCAAAGGTATGTGCTGCTTTCACCTCCTAGTGTTGTGGAAACATTTTTAAAAATGGTAATTATTAAATGTGTCACTAGCTCTATATATCATATCTGCTTTGACTCTTACTGTATCTTTGGAATTTATTCCTGGGATATCCTAACGGAATATATTTAAAAAATGTATACTTAAGGTATGTGTAGAGTCATTCTAATTTAAAAAAAAAAAAAAAGTCTCTGTAAACTTTGAGGAGAGAAAAAAAAAAAACCACCTGCCTCATCTTTTCAGTTGCTGAATCATCTGATGCAACTTCAGTTTTGCCACATTAGCACCAGTGCTGAAATTAACTTCTACCTGAAAGAGAAACAACTCTTTTTTTTTTTTATGTATCCTTATGTATTTCACTTCTGCTGATGCTGATGTTGGAACCAGCATCCCTTTGACTGCCTTAAGTCAAAGGCTTGTTTAAATGAACTACAGGAAGTTTTTTGTCTGTGTAAGAATATTGGAGGAAGACATCTTGGGTTTTGTTGCTTAGGCTTAGAATAGAAATGCTAAGGCTTTAAACAGGTTTAACTGCTTTTGATTTTGCCTTGTTATAGGCTAGTCATAGAGGTGAATAAGTTTTGTTTCTGTCCTGCAATCAGGAAGCCTAGGATTCATATAGCTTTAATTAGAAAGGTTCTTGCCCTCCAGTTATATATGTACGCTGCTCTTGGTCTTACACTGCTCCTGCATATTAACAAAAAAATGGGGTTTTTTTCAGTGTTAATGAAGTATATTTTTATGGTTCAGTCATTTAATAAAACATAGATGCTTTTTAATTTCCTGCAGGAACTAAAATTATAATACCAGGGCTCGTGTACGGCATTGAAAACAATGGTCTTCCTATGATATTCCTTGTAAGCTCTTCTTGCTGCCTGCAGAGTGAGAAGGGGCATTCTGGCTGTGGATGATAGGGGGAGTTGATATCCTACCACAGCTTCTGTCTGTGCTGTAGATAGCTACTTCAGTATCTTATTATCTGGTCTAGCAAAATTCCCCTGTTTACCCATTTGTTTAAAGAATAAATATCTTTTAAGGTAACTCCAGAGTATATATTATTCACTTCTGAAATGTAACCCTGTTAAAGCCTGAAGTCCAGGAAAGCTCTCATTGAGTAATGAGATTACATTGTTGATACTTCTCACATCATCATTTTCCTTTAAGATTTTTCTTATGGGTTTCCACCATCATCTCTGTGATAGCTGAATGAAAGACAGTCCCGATGGGAGAGAGTTCTCAAAAATAGTGTGCAGCTCCCTAAGGATAGTGTCAAAGATGAATGTACCTGCTTTTCTTACTCACCTTTTTCAAAATCAAGCGTATGTAGAGAAGCTTGCATGAGTAAATAAATAGCTTGACAAGGACAAAGATTTTTCCAGAGGTTTATGCCCTTTAATCTTAGGGAAGGAGACTTTTATAGGAGAAAACAACACCTATCCAAAGTTGTTCTTTTGTGCTGTTCCACACACACACCCACACCCTGGTCACAGTAGTGAATTAGTCTCCTGATCTGGCTCATCCACTCAGGGGAAGGAGTGGGGACAGTTACATGGGAGAATGATAAAACCTCCTGAACTTTTGCCAAAGCAAAGTCCGTTGCCTACAGCTACACCCTTTTTGTCCTTCTGGTCAGCTAGCAATTTCCCCCTTCAAATATGCCAGGGGAAAATGATCAGAGCTTTTAATTCCCTTCCTGGTGCCACATCTTCTTATCACCATCTTGTTGGAGTGGGAGGCAGAATTTAGAATCTGTACCATTGACATACGTAAGATTCTTCATGTTGACTTATTTGGTGTGGGATTGTGGTCCTAGTAACGTAACTTTGTACTGTGAGATGAAGATTCTGTAGATGTGATTGAAAAAAAGCTTCACAAAGCAGACTTTAGTTTGCCTGGAAAGGTTGTGGGGTCTCCATCCTTGGAGATATTGAAAACTCAGCTGGGCATAGTTGAGCTTGCTCTAGCTGACCCTGCTTTAAGCAGAAGGATTGGACTAGATGATCTTGAGAGGTCCTTCCCAACCTCGATTATTCTGTGAACTGAAAGTAGTTTAATGTTGCCTACCTTTCTGTGAGTTGCCCACATCACAAAAATAGTTGTTATGTATCCAGACATCAGAAAGTAACCTGGCTGATACATGTGTTATAAAGGTATTAAACAGTTCCAAGAGATTTAAAACTGTTTGAGATGTATATGTACTTTGAGGGAAAATTACTTATCTCAAAGAAAATTTCCAAGGCTGTTTGTCAGGTTTTGTGGCATTCGTGAAATTCTAAGCAGGCTTCTAGACAGGTGATTATTTAAAATACAGTTGACTAATCCATAAACATGCTATAACTCTCTTTCTAGAGCAAGAAACAGCACATTCCATATCGAAATAGCAAGCTTACTCGTTTATTGAAAGATTCTCTTGGAGGAAATTGCCGAACAATAATGATAGCTGCTGTCAGTCCGTCTTCTATGTTCTATGATGATACATATAATACTCTTAAGTATGCAAATCGAGCAAAGGATATAAAGTCTTCTGTGAGTATCTTGGTATTTATTGATCTTTTGCCAAAGTATAATAATATAGTATTAAAAGAAGCAGAGTTATTTCTTTTAGAGGATTATAATCTCCTTCATTTTTGTCCCAAAATTTTGTTCAGTTACCTCTTCTTTCTTACAGTCAACTCTTCATCATCTGAGTGATAGATGTGGTAGATACAGAGACAGTAGAGCTGACTAGTTCTGGCCTAAAAGCAACATGGCTTCATTAATGGGATTATGCTGCCAGTTTGAAAGAGTTTGTTTTGTGAGCCTCAAATTTTGAAATAGTCTTCAGCTGGTAGAATTCACAGCCAGTTTCAGGACCTTATTATTACATTCTCAGAACTGTGAAGAATATTAAAGAAATGTCTAAGCAGTTGTACAAGAGCCAGTCCAGGTTTGTTACAGGT
Source organism: Nipponia nippon (assembly GCF_047370975.1). Taxonomy (NCBI): domain Eukaryota; kingdom Metazoa; phylum Chordata; class Aves; order Pelecaniformes; family Threskiornithidae; genus Nipponia; species Nipponia nippon. The sequence continues at coordinate 7,360,926 of NW_028262291.1, read as the reverse complement.
AGAATTCAGCTGGAGCCAAGAAAAGGTTGTGAGATTACATTGATAAATGAAAAGCTACTGGGGTGTCCTGCCTTCTGCTCTCTATTGTCCAGATTATTCTGATTTTTTTTTCTCATAATCCTTTGTATCGCAGCGCCTAACTTATTTTATGGGGTTGACTGTAGTTTGCATTTGTTGCATACTTAAAGATAGTTTTTATAATAAAATGCACAAAATAGACATTAAATAGTAAAACCAGCTGAATAAATGCAAAATGTGATTGCACAAGTAAATGTATTCAGTTTTTGCATGGGTATGCAACAGATTATTGCAAAAGCTGAGAGTCATGTTTTTGTTGTGCAAGTCAGGATTGTATTCGTCCCTTTCCCCATAATATAGTGCAAGTGTAATTATCTAGTACTTATACAGTGTATTTATTATGCAGGAAAACATGAAGGAGCCTTCTTAAATTCTAACTTGTTTCTGTTTTGTTTTTTTAACAGTTGAAGAGCAATGTTGTTAGTTTGGACAGTCACATAAGCCAGTATGTTAAAGTTTGCAATGAACAAAAGAAAGAGGTATGTCAAAATCTATTGTTAAAAGTTTCAAAGATTGTTATAACTTTGAATTCAAAAAAATGTTCACGGGATTGAACCTATAAGGCAATATTGTCCTAATTCTCCCGTATAGTGTTTTGAAGTAAGAAAGATGTTTTGTATTCTAAGAGGAATATCACCTACTGCCATTTGTAAAGCTTTTCAAGACATAAGCACAGAATGACAGGTTTAAAAAAAAAACAAAACAAAAAAAAACCCCAAAAACCTATATGCCAACTAAAAGGTACCTTTTTTGATTTAGATCCTAATGTTGAAAGAGAAACTGAGAGAATATGAAGAAAAGCAAGCAAGCATTCCTGAAAATCATAATGCAGCAGTTCTTTCAAACAACCAGCAAGTGGAAATACAAAGGTAAATTAATCACGTTATGATATTGCTTCAAAACTGGAGTTTGCATAACTTGTAAAAGCATTTGTAAAACAAACTTACTCTTTTCAATATTGGTTTCCTCGTTTTTAACATTGCTTTACTTAAACTAGGTGTGGCTTTACATAGCTTATCACTTCTTTTCAGAACAACTTGGTGGTGGATTTAAAACAAAACAAATATTGTGTGCTTGAGGAAGTATCCTGATATTAACCTTCTAGGCAAATTATTCAGTAAAACACTGCAAGATAACCATGTACTCCGATCCTCAAGAAGCTGACATAACTCACTCTGACATCTTAATTTACATCAGTGGTGAAGGTCTTGCATCTACAGTTACTTTCTTATGAAGTATTTACTAAATTGACAGAAGTGCAGCAATGTCGGTATTCTGTGGATTATATTTATTCCCATCAAATTTTCATTAGAACTGCTCATATCAAGAGTGTTTATGATAAGAAACTGAATCTTACTAAAAGTTACGATCAGTGTGCATGTGGTTTTTAAAATGCTTTTGTGCTCGGTTTTTTAAAGCTTATCAATAGCTTCATTACTGTAATGAAGATATTTCATGGGAAAGTCAAGTATTTTTGTCCCAAGGCTATGAATGTTATTCTGTGTTAACATGCAGATTAAATTCTACCATTAATAACACAAAAGATTTTAGGACAAGTGTTCTCCTAGGAAACTCCAGAGCTCTGTAGGGCTAAGAAGTTCTTTTCTACTACCAAAAGCTAAAGTTTTTGGAGAAAAATAACAACCATCTTTAGTCTTGGTTGTTTGAAGTACCATGTTGTAAAGTAGGTTTTCAGAAAAACAAATCAAATGTAAATTTTATAAATTTCTTATCCTATTTTGAGACAATATTTTGCAAAATTGCTATGACTTGATTTTAAGTCACCTTGACTTTTCAGATCTGATTTCTATTGTTGTTCTTGTGTTATTGGAAGGATCCCCATGTGAGAGCACTATCCTTCAGAAATTGAGTGCACGTGTGTGTGTACGCGTATGTGCGCACACACATGCAGTGGCAGATAAAAATGAAATAGTGATTGTGAAAGGTTTAGTAGCAAAAATATTCAGTGCAAATCAGTATTTGTGGGAGGTACAGGGCTGGGATATGGTCATTCACTAAGGTGTTACCAGGAAGAACACTGAAAAATTGGTGAAAGTCCAGAGATGAAAAATAACTGCCAGCCAGACAATCAACTAAAAATTCATCAAATCAAAATACAGCAAAAAAGCCAAGCAAACAAACAAAGCAACTAAATAGCCAAACAACTGGTCTGTATGTGAGCTGAACAATAACCTAACGATAGAAATGGAATGATAAATGTAACTAAATAGAGTGGTGTTATATTTGAGTGTTATGTAATAAAGAAATACAATACAGTTAAGAAAGGGGGGGAAAGTTGAACATAATAGCAACAAAAGCTTCCTGATAGATCTGCCTATGGAACAGTCTTACTTGGAGGATGATAGAAGTCCATCTCACAGGACTTTTAATACTAGGCAGAGTCCTTTAATAACAGGAGGGGAAAAAAAAAGTTGCTCTGGTAGGAAGCTTACCTTCATAACCCCAAAAATGTGAAAATGTCTTACAAGTAAGAGAAAGTTACTATAATTTTAAAGTTATATTATCAATAAACTGGTGAAGATCTAAACTTTTAAAATTGAGATGACATGTTTTGGAGAGAGGGACAGTAGAATATTTAGAAGGCTCTTTTTTAATAACTCTAGGAACATGTTACCAAATAGAAATTGACTCTCTCTTGCATTATACAAAAATTCCAAAACTGTACTCTATGTTCTAATGGTGGTGTTTCTCTTCTCAGCCCAGTTTAGTTGTTTTAGTAATCGGGGGGGGCAGGAAACGACACATGCACAGGGCAGGAAGGAGCATATGAATGCTAGCTTTCCTCAAAGCTAATTAAGAAGGTCATTTTTGTGAGTAGACAGAATGTAGTTTGCATAAATGACAGCAGCTGCCGCTACCGCTGGCCGATACTACTTCGGCAGTATCCTTCCTGCAAGGTTTGAAAGAAGCAAGAACTTGAAGTTCTTCCCACAAAAAGTTTAATTTATGTTTGTAGGTTCCTTACTTTCTATTGCTTTTGTATTTCTTGGTCTCTCTTCGTGGTGATGTTCCTGTCATTTTTTTCTGATGTGACAGTCTCTCATGAGAGCACACAAAAAGTAACAAATTAAGATGTGATGTATGAATTTGTTGCAGAAGTCAATCTATTCCATAAGAAGGTTAGGTTTTGGTGTGAAAGTCTTTCTGGATCTGTCTCTGCATATCTCATTACATATTTCTGAGAATTATTTGCCTAGGTTTATTCAGTTAACTTTTTTTTTTTATTGGCCCTTTGAATGTGGTATTTTTTAACCTGGAAAACCTTCTGAAGCAAAAGTAAAAACCCATTCAAAGCAAAACGCTCTCTAACTGAGGTTCATTTTACTGGCATTCCAGAGGTTTCAGTAAACCTCTCATTCAGGTTATTTAAATTTAATTTTCAAAAGAAGTGTAGGTTTCTAAGTCATGTTGATAGTTCTGACAGTTTTCCTGCATATTTTTGCACTCTAGGTCTTTAAGGTTAATTTAATTCCCTGTGATTTGCCGTTTATTTCATTCTATGTGTGTGGGAAGAATCAGTCAAGGGCAAGGTCTGTAAAATGTCTTTTCAAAATGCTGGACATATTCTATGCCAAGATTTCTTTGCCAAGAATGTTTGTTCGGGTTTTAATATTCTGGAATATCCATAGAGACACATGTAAGCTTACCCCATTCCCTCTAGATATCAGCAATAAAGTGGATGTTGCATTCTCTTCTTCTTCATGAGGATCCTGTCAGGTTCATCCTACTGATGGTGTGGGTGATTAGTTCATTTGCCCCCCCCCCCACCCCCCATTCATTTACAGGTCTTGAAGATATTCTGCTTCTCCCTTCCATTTGGGACAGGGTAGAGAGCCTTATCCACAGTCTTGTGTTTCAGTCTTGTGTGGCTTTTACTTCACTTTTACCTGGAAGAGATTCACTGATTACACCACTTGCTTCTTCAAATGCAAAGATCATTCCTGCTCCCTCTGTTGTCTAAATCTTGGAGATGCATTGTCTGCCAGCCCTTCGAGTCTTGAGCTTGTTGAGGTAAACAGTGGACACTGGCTTTGGAACTACCACCGACAGGTCCACGAGCAATTTGAGACTAGTTAGTCCAGAGAGTTCATACCCGGCATATGCCTACAGGATTAGTTTGTTATTTTTAAGTGAAGAAGAGAGGGTAAAGATAACTCCATAAGAACAGAATTGTGCTTACCAAAAGAGTGAATCCAGCTCAAGGAAGGAGCTTTGCAAAGGCTTCTATACTTGATGCTATATTTGGGACATTGATGATTTTAAGTACACAAAGAGTTGATTTACCAGTAATAGTTCCTCACAGTCACTGTACATACAATCAGAATCTGTGGCCTCTCTTAAGTTATGCCCAGGGTTTTACTGTGAGGGAAATTGAGAGGGACAATTCACCTTCATTTCTTATTGCTGTGTTTCCCAGGCAGCTGGGAGGAACCATGTTTCTATGGATACTATGGAAGAAAAAAAATTCTCTAACCAGTTGTGCAGTAGATAGTATAATAGTGCAAATTGCATAGATAGTAACAGTGTAGGATAAGAGCTCTGATACTCTGCAGCTGACTATTTTATTCCTTAAAGAAATATTATTTCTACATTACATGTGTGTTTAGTACACATTTTTACCTAGATCGATAGCATTCTCTGGACACTTTTATGTAAAACTGTTGAATTTCTAAAACTGCAGAGAAGAACCCTTTTGTTAATTCTGTTTGTTTTTTTAAATGAGAGTAATGAAACACCAGAATAAAAGACTAGGAGTTATTCAAACTCTAGAGACTGAAATGGAAAGGCTACTTCTGAAACACACTGGCAAGAAGTCAATTACATGTCAAGAATGTCTCTTCAACTTGCTCTCTCATTGAACCTATGTGTTATTTTATAGTATTTTTATGGTATTTAATTTTATGGTCTTTTATACACTGTATAACAACCTCAAATGTTGCATTTCTTTAGAATGCATGTTAAACTGTGCTTTTATTCTTACGTAAAGTTCTAACAAGTCAATAGGATGTTATGAAATGGCTGGTATACAAGGTTGGTCGTTATTGAGATATACAGTATCTTTTGGGCTATTCTATACTGCATTTTCAATATTCAGGAGTAAAGTGAAAAAGTACCACCACTGAAAGTTATATTGCAACGTGGTAATGCTTCCAGGCTTTCTCCTTATCCTTGTTATTCTGATTTGCATTGCAGGCTAGGGGTGAGCAGATTTTGAGGCTATTTAAACATTGGTCTCCTTGGAATAACTGTTAAGTACCTTCTATCACTAGTTTGTTTCCCCCCCCCCCCCCCCCCCATTAGCCAAGTATGTGTTAAAACATTGTGGATCTTCTGATTTTTGTCGTCCATTAGTGATTAAAATTGTACAACAGAACTTCAGAGAAAGTGAGCAACTGAAGTCTCTTGTGGTTTCCCTTTTTTGAGAGAGAGATAGCAGGTTTTTTGAAGGAGACCTTGTATGTCTATGGCAACAGTAGTCTGATCTGTTTAATAAATTGGTAGCATAAGTAGAGAACATAGGTATTTAGTACCTTTTGGAGGTAGAGGTAAGACATGTGAAGAAGTTGCAGATGTCTTTCTTTTGAATCCCAGTGTCATCTTCATAAATACAAGGTTTATTTTTAGTGACCCCTGCCTGCAAAATTTCACATCCCATTTCCAGTTCAAGTACATAAAATCTTTACTTATGTACTGACACTTTATTTAGTGCTCATCTACAACAGGCCTTACTTTTTTCCTCCTAATTTTTTTATATTTATTTTATTAACTTGGAATTTAAAGTTCTCCTTGTAAAGGAGATGGTCATAAAAAAAGTCATCAGTAAGCAATCAGTTATTTATCCTTTGGTTCTAATAGATACCAAGAAATCCTTAAAAATGTGTTTGCAAACCGTGAGGAAATCAGAAAAGAATACCTCAAGGTGGAAATGCGCTTGAAAGAAAACGCGCTGAAGACATATTACCAGAAACAATGTCATGAACAAATTCAACTGATGTGCTCTGAAGAAAGAGTAGAAAAGGTGAGTTTTCTGTAATGTAATACAAGATAGCATCTCTCTTCATTTTGCTGTACTAATGTATGAATTTTGCTTAAGTAATTATATAATTTAGTTAATGCTTAAATATTTAATTAAAATGGGACACAGTGATTATCACTCGGATAAGTAGTAGTATTGCCAGGTGTGCTATTTTTTTCCACACAGCACAGAAAACTGTTGATGTGCTTATTGATGCTAATTGTGAAAACTTTTCAACTTGTCCTTATGTAGGCTTGATGTCATAGTTACTTAAGACCTGGCTAGACTTAGGAGACTCGTGATGTTCTTGTCCAAAACCAAAGCATGTTACCGTATGTATGGTACAGCCATTGAAGCTGTTATCAAGCGGAGAAATCCATTTGTGTTTCATAAGGAAAAGCATGGACTTTGTGCTAAACAAGACAGATTCTTATCATTGATGTTTTCAGTTGTCACCAGGAAAATGTTTGGATAGCTGCATAAGGACAGAGTCATGTGAACTAAAATAATTACATTTAGTTGCCCCAAATTTTAAGAGAAGAATCTGGGGGCTAAGTATGAACAATTGTTGTTGTGCAGCATTAACTGCTTGTGTCTTTCTAGAAGAATCAAAAAACAAGTAAGCATGGTTAAATAGTATCTTAATTTTTCTGATAAAAGTCAGCTTAAAGAAATATATGTTTTATGTAGATATGAAGTTGAGGGTGGGGCTGATTTTGCTTAGTCACAGTAACAATCTGTATTTGGCTGAAAGTGATAGTTTACCATATGACTATTTTTTTCCCCAGTGATTCACATGAAATTTGGTCCTTAGATAAATGTCAAAGTGAAAATATATCACACATTTTTGCTTGTCATTAATGAAGATATTTCAAGTGACTAATGTGTTCTAGAATTCTCTTTTATGCCATAGAAGCTCCAAAGAAATATTTTCTATCTGTGCCATACTTTTACATACTGCTTACAATGGAGTATAGCTGTATGTCTATTCATAATGAGGAGTTATACCTTCGTACACTCTATTTCATAGTTTTATGAGCTGATTTAACTTATTTTGAATGTTAGCAGTGTTGCAATCAAATGTTGGTTTTGCCATTAGTTAACTTATAGATGTGATTTACTAAGGGTCAAGTCACTGTCCTATAAGTATGATGCCTTACTTATTAAGGCATGTAAGTCACTGTAATGGTAAAATTAAATGTCCTTTTGTGACTACTTTGGAACAAATTGGTTTTTAATTTGGAATCCAGTCATTTGATTACCAAAGTGACTGCTCACATTTCCCTTGTGCACTATAATGCTTCTTGTATCTTTACACATTTGCTATTTTCCTGAATACCTCTGGGTTTTCTCTCTGTAAGATACACTGTTTGGCCACAAGGTTATTTCTGAAATACTGATTTTTAAGGGAAAAGTTTTACTTTATAAAGTATTTTGTCATTTTACACTTAATTGTCTGTGCTCAGTAACTAGATATAATAATGATTTTAGGTATGTTAACACGAAGCAAATGATATCTATACTTTAACAACCCCAGTTTGAACACTTTAATTCAAAACAATGATTTTGGAAAGAAGGAAAAAAAACTTACGTATCAGTTTAGGTTACCTTAATCTCTGTTTTTACAAATGCTTTCTTGTTGCAAAAAATTTATCACAGTTTATCTTGTGAAATTCAGTCCATCCTGGATCAAGGATAAAACATTCCCATTTTCCACATAACTGCCCCTGTCTCCAGCTTTTTTAGAACTTGGATGCTGCCCATTTAAAGGGCCTGTTTACATCCTCCTGTCTAATGCCCGTTCCTCCACTTGTTACCTGTTTTTCTGTATCTGTGTTGTTTTCCTGTTGCATGCTAGGTATTGGCTGCAGCAGTGTTGGCCAGGAAAGCTTTGTGCCAATAGAACATGTGTAGAGCATTCCTCTTTGTATGGAAACAAAACGTTAGTATGTGCCCCTGTGTTATCGTTACTTTTAACTATCTTGCTGAGTTCGAAGAAGTCTATTCAGTTTTGACCTACTTTATCTTGAAGGTTTCTGCATCAGTCATGGAATCTGTTTTACAATTTTTTTTTTTTTTACTTTTTTTTATTAAGACACAGCAAAAAACTGCTGGTACTTTGATAGGCTTTAAAAAAATATATTAGATTAAAAATCAATTCTCCATTTCTGATTGCCACTTTAACATTATTTTTACTCTTTGGAAAAGGAGCATATTCCTGGTAGGCAGTCCATTTATCTTGGTTTCAGTTTTTCTGCTTACTGCAATTGCCCATGCTGGGTCCAAAAATGCCTGTTGAACATGTCCCAGTTCTTCAGCCCAGGAGGGATGATTTCTTCTATATATCTTGTGATTTTTTTATTATTTTTTTTTTTCCCAATTACAAAACAGAGTAGCAACCAGGTATCTTGCCTAGGACTACTTGTGTTCCAGAGGCTGTGTACAGCTAGCACACATAACCATATTTTTTTCTATTGTAGCACATTGATGTAACATGTCCTTTCTTCCTGGGAACCTATGGAATGGGTTCATCAAATGGTGGGATATTGTTAGTACACCGCCTTCAATCCTAATACCTCTCCTGCACTGTGTAAATGCTGAAATATGCAAAACAATGCATTTGAATTTCTCTGCTTCAGCAGTCCTGAAAGCTCTTCCCTAGTCTCACTGGTCAGAGGGAACCAGTGATCATTGCGAATTTTAGTCTGACAGTTAACTCTTCCTCCTGGTACTTTCCCCAAGGAGCTGGTCAAAGTGACTTTGTCTTCTCAGGATCCTCTGTCATCTTAGCAGATAGGACACTCGAAAGTGAAAGCAAAGTGAAATTCTGGCCAGAATATAGTCTTTTGACCTGGTAAGTTGCCTGGAGCACACATGTAGTTCAGGTGTCTTTCTCATGCTGGTTCTGTGTTCTGCACGCCATGTGTTGAAGTAAGCATTTTGAAAAGTCAGCTTAAGAAATGCAATCTGCATCTCTCCACGTACTGTACTGTTCCTGCTTTCTACAGTATGTTCACCAGTTAGAGCCATTTCTACTTTGTGCAACATTAGAGAGGTACATTCAGAGTTTCTTACGACGTTTTGTAATAGAACTAATTTGGCCTGCTCTTCTAAATATGTAGATTTATTCTAATTGAAGTTTTCATTTAGAGTGTTCATTCTGGAATGTATGAGCGTAGAGATTTAGGTTATAGTTTTTAAAAACTAACTCGGTTCTGTATGTTTTTTGTTGAGTGTAGCAATATACTTCAAATACTTGTGGGTTTTTGGTGTGTTTGTTTTTTTTTTTTAACTAACTAAAGTTTAGGCATAGCTGAACTCTGAACTATATCTAAAATTAATGTTCTCTATGACTAATTGAGTCAGTGACCTAATTTTTAAAGTATACTGCAAACTATAGTTGTCCTCTGAATAGAAAGTCCCCTTTGCCTCGTCAGGATACTACCTCATTCATATCCAACTTGCTATTGCTGGTTTTGTGCCTTTTTGTTGACAGATTTCAGAGAAGCATCAGAAGAATTTTCGTGCTTGAAGATAGAAGGTTTTCCTTTTGCCAAATACTTTATCCTTTAGTGGGCTTTTTCTAGGACATGCTGCATTAGGAAAACAAAGCACATAAAACTTCATATTCATGCTTGAGTTACTAGAAATTATTATGTTATGTTATATCTAGAAGTGTGTTTGTGCACATGTAGTTTTTCCAGTCTTTCTAACTTAATATAATTATGGCCTAGAACAGAAATTGATCAAATCCAATGTATTATTCTTTAAAGGAATAATCAATCAAATAACTATATTCTCTGGCTTCCAGGAAAAAAAATTTGAAAATGTTTAAATATAATTCGGTAATGTCCGTAAGGAGAATGTGCTGCTTCACTTCTATTCAACTGGTCAAAAATGCAAAATGTTTGTTACGTCCAGTTGAGTATAAAAGTATGGAAAAAATCTTTTTTTATATAGATATTTGTGAACATCATTTGAAAGTTTTCCTCTTAAATGCTGATTTTTAGGCCACTGGCAAGCGGGATCAAAGGCTTGCAATGCTTAGAACCCACCGCATACACATGCAGAAGAAGAAAGAAGAGGAGATCGAACATTTTGAGGAAAATACCAGTTGGCTGCATCGTGTTGAAAATGAAATGCGCCTCCTGGGTCAAGATGGGTGTATTCCAAAGGTAAAATGCCTTTCGCTTCAAGGGCAGATTTCATGCATTGTAGAGAACATCTGACTATAGCTAGGAATAGAATTCTTTTTTTCCCCTCTTTGTCTTGCTTCTACTCATGGCTTCTGCTTTAATTCTTTCAGGGTGGTTTCAAATTCTAGTGTTAGCTGTTTCTGTTTTTCTGCTGTAAAAGTACTTCATTGTTTGTGCAAGTATTCCTTGTTCATGAAAGTATAGAATTACATACAAAAATGCATGCTAAAGGGGAATAAGTATGATACGGCTGAGCAGTTCAGATGGTTGCCAGAGCTGATCCTGCTCCTGGCCATACGCTTCTATTCTTGCCTTTACAGTAGCTCCTGATGCTTGTCTAACCATGTGACAATCTAATTCATAGCCTGGCTAAAAAAACCTTCTTTTTTTGGAGGGTGCTAGGGGAGGAGTGGGAAGGGGGAAGGAAGTGGGAAGTTGTGTTCTCTGCCAGGTTTTAGCAAGTAGAGTCAGCTCAGTGCAGCCTCAGACAAGCACCAGAGCTGGCAGAAGAGAGGGGATGAAGGTCTGTGCAGGAAGAAGAAGAGGAAAAGAAAGGTGGGGAATTGTTCCTCCCTGCTTTTTAGTTTCAGCCAGCAATTAGAGTGGCTTAAATGATAGTGTAATGAGCACTTATGTGACTCATATAATGGAATATATTTCAATATCTGTATTTTTATTGGGATGACTAAAATTTGTTGATACTTTAAAAGAAATAAACTTTAAGGTATTTCAAACAAGATGTTGGCATCTCAGGACGATGACTGAATACAGTGAAGACTTGTCCTAGACAATGTCACTGAAATTCAGAAATGGAGCAAGTGCACAGGAAAAGAGGCAAGCATGTGTTTGGGCACGTGTAGATAAGCATACATGCGTGCCTGTTGGATTCTTAATGCTAATTACAGCACACCTGGTATTTGTCAAAGGAAATCTACAAAGCAATATTTATGCATGTAAATAAGAATCAAACAGTTCATACTTTTCTACCATAAAACTTGATCATAATATAGATCCACTCCATCTTTACTCTTCAATATAGGATGTATTAATATTATTTTTAGTTTAAATTTTGTTACTCACTTTTAGTTTGATGTCCGGTTGTTTTGGTTTTTTTCTTGCTAATTTCCCAAGGAACTCTCTAAAGATCTGCAGTGTTGCCATTTAAGCCTGGAAGTTAAGGACCTGAAAGCCCAGATTGAGCACATGTTATCTCTGGTGTCCCTTCAAGATCAGCACTATAAGCAGACAGAAAAGTAAGTGTGGTTTCATAGCAGGCCTGATAAGACTTCTATTCTGACATTTGTAACTTCAGAAGACGTATCTGTAGAATTTAATTTTAGTTGAAACAGAAGCAAGATTTTTCTCAAACTTTTTTTTTCTGTGTTAGGATTGTGTTTTCTGAAGCAAAAAGATACGCAAAGTAATAATCACTTCATAGATATTGGTCTGTATCCACCATTGTTTAAAAGCAACTGCAGGGATAGTCTAGTGCTTCTTATTTCTATTTAATTTTCTTCTTTGCATAGTTTTTACAAATCATTCAATAGATCACAGTATCTTATTTTCCTCTGCTGTGTTGAATAGCAGTATTGATTTTTTTGTAAGTGTTTGTGTTCTCTTTTAATTCCTTGCACTGTAGACAATAATTTACCCTGTATTAGAAGTTGTTACCATTAAACCCTTATATAGCTAGTTCAACTGAAAAAAGCTGTATTTGCAGGTGAGCATCAGCTCTTTTTCTATTATCAGTCTCAAAAATGTTGGAGACTAGCTTTCAGAGTGTGACATAAGGAATAGGAAGTAATTGTGAATCTGTTCCATGAATAAGTATATTAAGTTTATAATTAAATCATTGCAAAATGAAATAACCAGCTTTTCTTCCTTCTTTGGAGAAAAGGCTGTTACCATAAACATTACAAAAACTAGTACATAAACCTGCAAAACTGAAAGCAAAAATTTTAAAGCTACGCTGTTAGTAATTACAAAATTGCTTCTTTGGGTTTTTATACATGTATCCCTTTCCCTATTGCTTGAACCTACTGTTTAGTCTTGCAACTGACTCCACAGTTAATGAATTCCTGTGTTCAGACAGAATTCCTAAACTTTTGTCACTCTAATTTGGTTTGCAGTTGTGCATGGATCTTAATGTATTCCATTCTTTAATTAAAGATCCTAGTATCTAAATTTATTTGGACTAGGCTTCTAATAAGGTTTCATACACATTTAATTAAGATGTGCTTGGTTTAAACCACAGTATTTGGTTTATGGTCGTTTTCTATATACTGACTACTTCTGTGGTGTTCGAGGGTCTGAAGATCTTGGGCACCAAGGAAAAAAATATACTTAGTAAATGCTTAGAGTGAAATACAAGATTTTGCAAAAGAGAAAAATCACTCTACCTAGTCATGAAAATTTCCTCTCAGTGTTATGGTATTCCCTGAAAACAAATTAAAATAAATTACATAACAGAACTTGGGGGGTGAAGAAGGACAAAAAAAATCCCTCATATTCCTAATTGTGGCAGTGCTAGTAAGGAACAGATTAATTATGATTTAGTGATATTTGTCTTGCCTCCTCTTGTTTTATAGAGTACTGAATACTTTGCTTCCAGTTCTTCGCAAGCAATACCTGACTTTGAAAGAAGCTGGGTTGACAAATAATTTAACTGAGATTGAATTTGGGGAGGTTGAGCAGCTGATTCAAAGACAAAAATCAGTAGTTTGGGCTGACCAGACTGAAGAAAAGGAACAAAATCAAAACCGTGCTCTAGAGTTGTCGGCTATCTTTGCATTTCCACAACTTGTGAACAGACCAAACACCCCATGTCGTAAGTATATAATTAATTTGTTCTCTGTTGGAAATACTTCTACATGTCTCCTGCAAAAGCTATATGTCATCCATAAACATAGTGGATGCACACTTCTGCAAATAGTGAAGCCAAATGTAAAACCAAGCCTCAGACCCACTTTCTGTAAATTATATACCATTCTTAATTGGATATAGGAAACAAGTTTACTTTTTCAATGTCTAGACACACTCTGCCAACAGGTAACTCCCTTATTCTCTTGTAACATACCCCATATATCAATGTTCCTAGATCCTATGAGTGTTATTAATAATTCCATTTGAATCTTTCACATGACATTGATGGAAAAGGCATCATAGTGTCAATAAATATTATAATTCTGTTAGTGGTTCGAAAAGTTAAGCAGCTACTACAGTTTTGCACAGTTTGAAGTAATAGCCTTGAGGGGGGATGAGATTTCCTGTTAATTACACGCTGACCTGGATTCAATTTAGTACAGTATTTTGTAAGATTATTTTTCCAAGAATCAAAAGATGCACTGTTTCTACCATGGAATTGACTGCTTTGCTGCATCCTGATGGCACCATTTCTTTCCTGTAACTCTTATGTTCCAGTCAAACACTGGAACAGGCTTCCTAGAGAGGTGGTCAGTGCCCCAAACCTGTCAGTGTTTAAGAGGCATTTGGACAATGCCCTTAATAACATGCTTTAATTTGGTCAGCCCTGAATCGGTCAGGCAGTTGGACTAGATGACCGTTGTAGGTCCCATCCAACTGAAAAAGTCTGTTCTAGTTAGTCTATGTAGTGGTCTTTTCTTCTTTAAAGTGAGTTGCCCTGGAGCGTAGCCTGGGTAAAAAGGGATGAAGAATCCTTACAGGAGCCACTGTTCTGAGGGATGACAGGCAAAATCTCAGCCTGATAGTGCAGCTGCTGTGGGCCAGTGCTTGTATCTTGTGCTCTGGATAGGCAGCGCTCAACACACTGGGGCTTTGCGATTACAGCTGATAATCCATAACAATGAAAGACATCCATAGGTAACAAGGGAAAAGCAGATAAACAATACTTCAGCTTCTCAAAAGCTGGTAATCATGGAAGAGCATTGACCCCTGGAGCACTGTGAAATTAGTTCCCTGCTTCCTTTAACTTTCTTCCTCTACGCAGCTGCTCTGAGGTTGAGAATTATTCTGCCAAAACCATTTATTACCTCTGTTCTCATTAAGTGTGTATGTGATTTTTGGCATATGTTTGTATCGCTGTTGATTGTACCAGATAGTTGATTCCCAGTATTTCACTGTCCGCAATCTGAAGGTCAGACTGTATTGAGGATGGGCTAGGTTTTTCTTTTTTTTGGCAGGGGTTAGGGGGATGCGGGGGGGCTGGTGTTGGGTTGGTTTTGGTTTGGAGGGTTTCTTTTTGGTGTGGGTTTGTTTTTGTGTTTTCTGAGGGAAGGAAAAGAAAATTTGCAGATTTGCATCATTATACCTACTATTCTGCCCATGCTAGTCAGGGATTCAGCAAGGCTGAAAGCAGTTGTTGGCTTGCCCATTTCTCCTTCCCTCTTGGAGTGAGGGCAGTGGACCTCAGCGGGTGGCAGCAGTTTTCCACTCTGCTCCATTCTCATTTCCCATGTAGAAAGAAGTTGGTTATGATCTTGGATTGCTGACAACCTTTTGGAAAATCATGGTAGGGATAGTGTTCGTTAGGAACCACGATCCTACTGTCATATCACGATGGAAATATAGTCTGCAAAGCTTTATGAAAGGCATTAAAATAAAAGGTAGTGGTTTTCTTTTCTGTTTTATCTCTATTTTTAACAAAAAGAAGAATACAATTTTAAAAACTAGTTTTCTAGTCTGTTTTTTCTGTCACGGCAAAGCAGATTAATGAAGGGTTTGGAGGTGGGGGTTGTTTCCTGTCATAACTCATCTGAGAATTCAAATACTGTGACATTTTATTTTCAGTGCTAGAACACTGGGATCTTAAGTGCTAGCAGTTCTGATTACAAAAATCACCCCATTCTTATTTCAAATCACGTTTTTTGTGTATATGTGTATATATATGCTTATATTTTCATTTATAATTTAGACTGTGATTATCTGCCTTAAATTTGTAATTTTTTTTATTATATTAGAAAAAAAACCCAAACCCCTAAAAATAGCATTTATGACATGTTAAGATTGGATTTGTGGAAGTGTAAGTCTGACAGAAGAAGGGAAGAAATACAAACTCCGTTAAACCACTTCTAAAATAAGAATTCAAGACTCATGTGCACTGGGGTTTTCACTTGGAGGCTGGTATTGTATATGTGCAAGACAAACATGAAGCCATGCTCCTAGCTGGTATTTATTTTATATCATAGGTGTATTTTTTGTATACTTTTTTTTCCTTTTAAAGGCACATATTTTCTGGCAGAATAGGTAGGGAGATGTACCCAAATACAGATCCGGTAAACTGTATAATATACTTTCTAACTAAATATTGATTATAGAGATTCTGTCTTGTCATATCTGGGTTATCGTTGCAATGAATTTTAATTCCTAAAGCTACTAAGCTTCATTAGAATTCTTGATTAACCTACTTCTGTTCCACCTTTCTTGAAGTTCTGTGTTGTAAGAGGCCAGACCTGTTATTACTGAAATTAACACTAAAATAACTGTTAATTAAATTGCCCATGAACTTTTAAGGCGCAAACATTTCACTCCATTAAAATCATTAGACATAATCTGAGGGATTGTCTTGTAAGTCTTATGTAGAGGTTTTCCAATTATTCTCTTGTTCTAAATGTTGTTGAATAGTATGTTCACCTAAGTAAATGGACACCATGCTTTTCAGTTAGGATGGATTTTTTTCAGCTGTAAATGGTGTCTTTGCCTGAAGATGTCCATAGAAATCTTTTGTGGTATTTTTATTTTTGTTTACTTGTTGTTCTTTGGAAAAGGAAACAGGACACATTACTTTCACTCCTTTCACCCTCTTATTAGATGCAGGAGAAAACATGGTAAAAACAACTGTCCTCCAAATTTTGTAACCTTGGCAGGAAAGGTTATGATAATTTCGAACAAGACACTTATCAATATTTTTTTTTTTTATGGTCTTCATCTGATTGTGTGCTCTTTCCATTCACTTTTGACTAGTTGTATCAATGTGTTGATACTTCTAGGGGATGTTGCCAGGATTTTTTTTTCCAGATTGCTGAAGATTTTTAATCTTCACAAAGAATCTACCCCTTTCTCTCATTGGCAGCTTAAGTTGGTGAGCTAACATAAAATAAGTTTTCTTCAACAGGTTTTTTCCCCTCAATATTGCTTGCAAGTACAAGACTTACTGTTTAACAGGTAGCCATTGTTGTACAAAAGTTTCTAAACATGAGTCATTGTACAGAATAAGACATATTGCTACTAGGTACTAAAGTACTGAGAACTTGACATTAGACATTTGAATTTGAAATTGAGTTGGAATTGAACTGAGAATTGGCTTTACATACTGGAAGAAGTTAACATAAAGTTCTAAAAATGATTAATTGGACATTGAATTATTTAATTTTAAAACATTGAGATAACAAGTAAACATGAACTGTAGCAGCTCTGCTCAGAAAAAAATAAATTCTTTTCAAACAATATTTTTACAGTATCATTTTAATATTAATGTGTCCTTACCTAAAGTGCTACTGGTGTTGACACAATCATTTCCCTACATCTTGGGAGGTGTGGTGGGAAAAAGTAATCCACTTACCAGTGCTTTAAAAATTTTTCTGTTGAACACAAAATAAATGCAATGAAATAGTTCTTTTTCAATAATATGTTTGAATTCACATTTAAAATATTTTGAACTATTAGCTGATACTATGTTATGGAAATCCATTTATCTTGTGCAGAATGTATATAACAAACTATTAAGAAAAAAACCATAAATCAGAAAAAATACATTAGCATGGGAAAATGTGAAGTAGTACAAGGGCAACATCCCAATCAGAAATAGGAAGGAAGTAGTAATTTGTTTTTTTTCCTTTAAAGATGAAATAAATTATTCAAGAATCCAATTCCTTCTCCCTAAAGTCATCTCAGAAGTATGCTTGGCAAATGTTAGCAAGAGCTGACCTAAGAACTTAGTGAACAAATAAAAAGGAGGATTTATACAGATCCCCTCACACCTTTGGCGCATCGATATTTTATTATTTATAATTTGTTCAAGATGTTGGGAAGGAAATAGTGTTTTGCACCAAGATAAAAAAAAAAATACCCACGTGCTACACTGTGGTCATTATTCCTTATATAAAAGTCCATATTTCACATATAACATAACTGTGTGAACTTCAACTTGTCAGTAGGAAAAAGCAATGCAATTCATTTCTTGTGATTTAGTTCTTATTTTTCATGTTATAAGTTGAGAGCAGTAATTTTTTTAAAACTCCCATTTAATATAAATATGTCACCTTGTGTTAGTGTCTCAGAAGTTTCTTTTCTAAATAATCTGGGGGAGAGGGTAGAAAAGTTAATTGGTGGCAATGTAATGTTTTTCACATGAAATGTAAGCCTAGAACATCTAAGAGGAAGAAGAGTGTACTAGGTCTGCTGGTAACAAATGTGATGTATTGCTTTTGAACCTACGTTAACACATATTTGAAAGAATATTTTTTTGAGATAAAATCCCTGTGCAAAAATGAGATGCTACTCATGTAGAAAACAGTAAGATTTATGAGGAAAATATAAATTCCTCTTTAGTATAAGCTTATGAAGTTAATAATTACATATTTTTTGTTGAACTCAAAAGTATCTAAAGATGTATACAGTATCCATGCATTATCCACATTTGGAAATTTCAAATTCATTAACAAACTACAAGTTACTGTTTAGTAACTATGTGTTTAAAATGGTAGTGATCCAGAAAAACACCTGTACTTACAGGAAACTGCTGAATTCTGCGTGTCATAAAGCATGAGGCACTAATCATTGCAGAAACTTTTTAATAACACTATAACCTTTTGCTGGCAGTCCTTTTAGAGGGAGCCATGACATTGTTCATTGAGTGTTTTAGCATAAAAATTAAAATGCTTCAAGTCATATAAATAACTTTTCTGATTATAAGCACTGTCCCCAAAAGGCTTGAGCAGCTGAATCGTTTCAGTAGAATAGGAAAAGCTGTGAAAGCAGGGCCTTAACTTCTCATGGTTTCCTTTGTAATTGACTACATTCAACTATTTGATCCTGAAGAAGGAGGTCAAACTAGTAATTGATGTGGAAAAAACATCTAAAAAGAGTAAAGGGAATGACAGCAAAGGTGAAAGGGTAGGGATTTTTATTTGAGCTTTTGTTGAAAGTCTCTTACAGAAATAAGTTTTGAAAAATATATTCCAAATGCGCTTAGTTTATTTTATGAAGTGGTTTTTATATTACCTTGTTATAAGATCCTTCTTTCTGTCAGGAGTTTCAAAATACCAAAGAATTTCAGCTGAATTCCACTCTTTGTTTCTAATGAAGATTTCTTCCTTGGAAAGGGTCTCCTATGTCTTAAATAATGTAAAGTCATAGTGGGAGAGGAAAAGATCGAGATATATTCTGGCCATTCGTTCAACATCTGTTTCTATGGTCAAGTTATCAAGATAGTAATTTCTTGTGCTTAAAAACTCTGATTTTTAGAGAAAGCTAATTAAAGATCATAAGCTTTGCCAGAGCACGTGTATTGCTTCACTACAGGAATAGACCTCTTTCTATCTTGGTTTTCATTTAACTTTTAAACACCTTCTGTAAAATGTCTTGCTCTGAGAGTCAAAGATGTACATTACTAGCTTGCTGTGTTAATCAGCAACCTCATCCCACCAAGTAATATTGCTTAGTCATCTGTATCTACAGCAGCACTACCATGGGTACCAGCAATAGCTCTCAGAAAATTCACAATTTGTCCTAAGCTAATGTTCCTTGCTCTTCTGGTTTGTTTAGACAGTGCCATATTAACACAGCTATGCATGAGAAGTAATTTGATCTAACAAACAATTGTTTTGCAGTGCATGCTAACACACTCTACATGTAATGATTCAAGGAGTATTTTGTAAAGAACTTGCAGTATCTGAATCTTAAATTTCTGGTTGCTCTTATTTGATGTGTTTTTCTTCCTCCACCACTTCAGGATTTTTAAAATAAAATTAAATACCCTCAAAACTTCTTCACCGAAAGGGTGGTCAAGCATTGGCACAGGCTGCCCAGGGAAGTGGTTGAGTCTCCATCCCTGGAGGTATTTAAAGGACGGATAGACGTGGTGCTCGAGGACATGGTATAGTGATGGACTTGTCAGTGCTAGGTTAACGGTTGGACTTGATGATCTTAAGGGTCTTTTCCAACCTTAATGATTCTATGATTCTATGAAATTTAATCTAAAATGAAACATTTGAATTATCTTTTAATTTCAAGTTGTTCAAGTAAAAATAACTTTAAAAGATTACACAATATTAATTTATCCCACTGAGTGTACTCTCATTATACTTTTAAAAATATTTTTTTCCTTGGTAATTTAATTTTTGTTTCTTTAAAATATGACTGAAAACACATTATTTTCAGAATGTCTACTCTTGCTCATTTTCATTATGAAGCCTTAACATAAGGTTTCCCTAACATGTCTTAAACATACTTTCTACTCTACATTAACAGGGAAGCTTTTTTTTTTTAAACAATTGTTTCATCAATGTATAGTCCTGTTTTTAAGCATTCACCCATGCTAACTATTTATTCTGACCTTAATTATAAATCAGAACTGTTGTTTTGTAGAGGAAATGCTGGTTTTCAACTATCATTTTTGTTTACAAATATGCTAAAAAATTACCTTAAGCTTGTGTATGCTTCATGAAACCATAAATGTACAACCTCATGAACAACTCAACTATTTGTATCAAGTAAAGCACAGGCTATGAAAACTACATAAGATCATTTAAAAATGTATTCGGGCCCACATTCTTGGGTGTTGGTTAATGGAGAGCCATACAGTATTCATAGAGTATGGACTGATGGGTGGAGAGCTATGACGGGTATTTGCAAGTATTTCTGTGAATGGGAAAGTTCTTGGCATTGTTTCAGGCATCCCATTTCCAGAAGCCTTACTGTACATTACCATTCAGAGAATGGAATTGATTTACAGGAAAAAAAAAAAAAGGCATCCATTACCTCCCCTTGTCACAAACAAGGAAACATAGGAAAGTAAAGTCAATTTATTATTATTTTGCATGGCAGGAAAAAATGGGCTGTAGTTGTATGTCGTAAAAGATGATTAAAAGTAGGAAAAGCATGTGTCTTTTATGTAGGAAAGATTTGTCTTATATTGAGCAGCTTTTTCACACTGTCCTATGACTTTTTTTTCTCATGCATCCCTGACCACTGGGACCCACAAGAATGCAGCCTGGATTTTAGCCTTTTTCAGTTCACAGCTGTTGTTTGCAAAACTGTTGCGAAACTGGCCATCGCAGTGACACCTTTGGGTCACATGAATATTAAATAATTGAAATGCATTCAGTAGACCTCATTTGCAATTTGGAATTCCATGAGTCAGTTGTTAGAAGAATCAAAATGTATGATTAGTATTGTAATTGGATCAATCATTGGTAGCCCAGAAATGTTTATTGAAATGAATACATTAATATTTGATTTCACTTTAGCAGAACAACCTGGTAGACTTAATTTAGCACAGTTTCCAGAAATAATCCCCTTATGCATGTATTAACATGAGTTCCAGAAGAAGAGAAGTCTTGGCCATTATTTTGTCCCAAACATCAATTAGAAGTAACCCAATTCATCAGAGTCGTCTTGTCATGAACTCTACTCACTTTTGCTGTGACTCGTGTCACAAACACTGCATTCTGCTTTTCATATTAACTCACAGGGCTGTAAATATCTGATATTGCTTGTTTCTCTCCTGATAAATCAGATCTTCTGAGTAGTCTTTTGGGACAGATAATACAACAAACTAATGACCAAAACCACCTCATACCATTTGATGGGGGGTGGTTGGTCAGTGGAGGATGACTTTAATTTCCAAGTGAATCTCTTAAGAAAAATATCTAAAAGAATTCTGACAATTATCTTTTATAATCATCAGCCTGAAATTAAAGATCAGCAAATATGTGATCTATTTGGAATAATGCTTATTTTTAAAGAGAAGCATTGTAGCGGAAAGCACTAGCTAAGGAAATACACCTTCTAAATTTTTCTTGTAAGCTATTCCATCAGGTTAACTGCGGATGTTTCTGTAAAGTATATAGTGATTCATTTTTGTATATGAAATAAAAAATAAACTTAATATCACTGAATCATGATGATCATTCTGATGCAAAAGATTGAACTGGCTATAAAATGTGAAGCAAATACAAACCATAAACATCATAATTTCCATGCCTTATGGAACAGGTTTGGAGATTTTCTTTGGAGTTGGAACGTGTTGTTTGTCTTTCAGTAGAAAAGCAATGACAACTCTTAATGATTAGCATTAGACATCCATTCAGGAACTATTTAGATTTGTTATTTAAGAAAATATGAATAGCCATACTTGGTCCACCACTATGTCATCTTCAGCACCCTGTATTCAGTAGTTGCCAGTAACACACTCCTAAGACAGACAGGGACAAGATAAATCTAGAATCAGCTGACTTGCAGTTTCCAGTTCCAGTGCAATGGGAAATCTCATTGAACCAATCACATGTAATAATTGCCAGTAGATATCTTCTAAGCTTGTCAAATCTGTATTTTGTAACCCATTTATACTTATGGGCTTTGCCACAGCATGCTACAGTGAGTTCAACAGTATAATTGTTCTGTGGGACGTAAGTATTGCTCTTAGTGTTAAAATTAGTATGTGATATGAATAGGGTATCTACTGTTTGTTACTGCAAGAAATAAAATAATTCCTTATTAACCTCATCTGTGATATTTTATTAATGTATTATATATTACCTCAGTTGTTCCTAACTAGGAATGTACTGTTGTCTCAATGTTCTGTGTTTACTCATTGGAATGTTTAGGCAATAAGATAAAGCATGTAACATATACATACATCGCACCTACAAGCACTCAACAGTATCATGAAAGCATTGCCTAAAATTGTCATACAAATACTTTGGGTTTAGTAGGCATGACCTGCTATGAAATGAATGTCTCTTCTCTGTTGCTTTAATACTGGAAGTTCATATTTGCCACTTACAACATGTAAATCCTTTGTTCTGGAGCTTTTTCTTTTTCTCATTTTGAATAGGATTTAGGGGAACTAGTTGTCCCTATTTTTAGCTGTCCCATTGCATTATAAGCCACATAGTGACAGATGACCACATTTTCTAAAACCGTTTGCTAAAATATTCAGTGCTTGTTTAGACAAAATTATGCTAACACTGCATGAATGTAGTCTTTAGGAAAGACAAGGTATGGTGTTTCAGTCTGAGGCATATTACTTTTGTGTCAGTTTGTGGTACTAAATTTTCTCTTTCCATAAGAATTTTACATACATAAATCTTAAAGTATGCCTCTGAATATCAATATTTTTAATAATATTGAGTAACCTTTGAAGTATTTGAAAATAAGTTCTCACAAAAAAAAAAAAATTTTTTTCTTTAAGGATACGACCACTTTTAATACAACCATTTGAAGTCATCTGAAATCTTTAGGAGTAGTGTTTTTGTAGCAGCTACTGTTGTCTGAGCCCATTTTATTTAAACTTCTCAATGGCAGCTATTAAAAAGCACCTGCAAAAAATTAGCAACTGGCTTCAGTATCTTCCTTCCTTATTAAGACAGAAATAAAAACACTGGCATTCCTTTATTTTGTGGGTTTAAATGTTTTTCTTCCTGTATTTGTTTCCTTTATAGCTTCAAACAGTTATGATCTATACTGTATAATAGCAAGCTAACATGAAATTGGGGTGTTGGGGTTGGTTTTTTGTCACATCACATTTCGTTTATGTTATTTAATGAAACCAAGTTAAATATGATGTTGCTGGTGATGTTCTTGTTTACTTTCTTGTTTACTGTGTTAGGAGCAACTTAATGCTTTCACAAAAAGCTTTGAGAAGGGACACTTCTTGAATATTTTATATGCTTTCCAATACTTAACTGGCAAGAAAAGCTAGTTTTGTTTTAACTTCATTTTACAATGAGTTTCCAGAAATAAATAGATTTTAAAAATAGGTCTGGGTTTTTACTAATGGCATATACTTGCCCTATATAGAATTGCTGCAACTGTCCTTTTATTAATGCACTTGTATTACAGTATGGAAAAATGTTCATTATGATGAAATTCAACAAATTATTAATGTTGGCAATACTTTTGTGTTCTTTACCTATGTAGTTCATGGTTTAAATGCTTGCATTTACAGTTAATTTAAAAATGCTTCCAGTATTTAGTCCTGGAGAAGCTTCTAAAACTTGGCACTCTCACCAAAATGTTTCTCCATCAGACTTCCTTCCTAGTAACTTTAGGATATCAGCAAAACCTCAGTGTCTTACAGTAAGCAAACTTTCTGAAACTGGAACCTCCCTGTCCTAATGTAACAACAGATAAATAGAATTCTAACCATTGTTTTTCCCAAAACACACACTTTCAGATGCATATAAGCAGGAGGAAAACTTGATAAATTAATATTTAAAAATTGGTCTTGAAATGTTTAATGGACAGTTATTTCAAACTTTAGAGTGGAATCCTTAGATGAAGTTTATTCTTGTATTTAAGAGTACAAGCTGTCAAAAAAAAATCTTTAAAAGAAAGTTTTGGCCTTAATTTTTGGTTGTGATTACTAGATTTTTTTTTTTTTTTGAAAGAAAGAAATGTTAGTCTTTTACATAGAAGAATAATATTGTATTCTTGAAACTGAAATTAAAGAGCAAGCACATTAATGAAGCATAGCGTTGTTGATACTGTCACAGAGTACATATTGAAAATGGTTCATAAATAAGTTTCTAAACAGCATAATAGAATTGTAATTGTTCATGTAATTGTTCAGGCATCTTTTCCCATAAGCAGTTTAGCTTAAATTAACCTGCTTTTATTGTTTATGCATTGTTGGATAAGATGTTGCATAGTTGTTGAACCATAGTAGTTTATAAACATTGTTCTTTCTGAAACTGAGCCCTTGAGTGAGGAATAAACATTTGCTTTATTTTTTAAATGGCTTCATTATTGAGTTAAGTTCTGGCAGCATAGAATAGATTTGTGGCGCATATATATATAGTATCTAACTTACTTGCTACTTGTACACACTTTGATACTACCTGTTCCGTCCTCCCAGAACAGGTCTAGGTCTCATGGTAGTCTTTAAATCCTTTCCTGTCTCCTCACAGCTGTAATTTGTATCTTCTAATTGGGCATCATCTTGTGTAGCTGGGCATGAGGAATCTGTCATATGGTACGTCTAGTTCTAAAGTGTGTACAAAAAACTGGTGCTGAGATCATCCTTTCATCCCTTGAAGGCTTTCCTTCAATGAGGCTCTTCTTTGGGCCTTTTTCCTAAGATATCTGATTTCTGAGGGTACTCGGGGAATTGGCGTTCTTAGAGCTTCTTGCCTATGGCAAACTGGGTTGCAACTGGGCAATGAGCTCAAAATTAAACTGGGGCTGAGAAGTGATCACCAGTCAGAGAAAATACTACAATCATTTAAGTTTTGCTTTTTGTAAGAAATCAAACTTTGGAGGGGGCGAAATAATAAAATACATATTTTTAATCAATTCTCTTCCTCTTCAAAGAACTTTTATGGAACGGCTAAAATGCTGTAAGTGTTAACACACGAGAGAGAACTAAAGCATTCAGACTGAGGAGTTCCAACTCACTTTCTTACTCTGATGCAAAAATAGAATGGAATTGTAGAGGAAATAAATATTTATCAACGCTGTTATATGAGTACCATAGTTAGTTCCCGAGTAACTGTCGGCAGTTTAAAAGCATGAGTTCTTTTTACAGTTTAGTTGCTCATAGGAATGAAGTAGGCAATGCAGAAAGGGGAATTATGATGCTGTGCCTAGCAGCTGAAGTGGAGCCAATCCATAGACATTTTAAAGGATAGTAGCCTTTACTTCATCTCTTAAATTTGCAATGAAAGTTAAATATGGAGGCACCTGGGATTTTGAAAGCCCTTTCCTACTCTTGATTTGTTTAAAAAGAAGAAAAAATCCTTACTTTTTTGTTATAAGCTACTAGTTGTTGACTTGAGTGATCACTAGATTAGCCATTTGAACAGTTGTCTGTGTCTTTAAATTATTTTCCTTTACTGAAAACTTGAATATACGAAAGGCTGTTTCTCTCTTACTTTGGAGATTGCCTTTATTGCCAGCCACTTGAAGATAAAAATATGAGACTTCAAGAAAAATAGTATGAATCGGGATGAATGGGAATGGCCAATTACTGCTGCATTACTTGCTTTGTTATTTTTAAGGGTGGGGTTTTTAATAAAGAGCTTTTTTTCCCAGAGTTGATGACAGGATCCAAGTAACTTCCTTCTTTCCCCTTTTCCAAAACACTACTTTCTCATTTGCAATGTCAAAGAATTTTGTCCCTCTAAGTGATTCTGTGTCCTTCCTTTTACAACAGCCTCTCTGTCATTCTACTGCATGGTACTTGCTAGGGAAAAAATGGCTGTGATCAGGAGGCAGCTGTAGATTACTGTGATAGTAGCATCTTAAATTAAAATAAGAGTTGTGTCATGATAATGTGATCGTTTTCAATACTCTTACTCTTCCATTCCCTGTTGTCATGTGTCATATCTTACTTGTGATTACTTGTAATATCTCTGGGATTAACTATATCAGCCTATGCATATTTATAACACTTTGAGTGCCACAGAACAAACGCTACCATCTGGACAATGCTGCAATAGAAATAATTCCAGTTATATGATCAAATTAATATGTAAATGAAATAAATAGTGTTTGTAATAATTTTTGTTAATAAACATATTTCAGCAGGAAATAGTTGGAAAAACCCCAATATTTAAGTAGGAAATATAGGTAAATGGGCTAACCATTGTTGCCTATGTTGCACAGGTACAACTTCTGGTACACCGTCACAAGAAATGAATAAAAATACACAACAAATAGTAGAATATGCAGCACCACCACAGAAAAGAACTAGGCGGAAGCTAATGGACTCTCCAGTCACAGCTCAAAGTCCTGCTGCATCCAAGCACTCCAGTCTCCATCATCTGGAGGATTCTCTTACCAAGGAGGTCCACCCTATTGTATATACACCAGAATTTTGCAGAAAGCCAGCACAAAGCTGCTGTACACAGACTGTGGTAAAGCAAGCTTTACACCTCACAGGCCTGCAGGAAGCCAATGCATGTAATATAGATATGCCAGTGAAAAAGGCGAGTATGATGGACTCTACATGTGATGTAATCCCAGAGTGCAATGAAACTGATATGGACTCGACAGTAATTCTCTGTGAAGGGACAGGTGAAACAACTGAAATGTCTACTGACTCGTCTGTGAAGAAGTCACAGCCGTGCAGCAGCAGCATTCTGCAAAGGTATTTTCCATTTATATGGGCAAGGAATGTTACCCAAACGCCTTAATCCTGTTTATCTTCAGAGCTGGGTTTTTCCATTGATGTCAGTTTTGTTCATAAACCCAACATTTTGAAAATCAAACCCTCAATTTTATTGAGCATCAGATTCAATTCTGCCATTATTTGAAATCAATGGTATGTTAGTGATGACAGATGAAGTTGAAACCTTATCCTGTTTTACAAGATATGTACCAAAAAGAAAATACAGCACTTTTGAAATTGTTTGTGATGCCTCAGGCAAGTTACTTTCTCTAAACTTTACTTTTCCTGTCTGTAAAATGGATACGTTAAACTCTTTGATGTTGAGAGATGCCATTGTTAAAGCTGCCATGTATGTGTGAAGTCCTGTGAAGCTGCCTCAAGTAATGCTATTGAAATGAATTTCCAGTATTGTCAACTTAACATATATTTATTTACAGTTAAGAACAATTTCATTTGACTTCTATGCAGAATAGATTTTACAAACTTATAATTCTTTTCTTTCAGACTTGGTCTCTCTTCATTAAAAAGCAAAAATCCTCCTTCAGTACTGGAGAAGCCTTCATATATGGCAATGACTTCTGCTGCTGAGAGAAAAAGAAAGGTATTAAGGTGAGATTAAACTACCTCTTCTGATTCTATATAAATGAGTTTGTATTCATTTTTTATGTTCACACTTCAGTTTTGGTATTATATTTCAAATCTGAAAACTTCCTTTACAAATCATCTGGGCCTACATATGAGATGTTCTGACTCAAATATGTTTGACAATTCAATTATCTTTTTTCCTGGCAAGTTGAGTAGAATCTCTTGGGGGTTTTTTTGGGTTTGTTTTTGGGTTTGTTTTTTATTCTTGGTTTAGGAACTTCTGTTGTTTTAATAGAACAAGTACAAACTAATATTGTGTCTTCCATATCTGCTGTCTACTTAAAATAGGAAGATGACACGTAATTCTGAAAAGAGAAATTCCATCATCAATTCAAAATCTAATTTGTTTGAAAATGTTATGCCTTTGCTGGAACACATTAGAAACTACCAAAATAGAAAGTGGAGAAAATGCTTAATAATGCTTATGTGGCCAGTGCCTTTGTTTTTCTGATAATTCATTTCCAGTCTCAGTTATTATGACTTCATTCTTGTGGTCTGCTCTGGGAAGAACTCCCATTTCGTCACTTCTGTTTTATGATCCTGAAAGAGGCTTGTTAGTAGGAGCAGCAGAAAAGCTGAAACTGAATAGACACTAAGTGCAATTGTACTTTTTTTTTGTTTATTTGTTTTTGTTAATGTATTTAAGGATTAGCTATCAAGTCAGTACTGATGAAACAGCGCTCTCTTTTTTTTTTTTTTTTTTTTCTTTTTCCAAAAGCAAAATTCGATACAACCTTTTCTTAAACCATATTACAAGTCACCTGCTGCTACACAGTGAGTGGAGCTGCCACCATATAGGTCTTCTAAAGAATATTTCAAGACTGTTGGAACAAGTTCTGTAGACAGGAAGAAACTTCAAGCACTTTTTTCGTTTATTAGTATCTTTGAGATAGAAAAATCTTCCTAGAAGATCACAGATTTATCAATTTCATCTCCCTGTTCTAATTGTTATTAATTATTGTTCTAAACTGTTTTGCTCTAGGATGAGAAGAGGCGCATCTTGAATTTTCAATTTTTCAAATAGTTGATTATGAATTTAGCAAAATAAATCACCTGCTCTCTGAAACTGAGCTAAGTTTTCTAGATTCTATTTAGGGAGAGGTATGGGAACTTGTGGAGCCTGATTTATCTTATTTTAAGGTAAATGTTCCAAGATAGACTTTAGGAGTATTTTTTTTTTTTGTAATAACTGTGTAATGATTTCCAAACTTATACACGCATATCTCTTCCCAAAGGACTAGCTCTTTCTGCTCTTTTATCTCATTCCTTCTGTGTCTCAAACATGTATTCCCTAGTTTCCAAGTTAGAATAACACTACAGGAAAATCCCACAACTTTTATTCCTTTGTTGGGGATTATTTCTTCTGCCTCAGATTGTAAACTGTCTGTAAACCAAAATTCTTTATGGCTGTCTAGCAGTTGGTGATGAAGAGAAGGAATGAAAGCTGCTTATTTGTGAAGGAGGAAAGGAATATGCTCTGACTTTTCAGATAGGGCCTCCTTTCCTTTCTCTTCTTTTTCCCCCTTTTCTCTCCCATGCTTTCCCTGTTTGAAGTAGTTCACTCCAGTCATTCATCTTGTACTAACATTAGAATAAAACTATAGATTTCAGATGTATTCTCTACATTAGAAATATAATTGGAAACAGTTGTATTGCTAGGACAAGGGATAAGAGACAGGTCAGTCATAATACAGAGGCTGCTTTTACTAAATAGCATTACATTCTTATTGGCATAAGTTCTCTTCTAGGAAGCACACACGAATAGATCTTAGGACTGGCACAAGGCAGGTCTTAGTCTTTACTTATTGCTATATATTTTCATTTAGGCAGAAAATTATTATTAAGAAAACTAGTGCAAGTTAGGAGACTATAAAGTGGGAATAATACAATATCATTAGAGGAACAGGAAAAACATAGAAACTTGGGACATAAATAGAATTAGCTTATTTATGAGGCTGTCTTACAGAGTGGAACCAGGGAAGTTAGCGGGGCAAGCATAAAAGAGTGAGATCACAGATAGGTTCATAATTTTCACTCTAGATCTTAAGTCCATCACATAAAAGACTATAAAATATAGAGGTTTTGTCTTAATGAATTTGAAGCTGTAACAGCTTTCTTGCAGCTTAGCTAAAAGGTATTGTTTGCTATGAAGCCACCCCCTACAACTGTAGTGGAGGCTGTAGAAAAATTATTGTAGCAATAAAAAATACAATTTGTTCAATAAACACAGCTTGGTAATTTCAAAGATTTTGTACGTGTATTAAGATTATTTCTTAGTATAGTTTGTGTGCAATGACCATCAAACTGGCTTCTGTGGTTTCCAAGAAAACTGTAGCATATTGGTCTGCATTTTAACATTAAGTGGCAACATTAGTTCTTATTTTCACAATTGAAACATTCTTGTAAAGTTTTAAAAGGAAAAAGGGGAATAATATCCATATTTATACATCATAAATAAATTAGTTTATTCTTTGCATTCTGTTATGAACTACCAATACTGAATAACGTGATTTATTGTATTTCTACATTGCAAAGCCTAAACTACTGTAATGTAGCTTAATCACTTTACTGAAAGCAAACTCTTTCCTGACTATTTTTCCAGTTCTACATCAAACACTGGGTTAGGCAGCCTGCAAGACCCTGTTTCTGCAAAACGCATTCGACAAGAGGTTTTGTTAAGCCATAGAGCTTTGCGAGTACCCAAAATGGCAGGTAAGTGTCAAAACATGAATGTATGTCACTGCATTGGTAACTGCATTTGTGCAGGAGGTCCAAAATTAAGGTTGATACACAGGGTTTTGTCAATTTAACAACATGTGTTGCTGTGATCAGTACACCAAGCCATTGGTTTGAATAGTATATCCATTCATAAAAAAAAAAAAAAAAAAAAGTGAATGTCTAACCAGTTATCTAGATGGTATCTAATCAAAACTCAGTATTACTACAAGCTTGTTGGGAAAACCTTTTCCCAAGAGTTAAGGTCTTCTAACAAAAGTTGCTTGTGTACTTGTTGAGAAATTTGGTGAACTTTACTACCGATTTTATCTTTGCCAAGTGTAGTTTATCAAGAAATAAAATCCTCTAATCATTTCCGTGCCTGTTTTTAACTGCTTGCTTTGTTTTGTAACACCACACTGATTTATTTTTACAGATATGATTTTTTTCAGAGATTTATTACTTAAACTTTGGGGCTATTTTGGGCCAACACAATAGCTGGGGAAAAATTCTTTTAAAGCAATATTTAGGAATTATTTTGCTTCTAACAGATGGCTGATGATAATACTATCAGGTGGTATTCTGTGAAAGTCTGCTACAATTACATGGCTATAATTACGCAGCTTCTCTCTGAGGTATATAAATCTTTACTGTAACAAAATCAGTCACAAATAATTTTTTCAGTGGATGCGCACAAAGGTCTTTTGTTCACAACTTTACAAAAACTTCTGCCTTTCCTAGTGCGTGGCACTAAGTTTCTTGGCACCTGCAGCAGATTTTAATGCACTAAATCCTTACAATTTTCCTTTTATCTCTACCCACTTGTCTCCTTTTCCTCTCTATCTTCAGAAATACAGTTAATGATCTATCTTAGTGCAACTTCTTGGGAAGTTTAGACAAGATGAAAGATTGTTTAAAGTTTTAGTCTGCTGTTCTTATGAAATAGTCCAATTGTGTATCTTTTCCCAGTGGCATAGGCAATATGCCAGTTTTACAGCACATACGTGTTTTTAGGTAAGAACTGATGTGAGAGAGCAAGTACATACGAATATGTATTATTCTCCATTCATGAGAAATGTCGAAGCTCTATTACAATAAACGTTCTGAAAAGTGTAAATCTGAGGCTAAACTTTGTCTAACCAATAGTTACATATTTGGCAAAGTCCATACACAGTTACATCAGTATCAATTTCTACTACTAAAGACTGGGTGATGAAGTTACTAAAATTAATCATTACTCTGGTATTATTAAGAAACTATGTAAGGAAGCACCACATTCTGAAATAGAGAAAGGATTTTTGATTCTTCAAAGTTTAACTGAACATAAAATACATTTTATTTTCAAAAGTATGCATTACAGGAGAAGAATGAAATATGACCAAGTCTTTAAGAGGAAAAGCTGCTTTTGGATTAAATAGACAAAAATTTCTCTAATGACATAGTGTTCGTTTTTCAACACTGTTCTATAATAATAAGGATTAATAAAATTTTCACATATTTCTACATTTTTGTATAGACCACTGTGCCTTTTTAATAGGATCTTCTGTCAACTGAGGGTCTAATCATTGGACTTTCTAGGCAATTAGCATACTGGATTACTGAGCTGACAGTGATTACATTTTCACATATCAAAATTAGGCTTTCAATAAAGACAAGAAATATGTGTAAAAATTATTAGACATGCTCTGAAAAGGAGATCCAGGTAGGCCAAATCCTGCTTATGTTTATTGAATGAATGCCTCCTATTTGCAATAATATTTCTTTCTTCACTAGGAATTAAAACGAGGAGCTGGAAGCAAGAACAGGATGTGCCAAGAAATCTAGTTAGAAGCCTTTCTGAAGGAAATGTTGCACTGGGTGTTAAATCGACATCAAAAAATCTGTTACTTCATGTTTGTAAGAAAAAAAATAGGATTTAGTTCTCAGTTCATCCATATTTCAAGTAGGATTGACGGACAGCAAATGAGAACAGGGTGACTTCCGTTTTCCTCTTATGAATTATCCTGTGTTAAGGACATCTCTCTCAGTAATGCACTATTCAGACAGAACCACTTTTTGGAAATACGAGGATTTTGTTAAATTCTCAAATAAAACAAGTCCTTTTTTGTCTCCTGTTAAAGCTTACAAATGTCTCTTGTATATTAACAAACGAATAAGAAATTTCATTTGGACCTGTGAATGGAGAAGTGCACCATATAGCTTTTGCCATAATCTTTGTGAGCATTTCGCTGTGTTTATGACTAACAGATTAATACTTCAGACAATGCAAGTCTTTAAGGGGATCAGTGGTGGTCTAATTTTTAGATGCTACTTTAAATTGATTTCCTACAGTCAGTCTTAATTTTCTAATGAGAATTTTGTGATACAAAAGTTAGAAAAATTGTTTTGACCTGCTAAATTATTTTTGCTGAAACTTCCTAATGTTAAAATTGTTTTTGGAATCAAGTCAAACAGATGTAATATTAAAATGCGTTCATCCTTAGCATTAGGATGCCAGCTTATTCTTAGATATGTTATCATGGATAGATACTACCAATGTAGTACCAGGAGACAGAAAAATACAAAAAGTGTTTTTAATGAAGTATTATATCTAAATTTTTTTAGCCTTTCTATTTTTAGTCTGTTACTTGGTTGTAGATGTTCCTGTTTTGTTTTTCAGGTTTAAGTCAGTTGTAAATAGCATAATTATGTTAATTACTTTGAATAAATTTTTAATTTTAATAAGATCAATATAATGTGAATTGAGCTTCTAGAAAAAATTTACCTTTTTGTCTCTTCCTTCTGTTATGAAAAATGTCTGAATTAATTTTGACAAGTATTGTTATAAGTACACGTAGTTCATATTTTATCTTCTGATAAATGATTAATATTCAGAGATAAAGTTATTAAATATAGTTGTATTGTAGCCTTGACAGCCTGCCCACCCTTAGGAACATCGTTCTAGTGTGTTTGGTCTGTGCAAATGTAAGCGTATACATGGATTTCCCCAAACTAAGGAGAATGAGAGGAAGAAGTCCAGTAGCTAGTTGCAGTGGTGTCAAACGACTGTCTGAAGCAAGGAGCTTGCAACCCAATCAGTTAAGTAACATACAGCATACTGCAGAAGAATGTTCTGGCTTTCAGCAGTAGTAATGACCTCAAGAGCTTTACAGGTGGTTGTTACTATTATTCTATCACAAGCTTTCATGTGATAGCAGAGAACTGGACTCCATGATCTAATAGCTTTTATCAAATTTGTTCCTAAAATTGCTTCCATATTCCAAATTTTTATAGTTTTATACATTTATTTTTGTTCTCTATAGTCTTTGATATTTAGATAAACCTTCTCCCCCTAGCTATTGAATGTTGACATGTTTATTTTTGACACACTGGAGGGGCATTTTTCAGAAGGCTTCTGAAGAAGGAAATGGTAACTGCCTGTATAAGCTTTCAGGACCACTTGTGGGAGGAGTGGACAGCATTGCAGAGGCTGACTTCATCAGGGAAGTTCAAAGAGGAAGGAATGATTCCTTGAGAAATAGGCATTGCTAGTTAAAAGTAATGAGGAAAAATTGAATCCTCCTATTTGCATTCTAAAGGGAGTATAGGTGATATAGTTGTGGTGAGCATGGGGTCATGAGGACTGAGAAAATACTGTCTGTGGAAAAGGCTTTCATGAAGAAAGTTCCAAACATCAGAAAAGCCTAAAAACTAGAATCTGGAACTTGACCACATCTCAGCCAGGTGATAGAAGTAATTTCAGGGAGGGTGGGGTAATGTTAATATTTCTCTGTTATGATGAAGAACAATAATTTTTAATTAATTTTAACTTCTTATAATTTTGTCACCTGGTACAGCTAAAATTGTAGAGACAATACATTTTTGATTTATGGGTTTTCTTTCAAATTCTTAGTGTTTAATATAAAATGTGCACAGGGAGCTTTTGTTCATACTGCTTCACATCTGCAAAAGGCATGTTGGGCTTTGCTTATAAATCTAGTTGTATGTGCATTGTTCTTGTGGCATGTAAGACAAACATAAATGTTCCTAGCAATTTTGAAAGGTTTTTAGACGAGCTCGTACATGCAACATTTTGATACTCAGTCAAAACATAGAACTGATGAGATCTCTTCTTTTCTTAATATGTTTTGCATACCCCTGAGTGGAATTGATTTGATTGACTTGCAACACTTCCAGGGAATTAAAAAAAAAAAAAAAAAAAAAAAAGTTAAGAAAATTAGCACATGGAGATGAGATGTGACTCCCATTCCTATCTGCTAACCAGATATGTTGATTACAAGTTTGTTAGCTAGGTATGTATTTGCTGTTTATAACAAGCATAAATGAAACATTTCCAGATATTATAACACATTGAAGCAGGATTTTCATATTTCAGGTTGCTGTTGATTAATATTCTGCTCTATTAATTGTACCTTTATGTTGTTACATACTGTGAACACATGTAGACTTCATAAGCAGAAGGTGCTTCAGAGCACATTCCACGCACAGTGCTGGTACAGAACTTTTCAGTGCCTAGTAAGTTTTTTGTCAGATTGCCAATTTCTTAGGTAGAAAGCAAAGAGTATTTGGGAAGCAGAGGAGGTATGATATAACTAATTTCATTTTCTTGCCAATGTACGTTGCCTGTTACCTGTTGCCCTGCCTTTACAAACTAATTTAAGTAATAGCATTTATCTGAAGTATACATTTAATTGATTTCACTCTGTTGTACCATGCAGTGTTAAATCATGCCAGATGGGATGTAACTGAATATTGCACAACATAACATGACTCAGGCTGAATCAAGAATTCAAATGATTTGGGTCAATTTAATCTTGTTTAGTGTAAAAAAAAAAATAGCAGTAGATTCAAAATAAATTCATTTGAAGAAAATGTTGTGCTCCTTTACTGTTCTTGAATCTGGCATCTTGGATACCTAATACTTCATAGGTACCGAGTGAATCATACTTGCTGTGTGAGAGACATGACAACTGTTGTATGTTTGGGCGTATACATGGCAATAGGAGCACTGATATTGGCCCATCTTGCTTTCTTATTTAATACAGATACCTAGTTTATTTAAAACAAATATTAGTCAAAAATTTAGGTCTAATATTCATGGCTCTGTCTAATGAATAGAACATTCATGAGTTTAGTGCTGCTTATCAGCATTGTGGAAAGCAGTCCCTCATACACAAATGTCTTATTTTAGTGCTTCAAAAAGTTCATATGCTAAGTTATTGAAGTATAAAACTCTTAGAAAATCTGCATAGATAAATTGCAATGATGTTGTACATAGTACATTTTGGAGAAGGGTGCGAAGAAAAATATTTTGTAACGTTCTTTGTAAAAGTTTCTTTCTCTTTAGAATATTTCTGAGTATATTTTGCAATACAAATCTCAAGCCTCTAATTATAAAAAGAGGAGGTACATATGACACTGCCATAATACCCTCTGTGTGTGTGTGTGTGTAATTGGATGTGAATAGTATTGGCTTTAATATGGTAGACTTCATGTTACTGTTACAAAAGCCCTTGCATAGCTCAAAGGGGAGTATCAGAACACTCTGCCTGTAACGTAATCAATATGGAAATTGTCATTGCTCTTTCCATCAAACTAAAGCAGTGATGAATGCCTAAAAATACTGGTGTACACCCAGAAGTATGTTGTCCAGGCTTTCTTAGCCAAAAAAAGTTTCCTTTTCCTATGGTCTACATCAGGAATATATCGTACTCCAATATGTCTTATTTTTATTTCTGAAAGTGATCACAATCAACAGGGACCCCTATGTTTTACATCTAGCTGCTGTGTTTGTTTGGTTGAACCACTGTTAGTACAGGCTGGGAGCCCTAGTAACCTCTTCCTGGTCCCTGGCCAGGCTTTCAGGACAGCTTGCTGTTATCAGCTTTTCAAAAAAGCTCATAGCTCATTGCAGACTGTTTTACCAAGAGGTCAACATCTCCCATGACCAAATGAGCAGAGATTTTTCTGAAAAGCAATTTGTTGCAAGTGTGAAAAGGATGTTAAAGATCTTGTCCCATTGGGAAATTCTTAGGAAAACATACAAAGGGTATAGTTTGTACTGTGACTCATTTACTTGCTTATTGTCATTGCAGGAAAGTGAATTTATAGGAGCTATCTGAAGCATAGGCTTGGGAGGCTATGAATATTTGTTACTGGGGATGGAGCTGGGTACAGAAGAAAGAAATATACAGAAAAATGAGAACAATATTGTTGTCAGTGAGGCTATAGAGACTGAGCCATTTATAAGGGACTCATTACATCTTCATACCCATTTTGCAAAACACGGTTTTCATGACTAATTCCACACAAGTAGCAAATACTTCAGTCATTCCTTTTGAGTAACTACCTTTGATCATGTGTATGGGCCTGCACTGCTCTGCTTCAGCATATTTGTGCCAAGTGCCTAGGCATGTTGAAAGCCAATCATGTCCATTGATTTTTGTAGAACTGTAACAAGCTTTGTTACCCTGACAGTAACCAAAAACTTATGGAAACTTATATCCAGAGATATCTGTAGATTTCTATGGGTTATATGGAGTATTAAGTTTACACACCAAAAAAAAAAAAATTAATCATATCTGCTGGCAAAGCACAAGAACTTGATTGGGTTTTTAGGAGAAGTCATTTATGGTGGTGGGAGAAGCTTCCATAGCAGCCTGAAGGTGATGAGGCATCTGCTTATTGGGTCAAATATTTTGGGATATCCTCTGCTGAGGCAGCCAGGTCTCTTGCACCTGCAAGTTTTGGTACTCTAGCTGCAGATAGCAGGTATTATTTAGAAGCCTGACAACATAAAGCAAAAATAAAGATTTAAGTTAGCAAAGCGGTCCACCCTGAAAATCATTTGGACTCCTAAGTAGTTGTATTTCACTTTGATTGGCTTTTTAAAAATGTCTGTCTGTAAATAGGCATGAGGAAATTAGTTTTGACAACTAGAGAAAGTAAATGTTCTTAGAAAATTCATACCCTAGAAGTGTAAAATATGTAGTCTTCCCTGCAGGAAATTCCAAGAGCTGCCTTTAATAGAGAGTAGATGTGTAATGGTAAATGGCCCGTTTTATTTCTCTGCTATGTAGTGCTCTTGGGAAAATTATTCCTGATTTCCCCATTGCTTTAAGCTTAATTGTGCTATACATATTAGGTCTTAAGGTTTTATGTAGCATGACTATTGTATATCTAAGTTCTACAAGGGAGTGATTGAATCTAACATTTATTAGAAGCTACAGTTGAGTAAATCAAGCTTTAAAAGTGTTTAACTGAAACAATTTTCATTTTGTGGTTTGAATTTTAGCCTACCATCATTGCTGGCATTGTTTTTAACTGAATACTTGTAGTTATATTTCACAAAGTATTACAGTAAGATGATGAAAACACTGTTTTCACAGTGAGCTAGAAAATGCACTTAGGCTACTGTAGTTTGCATTTCATCAAAGCAGTTGGTTCATTTACTTAAAGATGTCTTCAAAAAGAAAAGATATCCAGATGAACTAACTTTGGATATTATAGCAGTTCTGTATTCTGAAGGAGATTGGAAAACCAGTGAATGAGTTAACTGTATGATTAACATGAAACATGTTTGCATTGAAATTCAATAGCTAAATTCCTATTGTTCATACCAGCCTGCATCAGGACAATGACATAAGAGAACACAGTCTGTAAAGAGCAGAAAACACCATAGTAATTAGAGACTTAACTGTGTGTAGGTAAAATAGAGTCAGGAGGGACTAGGATGCAGGTTATACTTCTAGACACCAGAAACAATGCTTGCCCTACCTAGGCCTGAGCAGCACATAGGTGATGCCTCAAAGTTTATCCATCACTCTCTAATATGCTCACATTTTACATCCTTTGTAAGAGAAAAACACTAGAGTATTCAGCTGGGGAAGGAAAAGCTGAAGTAAATGTTTAAAAATAAACTGGAAGGGGCTGATAAATGCTGAAGCTGTTTACCTGAGGTATCTATCAAAACAACCTTTGAAGCGAAAGGAGGGGAAAACCAAATACTTAAAAAGCTGAATAAAGGAGACCATTAGAAGTCAAAATGTGTACCTTTCAATATTGGAAGTAAAAATGTGGAAGCTATGTTTATATGAGGAAAAACAAAGAGAATTTTAAATATAAAAGTTTTAAACTCATTTGCTAAATGTGAACGTTAATAGTTAAATACTTTTCCACCTGTGTAAGGGCTGACTCATAGTCGTTCAGCAAAAAAAGTAGTCAAAGAGGAAAGGCCATGGTAGAGATCTTAAAGGAGGTAGAAATCTTAAATCCTGAGATATGTTAAATGAGACTTGCTTGTCTTGACAAGAAATAGATAAATTGTCATTTGAGGTTAAAGAGATCAAAAGCACCCTTATCAAGGTTGCAGGGGTCACCAAGCTGTGGGGCGTGCAGCTGACATGCCTGAGGGCAGGACTGCCCTTCAGAGCTAAGGGAAATGACCAACAGGAACCTTTGCAACCAACGTGGTGTCGGGTTGGAGTGCAAGACAAAGGCTGCAGGAGTAGGGTTTGCTTTTAGCTTAGCAAAGAGAAGGCCTAATAGCAGCCTTGTGTACATCAGAGGAGGTTGCAAAGACAGGGCAAGACTGTCTGCTGGGGGCGTGGTGGAAGAACAAGAGACAGTGGTCCTAAATTGAACTGGAGGTGTTTCTAATGGAGAGAATAACAAAGTGCTGGAAGAAGTTGCCCGTGTGCCTGTGGAATCTCTGTCCTTGGAGGTTTCAAGAAAGAACTGGACAAAGCCCTGAGTAACTAGGTCTGAAATCAGTGTTGACCCTGCTTTGATGACCTTCCCAGCTCGCTCTCAACCTGAATGATCCTATAGTTCAAAGGAATGGGATGGATTGTCTCAAACTGAAGAACCAATAGAAGGTATTTCATAAATGAGTATTTAAAGGAGTACTAAGAGATCTCTCTCACTAGCCAAAAACACTAAAGGTCAAATATAGAACAGTTGAATAACTGTTGGTTTTTGGTTTTTGTTTGTTTGTTTTTCCAGAAGCTCTAGGGTTCTACACAAAAATTTCAAGAATGTCATAAGCAATCTGTTAGGAAATACGGTTCAAGATGTGGGATAAACCAACCTATGGGCGCATATAATGCTACTATCCTTCTGTAGAGGGAAGTCATGTCTCACAAATCTTAGATTACTTTACAGACTCTGAGCTTATCGCTAAGATAGGACTACTTAGTGTAGTCCACTTAAACTTCCAAAAGGCTGTCAGGAGGTACCTCATGGTACCTATTAAAGAAAAAACGTTGCCTTTGGGCAAAGGGGGAGACCTATGTAAGAGTTAATAAGTGCTTTAAAGGTCAAAAACGAAGGGCAGGAATAGAGGATCAGTTTTCAGAATAGAGGAAAGATTACTGGTGCAGTCCAGGTAGGTGTGCTAGATCCATAGGGTTTAATGTATTCACAAATGATTTCAAGAAGGGGTTATAAAGTAAACTGACAAAATTAATGATACTGAATTACTCGGGTAGTTGAAACAAAAGCTAACTATGAAGAGTTGCAAGAGCATCTCAGCTACTGAGTGACTGGGCAATAAAATAACAGATGAAACTGAATGTCAATGAATGCAAAATAATGCACAAGAAGGAAAACAACCCAAACTGTACATACATGACGGTGGGTTCTCAAATAGATACTATGACTCAGGAAAGAGACCTTGGTGTTATTGTAAAAATACCATGAAAACATCAGCTCTGTGGTCAAAATAGCAAGAAAACGAATAGAGAACAAATCATTGTGTAAATCCTTGGCATGCCTGCATCTTAAAGCATTGTCCTACACATTTCAAATAAATATAGTAGAGCTACAAAAGGTATAAAGAAAGACGAGAGGAGTGATTAAAGTACTGAACAGCCTGAATACAAGGAATGATTAAATAGATTGGGACACTTCAGCCTGGAAAGTAGGTGATTGAGGAGTTATGATAAAGGCGTATGAAATAATGAGTCACGGAAGAAGGGACTAGGCAACAATTATTCACTGTTTCTTACTGTACAAGAACTAAAGGGCAGGTTCAAAACGCATGAAAGTTCTTCCCTGCATAGCATATTTTATGACAGCGAGCCTGTAATTTAAAATGTGATGGGTGCCAAAAGCTTTGCATTCAAAAGTGATTAAGCAAACCTGTGGAAGCAATGGTTATGGGGAGCTATTGAACACAGACTGGTTCAGCAGATGCTCAGGGCAATAAGCAGATGGGGAGGCAGGAGGGCAAGTTCAGTGGCATTAGTATGTTTGGTTCTGATATTTCCATTACTATCTACTACGGGGTACCACCTGAAAGAGGAGACTGGGCCCACTGGACTTTAACTCTAGTATGGCTATTCTGAGTTTTTCCTTAATATCTTCAGTGCTTAATGCTAAGAGGCTTGTCTTCCTGACACCCTGTGTAGTCAACAGAGAGAGAGGGTGGAAGAGAGTCTCTTCCAGAAGGCAATTCAGAAGGGGAACCTGGCTTGAATTCCTTTGGCAATACACTTGCCTGGCAGGTAAGTCTTGTTGCTTAAGGACCTTGAAATTTGGCACTCTGGATATTTCCTCCGAAGTGAAGTTTATATTTACTCTCCAGATACTGTGTAAATTTATAAGATTGCACAGTAATGAAGAACTGAATAAAGTGTTCCATCTCTTACCCCAGTTTTTAGCAACCTCTCTGAGATTTGAGGTCCTAAGTAAGAGCCTACCCTAGTTGAGGTGCAGAGGTCCAGGAACCATGGTGGGCACCAAGTGAGCTAGCTTCTGATCTTAGCACTGTAATGACTTCATGTAAATCAGGATTTCCCATTTTGGAGAGAGAGAAGAAAAACAGACAAACAAACAAAAACTCAAAACCCCCCAAAAAACAGAATCCACAAATATACCAATATTGCTATAAAACTTGGAAACAGTGGTTTTCACACAGTCTTATTGCATAGTCTGGCTGTGCTTTTTCATCTCGTTCACAAAGTTGTTCTTCTCTCCTGTTGACCTTTAAATCATGCATTTCTTAGCCTCCCTAACATTCTGTGACACTCTTCTGCTCTTGTTCACATATTAGAGAAAATGAGAAGTAAATGTGTATGTTGAACATTCTGAAAGATACAGGGAGATTAATTTTGTGATTGCTTTAGGATATTTAATCTGAGACTCACTGAGACATTAAAGATTAAGAAATTAAGAATTAATTACACAGTAAATATTTTTAAGCACTGAAGATTCTACTGGAAAGCTCTAAGAGCTGTATTGCCTTCACCCAGTTCTTATATCCATAAATCAGAGGTGCTATGGAAATTCACTGAAATATATACTGAATATGATAAAATACACTGAAATGATAAAATATTTTCTTAATAAAATAGCTCCCATGTGCAGGGAAACTGGCTCATAGGTGGGGAAAGTTTTGTCTTTGAAATTAGTCTGAAATATGTTAAGGAATATTTTATCGGAATACTTTCCCACAACTTCATGTGCTTTATACTTTTTCTCCCTTCTCAACAAGGATCCTTTCTACCAGGTCTTATATTTGCCCGCAAATCCATTTAAAAACATTTCAGTCATCTTGGCTATGTTTACGTTTGTGAACAATTATTTTTTCTGCCAGTTCTTTCTTTATTTTTTTTTTCTCTTGACCCACCCTTCTGATACTAACAGCCCTGCACCACCATGCTTGTTCAGTTCTTCATTAGAAATTGCAGAAGTAAGATTTTATCATTTCAAATCAATAAAGTACTGCTACTAAATTTTACAATGAGCAAAATGCTTTGTCAGAATCAATAGAAGTTTGACAAGCTGAATTTGTCAGAATAACAATTTGTCAGAATAACATGATATTGTGACTTATTAAAAGCTTTTTAATGGCCTCCTACATCACTGTATGCTGTACATTCTTTTACATGCATGCAGTTGGACTAGATGATTGTCGCAGGTCCCTTTCAACTGAACAATTCTATTCTCTTCAGCTCAAAATACAGAATAACCCCATTTTGTTCTTTTAACTTCCCTGTTGTGTGCTAACCTATCCTGCAACATGTGTGTGATGCCTTTCCACTGGGCACGTGCTGACTCCATGCTTTCCAGGATTGCTCTGCAGAAGTGGATAAAAAGGATTTTCTATTTTTTCATATTAAGATAATTTTGAAAAAACAAAAGGTGGGTTTTGTTGTGTGTTTGTTTTTTTTTTTTAAACAAAACCATATCTGTATCTTCTAAAAACATTGTAACTTAGCACTGTTACTTTCCACTCTGGATATAGCAATCATAGGACTATATACAAAGCAGAAAATAAACTTTGGGTAGATAAACTGCTGGATAAAAGAAATGCTCATTGTGAAAGTTACCCTCCAAATCTTTGGCTGAACAGCACTGGATCTCAGATTCCTCAGTTCCCCTCTTCTCTTCTGGTGGTAGGAACTGGGCTAGTTTAAAATCCTGTTGAATTTCTTTGCAAAGAATTGTGTAAAAATAGAAACTGTCCAAGAATTGAAGTATCTAATCTGACTGCTGTTACCATACACAGCACAACTCCTCTGTGTCTACTATATTAACACTTTGCATGCATGGTGTGTTGCTTAGAGATGGTTCTTATGGGCTCCTTGTGCTCAGTCAGTCATGATGCACCTATGCAGAATGCAAATCAGTGCTCTGCTTTGCTGCCTAATCAGATTTGCTTTTCTTCCCTCACCAGGTTCAGCTCTCCCTTCTCCGTTTCCTAGTGGTGTAGGGTGGGGCATGGCTCTCAGTACAAGTCCTTTTGATGATGTGGTTTGTTACTGTGATAAGATAGAAGGAGGGGGGTGTGCAGTATTTACTTTATTGGAAAATACCCTTTGGGGCTGTTTGAGACAACTAATTGTGGGCTTGGATTTCATGGTGATAGTTATAGCTAGAGTACAGAGAGTAAAAATTACAAATCTGAACAAAATGTACAACTTACGCTTTTGATGGTGGAGCAGGGAAGAGACTCATGGAGCATGAAGTATTTCTTCTTGTATCTAAAAAAGATCTTTGATAAAGCAAATTGTCCAGTTTCACATTTTGGGGGCTGAGAGGGAAAGGAGGGGGGCAACACGGACCATTTGTCTTAGATTGAGAAAAATAAGTGTTCCTTAACTTTTCGGTTTAGCCAATGAATAAAAAATTGTCATTCCTTTTGAATCCTGCATATTTTTAAACTCATATCCTGGACTGATGTGAAACTTTCAGTACTTTGGAGGGATGAATATGAGTATCTTTCTGTTTACAGATGGGAAAAATCATGCCGAGACAAGTGAGGTAACACACACAAAGCAACTCAGTATTTTGGTGACAGGCCAAAGATTAGAACTAAACTCTCTGGGCTCTCCCCTTTGTGTTTTATCTGATAGGCATTTCTGAATGGTCTGTGTCTGACTTCGTGTTTTGAATAGAGAAATCTGTAATATTTCTTGAGGAATCCAGCTGCTCAGACCAGTGAAAATGACGTTCCATTGTCTTGTATTCAGAGAGAAATTACTAAGCGTGTTTTGCTAAATGCTTGCTGTACTGCCTTTAAAAAAAAAAAAAAGTTTAAGTTACTTCAGTCTGAAAATATATCAGTTCTAGGTTCTTTATATCAACATCATCAAATATCTAACAATTTCCCAGCCATAGATCTTTCTTTTGGTACCTTAATCCAGAAGGCTTTCTCTCTGGGGAAAATGTTTATAAGGGAAGATGTAGCAGCTGAGCAGAGCTGCAAACAGAATTTTCAGCAAAGGGAATTCAGGCAGCTTCCCTCTAGGAAGCTGACAGGGAAAATGAGAGTTTGGATAGACTGTTTCCATCTCTGCCAGAGAGCAGAAGAGATTTGTGGCATGGAGGACAAGCTGGAGGAGAAAAATCAGCAAATGCATGAGCTTCAGTACTGCACAAAATTCGTGGGAATACATCATCTCAGACAAGTGGATTCCATGCAATTGGCTCCATAAAAAGCCAGTGAAGAAGGAAGTGGGGGGAAAATAATCTTTAGATCAAGAGCAGGAGATAATGAAGTAGGATTAGAATGTGAATGCCTGTTTGACTAATTAGCTAGCTAGAACCTTGTGTCCAAAGGCTGAGAAGAATATCTGATGTCCATTTCTTGCAGTAGGAAATAAGAGAATACAAATGTATGTTCTTGAACCATCTTATCAGGCAAAAAGTTAACATGGCGTTACTAGTATGAGAAGGGAAGATGTGATTAGTAAGGGAGAGATTAACAAAAGGGCTATATGCTATTTCTCGCTAGTAAAAATAGAAGACTTACACTTGGCATGGATAAGGCATGTGGCTGTTATTTCAGATGTTAAAAAAACCATCAGATTTTAAGCTAATCTCTTACAAGATCTTAAAATATTAAGATCTGACCTATCAGCTCTGTCCCAAATGGTCATGACAGGGAATTGATCACAGCATAAGGATTTTTCCAGTAAGGTTCAATTTCTGTCTGTTGTCTGGAGAGAAATATAAATCTACCAACAAATTTTGTGAAAGCTGTGGAGGCTGGCAAAAAAATGGTAAATTAAGGAAAGGAACTTCACACTGGTTCAGAAGAAAGCTGGACTACTTGGTAACCTGGACCCACTCACTAAAAGCGGAACAAAATCTTACATCTAGAGAGAAGGAAGCAGACCGTTCCTACAGGGGAAGACAAGAAACAGCTCTGGAAATGCTCAAGGACCAATCAAGCTGAGAGGAGTTCCCAATGCAATGCTGGCATTAATAAGGTTACTGCAGCTTTATTGGTGAATGATAGATGAAAAGTAGCAATTTTACGTCTCCTCATGGCCTCGGTGAGCCCAAAACTAGAATGCTGTGTCTCTTTGTAATACCCAAGGATGTAACTGTTAACAAATGGAAATTATATTGAAAGAACAAAAACCACCATCCTAGGACAGGGCAAGTGCCTTGCA
Source organism: Nipponia nippon (assembly GCF_047370975.1). Lineage (NCBI taxonomy): Eukaryota > Metazoa > Chordata > Aves > Pelecaniformes > Threskiornithidae > Nipponia > Nipponia nippon. The sequence continues at coordinate 7,316,043 of NW_028262291.1, read as the reverse complement.
GTAAGAGATTTAAAAAGACTTCTCTGCATTAGATAAGAAACAACAAATTTTATGAGGAAGTCTTGTTTTCTTGTTACAGATACCATCAGGATGGATGTTAAAGAGGTTATTTCAATCAAGTTTAGGAATATATAGCAAGGACTAACAATGGTAAGCCAAAACCAGGTAAATATAAATCATAAAAGAGGCCATGCACTTTGCAGGAATAGGAAATAACAAACATTTGAGGGAAATAATGATTTTCCTTTTTTGTCTCTTACTGTTTTCAAATAAAAACTATTTTTTTAAAAGATTTGTTAGTCAAATACATGTTATTGGTATCAATGAGATAAGAAGAAGGTAAAGTTTAATAACCTGTTTTATGCGGGAAGTGAGACTGAACAATCTTCAGATCTTTCCTGATCTTAAATTTTGTGATTCCAAGAAACCAATCATTTGTGATAGCACTAAAAAAAAAAAAAAAATTGCTATGAGATTATTACATCAGCCAACTTTTTATAACATCTTTTCTCTTGTTGTTACTGTGCATATAATACTGATTTAAATTGAAATCTAGGTCCCACTGAGGCCATTGGAAAAACTCTCATGTATTTCTCAGGGACTGAAGTTTTTCACTCCCTGCTTTTAGGTGACTGCTTTTTCCTTTGACAAGGTCATTTTATTTCCTTGACTTAATGAATGTGTCTATTACCTGTTGCTGATTACTATGATCAGCCATAGGAGGCTATGCCAAAAAGGTCTTGTCACTTGTGCTTGGCAGAGGTGTTTTGCTCTGTGTGTTGTCTGTGCACGTGATACCATGAGCGTGGTATCATTTTTTACTTCTTTTTCTCTTCCCTCTTAACATCGTAGCCTACTTTCCTCTAGTGAGGTCTCAAAAGACATTGGTGACAAAACACTGAAATGACAACTGAAACCAGACCTGAAAAGTTAGCTTGCAGAAACATAAATGAATAAAATATTTAAATAAAAATATTCACTTTAAGTATTTTTAAATACGTGTTGTTTAGCCATTGAATTGCAGTAGACTGTGAAAATGTAGCCTGACTTTCTGCGGTTCCCCTTAATCCCTTCCCTCTGCATCTGTGGATGTATGAGATTTTGTCGTATAGTTCTCATATGTAAAAAGACAACTGCAAAAACCTCAGTGGTTATAATGATTGTAATGCATCTCTCTTGGTGTCTTTATGTAGGTAACAGCACTTGCCTGGCTGAGTGGCCATAGTTCCTTTGTAAGATTTCCTGGGCATAAGACCTTGCAAGCAGAGAATGGAGCTGCTAAGCTTGAAATTTAGGCATCAGGGAAGTCTTTTGCAGTGGAATAGTTTTCCAAATTGCATCTCTCTGACACTGACCTGTCTGTATCTTTTCCTCATCCCTGGTCCAAGACTATTCAGTGATGATCAGAACATTCACGCGTGATAACTTGTGTCACTGTAACTCTTACCCTTTGCACACAGGCATCTTGTATAGTCTTTTGTTAAAACAAATTATATGTATATTTTTTCTTCAATATCTAGCCCTTTTGGTGCACAGGATGGAGTTGCTTTAGTCATGGCCTGGAGTTATTCAGTGAAGAGGACAAAGCTCTACAGGAAATGTGGTTTCATGCCTAAGGTGGAAGTGATGTTGTGAATGATACAAAGGAAGAGAAAGAATACTTTTTTGATTTTTGGACTGAGAGAAGTAAGTATTTTACCTAAGCCTCACGATTTCTTTAAGCTAATGGGCAGGTCATTCAAAACAAACTTTTTCAAGTCTTTTCATTTTCTGAGTGCTCAATTTGAGACAACTGAGGCTTGATCTTGAAAAATGTCGAGCATGTGCAACGGTTTGCATTCACAGCAGCAACTGATGTAATCAGGCTTTTTGCTCTGAACTTATAAAAAGGCTTTAAAAAACCTTGGGTTTTGGAAAACTCAGGTCCTTAGACTTTCAAAATTGGCAAACAAAATTAGCTGACACTTCTAAAAATTTTGGCTTTTATCTTAAATATTCCATTCCCCTTGTGTAAAATAGTGATAAAAATATCCTCTTACTTCAAAAGAGTGTTGAGAGGATCAGTTCATTAATGTTTTCAAAGAATTCAGATGGTGTAGTGAAAGCACCATGCAAAATCCCATGAGGAAATTAATAATTCTGTATTCATTGTAGGCTTTGGGTGATGATAAATCAATAAGACATAAGATTATATACTGCATGAGAAGGGTTTTGAAAGTTTTTTTTTCAGTATTCTTCCCTTCAATGGATGCTGTCTGCCCAAGGCGCTCGGTGTGCCAGGAGCTGTGCAGAAAACAATGTCAAAGCTGTGGGGAAAGGCATCTGTGCTGTAGGGAGCAGCCACTCGGAGACAAATTCACGTTACACGGGCAGCCTTAAAAATGTAATTTCCTGACTTTTGAGTTGACCTTCAAACATTCTCTTAGTATAAAATTTAGTTAATGCTGTTAATGCACGTTGTCAAGCAATTGAAATAGAGACGTATCTGTTTAATGATCCGCTGAGAGAATCCTGTTGACTTTTACGGTCTTAAGAGCAGCCCTACACTTTTTGAACCTAACACACTGTATTTCAAGTATCTGGCAGAGAGCTTACACAGCGCACAGCAATTGTGAGGAAAAAGGAAGTCAGAAAACAACATGACAAATGCATTATAATTGCTATCATGAACCTGAGGATCCTATTAAATCGGCTAATCTGGGGATTTAGTGATTTGGAAAAAAACAAACTCCTTTGTTTCATGGAGCAAAAAAAAAAAAAAAAGCTTGTCAGAATTGTTCAAACTATTCAAAGCTTTAAGAGCTGTAAACATTTATGCAGGAACTCCAGGTAATAACAGCTGTACTGAAATCAGAAAGTTGTTATAATGCAAGATGAAATCAGAAAGCTAATAGAAATCTAGAGTTGGATGAAGCAAAGCTACCTAGTTTCTGTAACCTTGTTCAACATCTCCTCTAAAGGTGTAAATTTAAGTAGTGAAGAACAGAAGACATTAAAATGAATGGAAAATAGCAGGTGCTATTGATCCATGTGGCCAGTACATTCCCCGGTTGAAAGAGCAGAGCTGCAGAAGTTGATGCTATGGGAGTCTGGCACAAAGTAGAGGCAGGATGAGCAGGTAGATGAACACATCCCTCTGTGGGAAGCATGGCACATTCAAGCCAATGGTGACAACCGTGCAGCAAGTTGAGAGTTGTTAAGAAAGTATGTTTACTAGTGAAAAGTCAGATGACGAAATGTCTGCCAGAACAACCGGCACTTTAGGGGACCTTCTGCAATATAGATAGGTGAAGACAGAATAACACAGTACAGGGACTGATAAGCAATCTCAAAACAAAACAAACAAAACACCAACTCATTTGGCAGTGAAATGAAGATATCAAAAGAGTCATTCATACAGAAATTTAAGGTTAATTTTTTGACCTATTAAATTTAGGCGATCTAGCCAATTAGATCCTCAAAACTGATTTGAAAGTTTTGGAAACATGCGTTTACTGGAGACATTCTGAAAGGTTCAAGTACTGCTGTGTGTTTGTAAACACTGGGAGCCATCAGAAGAAAGAAGAGATGATTTGGGGTGGACAATGGTATGTTGTGGGCAGAACAAATGGATTTTTCATCTGTGAGGCAGGCGCTAAGGATTGCAAAGAATGATATTTGCATCTGCCAATTTCCAGTGATAGAGATGTCAAAAAAAAAAAAAAAATAAAAAGAAACTTGAAACCAAGGGAAGTTTTTTGTTGTTGCAATATTTATTTTTCATAGGTTCAAGTTTTTTCTTGTGAAGACAAAGTATGTGTTCTTTTAAATTGTACAGTCAACAAGAATAATAGCTGTATAATGCATCCCTGCCAAAAATCACCACTGAGTATAGGATTGAACAAGTAAATTTGAGAGTCAGAGTTGTTAATTTAAATTCCTCATTGGGGGCTTAAATTTTTATTTGAGTTAATTTTTACTAAACTATCTTACAAAATGCCTAGCAAAAAAAAAAGCTCTTAACTTTTTTAGTTACTAAGGGGAACCCGGGGCAGAAAAGGGAACATGCTTTCTAGATGCTGTTCACTTTTACACAGAGAATTAGATCATGTAAGACTCTGCCCCTACAGACTCACACACAAGTAGTCTTTTTGCTCTCATCATCATCACTATTTCCAAAAGTGTGTTAGTGTTTGGGTTTTTTTCCACACTAGACAATTTCTTAGTTACTCAGAGATTATTTTTAAGATAGCCTTTACATAATTCATGTAAAGTTACATTAAGTAACAAATAAACACCAAAATATAACGCCCAGTAAATTCATTTAAAAAGTTAATGAAATTGGCAGTAAAAGATAAGAATTAGAGAACGAAATTGTATTGTTTAAAACTACACGCAATAAATTAGTGGTTATCCATAGCTAGGCACTACTGAAAATGTTTAGGTATAACTTTAAGTGTAGACTTGGAACAATGACAATCTGCTTATGAAATTCATAGGGGAAAAAAGTAAATACATCATTGCTTGATTCTATTATATCCACAAGGTAATGAAGCAAGAGATTAAAAAAGACTGCCAGACTATCACTGAATTTTTTTTTTTTTTTCAACACGTAATTTTTAAAAAGCATGGGTGGTACAACAAAGAAATAACGCAAACAGTTGGATGGGGCTTCTGGGAAGAGTGGAGGTGATAAACTGCACAACTGTTCCTACAGCCGCACAGTGTACACTGACACTAACAATGTTACTGCTGTTGACAGATACTACTCTGAGAAGGTGTTAATGCTTTCAGGCATATGCTAAGCTATTAACCCATGCTTCTTCCTTTTTATCCTTTAGAAATTCACAGGAAACTCTGACATATTATGGCAGTAGAAGCTGCTTTCTTCTTTAATTAGACTTCAATTTTTTTTGTTTAAAAGCATTAATTTTTACTGGGAGAAAACATCTTAAATTCCTGTTCTTGCTTAATAAATCAAAGGCATACTGTCAAGTCTTCATTTCGGTCCCTAGAAGGAAGCTTCTTCATGAAAGCAATTAGGAGTCCTCAGCTGCTCTGCTGCTCGCTTGGTTTTCTCCGTAGACACGATGCTAACAAAGGTTAGTTAAGGCCACAGTGCGGCTTTTTGCTCACTGCCGTCACAGTGTGTGTTGGACCATGAGCAATGCTGTATTCTGATCTCTCTTATGTCTAGACAGATATTCATAATGAAATAGATGTCCGGATAATGAAGTAGACTATCACAGTCCTAATGGGACTGAAGCCTACAGAGGCTGGAAAAAGAGCAACTTGCACCCTCCAGGGCTGCTGAATTTCACAGGTAAGACGATCACGGGCAGTCAGGCTGGTTTTGCCTTATAACCTCATCGTCTCCCCACATGCTCAGCCCTGCTTGACCTGACTTGTACTCTCAAGACTCAGCTTTGTGAAGGGCTGCACAAGCACGTTGACTGAGACAATCAAGAGAAGCTTATACAATACTTAATCTCATCCAAAATTCTTCAAAAATATAGGGGTTTTTTTCAGAATCAAATTTCAGTCTTTAAATATTGTGCATGGCCATGATCTTCTAATGAATGATGGAACATGTTTTTACTTGCATATTTTTATGCTTCTTGGCATGTGGAAATCCTTCCCAACTAAAATAAGAGTAACTGTGGCTCCCAAAGGGTATCCTCTTATGTTTCAAGAGTTTCTTGAAATAGTAAATCAGATTGGAAGATGCTCATGTGAGTGCTAGCAGTGGCAAGAAGCAGAGGGGAGAGCATGGGCATAGGCAATTGCTTTTTGTTCTTAACAAAGTTGGACAGCTAAAGAGAGTACGTCACTAAGGTCAGAAACAAGCCACAAGGTGTCTGCCGTCTTTGAGCTTCTCAGAGTATGACAAAATTGCTGCAAAACAGAATTGCAGTGAGACCGCAGAAGTCATGAGCTTTCACCCTCATTCTCATTTATATGTAAAATGGTTATTTTGTTCTTTGTATTTTAAGAAAACCTGAAGGCTTTAGGAGTTAGGAAATTTAAAAAATTATGGAAAACTTTGAGCATTTCCCTAGTGGAGGTCTTCGGATATAGCATCAGGGTACCTGGGGTTTATTTTCATTGGGTCTTCTTGAGCAGAGCCCAGGTGCACACTGCACCTAACCCTGCCTGTGCTGAATGCGACCTCCAAGTCAACAGACCTCCAAGTGACTCAGCAAAGTTAAATAATGTTCGTAGGTCGCTCATGTTCAAAGCTTCACTGCTCGGTGTTGCCCAAGTAGCTACTCCATATGAGTGTAGCAAACTTGCGAATGTATTCAGCAAGCATACATTATGCATTTTCCCTTGTAACTGATGACCTTTCATAACATACCTGTGTGTTGGGCAGTCCTCAGTTGTAATGTGATCTATAACTCATGTAAATGTATCTCTACAAAACCCATTAAATAATATATGGACCTATTCAAAAAAGTACAACAAAAGGAGAGGGTACAGATCAATGGCTGTCTTTTCCTTCTTTTTTATGAAGGTAGAATTCTAATTTGCCAATATTTCAAATATTAATTTCTAAAATTCTTTTTCAAATTAAAATAATTTTTAAATTAATTTGCCAAAAAGTACATTTTCAATATGTCAAAATTTCTATAAAAATATTTTATAATATTCACAAATACAGGTATAGATTTAAAAAAATGTAAAGTTAAAGCAACAACAGAATAGAACGCAAAAAATTCAGATGCTTTGAATTTAAATAGTTTTTCAGAAATTACTTTTTGGTTTTTTTGATCAGCCCATAATGTATGCATATAAAAGAATATGCATTGCACATTGCCCACAGCATTTACCATAAGCATGTGTATAAAGGCAGGAACCTTTCTGAGATCTTCAGCTTTACTAATAGCGTTTCAGTCAATAGAACTGTTTACAGTGGCTGAAATATTCCCTATGATTAATAGGGCATACAGTGACATGAATTTTCTGATGAGATATATCACTAAAAAACATATGAAATAATATTTAGGTTTTGGGCTACTTTTAGAGGCAAGAAAATATTTCATCTTGGACAGGTAGGCATGAATAGCATGCATTCAGCTTTAGGAAAGAATGTAGCAGTGTAACTTGGTGTTTGTATTAACAGTGGTTTAATCCTTTACTCTGAATTGTCCTGCTCTTTGGTATGCATATAGAATAACTGTTACGGGCTTTTATGTCTGCTTTTTTTCTGAAATTGTACATATCTTGTTACAGTATACTTGTATAATAAACTGAATTATATGTATTTTGGCTTTAGCAATGTGTAATTAGTTTGAAGATATCACACACCTGTAAAATTACATGCTAACGTTCCTGGCAGAACATTAATTCATTAACACTTATTAAAAGAAGGAGTGCATTTAGTTCATTTTGTGGAGGATTAAAGAAACCTGAAGGAAGCCTATAAGTTAAAATTTCTAATTCTTTTTAAATTCAGAACCGTGCTTTGCGATGTGCAACAGAAGGACAAGGATAAGCTAAGCAGGAAACATAACCTATGGAAGAAGAACAAATGTTAACTGCTGCATAGTGGTACAGACAGAAACCGTGGCAAAACGAACTGACGTAAGCTCAGCTCTAGCTGGACTGATGTTCCCAGCTGCCATAAAGGTAAAAGTGGTTGTCTCTGTGTTAACAATATTTGTACATCTACAATGTCGTATTGTACAGCAGCCTTCCACCTCCGATGCTTTCCTACAACACAACAGGACCCATCAGTGAACAGGGCAAATTGCTTCTCTTTTTCTGGTAGTTTGTTATACGGTGGGGCTTCTTCAGCACGCGTCACCTCCTCCTCTGGCGATATTCTGAAATCTTTGCATTCTGGCCAGTCCATAATCACTTCCAAGACTCCTCAACGAGAAAACAACAGGCACTGCGGCTACTCCAACCCCAGCTGGCAGCTAAGCCCCACACAGCTGCTCGCTCACTCCCCCACAGTGGGATGGGGGAGAGAATCAGAAGAGTCAAAGTGAGAAAACTCGTGGGTTGAGATAAAGACAGTTTAATAGGCAAAGCAAAAGCTGCACATGCAAAAAAAGCAAAATAAAGAATTCATTCACTACTTCCCATCGGCAGGTTGGTGTTCAACCATCTCCAGGAAAGCAGGGCTCCATCACACATAAGGGTAACTTGGGAAGACAAATGCCATCACTCAGGACATCCCACCCTTCCTCCTTCTTCCTCCAGCTTTATATGCTGAGCGTGATGTCATATGGTACGGAATATCCCTTTGGCCAGTTGGGGTCAGCTGTCCCGGCTGTGCCCCCTCCCAGCTTCTTGTGCCCCCCCAGCCTGCTCGCTGGTGGGGTGGGGTGAGAAGCAGAAAAGGCCTCGACTGTGTAAGCGCTGCTCAGCAACAACTAAAACACCATTGTGTAATCAACATTATTCTCATCCTAAATCCAAAACACAGTGCTATACTAGCTACTATGAAGAAAATTAACTCTATCCCAGACAAAACCAGGACAGGTGTGCAGGTTTATCTTCTTGTAAATTAACTGTATTTAATAGCATTAATTTAATTGCGACTCAGTGGTTCATCC